>NC_090412.1:16901922-17501922 GCF_036365525.1 Heterodontus francisci | reverse complement strand
AAATACTGCGCATGCTGGGAGCTGAACTAAAAACAGAAAGAACTGAAAACACTCAGCAGGTCACGGAACATGAGAGAAGAGAGAAACACGAGTTCATGGCTGGAATTTTTCCCTAGGCGGACGGGAGCCGGTCGCTGACTGAAAAGTCAGTGGCGAACCTGCATCTGCCTCGCCTGGGGATCCGACCCATATTTTGCAGGTCCCCAGGCTTCAGTTGGTGTGAGGTGGGACTTGCACCTGCTTGAGGTAGGAAGTCCCACCTAATGGAGCTGCCGGCCAATCAGCGGGCTGGCAGCTCTTAGTCTCAGCAGCGCCACCTGACAAAAAACAGCCCACCCGCCCCAGGCCAATCAAGGCCCTTAAGTGGATTTTACGTGTGGCAAGCGGGGTCCTGGAGCTGAGTGCTGAAGCCTGCATTGAGATCCAAGGCCTACGAACACCCTTTGCTAAGGGAGCTAAGTGAAATTAGTTATCAATCCAGTTCAAAGAAATGCACACAAAATCTTTACATGAGCCAAAAGGGGGCACACTACATGGAAATAGAACATTATTGCGAAAGCACAATGGGAATCTTCCTTACACAGAGTAATCATCCTTCAATCACTTTACTCTCAACTAGGTGTACATCTTTTACTCCCTTAATGCACCAGCACAGTCAGATACCTAGTTTCTAGATCATAACTCAGATTGCCGCAAGTCAATATAACACTAAAACTAGAGGCAGGGCTCGGCATCAAAAGGGGGTTCAGTTTACACAAAAGAGATCGTCAGGAGAATGACAACAGCAAACACCTGAGTCTTCAAGTTTATAATATAAAAGTATTTCTTCATTTCAGTTAGAAAAACAAGAGAGTAAGGAGACAGATAGAAAAGGATGAACTGGGATCACTTGGTTTGATCATCAGTCTGCGCTGTATTGGGTAGATTTAGCCAGGTTGACAGGGGTGGAGAACACTATAAACAGCCACAGCTCAGCCCTGAGTTCCTGTTATTGATTGCAACCCAATGATCTTTGCTGGGAAGTGCTTTGGTGTGGATCTTTGGTGCTAACAGGATTGAGCTCATCCAGAATGCCCCAACAGTCAAGAAGCCTGCTCTGCTCACTGATCAGTTTGACACAGCTTAAGTACTTATTCTGCTTTTTGTTGTTGCAATTAAAAAAAAAAGCACAATCTTCCATTACCAATATTAAGGTATGGAGGTGTGAACCTCTTGAGTGAAGAACCAGTGTGTTCTCAGTACCTGGAAAACTCCAAGAATACAAGGAATCAATGCTCGTAACTTATTATTACAAAGTTAAAAACAAATACAGGCTTCTCCAGTTAATCATTTTCAAGTAAATCAAGGAGCAAGAAATTAATAACTTTTGGTTTCTGATTAATTAATTCTCTGTGTTTTGTTTTTAAATTGGGAAATAAACACCAGAGGAATTTAAGATTTCCTTGGTGGGTTGGCTAATGGTCATTAGACAATGAATAATCTTTGCTTTTGTAACATGATTAGGACTTTTGGCTGAATCTTTTTGATGTAACACATTTCCTTATTACTTGACCTGCCTGATCCACTGTCCCCATGAATGCCAGTGTCATGGGATTGTTGACATTTGGAAATTTAATCAGCCAAGTTTAAAAGTTTACCAAGATGAAGGATATTATGTAACTTTCAGTCATTAAATTCGATCATAAATGCTACAAAGTGACATTTAAACTAACAGATTTTCATTCTTGCACACATTCATATATAGGAATGAACTGTATAACCATTACCTCATGTACACGATAAAGCATGCTGCTTCTAAATTCCATTGATTAAAACAGATAAGATTATATTGTATCGGAGGTAAATTAATTTTATTTCTGTGCAATGGCTGGCAGTTAATTTTGTGAACATATGTCTTGTTTGTATTTATACTGTGCCACAGAGCCAAAAAATCATAACTACTCCAAGAGTTACTGTAAAAATTAAGTTACGTTTTAGGACAAGATGTTCCCATGAGTTCAATATTTAATAGCTTTTGGTGGTTTTTCAGACAAAGGGTGAAGAGACATGAGAGGAACGTGATGATTAGGCTTAAAGTATTGTGAAAGCGAATAGGGTGTTAGGATGTACTGCAAAGACAATTAGATATAAAACAAGAAACACTACATTTTCTTTGTACAATCAAGCCACAGGTAGAAATACTCAGCAGGTCAGGCAGCATCAGTGGAGAGAGAAACAGAGTTAATGTTTCAGCTCAAGGATCTTTCATCAGAACTGAAAAAAGTTGGAGTTGTAACTGGTTTTAACCAAGTACAGAGACAGGGAAAGCAGATGTGGAGAAGAAAAAAGACAAGGTCTGTGATAAGGTGGAAGGCAGGATAGATTAAATGACAACTGACACTTTCCTCTCGAATACTGCGTCCTGTTCCAGTCAACTAACATAGTGGAGGGTTACAGAGTCCCTGGAAAGTGTTCAAAGGAGGATCAGAACAGGCTCAGAGAACTGGGATTTGTTACATTGGAATTTGTAGATTTCCTGAAGATATGATAGACATCTTCAAAATGATAAAAGGGTGAGACTCAGTTCAGTGGATAGGAATTTTGAGGCAGTAGAGGATCAGGGAGACATCATAACTTATCAAATTATAGGACTCGGTTAACTGCTAGGAGGTATGCCATTTCACAGAGTCGTTAACCTCTAGAATAAGCTGCCAACACATGCGTTAAGTGCAGATTCACTCCAAGAATTCAAAAGGGAGCTGGATGAGTTTCAAAGAGTGGTAAACTTATCCAATTATATCAGGAATGAAAACAGAAAGTGCTGGAAATATTCAGCAGGTCTGGCAGCATCTGTGGAGAGAGAAGCAAACTTATCCAATTATATCAGGTATAGTTATGTCAATGGGGGACCTGCCCCCACCCCCAGTCACTATGGTCTCCAAAAGCTTGCTTGGTCTTCAGGATTGGATTTAAATTTTCCAGAGTTTCTAAACAAGCTCAGGTATCTTGCTTCTCCTAAGTGAATGTGTGGCTTGGTGGATGGGTGGGGACAGAGGAAAATTGAAGTGACGATGTGTGCACACTGCACCATGACAATATAGGACAGGTTTTATGGACTAGTTGGTCTTTTGCTGTCCTTTTCATATGTTTGTCTGCACATCTTTTGCACCAAGTGTATTTTATGGCGGATTCCTGAAGCTGCCTGGCGTCTGGAGGTTGGAGAAATCTTCAAAGGAGTGATCAATGTAGAATGTTGAAGGCTTCCAAAAAATACTTTGGGTTTCTCTCTTCACAAGGCTTCAAGAACTCTACAAAATAATGCACACAGAGCATTAATAATGAAGAACATTAAAGTGAGCATATAATAGTCCCCAATATAATTAATTTTATATGAGTGACGAGGTGGCATAGTGAGTTGTAATACTGTACTTTCACGGTTGAGATGGAAGTGTTGTTAATACTGGCTGTAATTTCCAAAATGAAATTAATTTGTGCAAGCTCAGTCGAAAGAAATCCTTGGGGATATCAGTTCACTGTACAAGATGTCTATAATTCAGGGCTAATTGACAGTCTCAATCCCACTATTTTGTAGTGAGTCACAATAAACAATGAGGCCACACAAACTCACACCTATTAACTGATGTAAATGTACAGACTCAAGGGCAATTGGACTTGGACCAGTAACAGCTTCACTGAATGTTCTTCATGATATTGTGATCTTCTGATGCGTGTTAGGTTCTGGGTGCCATTCCAGTTCCAAATGTTATAGAGGAGCCCGCAAAGTGTTACACCAATGTTCTGCTCCCTATTTAGATGAGTCTCATTGGCGAGTTACACGAAGTATATTGCACTGAATTTACACCGACACCAATAGTGAATTTGTAATCTGACAACAGTGTGAGAGAGGTTGATTTTAACCCTAGACAGCAGGAATGGTGTAGGCCAAGGGTGTTAAGATGGCAGGAAAGCCTAACCTAATTCCCAATATATTCCTGCCACCCCATCTTAACTGACCGTAGATCAGGCACGGGAAAGCTGCCCGCAAACTTGACCATTAAAATTCACAGCCTGATGATGTCATTGGCGTTGCCACGCTATTTTTATTTGGAAGACTGCATGGAGACAAATCTGATAATTGTACCTGTGGCGGGAGTCAGCGGAATGGCCAAAAGCAGCATGGGTAAGTAGTTTACTTTTCCTTATGGGCCAGGAGGAGCAGGAGTGCTTCCCTCGGCTCCTCAAGGAATCTTTGGGCTTCTCGGCTCCAGCCCTTCCCTCTCACTCCCTGCGCCAACATCTGCTGCCAAACCCTCTCCTCAGCACTAACTTCACACAAATCAGAAATTACAAATTGGGATTAGAATAGTTCGGGATTAGAATAGTTAGGTGCTTGATGGCCGGCACTGACACGATGGGCCAAAGGGCCTGTTTCTGTGCTGTGTAACTCTATGACTTCCCTTGGGATTCAGGCATTCTTGGGATCCCATTCCAATTTCTACTCCCGCCTGCCAGACCTGTTGTCATTCCTAAAATTAAAGCAAAATACTGCAGATGCTGGAAATCTGAAATAAAAGCAGAAAGTGCTGGAAATACTCAGCAGGTCAGGCGGCATCTGTGGAGAGAGAAACAGAGTTAACGTTTCAGGTCTGTGACCTTTCATCAGAACTGGCAAAGGTTAGAAACCTAATTATTTTCTAACCTTTGCCTGTTCTGACGAAAGATCACAGAAGTGAAACGTTAACTCTGTTTCTCTCTCCACAGATGCTGCCAGACCTGCTGAGTATTTCCAGCACTTTCTGTTTTTATTTCTGTTGTCATTCCTGGTGGTTTTGGAGATGTTGTTACTTTATTGAAGCAAGGCCCAGATGTTAAAATGGCTTGGGCCTGATTTTAAAAGTGCAAGACTCGCTCCCACCCTACATCCCGCCTGCCCTGAATATGGCCTGCGTGAAAGTCAACCTGAAAGAGTCCAGGATGGCTGATGTAGTGTTCTTATGTGTTTAGAATTGAGTTATGTTGGTGTGGCAATGCAAAGTAGACCTCAACATGTATTTATCTTGTGTTATTGGGAGTGATTTATGCTGATGCTTACTACATGAAATGGAAAATGTCCCCACTACAGACATATCCCTCATATCAGAATTCACCCCATCGAAAAACTAGCATTAAAATAAATCAAAATGAAACATAAATCAGTTTGAGGGGCATTTAAATGCACTATAAGCAGAATAATAACCAATAGATTGCATGGTGTAATTTGTACCTTTCTTTATGAGCTGACCGTAAGTCATATCTCTTGAGGATGAAAATATTTTCATATCTGTTAATCCTTCCCTATTGTGTTTATTTAGACCTTACTGTTCCAACATTTTAAAGTGAGGTGAGAGGACAGAAAAGAGAAAAAGAGTGAAAATCCAATTTACTATGTGTAACAATAAAGATATTAAGGCATTTTTCCAAAATAAAACTTTAGTGTTACACAACAGAAGGGAAAATCTGTTTACATTTATAGGAACAATAGTTTTATTTATTTGACAGTCTTTCACATTCATTAACTGCCGAAAGAAGTATATTATCTGGAATTATTGTCCATTTTTAGCACAATAATTTAACTTTCTTCTGTACCTCCTTCACCAGTGAAGTGGAATTGTACTCTTCTTGGTGCTGTGCGAAGAGAGACTGTGTTTCGATGCACATTGATAATTAAGATAGCAGCTACCAGTCCCAGAGCCGTCTATGGACTACAGCCTGTAACTGTCAGCTGTGAATGAGCAAACAGTGCATATCACTGCTGGTACCAGTGAGGTTAGTGACATATGTGCTCCTGTGCTTGGGCACATGCACTGAACTCCAGTCGCCAGGCAGATCCCACACATGGGATCACCAACCCCCTTCTAGTCTAAAAATTAGAGCTAGACCTCGCACCATTGAAATTAGGAAACAATCTACAAACAAAAGTGACAGAAACCCAGAACTCTCTTACACAAATGACAATTGATGATAGATCAATTATAAACGTTAAATCTGAGATTGATAGAGTTTTGTTATGCAAAGGTGTTAAGGGATATGGGGCAATGGAGTTAGGTCATACGTCAGCCGTGATTTCATTGAATTCTGGAACAGTTTTGAGGACTGAATGACCTCCTCCTGGTCCTATTTCCTAGTATTGAAGAGCAAGTTTGGAAAGGACACAGGCACCTTTAAAATGTAGTTTTGCAATGGGGCTAGAGTTATATTGCACTGTGTGCAAGGTCAGAACAAAGTGAGCTGGGCTTCTGGAATGACATTTGGCTTTAATATTTTTGGGAGTCAGATTGAGACCCAGGTTGTCAGTTACACGACCACTGTCACATCAATCCTCACCCAAAACCTTTTTTGTTATTCACTCATGGGACGTGAGCATTGCTGGCTAGGCCAGCATTTTTTGCCCATCTCGAATTGCCCTTGAGAAGGTGATGGTGAGCTGCCTTCTTGACCTGCTGTACTCCTTGGGGTGTAGACACACCCACAGTGCTGTTAGGAAGGGAGTTCCAAGATTTTGATCCAACGACAGTGAAGGAATGGTGATATAGTTCCAAGTCAGCATGGTGTGTGGCTTGGAGGGGAACTTGCAGCTGGTGGTGTTCCCCTGCATCTGCTCCCCTTGTCCTTCTAGTTGGTAGAGGTTGTGGGTTTATACCATGAATGCACACGCAGCAGTATAACTTCAGTCTAAGGAAGAAAGAACTTGCATTTGCATAGTGCCTGTTCACATCCTCAGGCCATCCCAAAAGCACTTCCCAGTCAATGGATTACTTTCTGAAGAAAAATCACTGTTGTTTGGAGACAGACGCAGCAACCAATTTGCAAATGGCTGGGTCCTGCAAACTGCAATGAGCTGAATGACCAATTAATCTGTTTTGGTTTTAGCTTGATGGTACTTGCAGAATAATAAGTTGATGTTTTTGAAAAAAAACTCCAAAAAAGTTTTATCCTTCCCATTGTCTCTGATTTTGTTCCATGCTGTTGCTAGACAGTTAGGCATCATACCAAGGCTGGCCACGAGACCAAGGAACTGAAGAAAGGATCCAGACAACCTTTTGTAAACAGGCAGAATAATGGCAGATGTAGTTTAGTATGGATAAATGCAAGGTATTACACAGAAAGATCCAGGCATTCAAACACACTTCCACAACATGCTCTGTTAAGGATTGCAGGTTATTCCCACTCAATGCTGATCACATTGTTCTCCCAGTTAATAACCAACATCCTCATTTCACTATGTATTCCTAAAAGTATCCAGCCTCTGCCTTTTTACCTTAATCAGTGCCCAGCATCATTCAGAAGGACTGACCCCTTTAATGTGCTGATTGCTCATCGATTATGTGGCTTACATTGAGTACAATACACTGTACATGACGTCTAACTCAACATTTTGACAGCTATTTCATAAAGCTTTTTCTATTTCTCCTTTGATCTCTAAAATACATAAATTAGATCGAACAAGGCTACCAGAAACTCATCAAATGCAGCCAGAGGAACTTAATGGAAGTAATAAACAAGGTCTATGAGCAACTTCAGTGGACAAATGTCAAGGTTAGAGATAAACTAATATGTAAAAGACTTGAGTTGGTATGCAGTACAATACAATTAAAGTTAACTACGAAAGGCTGTGTAAATGTATGAGGTAGCATCTTGGATATAACTTAAAGAAGAATGCCCAGCAGAGGTATCAGCCAATCCTAGAAATAAGGAGGGAGGTGAGTTATTGTTGAATGATATTTCCAGTTCCATCTTCTCCCTCTTCCTCTTGCAGGTCACTCACTGCTACACATTTGGCTCCAGAAGTAAACCAATCCAAGCCTTGAGCAATTACAGTTTGAGAATCAAGGACACATCTGCTTGGGTTGCTCTTTCCTCACCCCATTCCCACTGTTAATAATTATTTTTTTCAATTTGATATTATTCCAGGTATTCTTCAGAACATTGCCTCTGAGCTCCCCCATAGCTTAATGAATAAAAGCACTACATGGTGTGGTACTGAACTGTTCTGACCAGGAAAGGCTATGGTTGCATTATTAGCTGATCTCAGCTGCAGTGGCATTTGTGATTCTTCAATCTACCTCAGTGTCCCTGGGTTAAGAAAGAAAAATGTCAGCAGAGGTTCTCATTGCTGAAAACTATTCAGTGAACCAAGTGACCATGTGAAGATCTGAGGTGATAGGTACATAACTTTTAAAACTCACTAAAGCTTGCGAACAGCTGCAAATAATGCTGCCACTGCTGCAAAAACACTAAAAGGCCCCAATTGTTGGCCTCTGACATTCAGTTCCACTGAAATTTCAGCAGAGCCTTTGCTTGTCCTAACTTAAGATGCAGCAATATCCAATATTCTAACACTTATATAGAGGAAACTTTGAGCAAAAACTGCGGGGATTTTCCCCATCATTTCACAGACAGATTGTGGGCTATTGCTGATAGGCATTCACACTCACCTTTACTAAAAATTGTTTCCACTGTTGTCACATCCTTAGAGAATAGTTAAATTGAACCTCTATATTATGCTTGAGTTTCTCACAAGCTTTTGAAGCAGTAGACTTAAGCTTAGAGAGACAGTTTAGAATGAAATGTTTTATCTAGAGCATGATAAATGTGTGAAATAGACCATCCAGGAAGGTAGTGATGGCAGATAGTGTGGAAGAAGTTTATGAGAATTGGATAGATATTTGAAAGAGTGGGAAATTGAAGGGTATTCATCTTTGGGAGTGTAAAGACTGTTTTGGTTTTATGTCACTGTGATACAGAGGCAATCTCTCTTTCCCCCTCCGTTTCAGGCTGACATTATTCCTTCCCCCTCATTTTCAGACCATGATGGTATTAACCAGCCCCCTCCCTGGTGTAAGCTGACACTGTCTCCACCTTCCCCTGAGTATAAGCCAACTACACTGCTGCTCGAGGGATTTAACTACCACTCCACAATATGGCAAAAAATCCTGATCTCACAAGAATTCCTGTCACAGCACACAGTGGAATTTATTCCCTTTCAGGTTTGATACAAGACTGGTCTAAAAATAAGACATCTGGACATGTTTGATTAGCTCACCTGGAGTTGACTTAATTGTTTAGATCTGGGAAGATTTCTGGCTGCACATCCTGAACATTCAGGTTTTAGCTGCTGGGACTAGGGATGTGCTTGTAATCTCTCTTTTAATCTAGTCAGTACAATCGAGGCACAGCTATTGAGAATCAATACTGCAGCTAACATTGCCAGCTGCAAGGTAATTGATCTTAAACCAGTAGTGATTCTGCAGGTAAACCAGGAAATTGCAAAGAAGAGATGCTGTT
Source organism: Heterodontus francisci (assembly GCF_036365525.1). Lineage (NCBI taxonomy): Eukaryota > Metazoa > Chordata > Chondrichthyes > Heterodontiformes > Heterodontidae > Heterodontus > Heterodontus francisci. The sequence continues at coordinate 17,492,619 of NC_090412.1, read as the reverse complement.
GGCAGCTTTGTGTGCTTTGATTTACTGTATGATTAGACCACATTTGGATTATTGTGAACAGTTCTGGTCTCCATATTATAAAAAGGATATAGAGGCACAGGAGAAGATGAAAACAAAAAGATTTGCTAGAATGATACCAGAATGAAGAAGTGATACCCATCAAGAAAGATTTAACCAGCTAGGGCTCTTTAGAAAAGAGAAGACTGAAGGTGACCTGATAGAGGTTGTTAACATTATGAAAGGGTTTGATATGATAGATGGGGAAAAGATGTTTTCAATTGCAAACAAGGTGAGAACTGGGAGTCATAAATGTAAGATAGTCATTAATAAATCCAATAGGGAAAGTCCAGAGAAACCTCTTTACCCAGAGAGTGGTTAGAATGTGGAACACACTACCACAAGGCGTAGCTGAGGCAAATAGCATAAATAGATTTACGTGGAAGCTAGATAAGTGCAGGATGGAGAAAGAAATAGAAGGATAAATGGGGTAGAAGGATATGCTAATAGGCAGAGATGAAGTAGGGTGGGAGGAGGCTCATATAGAGCATAAACACCGGTATGGGCCTGTTGAGCTGAATGTCCTGGTTCTGTGATGTCAGTTCTATCCAATTAATACTGTGTAATGGTGAAGGCAGTTGTATAAAGTAGACATATAAACTAAAGTAGTTGTATGAACCTTAGCCTTTTCTCCAAAAAAAACTATTCAAATTAATTATGCACCATAAGATAAGGATTTATAGATTCTGAACATTAAATGAGCTGGAAAATCAAGTTTCTGTGTTGACTGCAGTCTCGAGTTAAGGACAGGGGTAGCTGCTCCCGAGCTGGGAAGGAGGGGAATACTTCTTCTTCTTCTTCTTCTTTGGCCTCCTTGTCTCGGGAGACAATGGGTAAGCGCCTGGAGGTGGTCAGTGGTTTGTGGAGCAGCGCCTGGAGTGGCTATAAAGGCCAATTCTAGAGTGACAGACTCTTCCACAGGATGGGTCTGAAGGAATACTGAAGGAGTGCTAAGTTATCATATTCAAAACTAGCAAGGGGGGATGTAGCATAGTGGCAATGTTACTGGACCAGTAATCCAGAGGCATGGACTAATGTTCCTGTGACATAAGTTCAAATCCCACCATGGCAGCTTGAGGAATTCAAGATCAATTAATTAATTAATAATGATGATGAAACCATCCAATTGTTGATTAAAAACCCTCTGATTCACCAATGCCCTCCGGGGAGGGCTGTCCTTGCATGGTCTGGGCTACATGTGACTGCAGACACACACCAATGTGGTTGACTCCTAACTGCCCTCTGAAACAGCCTAGCTAGCCATTCAGTTTTAGATAGTTCACCACCACCAGCTCAAAGGACAAGTAGAGATAGACAATAAATGCTGGCCTTGCCAGTGACACTCACATCCCAGGATGAATATATAAAATATAGAGATGTTACGCTGAAGCCCCATCCACCCACTCAGGTGAATGTAAAGGAGTCCATGGCGCTATCTGGAGAAGTTCGTGGGACGTTCCCTGGTGTCCTGGCTAGTATTTAGCCCTCAACCCCTCCAGAAACTGTTCAGCTGGTCCTTCACCTCACTCTTATTTGTGGCACCTTGCTTTTTTTTATTCATTTGGGGGATGTGGGTGTCACTTGCTAGGCCAGCATTTTTTGCCCATCTCGAATTGCCTTTGAGAAGGTGATGGTGAGCTGACTTCTTGACCTGCTGTACTTCTTGAGGTGTAGGTACACCCACAGTGCTGTTAGGAAGGAATTCCAACATTTTGTCCCAGCGATAGTGAAGGAACAGCGATATAGTTCCAAGTCAGGATGGTGTGAGGCTTGGAGGGGAACTTGCAGGTGGTGGTGTTCCCATGAATCTACTGCCTTTGTCCTTCTAGTTGGTAGAGGTTGCAGGTTTGGAAGGTGCTGTCGAAGGAGCCTTGGTGAGTTTCTGCAGTGCAACTTGTAGATGATACACACTGCTGCTACTGTGCATCGGTGGTGGAGGGAGTGAATGTGAGGGTGGTGGATGGGGTGCTTTGTCCTGAAGGGTGTTGAGCTTCTTGAATGTTGTTGGAGCTGCATTCATCCAGGCAAGTGAAGAGTATTCCATCACACTCCTGATTTGTGCCTTGTAGTTGGTGGACAGGCATTAGGGAGACAGGAGGTGAATACTCACTGCAGAATTCCCAGCCTATAACCTGCTCGTTTAGCCAGAGTATTTATGTGACTGGTCCAATTCAGTTTCTGGTCAATGGTAACCCCCAGGATGTTGATAATGCGGGATTCAGCGATGGTAATGCCATTGAATGTCAAGGGGAGATGGTTAGATTCTCTTTTGTTGAGATGGCCATTGCCTGGCACTTGTGTGGCGCGAATGTTACTTGCCACTTATCAGCCCAAGCCTCAATGTTGTCCAGTTCTTGCTGCATATGGACATGGGCTGCTTCAGTATCCGAGGAGTTGCGAATGGTGCTGAACATTGTGCAATCATCAGCAAACATCCCATTTCTGACCTTATGATGTAGGGAAGGTCATTGATGAAGCAGCTGAAGATGGTTGGGCCGAGGACACTACCCTGAGGAACTCCTGCAGTGATGTCCTGGGACCGAGATGATTGACCTCCAACAACCACAACCATCTTCCTCTGTGCTAGGTATGACTCCAATCAGTGGAGAGTTTTCTCCCTGGTTCCCATTGACTCTAGTTTTGCTAGGGCTCCTTGATGCTGTACTTGGTCAAATGCTGTCTTGATGTCAAGGGGCAGTCATTCTCACCTAACCGCTGAAATTCAGCTCTTTTGTCCATGTTTGGAGCAAGGCTGTAATGAGGTCAGGAGCTGAGTGGCCCTGGCAGAACCCAAACTGAGTGTCAGTGAGTAGGTTATTGCTAAGCAAGTTCTGTTTGATATTACTGTCGCTGACCCCTTCCATCACTTCCATTGCTGTGCTCAAATTGGCTGCCATGTTTGTCTAGCATGACTACATTATAAAAAAAATTCATTGGCTGTAAATTATTCTGGAACATTGTGATAAAGTGAAATGCAAGGGTATAGTAAGAGTTTACTGGGATACATGTACCACATTTTATATAATGTTTTATGTGTTAAGGCGATCATCAGCTTATGTTCCTATTGTTCTAAACTTGTAGTTTATGATTGCTTGTAAAATAAACAAAACTGCATAAATTAAAAGAAAAAAAATCAAAGAAGTAACCTTGGACTCGAACTCCCTGATGTACCTCTTCAGCCAAATAATATGACAGAACAAATATTTGTCTTTATTGCATTTTTTCAAATGACCCCAGTTCAAAGATGTCTGTGCAAATGGATTAGTTCCATTCAGCTTTTTGGCAACAGCATTAATGGAAGTTGGTAGATATTTCTTACTACAGCAGATACACAACTACCTATTAAATCATGACTTTAAATATCTGTAACACTATAAACATTCTCTCTGTGGTGTCTTTTGAACAGATGCATACTCTCGATAATATATGTGCAGGCATTGACTGACCATCAACTTCTATTTATAAAGAAACCTTTGATCTGTCCTCTCTTTATTCAAAACAGACTAAGAACATATTGTATGAAATAATTTTCTTTTCACGCAGTCTCATCCTTGAGAAATGGGAGGTTTTGTTTCATTCTTAGAGTTGTTTATATGACCTACTCCAGCTGTCAACTGTCAAAGTTCTGGTAATCGTCTCAATTTTTATCAAAATCAGCCTGGATGTTGATTTTTGCTTTGCCAGAACATTTATTCTAGTCAGTTTGCCAACGCTTGTGTTTTTCCAATTGTTGCAATTACTTTGCTAAATTGGCCAATTCGTTCCAAGTTTCATTATTCTGCACCCAGCGTTGTTCCAGACAGGAAATATCAATTTAATTGTCAAAATTATGTCAGAATTCCATAATTTGCAGAGCCAAGCAACCCAGTGGCACTCGCTGTCCTTGTCTCCACTCCAAGAATGACCGAAGGCAGGTTTGTCCATGGAACTATACTCCAACAAGTCACTTACTTTAAGAAGGAAAGGGTAAGCGAAGAAACTGGAAGCAGAGAAATCTAGGGCACTAGCTGTAGATTACAGTTAATATTTAGTACCAGGCATCTGTGTCCAAATTTGCAGGTAAAAAGTAGAGGAGTTTTAAACTACCTGCATCGCCTTGAGATCACTGTGATGCCACCGAAGCTTAGTTGCAATAGCCACTGCCTGATATTTCTGACAGAAGGGATAAAAATCTGGTGCACGATGAAAGAAAACAAAGATAGCCACATAAACTGGGTGCCTAGAAGAAAAGTACCAAGATGAATGGGAAAGGAGGAGCAGCTGAGGATCTCCACATTGTCGTGGACTTGCAATTATTTTTCCTCCCCAGATTAAAAAACAGTGCATGCCTTTAAGACTCTATTAAAAACAGTGCATCAAATCCATGTGAAGACTTTGAGTGGTCTTTGACTATTTCCACATTAGAATACCTCATCCATCAGGAACGTAAACCCACAAAGACTTACTTATTTTATTTATTCTTAAGAGACGGCTAATTTTTAAAAACACCACTATTAAAACTGGTTAACTACTGTTATTTTTGAGTGTATGTGTGTGAACGGGGAAGTTAGATTAAAATAAGAAGTTATAAGGTCTTTAGACATAGGTTATCTTAATAGTGTTTAAGATTTGGTTTTAATAAATAGCTAATTTGTTAGATTAGATTAGATTAGATTAGAGATACAGCACTGAAACAGGCCCTTCGGCCCACCGAGTCTGTGCCGAACATCAGCCACCCATTTATACTAATCCTACACTAATCCCATATTCCTACCAAACATCCCCACCTGTCCCTATATTTCCCTACCACCTACCTATACTAGTGACAATTTATAATTGTTGTCTAAAAGTACCTGGTTTGCTCTGTTTTATTCCACGGGTTACTAGAGTGTTTGATTTGGCCGTTTTCCAGTTGGGTGGAAAGCTTTAAATAATATGCTGTGACCTGTGGAGTGAAGGGACTGAATTGACAGTGCGTTGCTCCTGCTGCGGTCGTAACAACATCAACAGCTTTCAAACAAATTAACAATCTGATTTAGCAACAAAGTGCATAATCCAGATCCATGACACCCCAACATTTCTCCACAAGAGAAGGGGAAATGCTGTCCCCGATTTTCACTGCTCTTTTTGGGAGGCAATGGGGCAGCACTGCATTCAAAATCAAAATGTAGATCTACTGCCCTGTTTCAACCCCCCTCCACCATTTTAATTGGGGCCTACAAATAAGAACCCAAGATGCGCACTGGAAACAGGCAAGTGGCTCATTGTACAATGCGAATCTAGATCCTATGGCATCACTAGGACCCCAATCCAATTTTCCAAGAACGAATAGTGCCCTCCTGGACTCCACCGTACTGCGCAAAGCCCAACCCTATGAGCCCTCCTCTGGGAACGCCTCCCTCCCCCTTTCACGTGGCTTGATTATTGCAGCTTTGTAGAGAAGCTGTCAGATTTCCTGTGTGCTTCCTCCCTCCCCACCCAATAATGGGTGAGCTGCTCTGAGTGCATTGGTTATGAGATCTGACCATAAAAATGATTGTGGTCTCCGACCTCTGTCATCAGGTAGGCGCTGGGCTCACTTCCCCGTTGAAAGAGGATGCATCAAAAGCAGTCCCTTTATGTTTGAAAAGGCAACAAGCTCCAGAACCAGGGGGGTGCAGGCTCAAGTTTACAAAAACAAAGATGCACAAACAGTTAAGTTTACCTAGAATTTACTGCAAAGAAACAGGCCATTTGGGCCAACGGTGTTAATTGTATTCAGATGGTGGGCATTAACTGGGGATTCACTTGTGCCCCTATAAAAAGGAACAGACTGAACCTGTGGTTGTTGGGTGAGGGGGTGCATGTTTGCAATGTGTATTTCTGTAAATAAAAGCTTATAAAAGTGTGTAAAGATTGGCTCCGGTTCTATCCTTCACTACCTGGCTGTCTATAATATAACAAACAGGTTCATGCTGGTATGTATGCTCCACACGAGCCTCCTCCCACACTACTTCATCTCACCCTATCAGCGCATCCTTCTATTCCTTCTCATTCATGTACTTATCTAGCTTCCCCTTAAATGCATCTGTATTATTTGCCTCAGCGACTCCATATTGTAACAAGTTCCAATTCTAACCACTCAATGGGTAAAGAAGTTTCTCCTGAATTCCCTATTGGATTTATTAATGACTATCTTATATTTATGGCCCCTAATCTTGGATTCCCTCCCCCACCCCAAGCCGAAATGTTTCCTCTATGTTAATCATATAAAATCCCTTCATAGTTTTGAAGACTTACTCCCCCTGCCTTCCTTTTCTCGGGAAAGGAGCCCCAGCTTGTTCAGTCTTTCCTGATAGTTGTACCCTCTCAGTTCTGGTATCATTCTCATTATTCTTTTTTGCACCTTCTCCAGTGCCTCTATGTTCTTTTTATAATATGGAGACCAGAGCTGTGCACAGGTACTCCAAGTGTTGTCTAATCATGGTTCTATACAAGTTTACCATAACTTCTCTGCTTTTCAATTCTATCACTCTTGAAAGGAACCCCTGTGTTCTGTTTGCTTTTTTATAGCCTTGCGTAGAGAGTGATGAATGTGTGGAACAGACTGCCTCCGGAGGCAATGGAAGCAGATAGTATGGAAAAATTAAAGGAAAATTGGAATGTTATTCGAGGGAATGGGCAACTGAGGAATATTAGATTTTGGGATGAGCCGGATGGACTGGCCTATCGTTATTGGTCCTGCATTATTTTCTGTTTCTATGAAAATTTTTAGCCACAATTTTCCATGTACTGTTCGGTAAAACTGCCGCTAGAGTCACAATAGGCCTTAGGCTCCTGCACTTTCACTGTTAACGATACATTACAGGCCCACAATCAGATTAGAGTTGTCAGCTTTTTTGAAGCTGCTACTAGTTTTTAGTTTGGTATGTAGACTCGTTCTTCATTTAAAGAGGATTCTTCAGCTTTAATAACACACACTTCTCTCCAGTTGTTAATAATGATGATAAAAGGAGAAACAAAACTGCAAAGGGAGTTAATAAAGTTTTAATGATATGACAAGTTCCAATTCCCACTCCAAATGCAGCATTTTTGTGTGGTAGAAACATGACTTGTCAACGCCTGGCTTTAATCAACCCTCAGCACTACAGAAAAGGATTGGCTGGAGCTTACAGGCTCACATACCCTTTGGGAATGTCATGAAGCAGCTGTAGGTGTGGTTACCTCATTGTTTGTGCGAGATAAGGGACCAAAATGAAGGCGGCATTCTCTTCCTTCCTACTTCCAACAGCTTGGCAGGTCTTTAGGGATTAGGAAGCCAGCTATCGTGGTGGCCAAGTGACTCAAGAAGTAGGAGGACTTGGAAGTGTGCAGTTAGTAGAATCCTGCTAAAAGCAGTCAACAGTGACAGGTCTCACCAATCCTGACCTAAATTACTGCCACTGTCCACACTCCTTTCAGCAACGTGCAGTTCCTCATCTTTGTAGATGTGCCTGGGTCATACACTAGTGTAGACAATCACATCACAGCCACAAGGAGGTCACAAATGTGTGGGTTTGGCTGGACACCTTGGCTCCATCTAGTCACCGTCATTCTCTCCCAATTCTCTCCATACAGGAGGCTAAACATTGTCTAGCAATCTGCAATTGATGAACATGGGTGAGTTATAAAAAGGCTATTACACAAGGGATCAGGGAGTACAATGAATCAGAATGCTATCCTTTCACTCAGAATAGGGGACTGAATTCAACCCAGACAGATGGGATTAAAATTTCCTCTCCTTAATGGCTGATAAATATCACTGTTTGTTTACTCTCTGAACACTTCCCAGAGAACCAAATTCTACCGAACAAAAAAGGCTTTCAAATTTAGCCCTTGCTGACCTTATTTTGTCTGCAATCGCATTCAGTAAGACCATAAAGACACAGTGGGAGTAAAAAAAGATTGTTTTGCTAGCGAGGTACTGTGGTGCTGTTTGCAAGCTGAAGTATAATGTATATTGTCCATATTATAGGAGAGAGTTCTGTGTCGTATTTGACCACATCCAAGTACACTAGTGGAAAACATTGCATTTCACCATCCATTCCTTAATTTAATAAAGGGAAGACTAACAGAAAAAAAAGGAGTATTTATTATAACACCTCATAAAATCCTCAGGTCAGCCCAAAGTGCTTCACAACCAATGAATTATTTTTGAACTATAGTCGTTGTTGCTATGTTGTTAAGTGGTAGATGGAGATCAGAGGATGTAGTGTTCACTGCAGACTGCGTGTACATGCATACATGGCCAATTTAGTAAATTAGTCTGATTTCAATGATTAAAATGGTTCCAAACTTTGCGAGATATAATTTTTATCCAAATCTAAATTATGCAGTGCAAGTAATATTGATGCTTGAGGGTCACAATGAAGCAAATATGTTTAATTTGTTCATACTTGGTTACTTTATAAATTGCTTGTCTCCACTTTGCCTGAGAATTCAACGATATGAGACTAGAGTACTGACAAGGAAATTTTACAATTCGGCTCCACCAGCACAAAAATCTGCTCAGTGTGGTCTCTGGTCCCTGGTCCCGCAGGGGTGGGTTTGAACCTCCGCAGGGTTGGCCTAGCAGCTCTGGCCACCGTTTGTTTTGTTCAATTTAATACCCTTTCAGAGGACACATCATGATGAAGGTGCCCTCACGTTGCCCCCCGACAGTGGCAGTGCCCACCTCTGCCAGTGAGGCTTCCATCCTTCCAAGGCTGGAGGTTCTCTGACTGGGCCTGCAACCTTAGGGACCTGCGTGCCATCCTTAATTGGACGGTGGACCCAGAGATGACCTCTTAATTGAGGTCAGCACACTCAACTCATAGCCCACATCATTTCTTATCCATTATAGGTCGAAAATCGCATGAGGCACAAACTAACCATGCGGATGTCAACCGCCAAACTTTCAATATACATTCCCATCACATAAGGCTCTGTGCTGGCAACACTAATTTGTAAATTTCAGCCAGTTTTTTTATTGTACACATTGTCTATTTGTATCTCTGAGTTAGAGAAAGAATAGCACAGTTTACTGATTAGAATTTTAAGATTATTTTGAGGCTGGAAATTTCCATTCCCCATCTCCCCTGGGCCATGTTACTTTCCCAGCTTCAAGATACTGATACATTAATTTTAGACCATCAATTTGTTTATCCTTCATCATCAGTTCTTCGTTCTTTCTCTGAAGATGGGTAAGGGTTGATGTGTGAAAAAGGACAGGTTTGTTAGGTTCTGTTCCTAAAGTTTGTACATTATAACCTGCATTGCACTGCAAGCAAAGGCTGTATTTAATATATTAGTTAAAGTGTGTCATTAACTTCTGAATTCTTCATTTGGACATGGACCTCCAGTTAATACACCACATCAGAAGATACAGTGAAGGAAAATAGATAAAATGGAATTTAAATAGAGTAAAGAATTTCCCTCCCTAATTATTTATTTTGAATGCACTGTTGAATAATATTCATACCCAAAGGAGCGACTTACACATAAATCTTGCCTTTATACTATATAGGGCCAATGCCATGATCTAGCATTCCCAGATGCATGATTTCCCAACTAATGCTTCCTCTGAGCCCTCTCCCTCACCAGGAGAAAGGAATCAATCTACTATCTGAATAAATTTCCTGATTTCTACACAGTAGTATGTAAACTCTGCTCACTCAACACACAACCACAGAACTCCCGCAAATACTTTATACATCAACAGTCTACAGTCAGTTAAGGCACTCAGAGTATCTCAAGTGGTTGAGCATAAAATATATTTTTTTGATGGGTTGGTTTTTCCAAACCAAGTAAAAGTGTATTTTAGAACGGGTACTATTAAGTTTGGTCAATGAGTCTACATTATGTACTCGTGTAACTAGCGGTAAACCATCAACATCCTCCTGCCCCAGCTCCCCACAACCTGGAAAGTTTTATAGGTCAAAGGCATTGTATAAATGTCTGTTAGCATCGAAAATATAATTGCAAGTTTCTGTGCAGTGGTTTTGGGAACTACACTTTTATCTCTGAACGCAGATTTGAATCTATTCCAGACTGACAAGATGAAGGTCTCCAACCTCTTTCAGCTGGGAAGATGCTATGTGAACTCATTTGGTATCATGTCAAACAAGCTCATACTTTGTGCAAGCCTGAAACAAGAAAAGCCTACCTGAAAATATGTGCAATTTGGTAGTCTCAGTTAGCAAGATAGTGACCTGCCTGGAATCATTCAGACTGGGTACAGTTGAGGGAAGTTCTTCTGAGCTTAGCCCAGTGTTGCAGGAGTCACCTGCCTGTCCTGGGAGTTCTTGATACTGATTATGGCTTTTGAAAGCAGAAAACAATTCCATTCCCACATTCCTCGCCTCATTGTAGGCAAAAGCTCGCCAAAAGCCTTTACTTAATTAAAACAATAATAGAAGAAAAACATAATTAAGAACTAGTAAAAACAAAAACTATGCTACAGCCATCACCTCATACTTTAATCTGCCAAAGTCTACTTGCCATAAAACATTTGGTTAAGGTTGAGTTGCCTTTAAAATATGTGAGGTTAGGCAAGTGGTTATATTGCGGTTTTAAGTCACATTGGAATTCTGTAGGTTTTCCAGATAATATTGCTAAGTTCACATAAAAAGTATGAAATGAAGATTACTTGATGGATTATTTTGTACATTGTAAATACTAAGCATATATGTAATCAGTGCCTCAAAGACCTTTCAAATTTTCATATCTTAATTGAGTTTAAATTGGTGGTGAATATATTTTTTTGAAGCTTTGTGGCATTGTGTAATATCCAGCATTAAATACAAGGACACATTGTACAAGGACATCCAAAAGGGTTGGATCTGATCTGTTTCTGTTCAGAATTTGAAGTGCTCCGTCACTTTTTATTTTGTAATTTTAATGTGTTTGTTGCTTATCTGTCCCGAAACCAACTGTTAACTCAGATTTAGGCATAGGGTCGTAGAATCATTCCGCACAAAGAAGTCTATTTCTTTGAATGAGCTACTCCTTTCCCATAGCCCTCTCCCATAACTTCTGTCCCCACCCCAGAGCCTCCCCCTCTCTCATAATCTTTATTCCCTATCCCTCAGCCCCTCACTGAACCTTCTAGTGTCTCCTAATCAAATCATTTGGGCTTCTGTCTCCTTTACAAATGGCATCCCTTGCTGGTGCTTGCCACAATTCTTTTATAAACAGACCCCCCATTGACAGTAATTGCCACCTACTTTGCTGACTTAACCAGTTAATTCTTGATACCATGATGATTGACAGCAGATGTCTGTGCACAATAAGCGCATGATACTAACAAATGCTTTCACTTCAATTATTTCCACATCTGGATCATCGGAAACTGTATTTCTTGGCAGGGTTAAAGTACAATGTATTAAATTAAAAAATTATGCCGTTTTGAGGGCTAATTGCTGCCTTCGAGTTCATTTTTACTCTTATTTTACATCTTGTGTTTTCTGATGTACAAGAGTCCCATTAAAAAGATGTTACTTAAAGAATCTAGCTCTGGCAAAGTCATTATTATGTCAAACAGCCTTGTGTTTTGCTATCAATTTGTTCAGTTCTTTTGTTTAAACATTATACAGTGCTAGATTTTCACTTGGATCTTGCACATGTTGCTGCGTGTGGTGTTGTTCAAGATCTATTTCTATCTCTATCTCTAATCGTTCATCCTCAGTATCTGCCTTGAATATCGCACCATTCTTTCTCAGTTATTTGGTGTTTACCAGGGTTTTCTGCTGTCTTTTGCAATAATGGTACATAGGACATAAGCTGCAGGGATCTATTGTGGAATAAATTAAAATTACGGAAAGTTGGTTTAAAGCGGATTTGGCATAGTGTTGTTGGGCTGTGGAAATGGTGTTTAGTTTGCAGACAGTGGTTATGTTGAGTCGGGTGGAACTTGTTGAATAAGTGGTGGAATGGCCGAGATTGGCCCCTACAGAGAAGTTGGCCTGGTTTACTGATTTCATTTTAGTGCCAAGCCCTGAATTTGAGGCAACTGCACCTGAGAGTGTTTCAGTGCACCAAGGGAATAAAAATAAGCGTGGGTTTACACTGTTGATTATTATTCAATAACTATTACTGGAGGTTTCCAGTACTCGTGAAAGGGATTAGGTCAGAGCAGGGAGCAGGAGGAGAAGTACTGAGGTGTTCCAGCTTTTGCCGTTTGGATCACTACGGATTCTCATTTACGTAAGTGACCCACGTTCAGCAGCTCAGTGCAAAGTGTCAAAATTGAAGGTAAAGAAAGACTTATACAGATTCGCATAGAACGTCCAGCTTGGAAACAGTTTATTTGGCGCAACTGGTCTGTTTGTGCACCATACGGACATCTTCCTACCCCTCTTCATCTAACTCTGTCACCATAACCTGCCTTTAAAAAGCACCTTTCATGTCCTCAGGACCTCCCAAGGAGCTTTACAGACAATAAAGTCCAAAACCAAACTTTGACAGGCAGTGGATCCTGAGAAAGCAACTCAGAAGTTACAGAATGAGTTGGACAAGATGAGCATGCGGGCAGAAAAATGGCAATATTATACATTGGATGGAAAAGTAAGCAGTACACATACTCCATGAATGGAGTTGAAATCACCAAGGATGCAGTGGATCAAGATCTTGGATTGTCGACTCAACTCTAAACATGTCCAACCAATGCAAAGCAGCAATCAACAAATCCAATAGAATGTTCAACTACATAACCAAAACAGTGGCATATAAATTAGAGGAAGTCATGATCAAACTGTATAACATAGGTCAGACCACTTCTTGAGTACTGGGTCCAGTTTTGGTCACTGAGATAGAAGGAAGACATTCAAGTGCTGGAAGCAGTTTGGAGAAGAGCTATGAGGCTGCATTTTGATGTTAAGGCTTTGTGTTGTGAGGAGAGACTGGTGACACTCAGATGTTTTATCCTAGAAAGAAAATGTCTGAGGAATGGCCTTAGATGCAAGAGACTATATGGTAACGAAAAGGTAAATCTGGGATATTGCTTGAAATTAAACAGAGGTAGCATGTCTCGGCGCAGGCTTGGAGGGCCGAATGGCCTGTTCCTGTGCTGTACTGCTCTTTGTGCTTTGTATGTCTCTCACGGTATAACATCAAATCTGGGGGCGTTTGCTACTTATTCTGAATGCTAAAACTGGAAATGTTTCAGGCTCCGACATGGATATCCCTCACCTTTATCAGTACAAATTTCACGAAATAAATAAAATGAGAGCTGACAGTGATTAGCAGGCCATTGCAAAATTCAACACAAAAATCACCAAGTTCTCAAAAATGTGGAAATGTACGCATTCAGAAGTAAACAAAATACATACATACCGACACCAATATAAAAATTAGAGGGAAATCTGGGAGGGGCAGGAGTTAAAAGCCAAACATGCAATTGCTTTGATTGATAAATAAAACCACATGTGAAACAATGCGGGTGGGATTTCCCTAAACCTATATGCAGAGAGACATGGAGGGGCTTGCACCAATGCTCTGACCTTGCCATGACCCCGGCTGCAATTCAGTCACTGCAGCACTAGGAGAGATTGGGGAACTGTTAAAGGCGCAGAAGGGCCTTGAATTGGGATAGTGCCTTCCAAGGAATAACAGGACCTCTGTAAAGAGGTCAGCAAGCCTTAAGAGAGGAAGAGGGAAAGGAACTCACCATCAGACCTTTTCCTTCCAACATCGGATTTCCGTTACTGCCCTAGGGGCCTAACATCAACCCGCCACCCCCCAACTTGGCGGACCCTTGGGTCAGAGGTGGCATGGGAGTGGTTAAGACCCTGCCTCTTCAGCGTCATTTATTGTGGGATTAGGGGATTGAAAATTTAGGTCCGTGCAAGGATGTGGTTGTCTAATGCTAAACTGCTGGACTTAGAACATTATATTGGAGGAAATATTAGTGATTCAGGATATTACTCAAGGATCAAATTATTGCTCATCACTGCATTTTTACCCAGTTTAGCCCATTATAACAGAAAAGCCATGTGTCAAGTCTAGGTTTAGAAATTCTCTATGGTTAAGTACCAATACGAATTCCTTGAAGCTATTCCTCCCATTGACACTGCTGGTTATACTCAAGAATAGGCGAATAGGCTGTACACATTAAGCATTCATTCAAGCTTTATATGGACATATTATAGGTTGTTACTATTTTGGAATTAATTTCTGGAGCAGCAATATGGTTTTCAATAACTTATGATGATATAGGGTTTATCGTAAATAATTTTTGCTAGTGGTATTAATTAGCATTCTGTTTGCTATCTTCCTCCAAAATGAATTCAGGTAAAACTGGAACTTTTCCCATTTGCTTCTCGTATCGTGACAATTGCTTGAACAGTTTTCCTTGCTTACATGGAGAAGAGAAGATATATAAAATTGGGAAATCGTAATGACAACAGGATTGGAGCCGAAAGTTCAGCAGAGTTTGGCAGAAATTTTCAAAAACTTTAGGATACGAGAAAGCTGGCACCAGAAAAGATTAGTTGGCCTATCAAGTCTGATACTTCTACGGATCGTATACAATGTGTCACAACATGGACTCTACCCAATCTAATTAACCTTCTGAGGAAACATTTTATAAGTTCCTTCCTGATTCCCAAAGTCAATTAGAAGAATATTTCAGGATATCGAGCCAGACTGATCCATGACCTAAAGAGACTGGTGACAGGGCCACACAAAATTTACTCCGCTTGAGTGGGAGGAGTGCGGGTTGGGGTGTTGGGGCTGTGGGGAGGAGAGGGGAGGCATTGGGAATGTTGGGGGGGCAAGGCGGCATGCGTTTTGGCCAGCAACAACCCACAGATTTAACGTGGAGCCGGAAGGAGCATTTAAGGGAGCAACTTCCAATGATCCCTTTAAGGATAACTCGTTCGGCTAGCAAGTGCCTGAGAATACTGATTGCAGAACACACGTTAGGCCACATATTTGCATGTGCAAAGGGCCTTAATACTGGTTTCAGGTGCAGGTCCTGGACATCTATACAAGAGGCTTTACCAATACGGCAGGCGGCAGACTTCTGGCATGGGATGTGTGCACACATAATGCCGCCATATTGGATGCTTAGGCACCTGTCTTACGTCTGTAAAATGGATGTGACACCAATAACTTTGTCGGCCAAATTTGAAAACACTGGAAGCCCAAAATAAAAGTAGAAAATGCTGGAAATTTGTT
Organism: Heterodontus francisci; assembly: GCF_036365525.1. Lineage (NCBI taxonomy): Eukaryota > Metazoa > Chordata > Chondrichthyes > Heterodontiformes > Heterodontidae > Heterodontus > Heterodontus francisci. Next base: position 17,477,409 of record NC_090412.1, on the reverse strand, counting down.
CTGTTGGGCACTAGAGAGCACCAGAGAGACAATAAATTGAATTGGCTATATTGAGACTGAAGCTTGATGGATTATTCAGCAAATTAAAATGCTTTAAAACCCTATGTGAGTAAATGGTATTTAACCAAATTTGTGCAGTTAGATCTGCTAACATTTCCATCATTTATCATGAATCACCTCTGTGTCAGAATCAATTGTGAACTGGAGAGCCTCCAGCTGCCCAGCAATGACCTTTTGCTATTGAAATGGAAGCAACAGATTGGACTTAACAACCCAATGCAACACTTACAAATCCTTCAATAATCAAAATCATCCAAATCCACATATAAGTAAGGACTGAACTGGAGCAAGACCCATATTTTTTGTCTGTTATGTATATCAAATGGAGTATCATGCACTACAGGGAGTGATTCTGCAAATCACACTCCCAGTACCACATTGGCAAGCTACATGGCACAGCAATAGGCCCAGTTCCTTCACCCATATTTTAACTGAGGATGGCCCTCAAGTAGGAGACTCTCTTATATCTCTGTGCCCTCTCGCTTTCGTGACAGAACAGCAGCAGCAGGGACAACTACAACTTTCTAGGTTCTCCAAAGGGCAAGGGTGATTGACAGATCCCAGCTGTAATCCCGATGGGAATTTCCAAGGCATGACATCCCAGCAGTGTTGCAGATGGTGTGCAATGACAGTTTCAAGATTATGCAAATGAATGCAGATTTCTCTGCATGCATTCACACTTGTTTCATCATGAAGCAATCAGATATAGTCAGTTTGATTGAAGACTGGCTCCTGGAGACATGAGTGATCCTGACCAACCTTTATTCCTCCCCAGAAAACCCATACCAAGCAAATATGAAGGACCATGTCATTAATAGGATGCTAAAAGAACTAACATCGGGGCTTTTAAAATGCTTGGTAAGGAAGACAATAGGATGAAGTAGATGGTGATTTGTTATCATTGCCGGACCAGCCAGGGATAGATTTACATCTCAGTATAATTCAACACTGCTTTTCATTTGCCTTGTTGTTTATCACAATAACTTAACAATACACATAGGTATCCAGACACCGGATGTAGATTTGATGATAATATTACTTTTCATTGTATCTTGGGAATGAGGAAACATCAGATCTCAAATAAATATGTCATACAGTACTTTCAACATGCTGAGAACTTAGTTATTGTTATTTATTAGGCACCTGATGCAATGTTTAAATGCATGCACTCCCTTAGTGCATATAGTTAACTTATTTAAGATGTTTGCCTGGTGTACTTACCCTGTGAGCTTGTTAATATTTGATGCGTAGTGCCCGACTCTGTCCTTCTGTGTTCTCCCTTTGCTGTGTGGGTGGAAGAATGAAATATTTGTTGGTTAAACCATATGGCACATATGGCTAACAGGTGTGACCAACCCTGTGGTACCAGTGCTCGGATGATTCTTTGCACATGTTGCCAAGCTGCTGCTGTGTTCAGACGTCTTGAGTTGAAATCCCTTGTGTACATCTTCATGTTGGTACAGAACTCCTACTGTCACTCGGCTGTTCCTGTTACTCTGCATTCAGTCCCCATCTAGAGGTTTCTTCCTCTGTATAACCACTGAGATGAGTGACTGCACAGCCTGAATGAAGGCTTAAAATCTCCCCTTGACATTTGCGTGTGTATAATGAACAGTGCATTCCATGTTCCATAATACCAGGCTGTCCATTGCAATTGCTACTGATGAACCTTCTCTCACTCCCCATCAATAATTTCTGCAGTTTCAAGCAACCAATCATTCATCATCTGAAAAAGAGTGGCTATACACTCAAGTAACTTCTCAATTTGGTTAGTAGGTTGCAGCAACCTCTGTTGCAAAGCAGGAGCAGTTGAAATTGCATGTTGAGGTGGAGTAGGCAGCTGGAACAAACTGGTCGTATCTGTTTCCGGATGGTGTCTTTGTAGTTATATCTGTTTCTTTCCAGTCGGGTGTGGTCATCGTGCACAGAAGTGCCATTTAGGTGGACATGGAAAAGGTCATGAACCCACATCCGTGCACTGCTGTGGGGCACAAAGGCAACAGTCGGAGTCACTAAGCTCCCAGGCCCATATGTGCAGAGACATGGAAGATTCACAGACAGGGCACAGCTTAAAGATCCAATCTGTGTGGACAAATCAGAACTGAGGCCAAGTTTGACTACGTTTTGTGGCTATTTTGTTTCTGGAATTTTTGAACCCTTTTTAAATGTTTGTTGGAATCATGAAATCATAAAATGATATCACACAAAAGGAGGCCATTCTTAGTATGTATAGATTTAAGTTTTGCACTGCTCGAGGTATCTATAGGGAGCGAAGCACGCCTTTGCCTCAGATTTCACCTTCACCAAGGAAAATGAATAAGGAAAACAAAAGTAAAATGCCGCAGACGCTGGAATTCTGAAACAAAAACAGGAAAAACTGGAGACACTCAGAAGGTCAGGCAGCCTTTGTTGAGAAAACAGAATCCGATTCTGAGGAAGGGTTTCTTCCTGAAATATCAAATAATTTGGAAAACACCTGCTTAACCATCTCTTAATCTTTGTTTAATCTGCATTTACGAAAAAGAAGAAACTAATCACATTCGTGATAAAAAATGTCTTTTCGGCAGCCTTGTTGGTTGTCCCCCAATCTCACTACATACATCACTACATATAGGGTGCTTCACTCCCTGCAGACATGTCGAGCAGACACAAAACTTGTAACTGTATATATAATAGTTTAATTTTAGATACAGCTGTGTGCTTCTTCTACACTATATTAGATAAGAATTATACAGCAGTAGGAGACCATTTGGCCCATTGTGCCAATGCTGGATCTTTGCAAGAGTTATCCAATTAGCCCCACTCGCCTGCTCTCTCCCCAGAGCCCTGCATTTTTTTTTTCCTTTTCAGGATTTACTCAATTTGTTTTTGAAAGTTACCAATGAATCTGCTTCCACCACTCTTTCAGGCAGTGCATTCCAGACCATAACAACTGATGTTGAAGTCGGGCGAGTGCAAGACCACATTTGGCCAAACATTCAAGTATCTCGCCAACCTTTACTGTGTCACACTGAAGATTAGGCCCTCCAGTGTGGCCCTGAAGGTTGTTGAGGAAACCGTAACCTAGGCTGCCAGTAGAGAAGGGGTAGGAAACTGGGCAAAAAAAAAAAAATCCTTGGGTTTATACCACGTGTCTATATAAAGATTCTGCACTTTATATGTCAACACACCTCCCACTGAAATGTAACATCGGTCGTAACAAGAAAAGAAACCCTCCTGCAAGTCTAAGCAGACAAGGTGAGACCAGGTGTCCTACATAAAGAATCCGCTGTCTACAATGCACAGGTGCAGTGCATTATTAGTGTTGACCATATTAACTTTGCAAACTTATTGGAACCAGTCCTGCAACTATTCCAAACAGTTTGAAAATGTTGATAACATCTGGATGTTTACTGCCTAAACACTGAAGAGTGTCAGCTTCCAATATTTATCCATTTAAAAGGACTTGGCTGGCCAGTAGAACTTGCTGCCTTAACAACAGCAGCTTGTGCACAAATACAACACGAGTGCATTACTACTGACCAGAAATCAAGCATAGAAAAATACATCGCAAAATTAGAAAACAGGAAATGTTAAAAGAAACTAGGCTGTTATGAAGGAGCAAACTGAAATATTGGCATTGTGATGGTAATTCAAATTGAAAAGACTTTAGTCATTGTAATTAATATGAACACTTGCCTTTGAATATTTTTTGTCACTACCCTCTGCTGCCAGTATATTCCCTAAAGAAATGTGCATGATCACCAAGGATAAAGTGTTCAGTGGACAGTTAAGCAACGTATTGGCTGAAATGAAGACGTATGATTTATATAGCACATTAATTTTATTCATGGAGTGTATAAACAGGCTAGAGAAACTGCCCCTGGATACATGCTGCCAGTAGAATGAAGCCTTCTTATCATAACATTTTCAGCATAGAAAAACATTGCATGAAATGGGACCTGATCTTATCAGAGTTTAAGTGTGTTGAGGTAGTGATTAATGGGTTAGTTCCCTCTACTGGTTGAATGTATGCCATTGCTTCCACTTCCATTAACTTATCTAGAGATATGAAAAGTAAATCCCAAAGGTAGCAACATTTCCAAGCTACTAACATTGTTTTGGATGAAAATAGGCCATCTTGCTATAGCGCTACAGCAGCTTTTGTCAACACTATGAATGTGCATTGGACGGACCAGCAGGGACCTCACACTGACACCTGCAAAAAAAGCAAAAGGAAGCAAGAGAGAGACACATGGAGAAGAGAAGCAAAGAGAAAAGGGGGCTAGAGAATGACAGAAAAACAGCCAGACCAAAACAGATGATGGGAATAAAATGGAAGATGATGAAGAATAGGAAGATTGCACAGAAAGGAATAACAAAAATAAAATTAAGTCAGAAAATTTAAGGAGAAGAAAGTAAACAAAAACTGACAAGAATATTGGACGGTAAAGGCCAACTAAAAATAAAGAGAAACAGCAAATCAGTGTGAGATAATGCATGAAAAACAGCAACAGCAAGAAAAATGGATAGTGAAGAACGAATATCAAGGAGTGACAACAGAGAAGAAAGTCTAGTAGCCAAGTAGGGGGGAATAAGTTACTGTGTTTATTGGGTACATTAAGAGAAATACACCAGGAAAAGTATGAAAATTGCTGAGTTGACTCATAGAAAAGTATGTATGAAGAAATATCCAGATGGAAATACAACCAAAAAACACAGGGGCAGGGGAATAGTGGTCAGGGAAAGTGCCCCATTATATTAGAGCCTTGTTTTATATTCATTCCAAGAAACAATAGTTATGCAAGAAGAATAAAACAGCTGAGAAAAATTATTGCAGAACCATGGGTCACGGAACAACAGTCAGGAGGCAGAGAAGAAAAACAAATCTGTTTGTAAAATTAAGCTGAGACATATACAGCTGCACTCATACCGTAATTCAATCTATGATGGCTCAAAAGAGCAAGCATAAATAATAAGACTCAACTAACTATAATGTATATAATTGAAGTGCTTTGATATGGATCTGTTGGAGGCATATTTGGCAAGGTTAGCAATAGGCATTTTAGGAGAAGGGCGAGGAAATGGATGGAATATGACAGCTGTAATGAATATACCATTTAACAATGTTTATATGATAGAATAGATATTTTCAAGCGTAATTCTATTAATAATGCTTCAGTGCTAAGCCTATGGCATTGGTACATAGAATTACATAGAAATTACAGCACAGAAACAGGCCATTTAGCCCAACTGGTCTGTGCTGGGTTTATGTTCCACACAAGCCTCCTCCCACCTGACTTTATCTCACCCCTATCAGCATATCCTTCTATTCCTTTCTGCCTTTTATCTAAAGCCAGTAGTACTTGCAATATGGCATGTGATTTGCTCATCTTTGGCCCTCAATTAATATGCTTCTCTGGGTCTCCATTAATGTCCAGCCCCATTACGGAATGTTGATACAGCTGCTATTTAACATTCTTCCTTCTCCATCTCTGCTTTCCTGTGGGGCAGTGCCTCAGCACACGACTCAAGAGCTGCCCCACAGTCCAGGACTGAAATCAAAAGGTCCTATTGTGGGAATTTGCAGTTGCAGACCGATTACTGTGCAATGGGGTCAATTGGAGCATTCATGTTAGTGCCTCTTGAGCATGACACTCCTTTGGATTGTTATCTTTTGGCAAAGAGTTCGCAGGCAATGCTGTCCTTTAACATGTGCTTGAAGGAGCAGTAGATTACCGCATGATGATCATTTTTGGAATCATGTTTTTGCTCCAGCTCAATGGGAGATTTGAGGTAGAAATTAGTCTGGGCAGTAGGGAAAAACAGGCAGTATTGTATCTGCCACCCGTTATGTGCCCGACCCAATATTGATGACTTTAATGGAACTCAATGGTGGGGCGTACAAGAGGTAATTCGTCCTGCTTTGTGCAACTGCTCAAGATGAATTTCTATCCATATTACATTTACCATGACCCCTCCAAAGGTACTTCATGCTGCTCTGAGAAAAAAAATGATGAAGACTGTTCAAAAGAAAGACTTGCATTTATATAGTGACTTTCACAACCTCAGGATGTCTCAAAGTGTTTTACAGCCAATGAAGTACTTTTAAGGTGTAGTCACAGTTGTAATGTAGGAAAATATACTAACTGCATTAAAGTGTCAGCTGTGATTCAGTTAGTAGCATTCTTGCCTCTGAGTCAGAAAATTGTGGGTTCGAGTCCTCTTCTAGGACTTAACATGGAAATCTAGGCTGACTTTCTAGTGTAGTAGTGAGGGAGTTCCGCAGTGTTGGAGGTGGTAGCTTTCAGATGAGATGTTAAACTGAGGCCTCAACTGCACTCTCAGGTGGATGTAAAAGATCCCATGGCACAATTTTGAAGAACAGCAGGGGAGTTATTCCCAGTGTCCTGGCCAACATTTATCCTTCAATCAACATCATTATGAGCTTTAGTATATAGAGTAAAAGGCACCCTGGTCTAGATTTTCACATTTTTGTAAACTAACACAGATAAAGCAACAAATTGTAATAACCTTTTCATGTACTGTGAGTAAAACAATGCACTTTTATCCGAGCAGATCGCATACGGATTGTTGGAGGAGTGAAGTTCGCATTCGCAGCCAGTTGTTCATTACAAGGCTCCAAGGTACAAAGTTACCAGAAGAAATATTAAATGAGCATACAAAATATATTGGAAGGGGAATAAAATGTGCAGCTGTACTTCACAAATCAGTCTACGGGACTGGCAAACTGATTCACTAGTTTCAGTGAAATGGAATACTTCAAGACGACTTTACAAGGTCATGCACCCAACTCATAAAAAAAGTCAGCACTTTATTTATAGAGCCAAGAAGATGTATTGTTGTGGAAATAGCAATCCGAGGGACGAGTACACTAAAGATACAGAATTGTCCTTGTCAGGCACAAAACATTGAACCAAGCACAGCTCAACTATTATAATACAAAGATCATTAAATATTTTGTTCTATCCAGCAGCACATAAACAGAAAGAAAGGAAAACTCCCAGCTGCATATTCATGGACTACTCTAATCCCACCACCCCTGCCCCCACCACGCCCCCCCCCCCCCCCAACCATATCCGAAGTCCCTGCAGAATTAATTTAATATATTTTCTTAGCTGCTTAGCACAACTGTGGCTGACCCAAGCAAATCTTTTGTCTTGGACAGATTTTGCAAACTATAATCAGATTAGTTCCAGGTTCTGGCCTGAATTTGTATCCATCCTTAGGTATTATTCCCCAAGTAAAATTTTCCTTTTTTTGACTGATTGACATGTAATCTCAAAAAGTTTTACCTCTGATTTATTGGAAAACATTAGAAGCTTCAAGAAGTGAAGCAATAGGTCAACAGCCTGAATGGCACGACCCCTAAATAATATTGACTTTTGAGTTCCGATGAGACAATGAAGACTATTGTCCGCAGGGCCACTGACTGAGCTCCCTAATGTCTATTGATGTGCTGACAAGTAGCTATGGCGTGTCACAATATCCTGGCACCATTGGTCCTGGTCACAAATTGTGAAATTTATGCTTTTTTTTTAAAATCCAGCTGCAGCTAACCATGAATTGCTATTGAAAAAAGGACTTTGGTTTGGGCACTCAGTTCCTATAGTGGTTGACAAAACTTCGTAGAGTTTAATTGCCTCATTCTAATTAACTCACCTTTGTAGAGAATCAGTTGCCCTTAGCAGCATCAAACTTTGCATCCTGTAACAGTTCACAATTTGGTACATTTATAGATTTGGTTCTTACTTCTCCCGAACCCAATCAAAAATATACATTTATTTCCTTGATGGTTTAGTGAGCGGCCTAACCAAGTTCCGCTGGAGACGGGAAGTTTTGTGAGCAGCCACCAACAGCCTTGGTTAGGCTGCTCACCGCATGGTACAACTGGACGCTGTGACCGTGGATGGATGTTCCAACTCTTTGTACCTCAAAATTACAACCGGGGTCCTTAGGAACCCCTTTTGCATCAGTTAATGAGACTCAAACCGGCATCTGGGGCACCCCTGTTAAAGCTCTGGGCAAAATGGCTGACCGTAGCAAGAACTGGGTGGTAATAAGAGGGTGAGGTCATAATAACTCGCTGCAAATAAAACATTTTCTCCTCATTTCTTTTCTGGTTCTTTTGCCAACTATCAAAATAAGATTACATTTATTTAGAGAAAACAGCAAATAAAATAACTTTGTTAAATGTGAAAAGTTGTGTTAAAATAAAATCTACACAATTTACTTAGAGATCAAAGTCTTTTGAGGAAGCTGAACAGATTTTAATATGTGAAATCACATGAAAAAAGAATGGTCATCTGGTTATTGACCCTCCCGCCACTGGAAACCATTTCTGCTTACTTATTCTATAGCTTGAATCTCCTCTATTCAATCTCCCCTTAACTTTCCCTGCTCTAAAGTGAACAATTCCAGCTTCTCTAGTCTCTCTAGTTTTTCCACATAACTGAAGTCCTTCATCCCTGGTATCATTCTGGTAAATCTCCTTTACACCTTCTCCAAGAACTTGACATCCTTCCTAAAGCATGGTTTCCTGAATTGAACCAAATGCTTCAGCTGAGGCCCACCCAGTGATTTATGAAGGTTTTGTGTAACTTGTTTGCTTTTCTACTCTATACCTTTATTTATAAAGGCAAATATCTCATGTACTTTCTTTACAGCCATATGAACTTGTCCTGCCACTTCTAAGTTTTGTGTATGAGAACCCCTAGGTCTCTCTGTTCCTGCACCCCTTTTGTGATCGTATCATTAAGTTACATTGCCTCTCCTCATTTTTCCCTTCAAAATGCATCACTTCACCCTTTAAATTTCATCTGCCATGTGTCTGCCCATTTCATCAGTCTGTCCATGGCTCTGTGGTGCAACCAGCTTGTCCCACACAACTATGATTCCTTGTGCATCACAATATATACACTGTCTACCTCACTCAAAAATGTGATCTTCTGTGAGCGGTGAAAAAACAGATAAAAACTCAGGCCAATTTGTGAAATAAAATCCGGGATCGCCCCTTAGACAACTGATCAGTTGATCAGTCTGGCCCTGATAATTCCTTGCTGTACCAAAATGTTTGGAAAAGATGATCTCCACCCCAGCAAGAAACTGTTCTTGTTTGAAGGAATTCAGCAAATCAGTATTCACTGCACAAGTCAGCTGGCTGTTCCAAAGGTTCACTATTCTCTGGGAAAAGCCTCACTTCCTGGCATCTAACCTAAATCAGGCCTTACACAATTTAAAATTGTGACCCCTGGTCCTCCCTAACCTATTTAATTGGAACAAACTCTATACTCAATCATAATTTATCACCTTCATTACTTTATAAACCTTAATCAAATTACCCTTAAAGTGGATTCCGGTAGGGTACCAGTGGATTGGAAAACCGCTTATGAGATGCCCCTATTCAAGAAAGGAGGGAGACGGAAAGCAGGGAACTATAGACCAGTTAGCTTAACATCTGTCATTGGGAAAATGCTAGAGTCCATTATTAAGGAAGAAATAGCAGGACATTTAGAAAAACATAATGCAATCAAACAGAGCCAACATGGTTTTATGAAAGGGAAATCATGTTTGACAAATTTGTTAGAGTTCTTTGAGGATATAACAAACAGAGTGGATAAAGGGGAACCGGTAGATGTAATGTATTTGGATTTTCAGAAGGCTTTCGATAAGGTGCCACATAAAAGGTTATTGCACAAAATAGGAGCTCAGGGTATTGGGGGTAATGTTTTGGCATGGATTGAGGATTGGCTAACACACAGAAGGCAGAGAGTCGGGATCAATGGGTCTTTTTCAGGTTGGAAAGCCGTAACTAGTGGGGTGCTACAAGGATCGGTCCTAGGGCAATTTACTATCTATATTAATGACTTGGCGGAATGGACAGAGTGTAGAATATCCAAATTTGCTGATGATACAAAAATAGGTGGGAAGGCATATTGTGATGAGAACACAAAGAATTTGCAAAGGGATATAGATAGGTTAAGTGAGTGGGCAAAAACTTGGCAGATGGAGTTCAATATGGGTAAGTGTGAGGTAATCCACTATCCACTTTGGTAGGAAAAATAAGAAGGCAGATTATTATTTAGATGGAGAAAGACTACAAAATACAGCAGTACAGAGGGATCTGGGTGTTCTAACTAAAAAAGTTAGCATGCAGGTGCAGCAAGTAATTAGGAAGGCAAATGGAATTTTGGCCTTTATTGCAAGGGAGATGGAGTTTAAAAATAGGGAACTCTTAATACAACTGTACAGGGTGTTGGTGAGGCCACACATGGAGTAATGCGTACAGTTTAGGTCCCTGTATTTAAGGAAGGATATACTAGCTTTGGAGGCAGTTCAGAAAAGGTTCACTAGGCTGATTCCTGGGATGAAGGGGTTGTCATATCAAAAACGGCTAAACCGGTTAGGCCTTTATTCATTGGAGTTTAGAAGATTGAGAGGTGGTCTTATTGAAACATATAAGATTCTAAGGGGGCTTGACAGGGTTGATGTTGAGAATATGTTTCCACTGGTGGGGGAATCTCGAACTAGGGGACATAGTTACAGAATAAGGGGGCACACATTTAAAACTGAGATGCGAAGGAACTTCTCTCAGAGGGTAGTGAATCTCTGAAATTCTCTACCTCAGAGAGTTGTGGAGGCTAGGTCACTAAATGTATTTAAGGAAGAGGTAAATAGATTTTTGAAATCTTGGGGAGTCGAGGGTTATGCGGAGCAGGCCCAAAAGAAGAGTTGAGGCCTGGGATAGATCAGCCATGATCTTATTGAATGGCGGGGTAGGTTTGAGGGGCCGAATGGCCTACTCCTGCTCCTATTTCTTGTGTTCTTGTGTAGAGTCTCAGATCTTTTAGCCTATTTTGCTAATTAGGATAGCCCAAACTGGGAGTTAATCTTGGGGCCCTGCACTGCACTCTTTCCAAAGCCTCAATATCATCCATTTGTGAGGGGACAAAAACTGGACACAATATTCTAACTGAGGCCTGGCTAAGCCCTGTTTATTGGTTATTACATATCAGGTTTTGTGACATCTGCAACAAAATTGTGACCCCTATACCCAACTCCAGGTCCTTAATATATATCAAAAACAGCAGCGTTCCTAATACTGACTGCTGAAGACAACACTGTATATTTTCCTCCAGTCTGACAAAAAACATTCACCACTATTCTCTACTTTCTGCCTCTTAGCCAATTTTGTATCCATGCTGTCACTGCCCCTTTAATCCCATGGGTTTAAGTGTTCACTGCTTGCTGCATTATCACTGCAGAGGCAGAAAAACAAAAGATAGACACTTCAGATCATAAGGCATGCAGTCCACTTACAAACACTTGAATGAGAAAATGGTAATTGAACAGCCCAGAACATAAAAGAGATCTACATCTATTAGTAAGTTATAATTACCTTGAAAAAATAACAGCACTCTTCGTAAATTCTGGTGTCCATATTCTTGTGTTCCATCTTCAATTATGTTTTATTTCTCATTAAAATTTTACCATCAATCGACAAAAAGAAATGGGGAGAAATTATTCAAAGCAATAACATTACTGATTTGGTTTTGATTATAAGATTGAGGCAGCCAGCAAACTATTCCAGAGTCTCCCTGTGCAATAATTTGCAATGAGAAAAATATGATAAACAGGTCATTGTATTCCAAATGTGAGCTTACACCAGAGAAAAACATTCTACAGCAGTGCTTACTTTACAGCATATTATTATACTGAGTTTCAAACTCTAGTAATGAAGACATGCTGTAGACATGGTAAATAATCAGGTTGGAATTAATCCCGGATTGGAATTCATGACTCTACAGAAATATTAGTGCAGAAATGTTTTAACATAAAGTGGATTATATAAAGAGGTAGCAATTCATCAAAAGCAGAAATTTCCACTCAGGTTGGAGAATTACCTAATGGATGCCAGACTTAGGCTACACGTATACTGCAATCACCACGCTAGTGCACAGCAGTTGGGCTTTACACTAACATTTAAGTTAGGAACATAGGAGTATAGAAACAGGAGGAGGTCATTTAGCCCCTCAAGCCTATTCTGCCATTCAATGAGAACATGGCTGATCTGTGACCTAACACCATATACCTTTGCCTCATATCCCTTAATACCTTTGACTGGCAAAAGTTTAAGCAATCTCAGTTTCAAAATTAACAATTGATCTAGCATCAATTTCCATTTGCAGAAGAGAACTCCAAACTTCTACCACCCTTTGCATGAAGAAGCATTTCCTAATTTCACTCCTGAAAGGTCTGGCTCTAATTTTTTGACTCTGCCCCTTAGTCCTAGAATCCCCAACTAGCGGAAATAGTCTCTCCCAATCTACCCTATGCGTTTCTCTGAATTTCTTGAAAGCTTCAATCAAATCACCCCTTAACCTTCTAAATGCCAATAAATACATTTAGAATTTGTTTAATCTCACTTTGTATCTTAACCCTTGAAGCCCAAGTAACAAGTTAACCAATCTACACTGTATTCACTCCAAGGTTAATATATCCCTCCTAAGGTGTTCTGCCCAGACTGCTCCCAGAACTCAGGTGTGATCTAACCAAGGCTTTGTATAGCTTTTGCTATAGTTGAGTAGTATACAACTAGCAATGGTCCAAATCCAGAATCAGTTTGCTGCAATGATTTGAGAGTGAGGGTCTCAATTTGCTTTGCTCCAGAGTCAGTTCAAGATTTCAAGTACAGTGCAGATGCAACTAAAATATAAAAATTTCAAGACTTGTCTTCTATCAACTAATTCGTAATAATGAATGAATGATGAAAGGTCACAGACCTGAAATGTTAACTCTGTTTCTCTCTCCACAGACACTGCCTGACCTGCTGAGTATTTCCAGCACTTTTTGCTTTCGTAATGAATCACGCGTCTGGAAATGACATAAAGTGCCGACTCACTGAATCAAAAACTGAAACAACTTTTTTAATATTTAGCAGTGTCCAAAATGGATTCATTTTACTTGTTTCACATCTGCAACTTATATTATCACAAAATCTCCAAACATTATATTTTTCACGTATAACAGAATAAAACCTTTATTTATTACTGCCGCAAAAACCTAACAGGATTACTTTAAGAAATCCACAAAATAATTTGAAATATACTATAAAAATTCCCCAAACCACACAAAACAAAATTGATATGTAAGCTAAGAATTAACTTGGAAGAATGTCCTGAACTGTAACCTGCTTGTTTATTCTGTGTAAAAGCTGGTCATTTATTGAAAACTTTTAGAACTCTGATGTGTATCGTTTTAGTCAGTAGTTAGTCAATGTTATCTGGTTAGGGAATATTAGTTAGTGTGGCTTTTTTTTTAAATTGATGGGAAAGTCATGGACTAGCTCCATCTAAAAAATGATCGCACTATCTGCAGGAGGGCATCTGCAGAAACAAACAGTATCAGTGTTGTTGCCTTTCCATATATATTATTACATTATGATGTTCCAATTTTTGTTTCTCTTGCCAAGCCAACTGATTACAGTAAATGCCACTCTAATGGCATCCAACAGCTGCTCTGAGAGTAGAAAAGCTCTGTTTTTCATTATTGCTGAGTTGATTTTTGTATTTCTCACACAAAGTTTAGACAGAAAGGGCTTTGACCTGGGTCTTAGATTTTTTTTTTGGTCAAGCCTTAATCTCTTCCTATCGTACCACTGTTACAAACAATTTTGATATATGTGAACTTAGCTTTTATAGAAGCTCATAGCAGAGAAGGCCCTTCAGCCCATCATGCCTATGCCAACTCTTTGAAAGAACTATCCAGTAAGTCACACTACCAATCAACAATAAGGGCGGTGCGGTGATTAGCACTGCAGCCTCACAGCTCCAGCGACCTGGGTTCAGTTCTGGGTACTGCCTGTGCAGAGTTTGCAAGTTCTCCCTGTGACTGTGTGGGGTTCTGCTGGGTGCTCTGGTTTCCTCCCACAGCCAAAGACTTGCAGGTTGATGGGTAAATTGGCCATTGTAAATTGCCCCTAGTGTAGGTAGGTGGTAGGAGAAAGGTGGGGATGTAGTAGGGAATATGGGATTAATGTAGGATTAGTATAAATGGGTGGTTGTTGGTCAGCACAGACTTGGAGGGCCAAAGGACCTGTTTCAGTGCTGTATCTCTAAATAAATAAACAGATCATAATTATTTGTTTGGTTCAGTTCAGAAAAATCCATTTAGTCTTAATATCTTCACATTTCCAATATTCCAAGGAAGAAACAGACTGTTTCTTTTGGTAGAAACCAGTTTTGTTCATCCAATCTTTCACTTACAATACTATTGATTGCAGTAAGTTTTGTTGCATGCAGAACTTAACTTCAATAACTCGGTGGAATTACATGGAGCACATCAGAGGCTATGTGAACATGCAAAAGGAAAAATGAGAAATGCTGACCGAAATACATATTTCTAAAGGAATATTCACATGACTTGCTGAAATAATCATGTCTTGATGTCTCAAGGCCATGGTGATAGAATGGTTGAGGTAATATGATGGATGATTACAGAACTTGATGAATCATGTCAGTTCATTTTCAATATTATTATAATCTGTTATATATTTTGCATGTTACATCTGTACAGTCGCAAAATTAGATAAGGTTAACATCTATAATAAGTCATTCTTTTTGTAAATCTGACTTAGAAGGTTCAGGTACAAAATGCTCATTGACATTTTTGCTTGATAGATCCAGATTAATAAGTAACTATGAATCCGATACAAGAGTATTATGACATTTTGAGACCAGCCTTCCATTCTCAAGTTTCATTCTTCTGATCAAATCTGAAGTAATTACATATGTCTATACCTGAGCTCATTCAGACTACTCAAACTTTGGATTATTTTTGGCTGAAAACCTATTTCTAAAAATAGCTCTTTAAGGTTGTACATGCTGAATGTTGAATGTTAAATGCTGTGGCTAAAAGAGAGGCTGGGAATTCTGCAGCGAGTAACTCACCTCCTATCTCCCCAATGCCTATCCATCATTTACAAGGCACAAGCCAGGAGTGTAATGGAATACTCTCCACTTGCCTGGATGGGTGCAGCTCCAACAACACTCAAGAAGCTCGACACCAGCCAGGACAAAGCAGCTGCTTGATTGGCACCCCATCCACCACCTTAAACATTCACCCCCTTCACCACCGATGCACAGTGGCAGCAGTGTGTATCATCTACAAGATGCAGCAACTCACCAAGGCTCCTTCAACAGCACGTTCCAAACCCACGAACTCTACCACCGAGAAGGACAAGGGCAGAAGATGCATGGAAACACCACCACCTGCAAGATCCCCTCCAAGCCACACACCAGTCTGACTTGGAACTATATTGCTATTCCTTCACTGTCGCTGGGTCAAAATCCTGGGACTCCCTTCCTAACAGCACCATTGGTGTACCTACACCCCAAGGACTGCAGCAGTTCAAGTAGGCAGCTCACCACCACCTTTTCAAGGGCAATGAGGGATGGACAATAAATGCTGGCCTAGCCAGCGATGCCCACATTCCACGAACAAGTAAAACAAATTTCAACAAATTAGAGTGCAAGGTTACAATCTCTCTGAGCTCTTATTCACTACCAACAAAAGAACTGGACTGGAGCTGAAATATGGTCAGCTTCTATGCAATCAGATATGGGACCTTTAGGAACCTCCATTTGGAGAGGTTATAATTGCTGTAAAGATAGGTGAATGTTATCGACATCTACGTCAAGGAACTTTTGTTCAGGCCCCCTCTGACCCAACTGGAGATTGCAGATTGAAATTGATGAGTTTCCTAAATGGTTGCAAAAAACTAAATTCCCTCAAGTAGTACAGG
The DNA here is from genome assembly GCF_036365525.1 of Heterodontus francisci. Lineage (NCBI taxonomy): Eukaryota > Metazoa > Chordata > Chondrichthyes > Heterodontiformes > Heterodontidae > Heterodontus > Heterodontus francisci. Next base: position 17,461,547 of record NC_090412.1, on the reverse strand, counting down.
AATCAAAACAAATAATTTGGGGATTGCTAGGAGAGGCCTGAATTAAAGTGCAATTGAAACATCAAACTTCTACACATAGCATTTACCCTTCCAGTAGATCCTTAGCTGTAGTCCTGTAAATACAACTTTGAAACTTCGGGACCTCTACACTAAGTTGTAAGAACATAAGCAATAGGAGCAGGAGTAGGCCATTCAGCCCATCGGGACTGCTCCGCCATTTACTACAATCGTGGCTGATCTTCTACCTCAACTACACTAGAAGATAGGTTTCCTGGTTGCCATGCCTGGTGATGTAGGAGCTAACCAGGCATTTGAGGGAGGGAGCACTAAGTGTGATCTTCTGGGCTCACAGAAAATAAGCCAGAGCCTCATTTAAATATTACAATGCATTTAGATTTGGGCCATGCATGATTTTCCTTATACTTAGTACAGAACTGCAGCAGGTGCTCTCTTCGCCCATCTGGATAGGTCTGAGGGAAGCTATATGGATGATGGAATGAAGGTCAGGGATTTTCTTTGGTTCCCTTTTCAATTTTACAGGAGTGGCTTTAGTGCATTCATTTTTTTTGTTGTTGACGCTATTATGAAAACGTTATTCATTTTGTTTTTTTTTATTTCCAATAATTTCTTTCTTCGAACAGCACGTGTTTATGTAGAACAAAAGATGACTGACTTGTCTGTCAATTCACTGAGAAGCTGACTGGAATTGAAACCTTTACAAAACTTCAGCAGAACAGGAAAAGCAGATGTGATTTTTTTTTTTAAATGGGTGGGGATCTTATAAAACAGTGTTTCACGGGAACGACGGGCATCTGAGGGAAGAGTCTCATGGCAGTTAATGAATCAAGTTAAAATGAATGACAAAGAATGGTTTTGAAGCATCTGAAGTACAATATTCATAGATGAAGTAGCATAAGGTGCAAAAAGATCTGATAGAGAGATCAGCAGACACCAAAACTGGTTCACATTGCCAATGTGTCACCATGTGTATTTACAGGCAATAAACTTGGGAATTAGCCCAAATAAATCTTGGATCAGTACTGAGCCAATTAAAGATGTGTGCCATCAACTATAAGGATACCTGCAGTCAAGTTCCATATGATCAACACTGCCAGTAGTCGTCAAGGTCCCTTGTTCCCTAACCCCTTTGCCTTCACCTCCTTGCAGGTTTACATAGGGATCATCTATTGTATAAACCAATCTATTGCCCATATAGATACCAAGTAGGTGGTATAGGTCATTGTGGGCAGCATTCTCACCTCCTTTCACACTCAATAAGACCATCATGGCACACCTATCCAGTGCCCCACACAGCTGCAGTTCCCAAAGCAGACAGGCCATTTATACAGAGCCATGGTCTACCTCCAACCCATTCCGTGTGGCAGTAAATTATGACCAGATATCATCCAGGTCGACTCAGGTATAACTATTTTATGTGTGAAGTTCTTTGAAGAAGACAATGTGCCAACAGAATGTATGGCTGGCTGCAGTATGGGAGTATGCAAAGCAGTAAAAATGTAACATTTCAAGTTGCCAACACTTCTTCAGTATCATCTCCCAAACCCGTGACCTCCACTTATAGGAAGATCAGTAATGCAAGGCAGGGAGTCCAGCCGAGGATCAATGGTGTCTTATACCATAAGTACATAGGTAACCCCTCGGTATTAGAGCAGTTAGCTTCAAGAGGTCTGAGATAGTATGTAAAGGAAAGGTCTTCACAGAAAAACAATTGATCAGGGAGCGAGTGAGAGAGGGCGCTAAGACTCCCACAGTCGACCAATTTGTTTCCAATTCTCTCAGTTCCTGCCTGTAAGTAATCATCAAATGAACAGAAACATTTTTGTGAGGGCAAAGCAGCCGGTTTGACGGAAGTCTCCTGCAGATGGATGACCCTGTCTGGGATTTATACTGCTTTATCAGAGTATGTAGCATCTGGGCAAAAATATCAGCTTCTCTGTTCTAAGGAAACATTCTCCAAGCAAAATATTGACAAAAAAAAATTCTCACAGTAATTTGCATAAAAGAGTGCTCACAGGATGTTGGACTTATAGTGAGTAAATCTATTTGCATGAAAGCTTCTGCTGAACAGTAATTGAAAAACAGAAAAGCAATTCCACATAAAATCTAAGTTTGCTTTGTCCTGTGAACTCTGTTTCTCTAGAATTCATTATTGCCAATCACAACTTCTGCCCCCAACTTGAGTCTCAATTCAGCAAAGATGATAAGCACTGACTCTACCTCCTGACCACATTTTCCATAATTATTTTCCAAACCAATGATATTCATCTGTATCACATTAAGAAGGATAAAAGCCATTTTTCCCCCTCAGTAAAGACAGGACAGAGAGTTGCATAATGTGCAGTGTTTCCAAGCGTATCTTTACATTGAAGAACATGACAAAAGTTGAGCCCATCGAAAGTCACCCCTAACTCATCTAGTTTAGTGTCTAACTACATTTGAATCCCCGAATATCTACTCTATTGCATTGCTGGACAGATTATTTCAAAGGTTTGTCAGCCTTGGAGTAAATGATTTTTCTGTACTATCTATCATGAATTTCCACTTAGGGTGGGTGGGGGAGGGGAGAGCATCGGTGAGAGCAAGTGGCACTGTTGCCACAGGGGGCAGTCATTGCTGCCGGGGGGGACCTCTTCATGAGACAAAGAGTTCCCCAAAAGGAGGGGTCTCTCCCCAGGAGCCCACTAGGAGGCCACTTAACTAGGTTTATCTGGCTGTGTTCCCATCCAGCGGGGGGCCTCGCCGGCCTCTGTTAAAATGCCAGACAAGGCTGGAAGAGGGCCTTAATTGGCCACTTAAGTGGCTCAATTGGTCCCCTGGCAGGCGGGCCTTCTGCCACTTTTCCCGCTCAAGGCAACATGATATGGTGGCAGCAAAGTGTCGGGCACATCACTCACTACCTTCCCACGCCTTTTGTCAGCTTCCCCACCTCCGAGCCCGTCTCCAAATGTCCCGCAAAATTTTGCCCATATCACTCAGGTAAAGAAATACAAAGGAAGATTCCAAAAGCACAGGCTCTTGCATTGCTGCACTCGACAGCTTCTTCCAGCACAACCTCTCACAAGTACTCTGTTTCCTATTTTTATCCAACCTCCTTATCTGGGGCCACATTCTATACGGGATTCTCATGGATTTTTTGGCTTAATTATAAATCATTCATATGGAACTTGTCAAAAGCTTGTTCAAAATCTAAATACAGCATATCTTGGGGATCTATTTGAGTTCGACATTAGCACGGACAATTTGCACTGTGTTGCTGAATTCACATCTTGGATTCTCTATACTGCTATTTATTATTGTAAGCAAAATATATTTGTGCAGTTAATTTGAGGGTTAATAGTACTTATTAAATATGGTTCCACTTTGCAGGTCTAGAATTCTTCCAAAACTGGAGACTCCTCTCCTTCGGTTAGACATATCAGATGTTTATATTTAATCTAGTTCTTTATCTGGTTTACAAATTCCACTTCCCCCATTGGTAACCCAAACCAGATTAGTAATAAAGCCAGAATCATGAAAATTGCAGGCACTTTGACCCTTCAATGGCCTCTAATAAACACTTATAAGGAAGTCTGTCTTCTTCCCGAGTTAACATTCAAAGCCATCAATTCATCATTTTGATATTTGTCTCTTTGTTCTGATATCACTCCAGTTTCTTCTTTCAGGCACCAGGTAGAGGACGATAAGGCCAACATTCTTCAAAGGAATCGAGGTTGCATTTTCTCCAGCAAATCTCTTGCTGAGTATCCCCCGCCTCCCCCACATTTCCACTCCACTATTTAGCGTAACTGTTCATTTAGACTCAAGTGTCCTTAAGGCTCCTGTTCTTTCCCCTTACTCTCTACAAAGTGGACAGTTTTGATCATAGCTGATAAGCCTTGTAATTTCATATCTTGTCTTCGCTCAGTTTTGGGTCAATTCCAACTAATAAAAATTGCCTCCATCTCCTTATCGAAGGACTATGACCATTACTGTTTGGTAGAACAAAGGCCACAATTTTGAATTTGTGTGTATTTACTTCCAACCTTGTTTTGCTGCAATTATCAACAGCAGCATCTAGCAGACCATTGGCGCCTTAATGCTCTAGTAACATGATTCGTACATGGGAACAGACTCTATGCTGATGGGTTGCTGGATGAGTGAAATATCTAGTATGAACGTCAGTCAGACAGGCCAGGTTCAATCTCTGGTAATGGCTGAATGAACTGACCTGAACACTCACCACCCAAGCTCTCACATGAAAAGTGAAGAGGTCATTTAGGTGAAAGGAGGCAGCATCTGGGAACTGTACCAAAGCATCCGGGTGCTCCGGTTTCCTCCCACAAGCCAAAAGACTTGCAGGTTGATAGGTAAATTGGCCATTATAAATTGTCACTAGTATAGGTAGGTGGTAGGGAAATATAGGGACAGGTGGGGATGTTTGGTAGGAATATGGGATTAGTGTAGGATTAGTATAAATGGGTGGTTGATGTTCGGCACAGACTCGGTGGGCCGAAGGGCCTGTTTCAGTGCTGTATCTCTAATCTAATCTAATCAGTCAATGGGGCTTAAATCCAAAACCGGCCACAGGGATCGCGATGCATGATTAACTGTTGACTGCAATGCAGGCAGTATGTGAACTTTGTGCAATCTGCTGTTTTACATGATTGCAGCTTCCAACCTGTGCTAACCACACTGTTGATTGTCTGAACGCCCGAGTAGGGGCCCAATATTGTGAGTGGCTAGCACCAGCTAAAGCACTCCTGCACCTCTTAAAGGGATGTTGCATTGTGGCTGGAGCAAGTGGTGGGAGAGTAATTTGTGAGCTTAATCTGACTTGGGAAAGATAGAAGAATGACACAATAGGGAGAGCATGGGCGGCATGCACTGCAGGACTTGGTGGAGGACGTGTAAAAGAGTATCCATAGGGGGCCAGGAGGGCTTCCAGACACACACTCAGAAGGCAGTGGGAGCAGAAAGCCATGGAGGTCAATGCCAGGAGTCACATCCCAAGGACCTGGATGCAGCGTTGCAAGAAGTTCAACAATGTCACATGATTGGTCAAGGTCAGTGGCTGCGTCTTCACATCTAGCACTAGCTTCAGACACTGCTCAATTCACCAGATCCCCTTCGTTCATCTACCAACAATCTCTATCAATGTGGACTTCTACCCGACATTCTTATGCTCCAACGCACCCTCACACACTTAGCGCTGCTGTAGGTCTCGCATCCACATCTCACAGCTTTCAGACACTGTCACTATTCAACCATGACAGCCACAACAGTCGAACAGATCTCACGACATTCATTGACTCACTTCCCTCTCTCTTGCAGGACTAGGTGGGGGTGCACAACCAGAAGCAGCAGGAGGTAACCAGAGGGGGACAGACACACCTGTACATCCTAACCCCCATGGAGGAGACAGCGTTGGCCATTATTGGGACGGCTATTGTTGAGGTCATGGCCCGAGGAAGGGCTGAAACCATTGAAGATAATGTTATCCTTATATCTAATCCTCCTTCTCACATCCCAGTTCCCCCTCAACGCACACTATATTCAGATTTACAAGCTGCAGATGGTGAAAGCATGCACCTCATATTTTGCCCTGCCTACCTGGACTATAACCTTACCTTTCTCCTTTCAGATATCCAAGATGTGCAACCTGGCCAGGCAGTGGAAGAACAGCAAGAAGACAGTGAGGATGAAGACAACGCACTGTCACTTGAATTCATATTCACAGCTCAGTTACTGACGCTGTATGTAATTTAGAGGCGGGATCTGCACATGGTGAAAGACCAGGCATGGATATCCTGCAGTCAGTGCAGGGAGCAAGGATGGTGCAGGTGCCAGCCTGAGGGAGAGTGAGATCGCACACGAGTTCTGCTTCAGGGGAATCAGATAAGCACTTTGATGGGGCGCAGTACAGAAGAAGGCTGATGGCTTTGCACAACAAAATGCTTGATGCATTGGGAAGCCTGCCAGAAAGCCTGCGGTCAACGTCAAGGAGCAAGAAGAGGTCTGGCGTCAACTTGGCACAGGGCTTTGCACAGATCTTGAAGCCATCCTTTCCACGGCCTCTACTCCATCTCCTTGTCATGGCACTGCCACTGCTGCGGCCTTTCTGTGGACTGGTCACCAAATCCTCTGTCCACCCTTTAAGAATGCAGCAATACTCTCTTCAGATCTAGCAACTTACCACAACACCTCCAAGAACATTCCAAAATACTTCCAGACACTTTGCAATAGCAGAAGTTCTTTACAAAATGCCTTACCTGCAATTTGGGCCCCTGGCTCTTTAAATAACCCTGGTGTAGGGCACATCTTGCAGCTCAGCATGCGTTGCTTGCAGTGACGTGCAAATTCGTTGCCCAAATTTGGTACCCTGGCATGGCATCAGCTGGTTGAGCTGTGTGACATCAGAATAGTGCTCCTCCAGAGGCTTTGCATCACACACTGGCAACACCCACTTGGGTGCCCTTCTTAAGAGGGCATGCTCCAGCACAACAGCATTAGACATCCTGGTTGCCTTGTTTTGTTTCAAATCTTCTGTTGAAGGAAACATTTTGTTTGGAGTTCCGCCGGTGTGTGAATTTTAAGAAGCTCTGTGTGGCAATATCAGGAATGGGAAATGATGCTGCAGGCAGCAGCACCTTATGATGAGTTTATCCTGGAATTCCAAGACCGAATCTCCCAGGACAGATCCCATTCCTTCTTTGTTACCGACTTCAGGTGGAGTGCCTCAGGAACAATGCAATAATATCAGTGTCACACCACCTTTTTCACACGATTGCTTCCAATGTCCGAGAGGTTTGTTGTATAACAATCTGCCAACACTGCTGCTACGACTCCTCTCCATTCAAGTTTCATGAAGAGACAGCAATCTACCTCCCCCAACCAAAAACTAAACATTCACCAGCAGCTGGGTTAGATTAGATTAGATTAGAGATACAGCACTGAAACAGGCCCTTCGGCCCACCGAGTCTGTGCCGACCAGCAACCACCCATTTATACTAATCCTACACTAATCCCATATTCCTACCAAACATCCCCATCTGTCCCTATATTTCCCTACCACCTACCTATACTAGTGACAATTTATAATGGCCAATTTACCTACCAACCTGCAAGTCTTTTGGCTTGTGGGAGGAAACCGGAGCACCCGGAGAAAACCCACACAGACACAGGGAGAACTTGCAAACTCCACACAGGCAGTACCCAGAATTGAACCCGGGTCGCTGGAGCTGTGAGGCTGCAGTGCTAACCACTGCGCCACTGTGCCGGGTTGATTTACTTGGGTAAATTCACAAGTCCTGAAGGGGAGAGCCAGATTCAAAGTATATGCAAATCAAAAATAAGGCTACTATACAGTAGTGCAGAGCCTGCCACCCAAGCTCTGTCTGTGTACTGCTCCCCCACTGGGAGGAATTGATCGTTGAATTTACCCTACTGTTTATTTCTAATAATGACCTGTGTGATATGTCTTCACAGAATCATACAGTGCAGAAGAGGCCCTTCGGCCCATCGAGTCTGCACCGATGCATTAAAGACACCTGACCTGTCTACCTAATCCCATTTGCCAGCACTTGGCCCATAGCCTTGAATGTTATGGCATGCCAAGTGCTCATCCAGGTACTTTTTAAAGGATGTGAGGCAACCTGCCTCTACCACCCTCCCAGGCAGGGCATTCCAGACCGTCACCACCCTCTGGGTAAAAAAGTTCTTCCTCAAATCCCCCTTAAACCTCCTGCCCCTCACCTTAAACTTGTGACCCCTCGTAACTGACCCTTCAACTAAGGGGAACAGCTGCTCCCTATCCACCCTGTCCATGCCCATCATAATCTTGTACACCTCGATCAGGTCACCCCTCAGTCTTCTCTGCTCCAGCGAAAACAACCCAAGCCTATCCAACCTGTCTTCATAGCTTAAATGTTCCATCCCAGGCAACATCCTGGTGAATCGCCTCTGCACCCCCTCCAGTGCAGTCACATCCTTCCTATAATGTGGTGACCAGAATTGCACACAGTACTCCAGCTGTGGCCTTACCAAAGTTCTATACAGCTCCAACATGACCTCCCTGCTTTTGTAATCTATGTCTCGATTGATAAAGGCAAGTGTCCCATATGCCTTTTTCACCACCCTATTAACCTGCCCTTCTGCCTTCAAAGATCTATGGACAAACAAGCCAGTGTCAGGCCATTCATTGAATACTTCTATGTCACATTACTCCTTCCAAAGTGTATCACCTCACACTTTTCAGGGTTAAATTCCATCTGCCACTTTTCTGCCCATTTGACCATCCCGTCTATATCGTCCTATAACCCAAGACACTGAATCTAATTGTTAACCACTCGGCCAATCTTTGTGTCATCCGTGAACTTACTGATCCTACCCCCCACATAGTCATCTATGTCGTTTATATAAATGACAAACAATAGGGGACCCAGCACAGATCGCTGTGGTACGCCACTGGACACTGGCTTCCAGTCACTAAAACAGCCGTCTGTCATCATTCTCTGTCTCCTACAGCTAAGCCAATTTTGAATCCACCTTATCAAGTTACCCTGTATCCCATGTGCATTTGCTTTCTTGATAAGTCTCCCATGTGGGACCCTGTCAAAGGCTTTGCTGAAATCCATGTAAACTACATCAACTGCACTACCCTTATCTACACACCTGGTCACATGCTCAAAAAATTCAATCAAATTTGTTAGGCATGACCTCCCTCTGACAAAGCCATGCTGACTATTCCTAATCAAATCTATAATCTAATAGATAAAAAGGCAGTTTGAGAAACAGGGCAGCAGGTTATAGACGAAACTGGAATCAGTTAAAAACAGCAGGAGAGTTTCTCCCCAATGATCTGGCCAATATATATCCCTGTACCAATATCACTAATATAGATTATCTGGTCATTATCTCATTGCTGTTTGTGGGAGCTTGCAATGAGTAAGTTGGCTGCAGCATTGCTCTACATGAAAGGCGCTATATAAATGCAAGGTCTTCCCCTATCTCTTTTTCTCTTTTAAATCTCATGATCATAATCCTGACATCAATTCAGAAGTGTTAACGCTCAAATATCTTCCTTTCCCTAGTAGTTATTTGCTTGAAGGTGGCTTTGGATGAGGCCTGTCACAGACCTTGACAGGGTCTGGCAGGGACTGACCCAATCCTCCCGGTGGCATCGAAGGAACCACACTTTAAATATTCAAATCAATAAAGTTAATTAATTTAAATATACTCACCCGCAATCTTGAGGGCCTGCCACAATCTTCGGCCTGACGGCCGGCACTTCCGCACCTTCAGATCCCCGTCCGGGGTGATGAGGTGCCACACTGGTGGGGAGGGGGGAGAAGGTAAGTTTATCAGTGCGAGGGAGTGGGGTAAAATACACATAATGGGTGTCAGGGATGGTGGGAAGGGTTGAACCCTAAACTTTGTGTAGTTTCCGGGCGGAAGGTCAGATGTTAAAAGTATGTGTTTTGTGGGGGAAGGGCAAATAGTTAATGTAATGGTTATTGGGGGTGGGTGGGAAAGGGGCATTGGAACATTATTTAATTTGGGGAGTTCACTTAAAAAATTTAAATATCCTGATAGGGCTGACTGTCCTTTAAAAATGGCGTCAGTGCCTGTGCACAGCTGATGCCATAGCCAGGGACGGACAGCCCATCCCCTCCACATGATTGGGTGGGGCGGGAGGGCGGTTGCAGACTGCCTGTCCTTGGCTATTTAAATGAGCTGCCGCACTTGAGATCACAGCGGCTCTTTGGCGTTTATGAGCGCGCCGCCAGCTCATAAAATCCAGCCCTTTGTATCTGTCAAATTATACCCCCCAATAATTAGAATCTAAATCTTCAAAAAGTTCAATGTTACAGTGTTGGGTTTGTATTTGTAATGTTGTAGGGCATTCTAGAGAAAGTTTTAGACTCCAGTAAAGGTTAACTAACAACTCTTTATTATTTAGTTACTATATACACTCTCCACAAGCCACCTGAGCTGGTATCCTTCGTGCTGCTATACCTTCTTCTTCTCAAGCCTATCTCACATGGCTGTTACATCACCGCTCGTACAGTGGGAGGGGTCTCATTCATTGTCTTCAGTATTAACCCTTTACATTCTTCTACTACATTCAACATTCACAAATTAATTTATAAAGATACTTATAATTCTCAACAACTTGCTTTAACAGCTGACAGGCTCCACATTTCTCGGCAGTAATAGGCATGTTTCTCATTACCTCCATAGCTTAAGGAAGAGAAACAAGCAGCATGGTGATCTTAAGGCTTGATCTTGTTATACATGAAAGTAAACTACTCCTGCAAACTCCCACTTGGACAATCAGTAACTCCTACTCTGCTTTCTCATCAAGCAGAGGTGAAAATCAAAATCATATTTCCCATGACATTTATTCGTGCTGGCTCCACATTATGTATTGCCATACTACCACATTGCTGAATGTAAAAGAATGAGTAAAACTTCCATTCATAAAACACCTTTCAGATCCTCAGGATGGTTCAAAGCACTTTACAAATCAGCGAATTACTTTTGGAATGTAGGCATGACATGTTGGCAACATGTACAAAGCAAGGTCCCACAGACAGAATTGGATAAATGACCTGACAACCTGTTTTTAGCAGTTTTGGTTGAAGAAGGATGTTGGATACAATACCGATGAAAATAGTGTCACAGAATATTTTATGTCCACCTGCGCAGGTAAACAGTCTCATTTTATCATCTCATTTGAAAGACAGCAACTCCCACAATGTCCATGCAATGTGGAAATATCAGTCTATGTGATTCTATGCCCAATGCACAGTTTGAAACAAGTACCTTCTTTGTAAATGATTAAAGTACGACCAACAGAGCTGAGCTGATACTTTAGTGTATCAACCTCTTACGCCTTGTGAGATCAACTTTTAAAAAGCTATACAATGTTGCTATCCCCAAATAAATAATGACTGATAATAGGCAATACTGAAAAATGGAATGTTACAGTAAATTTGTCAGCCTAAGAATGTTTGGGATGACAGGGGAGCAGGGCAAAGGGAGAAAATGAGGAAGTCATGATCAAACAAAAAAGAATAATAACTACATGGAAGAAAAACAAGATACTCTAGGCTGTTGTGTAAACACTGTACAACTGAACCAAAAGTGTGCCAACAATATCTAACCAACCATAGTCCGAATCTAGGCTGTCCAAAGGAAAATTATCAGGTGAATGTTGTAATCAGCAGGGACCAGCTCCTGATGGGCGAGCACCAAACTAAATTATTTAGGACAAACCTCTTGAAGGTCAGACAGTACACCACAAACCTGAAGGCTAAATGTTTTACAATTCCCTGTGGAAAACTGAAGTTAATAGACCATGAGCAAGTATATTTACTGGTAGTGTTATAGAAAGGTTACAACACAGCAGGAGGCCATTCGGCCCTGTGTCCATGCCAGCTCTCTGCGAGAGCAACGCAGCTAGTCCCAATTCCCTGCCTTTTCCCCGTAGCCCTACAAATCATTTCTCTTCAGATAATTATCTAATTCCCTTTTGAAAGCTACAATTGAATCTGTCTCCACCACTGTCAGGCAGTTCTTAACCAATCGCTGCTTAAAAAAAGGTTTTGTCCTCATGTCGTCTTTGGTTCTTTTGCCAACCACTTTAAATTGGTGTCTTCTGGTTCTTTACCCTTCCACCAATAGGAACAGTTTCTCCCTATCTATTCTGTCCAGACCCTTCATCATTTTGAACACCTCTATCAAATGTCCTCTCAACTTTGTCTTCTCCAAGGAGAACAGTCCCAGCTTTTCCAATCTATCCACATAACCAAAGTCTCTCATCCCCAGAACCATTCTTATAAATCCTTTCTGCACCCTCCCCAATGCCTTCTCATGCTTCTTAAAGTGTGGTGTCCCGAATTGGACACAATTCTCCAGTTGAGGCTGAACCAGTGTTTTATAAAGGTTCACAATAACTTCCTTGTCTTTGTACTCTGTTGGCTGGATTCTATAGGCCTGCTGCCAAAATAGGCAGCGGGAGAAAAAAAAATGGTGGCCTGCACAATGGGGCAGGCACCCTTTGCGAAGCTGCCACGATTCCAAATATGGCGGCTCATTAGCATGGCCGGGGCAGCTGCCCCCACCCAATGACGTGGAGGGGGCAGGCGAGCCATCCCCAGCAATGGTGTCCGGCGCCACTGCGCATGCGCCGGTGCCAGTGCCATTTATAAAGGGCTTAGAGCCCTAAGTGACAAGTGAAATTTTTAAAGAAACTGTTATTTTAAAGTTAATAAAAATGAATAGAAAAATCTTTCCACACCCTCTCCCACCCGCCCTCTCCAACAGCATTACATGTCATTCCTGCCCTTCCACCCCCCCCACTCCCGTAATACTTACCTTGAATATATGACCTTCCCCCACCGCACACAAAGTTCGCAACCTTTGTCCTTTACCACTTCCTATTACCCCCTCAACCAATCAGGTCAGTTTGACCCCACTCCCCACCGCACACGAACTGAGAAAATTGCCTCTTCCCCCCTCCCCACAGGTGTCGCGCCTCATTTCCTCAGACGGGGATTCGAAGGTGCGGCAGTGCGGGTCACCGGGATAAAGGTCGCGGTGGCAAATCAGGAGGCAACGGCACCTTCATTAATTCAGGTAAGGTAATTTATTTAAATATGTAAATCGCGGTCCCGTCTCCGAGCGGCTGGGGGGCGCGGGGGCGAGGGGGGGCGGGGGTTTGTTGCTACGAGGCCTCTCCGCCTCCATTGAGTTTGGGCCAGGCCCTGCCGGCGTCGGGTCTGGTTGCGGGCCTCATCTGGAGCGATCTTCATGTCCCCCCTGCCACCATTCCCGACGTCGAGGGCTCGATAAAGGTATGTGAACAGACCAGGACATTGCTCCTTTTGCATTCTTCCAGTTAAGTTGTTACTTGTCGACAAAAGAGCCTCTGATCTGAATTTAAATCCATAGTCAGGGCAAATTCTGTCTATCAACCGAATTCAAATTCAATACAAAGTTATTTCAGAATGAATTTGTACAAAACAAGTCTTAACAGGATTACTTCTGCAGTTAACACCTTAGACATCACATGTGTACACCACCAATGCTGGTAGCCCAGACTGACTAAAATCAACTTGATATGCATGTGCACAAATTGAAAATCCATGCTCAAGCTGGGAAATGTAGATACAGTTAATTGAGATTCATCACATTTCCTGTGTGGAATTCTGGCCCCAGATGATAGTGTGAAACAAATGCAATGTCTGGTTCTTCATTTCCTGTTACAAGCTGAGGGAAGAGTGACCATTATTGTATCGTGCTAGGACACTGAACTTTCACCTCTGGGTCAAGATATTGTTAGTCACTGTGCCAACAGCCGTTATTCAAAGTAGAGATAGTGAATGAGAAATGACTTGGTATATGGGAATACTTTCTGATCGGGTATATGATTAACCTACAATTAGCTGCCAAGATTTGAATCAGCACAATGACTACCCAACAAAACATTCAATAAATCATTCAATGCAGGAAAGCCTGGCACTTTTTTTTTAACTTGATAGTGTATTACTTCATGAATCAGAGTGAATGGCAAAGACTTAAAATTCTGTTTGCTGTTAAATCGCCCTGTCAGCAGCTGCTGACGATTAATTGTATCCTCATGAACGTACGCCACAATTCATTACAAGTTGGGAAAGTTTCACAAAGAGGAGTGGAATTTGCATACGTTTCTGCTAGCATGTATCACTACCTCTAATAACAATCAAAAATCGCAAGCAAAATGAGAAGAATCGCAGCTTAAGGAGCACTTTCATCACAAGTAGAATTGTGACCTTACCTGCGTGTCTGACACACGCGGCGTCCATTACTATGTTTATGAATCATCCACCTGAACTAGCGAGGAATCTCCATAAATTTCCTGATATGATGCACCCAGTCTCTACTTGGAGGGACACACTTCAGATGCTAAGTTCATAACTGCAGGTTGGCAAGAGTCAAAGCTGAGTATACACAGGAATGTTGCTGGAGTTTGGCATGCTAAAACTGCACTGTATATCAACAAGGAACCCTGGCAGCTTCCTGCTACCTGTCCAGCTAGGAAATCCTACCAATTGGGCAAATGGCTGGTGGGGACTTGGAGCTGAGCAATGAAGAGGCTGCCCCATGTCCCAGTATTTTGATTGCATCATGGTGTCCCAGCATAGGAAGGAACACAGGAACAGGAGGAGGCCATTCAGCCCCTTGCACCTGTTCCACTATTCAATGACATCAGGGCTGATCATAACCTAACTCCATATACCTGCCTTTGCCCATATCCTTAACACCTTTGGTTAACAAAAAACTATCGTTCTCAGATTGAAAATTGACAATTGACCTAGCATCAGTTGCCATTTTCAAACGAGAATTGTGAACTTCTAACACCCTTTGTATGCAGAAGTATTTCCTAGTTTCACTCCTGAAAGGTCTGGCTCTAATTTTTAGGCTCGGTCCCCTAATCCTAGACTCCCCAAACAGCGGAAGTAGTTTCTCTCTCTATACCCAATCTGTTCCCCGTAATATCTTCAAAACTTTCATCAAATCACCACTTAACCTTCTAAATTCCAGAGAATATAACCTTAGTTAGTGTAATCTCTTCTCGTAATTTAACCCATGGAGTCCAGATATCATTCTGGCCCAACTCATCCAGTGAATGTGGTAAAGTAACTCAGAATATGCTTTGAGAACTATTGGTCTGACTGAGATTGCTCAGTAGTTTTTGGTTTCACGAGGATCTACCATCATGTGGATAGAAATCATGGGCTGAATTTTTGCTACTGAGGTGGGAAACGGGAGTCAGATTCATTTTTGGGTTAGAATCCCGCCTCCGAAAGGAAAATTGATTAAAGTTAGATTTGCGTGTGAGGAAGCCATAATTGGTATGGAAACGGACTTCCTGCCCACTCAGAACCGGTGAAGGCAGAAACCAACGCTGATCAGAACAACAACAACAACAACTTATATTTACATAGCACCTCAGAGGGTAGTGAGATTCACAGGGGAGCCGGAGGCCTGGCACCCGGGGCAAGCCTACCACCTCACTTCATAGATGCCAACCTCGATTTATTTCTGGAGGCCGTGAGAGAAAGGAGGAAGGTCATCTTCCCAGAGGTGGAAAGAGGAGGCCACCTCATCGTGCAGTAGGGGCACCTCTCTGTTCAGCATCATCTCCCTCTGCCTCCAATTCCTCCTCCTCCCTCACCTCCTGCTCCTCCTCCGATGAGTGGTCTCCTTCCAGCACCTCATTGTCTTCTAGGTCCACACCTCTCTGGAAAGCCATGTAATGGAGAGTGCAGCGACCACCACAATGACCAAGATCATTCCAGGAGGTAATTGGAGGGCACCACCTGGCCGGACCAAGCACCGAATCGCATCTTCAGAAGCCCGATGGTCTGCTCAATGGTTGTCTTAGTGAGCAGGTGACATTGGTTGTATCGCCTCTGTGCCTCTGTCTGGGGTTCTTGTTGAGGGGTGGGGAGCCATCTCTTCAAGAGATATCCCTTGTTCCCAGGATCCATCCACGCACCTTGGGGGTTGGAGTTAGGATCTGAGGCAGCCTGGACTGGCAGAGCAACTTCCGGTGGTCGGGTCGGGTTGGGTTGGGTCGGGCGCAGGAAAAAAACCAAAGGACTCTGGCCGGGTCGGGCTCGGGTCGGGCTCGGGTTGGATGTGGTTCTGTCCAGCTCGAGTCGGGTTTTGATTGCAGACCCGAGCAGGCCTTTAGCTCAGGTATCAGTGACCATCTGCCTGGAGAATCGCAGTCTCCTGCAGCACTGGGTCTTGGTCATCTCGAGGTAGTTCCCTCTTCCCATGGTAGATCTTAGAGTATGGCCTCACTGCATTCTCGCCCCACCTACCTCTCCGGTGCCCTCATGCTGCTTGGGGTTCTGCCCTTCCTGCGAAGGGCATTGCCCTTCCTCGTCACTCAGCCCAAAATCTGACTGTCATGCCCCCAATGCCAGCTGCAGCCTTCCTTTTAGACAGGTGACCACCCTACTGTGATTGGCTGCCTTGCCCCTGCGCTTCTGCCTCTGCGATGCTGGAAGGGATGACCACCTCATTCAACGCCCAGGCTCTCAGTGCCCATTCCCTGCCACTTGTGCAGCACAAAGGGCACCTTCTTTCCATATGCTGAGACCCACTTTGCCTGCTTACCACCTTATAGGGCCGGGGTGGTGCCCCAGGGCAGTCTTGACTGGAACTCCACTCTGTACCCACCTCCCTCCAGCTGATCAGAAACTGACAGCTCCTGAAACTCATGCACCCTTTTAAATATTCCACCCTCCCCCTCCAACAAGCTCTGAACTTAGTTTTTTAACTGATTTAACTAGACTCCTGTCCCGTCCTCTCCCCGCCCTAGTTAACATTCCCGATGCTGGGAACAGCATCCTGTAACTGACATGCCAGCCTGCACTGGTATTTTCGGACCACCTCCCCACCCCTGCCTCCATTCCCAACTTTGGGGGGGCTCCCGAAAATTCAGCCCAGTAATTGGGATCTGGAACACTGAGAATGTTTGTCCCTCAAATTGATGCCAGCTCCCGAGCTGAGGAGGAGAATTCCAAAGCTAATCAGTGCTTCTTGGGGCTGATCTCCATCATTATTTCTTTCCTTGCATTTCTATATTTTTCTCTGCTAGTGAGGCTATGTAAATTACAATTATTCTAATTAATAATTTGCCTGCATCACTGAGAGCAGAGTTAAGGAACTCGATATGATAGTGGAAAGGTGAGAAGTGATGCAAAGCTGAATCTGCCTTCGTCCAGCAAACTGGTTCATTAAGGCCATCTATCTATGCAACACACCTGCCAGCACTTTCAAACTTTGTGGAAGAATAGCTGTTATTGCCAATCGGTTGGATGCCAACTCGGTAGAAAGCCATGCCCAGATTCCAAGGATACACTCCCAATATGTATACAATGGATGACCAATTTCTGTCCTTTACACAACTCTCCCGATTTTCCATTGACTTCAATGTTGCCCGTTTTATGAGTGAGATATGGGATTCAAATGAAGGCAAGGAGAAAATAAAATGGTCTTTTTCTGTTTGGGTTCAAAACATCGACAAGAATTGATGAGCAGGCTGGATATGATAACTAGAATAAAAGCCAAATACTGCGGAAGCCGAAAATCTGAAATAAAATCAGAAAGTGCTGGAAATACTTAGCAGGTCTGGCAGCATCTGTGGAGAGAGAAACCGAGTTAATGGGATGGATTTTATTTTCCCGCTGCTGGGAGCGATGGCAGGCGAGAAAAATGGCGGCCCGCAGGCACAGGCTGCATGCTTCCATGCCCCCCGGGAGATAGCGCACAGTGGCTCATTATAATATGCAGGGCAGCCGCCTTCCCCAATCACATGGCGGGGGGCAACATCAGCGATGCCGTGAACAGTGCCAGCTGCCTCTGCACAGGCACTGACGCCATTTTTAAAGGGTTGCCAGACCTGCTCAGAGACTGCAGGGTACATTCCTGATTTTGGGATGAGACACTTCCCTTGAGAGGAAATGACAGAGACATCAGAAGTGGAGATAGTCTTGTGCAAGAGATAGCAGAAATTTAGGAGTAAAAGCACCTGTCCTGTCGGACCTGAAGAAGAGGGATAGAAAATATTTTTACGATAAAAATATAAACCACCACGTCAACCAGAAATACACGTCTCTCTTTGTCAAATTGGAAGGGGTATGTGTTACAACAGGAACCATAGAAATTCACAGCATGGGAAGAGGCTGTTGGTTTACGAATCAAATCCCATTTCCCTGCATCTTCAGCTTCAAACATTTGTCCATTTTCCCTCAACCAATCCCTAGAGCAAAGCTTTCCAAGACTTCTTTAATCAACCACATCATACCACATCTTCTCCTGCTAGAAAGTTTCATAAAGCCTTGCAAGATGATTCAACGTGAGACATGATATTGTACCCGCTGCACCGAAAATAAATGTTGACCCCCCCCCCCACCCCCCCCCACTGCCCCCACTACACTAGAAATCCTAAGTTCCCCCCTTCCCCACCTCAGTGGCACTACCTTTCCCTTGGCAGGAACGTGAAGGCACGTAAGTGCCGGCCGTCTTGCAGAAAATTGCGGACAGCCAGCAAGATCACATTGATAGGTGTGTAAATGTATGCATTTCCTTTATTTAAATATTTAAAGTTGTGTCCCTTCGCCGAGCAGTGAGAGGGCGGTGGGGTCATGGAGACTGGCCGCCGCCGTGAAGATCGGGCCCAGCAAACTCGGCATCGGGCTCCGTGGTGGGTCGCTGGCAGTACGATCTTCCGGGCCACCCCCCCGTTCCCCCCGCCACGGAGCACGACGCCTGGAGCTCAACAAACACCAGCCCAATGTTTCAGGTCTGTGACTTTTCATCAGAACTGACAAAGGTTAGAAGTGTAATTGGCTTTGAGCAAGTGAAAGTGCAGGGGGAGACGAACAAAAGGGAAGGTGTGTGATACGGCAGAGGCCGGGAGAGATTAAATGACAGAAATGTCATGGAACAAAGGCAAAGAGAGTGCTAATAGTTGTATTAAAAGACAAAGCATTAGTCCAGTGAGAGTCTTAATGGCAGAATAATGAACAGCTCTGTCCAAAAGCACAAACACATGAAAAACAGTTTTAAGACAGCCACGTGGTTAAAAAATAAAACAAAATAATTAAAAGGCAGTCATGCTCCGAAATTGTTGAACTTAATGTTGAGTCCAGAAGGCTGTCAAGTTCCAAATTGGAAGATGAGGTGTTGTCCCTCGAACTTACATTGAGGTTCATTGGAACACTGCAGTAGGCCAAGGACAGAAATGTGAGCATGAGAGCAGGGTGATGAATTAAAATGACAAGCAACCGGAAGCTCAGGGTCATGCCTGCAGAACACCTCTGCTCAGTCTGCATGCATGACCCCTCCTTAAACTGTCCATAAAAGTTTCAGAATGCATTCTATGTGTGGCTGAAAGGTGACCGAGATGTGCTATATATTTCTGTCCCTCTGTATCTTTACTTGAGTGAATATGTTACGTGCTGTATCCCATGTTTCAAACTCTTGTCCACTTCACTTGTTCCAGTTTTCTCCCCTCTGCCTCTAAAAGCTACAACTTATGTTGGGGGGCAATTTCATGGGGATTGACACCCTGTGTACTTCCGAGGGGTCATTCTTTATGTCAAGGCATAATTTGAAGCAGACTGATTGGCTGTGGAGGCGATCACAGCTGAGCCCAGATACTCAAGGTCCACTCTCCAGCGAGGCTCACTGACTAGCAGTCAACAGCCGGAACGTTGGCTTATTTTCTCATCTTCCTGGCCCAGAGACACTGATCAACTAACTCAACACAGACCAGAAATCCAATCTGTTACCTTTTGGTCTGGCAAACTCAGTTTCACACCAGGTGGTCCATTGAACCACAGGGGATCTGGTTGTTGCCCCTTTCAAAAAAAAATAAATCCACTGATGTGTGGACAAAAATCAACTATTTGCATTTAACTGGAGAGTGAGGTCGGACACAACCAACATAAAGCACAATATATGGCCGACCTGCCTAATCTGTTTCTGCTGTGTGTTATATTTGGCCATTTTATTGCTTACAGAGTGGTAATTGTGACATTTTAAGTGATTTACAGAAGTGTTTAAGAACCTATTAGGATGTGTGAATTTATACAATAAACAGAACATCACAGCAGTGATTGTTAGTTCCAGGTATTCGTTCATTAGTGTGAAAGATTGTCATAACTCACTGGCATCTGAGTTGGATGGGAGTTGGAGCTTGAAGTGCAAAAGGTCAGACCCCAGGTCAATGGCACAGCAAAAGAAATAACCGGAGTCACTGAGGGAGGTCCAGTTATTTTGAATGGCTTTTTGCTACTGTGCCTGGTCCAATTTGTTTAGGAGCAGTGTTCCCAGGTTATTTAATATAAATGATTGGTTGACATGTAGCTTTGTTATCCTTATGCTGGTTCTCCTCATGAAGTGTTTTTTTATTTCCCCAGATATAAACCGTCTTGAACGTCAGAGCTATGGAGGACAGAAAGAGGAAAGAAGGAAATCTTGGGTCTAATTTAGCCAGAGGCGTTACAGGTCACAGACAAAAATAAATATTGGAATGAGAAATGAAGGCAGGGGCTGTAAATAGTAGGTGGTGCAGTGCATTGGCACATCGGTGTAGTTTTGATGATATTGGATCAATCATCCTTTATACAACTCTCCCGATTTTCCAATGATTTCAATGTTGCCCATTTTATACTATTGTCCAATGTCAATATTACTCCCATTGTCTTTTTATTTCTTGGACCTGGGTTCAAATCCAGTTTAGGCCAATCAGATAAAGGTTTCTTTTTGGATGACTGTAAGGACCCAATGTGAAATGAGTTTTTGACAGTCACAGCCTGTTTTGCATTGTTGTGGCGTGGATTGAGTGTTGGCTACAGAAGTCTCGGAGTCTTTGTAGGGCTAAAAAATAACTTATTATATACAGATATAACTCTTTACACTCTCCACAAGCCTGTCGAGCCAGCATACCTGGTGCTGCTTCCAGCTTCTTCCCAGGCTCATACCCATGTGAATATTACATCATCATCACTACAGTGGGAAACATTAACCCTTTCAGGCCCTTATACAACACAACCAAGCTCTTTGAATGCATAAGCTCACGGTACAGTTGTGCAGTGTAGATTTCCCAGATTAATAACTTGTCTTAAATTACCAGGAGAGATTACACAACAAGTGCTGTATTCTCTGGAATTTATGAGGTGATTTAATCGAAGTTTTGAAGATATTGAGGGGAACTGATAGGGTAGATTGAAAGAAAGTATTTAACTATTTCTGCTGGTTGGGGAGTCTAGGACTAGGCCGCATAGTCTAGAAATTAAAGCCAGTCTAATTAGGAGTTTCTACATGCAAAAGTGGTGGCAGTTTGGAACTCTCTTCCGCAAATGGCAACTGACGCTAGATCAATTGTTAATTTTAAACTTGAGATTGATAGACTTTTGTTAACCAAAGGTATTAAGGGATATGGGGTAAAAGAAGGTATATGGAGCTAGTTGATTGATCAGCCTTAATCTCACTGACTGGCGGAACAGGCTCACGGGGTTTAATTGGCTACTTCTGTTCCTATGTTCCCATCTGGCAGGAAATTATTGGGTCTAAAAACAGCATATTTTAACTTCAATACTTGCTTAAAACCTTTCACATTTCTAACATCTGCTAGTTCTGCAGAAGGGTCACTGACCCGAAACGTTAACTCTGCTTCTCTCTCCACAGATGCTGCCAGACCTGCTGTGTATTTCCAGTATTTCTTGTTTTTATTTCAGATTTCCAGCATCTGCAGTATTTTGCTTTTATCTTTTAATTTCAGTCTTTTCACCTTCCACCCCACGATCACTAAAATTTGAATAACTGCAAAATGGAAAAAAAGCATGATAAAAGGGCAGAATATTATCACCAGTTATCAAATTGAGAAAGAAAACTAATACAAGCATGCCGAATATATATACTACGGAAACATTAACTAGATACCCAAAATTAATACACCCTGATTTGAGATGAATAAAATGCTGTGGATTGTTAAATGCAGCAGGACAATACCAGTGACAGGAGACAATACCAGAGAAACCAGGGAGTTTTTTGATCAGAGCAGTGAAGGTTAAGAAAAGATTTGACAGAGGTGTTCAAAAGTACGAACTGTTTTTGATAAGGTGAGTAGGGAGCAACGATTTCTGCCAGTGGGTCAATAATAAGAGGCTGTAAATTTGAGATCATTATCAAAAGAATGATGGAGAGGTTAAGAAATAATTGGTTGAATGCAGAGGGCAGTTAGAATGTGGAACGGCCACCCAGAACCAGCAGAGCATACAGAATCAGCATTGTAAGCTTTTAAAAGAGACGTGGATAAACATTTGTAAAAAGAAAAAATGGGAAAGTGCATTGGGAATGTTCTGAGGATTATTCAAGGGGCCATCACCGACATGATGGGCGGAAATAGCTCCCCTATGTGCTGTAAAATGAATTGGAAATTAGATTGACATATCCCAGGGACAGCATATTGGAAAATCAGAGAATAAAGTCATCTAATTGATGTTTGTGAGATGCTCCTTGGCACAGAATGACTGCCCCGCTCGTCTACATAGTGATTGTGTGTAACTCTTTGTAAACAGCTCAGTACCATGATAAAGCTCTCTATATATGTAATTAGTTACAATTTTACCTTACAGATAGGTATAATTGCTTATTTATTGCATGTACAAAAGGAGCAAAAGGAGGCATAGTGACAAAGACTTTGGGCTGAATTTTCCTGTGAGTGTTGGGCACCTGAAGTCGAGACCATTTGTGGGTCCCGAGCCTGTGCTCCTATGCCAGCATACCTGCCAGTGCAAATTTATGGGATCCGCGTTCTCCATTCAATTAAGGATGACAGGCAGAAGAGGGACGAGGGAGGGCCAATGGGAGGGTCCAAACGAGTGGCTGGCTGGCAGCTCTTTCTGGGAGAGGTGAGCCCTGCTAAAGAAGAGGGAGACCTAGGGGCTGTGAGCCAAAATGGAGGCCCTCACTAAAGGATCAAGAGAGAGCAATAAAATACAAGGTCAGAACCGTGAGGGTTCTCAGTGTGGAGGGGGAAAGAATGAGGTCATTCGCTATTGCACCCCTTTGAGACTTGTGTCTCCCTGGTACCAGCATTATTGCAGCAGCTTCCGATGGCCCTCCGATCTGCCATAGAGAGGCCGCCTCTGAAGCATTGCTGGACTCCCGACATAGCGGGGGGCTCCTGTGACCCCGGCAAACTTGCCTCACTCTCAAAACCCAATAGGGTTTTTCGCTACATTCCCGGCCCTCCCCCATCCCACCTCCATAGGTCGGGAAAATTTCCCCCCCCCCCCCTTTATATTTGGAAACATCTTTCCCAGTTACCTATGTCTTTGTTTAAGAGCAAACCCTGTGACCTCTCCACCACCCTCTCCTCTTTTAAGATCCTCTTAAAACCTACTTTTTGACCAAGACTTTTGTCGTTCCTCCTCGTCTCTTTGGCTGACATCTTTTCTTTTTAATTAGGCCTCTGTGAAGCAGTGTGGAACATTTTATTATATTAATGTCACTGTGCTAGTGCTAGTTGTTGTCATTTTTATGATGTGAATTAGAATCTTCTGCACTTAAATCACTGTCCCTGCCAGGGTGCTTCCTATTAATTTCATCTGTGAGAATGTGCGAATTAGCTAGGTCGTTCATGAAATAAGATGGAGAGCATACAGCTCACCCTCCATTATCCCTCATGAATACGCAAACCTGCTTGTGACATTGATAGGAAGTGTAGCTTCTACTTCAACATGATATACACAGAGCTGGTGTTGGAGCTTGGGAAACAGTTAGTCTCTCTTCATGAGCGTGTGGGCTCGCTTCTGAAAGTCTGCTGTTCATCATTTATAAATCTGTCAGCATTGAAAGAGGAGCAGAAGGTTTAACAGCTAACAGTGAGGGGGGGTGGAATAAGTTTCAGCAGTGTAGATAAGGAGAAATATTTGTATAAAAAACAACATTTCTGCTTTATGCCACCAGTGCATGTTGTACTAAAACTGTCAGGGTTTTTTCTGTTACTTTAACACCTTGGTCTCCTCAAATAGTCAATTTCTAAAAAACCCTTAATAGGAATGCGTTCCAGTTTTAGTGAATGGCCAATAAAAATTGAAACAGCCACCTCCAGTATCTCAGCAAACGTCTGACTACATTTACTAGATTAATGTAAACAGGGATAAAACTAAATAGTTTAACCAGAGTTGCTGCTATAAATATTAGCTTTCTTAATATCACAGTTAAAAAAAGGAAAATGTTGACAGTGGTTTACCAATCTTGGTAATGTCATCTGGGGATTAAGTGATGCAAGCCATCACAAGTCTATCACATTGGTAGAAGGAAACATTCCTTGCTCTGCAAGCTGTCAAGACTGGGTCTTTTCCTCTTCAAGTATATACACAACGCCCTTTTGAAACTTACCATTGATTCTGCTTCCACCACCTTTTCAAGCAGTGCATTCCAGATCATTACAACTCATTGCTTAAAATAAAATGCCTCCTCATCTCCCCTCTGATGCTTTTGCCAATTATCTTAAATCTGTGTCTTCTAGTTACTGACTCTCGTGTCCGTGGAAACAGTTCCTCCTTATTTACTCTTTCAAAACTCTTCCTAATCACACTGACATAATCTTCTCCTCACCCATCAGCAGGGTTCACTGGGTTGTGATCAGTAGCACATGTCCCGAATGAATTTTCCCCCATCCCGAGGTCAGGGGCACTGAGCCCATGCAGCCTCCCGTGGATGAGACCCCCTGTTATCCAGCGCAGACTGGGGGTTGACAGCGGAAGCCTCTTGTCTGTATAGTTCAGTTCCACGCTGGGCAGTTATTTTATGGAAAATAGCAGCCCTTCAACAAGTGCAAAAGAAAACCCTGGTGCAAAAATAGAGACAAAAGCAGTGACAGGTACACTGCACAGGTTGTATGTACACTTTTTAACTAATCATTCAGGTGTTGGTAACAGTTCTGCTGTATCCATTTACACCTCCTCTAGACGCATATTTTGTTTCTTTACTTGTGCCATTACCACTCACTTTGCCTTGCACCATCATCCCTTCTATCAGTTACTCACTTCTGCCCTCCACAGGATCACAGACCTCCCCCCTTTACTGCCAACAGCCCTCTTTTTGGGGGATGGAGCCTTTAGCTTTGATACCCCTCCCACCCCCGTGGGACTGCTGCCAGGAAAATTCCACCCGTTATCTCTGTTTCTCTCTCCGCAGATGGTGCCTGACTGGCTGAGTGCTTCCAGCATTTTCTGTTTTTATTTCCAGTTTCCAGCATCCACACTATTTTGCTTTGGATTCATCTTCATTGCCCTTGCTGAGACGCACACAGCAGAAGCATAAGATTTGAACCCTCAGTTATGGTGGTATGAGAAAAGCATTTTACCTCCTGCCGTACCAGACTGCTTCAAGTACGGTTTGGTTCTGACGGTTTTTGACTGACCGTCAACAAACGTTACATTTAAATATGCAGACTGTCAGTCTTACTTGAGGGTCATCTTATCTTTATTACAGTGAACAACAAAATTGCTCACGAGCCTGTTCCATGCTGTTATTGAATCAGATGACAGGAACCAAGCTTCAATATTGATAAATGTAGCTATGTGTGTATTGTATACATAGCATCAGTATCATATCAAAGTGGAGCATGTGCTGCAAATCTGGCAGGAATTATTTTATCCCCTCATCAGGTCGGGAAAGTATAATCTCTGAGAAAAGTGAATACAGCGTGCTAAAGTGTGTTTACATGATATTTTGACGTGAGGAATGCATTGACATATCCTGTGCATGCGAACGGAACATGAGACTAAGACAAGGAAAACATTTCTCCGCGCTACGTTGTATTTTATGCCCTTTGGATCTGGAGCCAAATCTGAGTAGATTTTTCAGTAGAAAGAGAAATGGAACTGGCATTGCTATGGAGAAGTTTAGAGCAGAATCCAGCGATCTGGTATCAGGTGTCAGAGGTGGGAGTGAGACATTAAACCGAGGCCCTGTCTGCCCCCTCAAGTGGGCATAAAAATCCCGTGGCATTATTTCCAAGAGGAGCAGGGGTGTTCTCCCTGGTGGTCTCATTCAAACATACAAAATTCTTACAGGGCTCGACAGGGCAGATGCAGGAAGGATGTTTCCCCCTGGCTGGGCAGTCTAGAACCAGGGGACACAGTCTCAGAATAAGGGGCAGGCCATTCAGGACTGAGAATAAGAAGGAATTTCTTCACTCAGAGGGTGGTGAATCTTTGGAATTCTCTACCCCAGAGGGCAGTGGAGGTTCAGTCATTCAGTATATTTAAAACTGAGATCAATAGATTTCTACATATTAAAAACATCAAGGGATATGGGGATAGTGCAGGAAAATAGTGTTGAAGTAGAAGGTCAGCCACGATCTCATTGAATGGTAGAGCAGGCTCGAAGGGCTGAATGGCCTACTCTTGCTCCTTTTTCTTATGTTCTTTTGCCTCTGCCAATATTTGTCCCTGAATCATCATCATAAAAACAGATTATCTAGTCTTTATTGATGTTTGTGGGATTTTACTGTGTGTAAATTGTCTGCCACGTTTCCTTCATTACAGCAGTGACCACACTTCAGCGTTACTTCATTAGCTGTAAAGCACTTCGGGACATCTTGTGGTCATAAAAGGTGCTGTAGAAATGAAAGTATTTTTTATCCAATGAAGTAAAAACAAGACAAAATTGGAGAGAATGGTATAGATTTTTGACTTTGTACATGATTATAAAGCTGGGTGATAGAAAATTGGCAACCTGCTTCACATCTCTCTCAGTGACTTCCACAGAATTCGAATTCGGCAGAGATGTAAAATGGGCGAGGGTGTCATTATCACCTATTTTAAACAATCTCACAAAGTCAAAACCTACCCCAATGTGGCTCATCATTAGAGATTAGACACAGTATGGTACATGGTGTTTGGATAAATCCATATTTCTCAGTAAATGTAAAAAGCTGTCAAGGACAATTTGACAGGCAGGTAGAACTGAGACAAAGCAGGAGTTAGTGAAAATGTCTTCATATCCACATCGCTCTCGGGAACTTGTGGGAAAAGAAGCAGCAGTAGACAGTATTTCTCAGTGTGCATTATGAGCAAACATCTGTTAATCATTTTTATCCATTATATTTCATATGCTACTGTACGTTCTCTATATTGAGAGTAAACAGATTTTACATTTTACCACCATTCAAGTTTTATAACACAATCAATATTGCTGAGGCAAAAATCTTTCAATCTTGATTAATAGGAACTATATGGTGCTGGAAATGCCTTTCTTAAAATCTATTAGGCACATAAATCACACAAGACATAGAAATCATTTCAGTTAAGAGAGTTTACACAACTGCATTCTTAAATTCCTAAATGTGACTCATACACATGTGTTTTATGTCAAATAATACAGGACTAAACGTATACTCTTCAAATTTTAATCACTGGGTCAAATTGATTCTAATTACATTTTCTAGATTTTTTTTAAGAAAGGATACAGGAAAATTAATATTTCAGTAACAAGTGCATTAGGCACAATAGAATGTTAGAGGAGTGCATTAAAAATCTCTCTTGCTTCTGTCTATAATGTGTTAGTTTCTATATGTTTAATTTAGCTGGAATGAAACAAACTTACACAGAAATCATCTGCATTATTTCAGTGAAACACACAAGTACAATCAAGCATCTTTGATGATCATGTATTAAAGTGTTTTTCACGAAACTTCCAGTGAAAATACTTTTAGCCTGCGTGTCAGCGAGTGAGAGGTTGGAAAATCTATAGTTTATTTCTCTCTTTATTTGCTAATGTTCTTCCCTTTGGTCCTTCTCATCTGAAGGTGTTGATTTCAGGCCAGAGGTGGGTGGGTTCCACAGGGTCTCTACAGTACAATAACCAATCCACCATCTTCCCATGTTGTTGCCGTCAAACTCAGTCTGACCCTCATGCTATGTCTACACGCACACTTCCAGCAGATGTAACTGGACAGTGGTTGGGAGTGGGAAGCCTGACTACCACGACCACTTTCGTAGCATATGATGGGATGTCTAGTTTGGCTATCCATTCAATGGATGTCGAATGGAGAAATGAGGTGCCTCCTGCAACAGACTATTGTGGGCAGGTTGATGTGATGTGTTTCAATGGTCACAATCGCACTTTGGGTCATCCTTCATCTTCCACTTTTGGAGCAGGTGGCCACATTATCCATGGCCTGTGCCGATTGGTTGGTTGGTCCTGAAAGGGACTTTTGGTTGACATGTTCAATGCTTTCATGCTTTTCAGACCAGGAGGTCACTTTCGACTATTCGGCCATCTTCTTGATGGTGTTAGCTGCAAGTTCTCGATGGACCAGCACAAACACACACACGGACGATGTGTAGGTTGTCCTCAACTCCCGAGCCTGAATGATATTCCCCTTCTTAGCCTGAGGACACCAAGGCTAATGTCAATGTTAATAGTCGTGTGGGGTTTGAGTATCTACTGGGAAGTCACCTGTCCTACCTATAAATGGCATCTGACAGCCAGATGCAGGAAAGCTGAATGGAGTAAATATATTTATTAAAAATAAAACCTAATTAAAAAATCATTATCTTCTACTACCAAAGATTATTTCATCTTAAAACATCTAGAATATACTGTTTCCCTCACTTCCTCCCTGTCTGACTCAGCAGCTCCGGCGCAGGCTGAGTAAACGCCCACCTGACTATTCTTAGAATTATAAGATTCCATTACAATGCAAGAAAAAAACAAACTTTCAAACTATTTGCTTCAAACCAAAATCAAAGACTAAAGTTTGACATCTGCTTTTAAAATATTAATTACGAAAAGAAACTCAACAAGAAATTGAATAATCAGACTACAGGCAGCCTATACTTCATAATTATATATAATAAATGAGAACATTTCGTAATAGCATACAAAATGGGAGCCGGAGTAGGCCATTCGGCCCCTTAAGTCCATTCCACCATTTAATCAGGTCATGGCTGTTCCCAAACCTCAACTCCACTGTTCCACCTGATCCCCCATATCCCTTGATTCCCTTAGAGTCCAAAGAGCTATCGATCTCAGCCTGGAATATTGTTACAAGGTTTTTATTTTTTGCACTAAAAACTTAGAATTCTGTGTGTTTTAAAAAACTGAAAACGGATTTTTCAATGGACATTGATGCACCTGCAAATAGCTGAATAATTTGCGATGTTTTGAAAGCAAGTTCAAAACAAAAGCTGCCCTTTATGGGCTGAATTTTAATCGCACGCCCTGCTCCTTGGCGGCGCGCTTTCAACTCAGCGGCCTTCCGACACGGACGTGCCGCCGAGGAGCCACCACGATATTACACGCGGGGTCTCATTTAAATAGCGGGGGCAGAGCAGCCACCCCCGATGACGTAGAGGGGTCGCCCCGTCCCTGGCAACTGCATCCGGCACCATTTCTAAAGGGTTTTCACATTTCACATAAAAGAGCCACTTCCACCCCACCCCCAATGATCACACAATAAATTTATTTCCCTCTTCCCCCCCCCACAAAATCCATTCTTGACAGTCCCGAACTTTGAACCCCAAACTTTGCACTCTTTGCCCTTCAACCCCTTCCCATTATCCCCACAGCCAATAAAAAATGTTTTCCCCGCTCCTGCATCCCTCCACATCTGAAAATTTTATTCCTCCCCCCTCCCGACCAGGTTCTGCCCTCGGAGTTCCGAAGGCGTACGAGCTGCATTTGGAGTCGGTAAAATCAGTGTGGGACGTCTGCCGCCTGCAGGTAAGTTTATTTGCATCTCATTTAGGTTCATTTGATTATGCAGATGAAGGTCCCACTGCCAGATGACAGGTGGCCGCAACGAGATTATCCCGCCGCCGGTAATATGCGGCGGGCCCTTCTCGACGTCATGGGTCAAGGCAGGCCTCTCCCCGCAAAATTTTAGCAGCCCCCCCCCACCACCACCACCACCACGACCCGTGATGTTGAGGGGCCGGTAAAATTCAGCCCGATGGGTGGTTTGAAAGGAAGTTGAAATTGTCTACAAGGACAGGAAAGCAAGCAATTTCAAGGAAAGCGGCAAGGGGTTTGGACTCCTCAGAGCAACTTTGAATGAAAAGGGAGACTCTATGGACATGTGATCTGCTCAGGAAGGTTAAGAGATTGACAGATTTCTAAATACCAATGACATAAGGGGATATGAGGATAGTGTGGGAAAAAGGCATTGCAGTGGATGATCAGCCATGATCATGTTGAATGATGGGGCAGGCTCGATGGGCAGAATGGCCTACTCCTGCTCCTTTGTTTCTGTGTTCTGTTTTCACTTTGGACCCTTTAAAAAAAATGAGTTGGACAAAGAGCAGGTATTTGAAATTTGGCTTTGCTCTCCCTGGAGACCAAACAGGAAGACCCAGAAAAAGTGTCACCTCTCTCTGTAGAGGAAGGCTGCATCTCTTGAGAAGAAACCCCTGTATGTCAGAGGTAGCAGCTTCCTATTGCCTCCTGTCGCTGAAGAATCCCTGCACCAGTGTGGTTCCTGTTGCCTCCTGTGTTTTAAGAAATCCTGAAATCTGAAGAAAGATTCTACTGCTATACTGCTACTGTGGATTAAGCAGACCTGTTGCTACACCCCTGCTGAAAGACCTATGTGAAGCCTGATGCAGGCGAATTGCCTTGAGCGCAAATCCATCACAAACTGTTCATCAACCTCGCCTGGAGAGACTTCAAGTGGCATCCGACCATTCGACTCTGGGACACCTCACCAAATCGAAGAATTTCCTACCAGAACGTGACAAACTTATTTTATTATTTGTTCTATTCCTAAGAAACAGCTGTGAACCAAAAAATCCTTTTTCCCTAGTTAACCGTTTTTTTTTATGTATGTGTGTGCATGAGGGCTAGGGAAATAAGGAGCTTTTCATATATTGATTTATCCCATTATTGTTTATAACTTAGTTCATTAATAAATAGTTGATTTTGTTGTTGAGCAAAGAAACCTGGTTGCTGTGCTTTATTCTGGGGGACAACCAGAGTATGGAATTGGCTGGTACATGGGAAAATTCATTGATATGCTGTGACCCGTGGAGAAGTGGGACTGAATTAACAGTGCACTCCTCCCACCTCGGTCATAACAACATGCACAACGACTGGGCATCCACAATCATCTGGGATAGATAATTCCAAAGATTCACAACACAGAGAAAATTTCAATTGATTACTGTAAGAATGCATCACTAAAGTGTAAAAACAACAAGGTATTGATGAAAGGAACGGAGCTGAGAAAGAAGCATTGTTTTTATGCAGTAAGTTATGATCTGGAATGCATTGCCTGACAGAGTGATGGAAGCAGATTCGATAGTAACTTTCAAAAGGGATCAGGCTATCTCTTCAAAGAGCTTCCATAGGCATAGCGGGCCGAATGGGCTTTCTTCTGTGCTGTAAGATTTTACGATTCTATACATGAAATGCTGCTTAGTGCAGATTGGAGGCTGTATAATGTGAAGGAGAATAATATAATCAATGTTCAAACTCCTGAAAGATAAAAGTTTAATCTGTGTGTGTATTTAAGCTCATTAAGATGAAGGGAGTCAGTGCAGAGTAATGGAAAATGTTTGAACTTTTGATCCAATGTCTGTAGTAGGCTCTCCATAATCAGTTGTAGAACTCCCCCATGTTACTCTGACAACATGCTTAAACCACAATCTTAATGGAGGACCTCCAACTGTTGCAAATGAATTCAGACTGACTGAGTGCCTCTCTCAACCAATTCACTCATTTTATGCCAGTCATCCTGAATGTAGGGAAGATTATGTCCTGAACAGATTGCTCTTGGGAGTTTAAACAAAAGCAAAATACTGAAGTTGCTGAAAATCCGAAATGAAAATTGGAAAATGCCGGAAACACTTAACAGATCATGCAGTATCTGAGAGAGAAATAGAAATAACGGACTGAATAATGGTGGGAAATAGGAATTGGAACTGTTTCGAGTCTCAATCCCACTTCCGGTGGGAAAGTGATTAAAGTCAAGATTTTCATGTGGGTGAACCTTTAATTGGCATGGATACAGGTTCCATGGAGACAGTTTCCCCCTGGAGACAGGGGGATAATAGAGTATAAGAGTAAACTTGCGGGGAACATAAAAACTGACTGTAAAAGCCTCTATAAATATGTGAAGAGAAAAAGATTAGTGAAGACAAACGTAGGTCCCTTACAGTCAGAAACAGGGGGAATTATAATGGGGAAGAAAGAAATGGCAGAACAATTAAACACATACTTTGGTTCTGTCTTCACAAACGAGGACACAAATAACCTCCCAAAAAATGTTAGGGAACCAGGGGTCTAATGAGAAGGAGGAACTGAAGGAAATCAGTATTAGTAAAAAAGTAGTGCTAGGGAAATTAATGGGGTTAAAGGCTGACAAATCCCCAGGGCCTGATAATCTACATCCCAGAATACTAAAGGAAGTAGACTTGGAAATATTGGATGTATTGGTGGTCATCTTCCAAAATTCTATAGACTCTGGAGTAGATCCTACAGATTGGAGGGTGCAAAATGTAACCCCACTAATTAAAAAAGAAGGGGGGGGAAAATATGGAACTACAGACCAGTTAGCTGTACATCAGTAGTGCGGAAAATGCTGGAGTCTATTAGAAAGGATGCGATAGCAGAACACCTGGAAAGCATAAACAGGATTGGGCAAAGTCAGCATGGGTTTACGAAAGGGAAATCATGCTTAACAATCTACTGGAGTTTTTTGAGGATGTAACTAGTGAAATAGATAAGGGAGAACCAGTGGATGTGGTGTATTTGGATTTTCAGAAGGCTTTTGATAAGGTCCCACATAAGAGGTTAGTGTGCAAAATTGAAGCACATGGGATTGGGGGTCATATACTGGTGTGGATTGAGAATTGGTTGACAGACAGGAAACAGAAAGTAGGAATAAACAGGTCTTTTTCTGGGTGGCAGGCAGTGACTAGTGGGGTACCGCAGGGATCAGTGTTTGGGCCCCAGCTATTCACAATATATATCAATGACTTGGGTGAGGGAACTAAATGTAACATTTCCAAGTTTGTAGATTACACAAAGCTGGGGGGGGGGACTGTGAGATGTGAGGAGGATGCAAAGAGGCTCCAATGTGATTTGGACAAATTGGGTGAGTGGGCATATGCATGGCAGATGCAGTGTAAAGTGGATAAATGTGAGGTTATCCACTTTGGTTGTAAAAACAGAAAGGCAGATTATCTGAATGGTGATAGATTGGGAAAGGGGGAGGTGCAACGAGACTTGGGTGTCCTTGTACACCAATCGCTGAAAGCAAGCATTCAGGTGCAGCAAACAGTCAGGAAGGTGAATGGTATGTTGGCCTTCATTGCAAGAGGATTTGAGTACAGGAGCAAGGATGTCTTACTGCAGTTATACAGGGCCTTGGTGAGACCACATCTGGAGTATTGTGTGCAGTTTTGGTCTCCTTATCTGAGGAAGGATGTTCTTGCCATGGAGGGAGTGCAAAGAAGATTTATTAGGCTGATTCCTGGGATGGCAGGATTGACGTATGAGGAGAGATTGTGTTGACTAGGACTATATTCACTAGAGTTTAGAAGAATGAGAGGGGATCTCATAGAAACCTATAAAATTCTAACAGGACTAGACAGGCGAGATGCAGGGAGGATGTTCCCGATGGCTGAGGAGTCCAGAACCAGGGGTCACAGCCTCAGAGAAACTGCTGTACAAGGTAAGTAATTGGGAAGGTGCTTCAACAAGGCGGTGCCCTCTCAGCCACTTTTTCAAAAATTTAATTAAAAAACAGAAATAGCAGACAGGCCACAACTGTCATGGCGGGTGGTGGGGGGAGGGGGATGGGGGTTGTTGCCTGGGGGTATCTTCCACTGTGTGGCCATTGACTGCAACCCGACCCAGCCAGGCAGGCAGGACCTATAGGCTAGCCTGGAGCACTGGCACCCCAGCCTGCTTGGGTGGGCTGGCAGCTAAAGGCCACACGGTGGAAGACCGCACCCTCCCAACCTGCCACTGGGTGCCCACCTCCAGGCAACTGATTTGCCTCCCGCAATGTCGGGAAACTGGAGGCTAACTGGAAAATCCCATTTGGCCTCCTTAATCCCTGCTCAACAAGGCTCTTAATGAGCCTAATTGCCTGCCTACATGGTGAGGGGGGGAGGGGGCGGCCATCCTGGGCCCCAAAATGGCTGACGTCAGGAACAGGGTCGGGAAACGGGCACGCCGGCGGGCCTCGTAATTTCCAGGCTGCAACTGCGTCTGTTCCCAACGTGGACGGGGCCCGGAAATTCAGCGCGACGTTTCAGACTGGTGACTTTCCGACAGAACTGAAACACTATTCGAATTTTGATTGGTGGTTCCATGCTCCATTTTCTTGTGAAGCTTTAGCAAACAATGGGGGAAGCTTATCTTTGTGCATTACCTGTAGCAAAATAGTAAATGTGTTCTGGGGGGCGGGGCTACCATGCGTGTTCCTGAGTTCCCATAGTGAGGGATGGGGCGGGAGGCAGCGGTGAATAGTTATTGCGATTTTTGATCTAAGGATCTGTTTCCTCACATTGGAACATTGACCATAGTTTAAAAGACTTCACTGACAGTGACATGCTTTGTGACACCAGCGATCACAAAAGGCACTAAATAAAACCAAGTTTCATCTCTCACCCTCCCTCCTCCATAAAGGGAGCCAATGCGGCCTAGGTTATTGCTGGTTCCTTCAGTGGTCTAGACCAGAATCTAGTCCTGGCTTCCAAGGCTTGGTTCAGCTGATTGGGAGGTCAGTGTGCCTCCTTTCGCCAGCATGCCAATGGCACAGCAGATTGCAGGCTGGAACCAAGAAAGCTTCCTGACTGGGATTTCTCCACCCCCAGCTCTATGGCCAGAGTATACCAGATGGCCCCCAGATATTCAATACCGGAGCTGTTAAATTGTAGCATGTTTTGCGAGGAGAAACAGCTGAGTTGGGGCTGAGACCATTGTATCTGCTAAGGAAAGAGTGGAGAAGCATTTGAAACAGAGGAAGACACAGGACCATGTGGAGAGTGCGGGACAGTGCGGGATGAGATTTGGATTGCTCTAGTGAGTAGGTTCAGACATGATGAACCAAATGGGTCTTCTTCCCTGTTGCTAACTTTTATGACTGTGAAAAAAGCACCAAAACTACCATTTAATAAAAGTCTGCTCGTTAAATTTATGACTTTTTTGCCTTCACTCCAGAGGTATTCATGTAATGCATCATTATTAATAAAGGGTCTGCCCAATGAAAATAAAGTGGAGCTGTGTTCTTCCAGCTTTACATCACTTTTTAAAAGTTGACCCTGTCATATTCTCACAGCTTTCATCTATTTATACCAAATATGTGATATTACTTTGTAGGACTGTGGCTGTGCACTTAGTTTAATCCATCTAATCTCAGAGCTATATTGTTCTGGAACCTTCAATGAGAACATGCAGAAATGAAGTACACTTGGGGAAAAATCAACCATCGCTTCTGAAACAGATGAGCAATGCCGTGTTGAACTGTAAACCAAATTATTCATTCCCTTTAAACTTCTGTTAGTAAGCATTTATTCTGTCAAATTAACTGAGCAAAAATGTACTCGTTTACATAGCATTATTAAAATCAATGATTAGTATTACCCATGGCAATTATTTATAGGTTGTTAGGTTTGGAATGTTGAATGAAAACCATATGTGTTGTTAATGCTTTTATTTGTGAGTTGAGTTTCTATTCCTATCATGTTACTACTACTGCTTTCATATGACAGGGAAAGCTAATAATGGGATGTCTAGTTTGGCTATCGATTCAATGACCTCCTGAGATGCATCCCCGCAACTGATCTGACAGGGCAGTTTGATTTGATGTGATCCATAGTCTGGGACTCATGGCCACAATGGCACTTCAGGTTGTTCCTCATCTTCTACTAATGGAGCAGGTGGCTGCATCATCCATGCCTTGTGTTGATTCAGCTGAGTGCTGTCCACTGTCTTTGATGGGGGGGCGGGGGTCAAAGTCTGCAACCTCAAATGTTGGGTCCATGATGAAGTGTTGGTTCTTTATGCTGCATGCGTCTCTTGATTCCAACCACCTGGATAGTGGGTTGATACCAGCTGCATGAACATTAGCTGCTTGTTTCCCAGAATGCTGGCACAATTTTAAGCACTTTCTTGGTGGGTCTTTTTGAGTGTTGCTCATGACTTTTTCCAGCTCACGGAGCATGATGGTGAATGACAGGCAGGGCAATGTGGGATAGCACCGGGAGCCGTTCAGTTGGAGTGGGCTTAAAAGTGGGGAGCTGATGGCAGCCTACAAGTGGTCTCCCTGTACGTACTAGTTCATTGAGAACTTGCCAGCTAATGTCATCAAGAAGATGACCAAGTGCTCGAAAGTGACCTCTCGATCTGAAAAGCATGAAAGTATCATATTTAAGAATAGGAATTTCTCAAAGTCGGCTTAATGATTGGTCCATCTGAACCTTGTAATGGTCATTAAATCTTGAAATTACGGTTCCTCAGAGATTACTTATGGTACAATTTTTAATATACCTGTACTTCTGTGCCTCACTTCGGACTAATATTTGCCCTCAAATGTTTCCACACTGGTCTGAGTCAAGTAAATTCTAATTGTTTCTCCAACAAAGTGTACAAGACTTTTCATGTTCCTTGTATTATATTGACAGGTAGGCTGATTGGAACTTTGGATTTCAGTAACAAATACAACGCTGATTGGTTCTTTCATTGCCTTTCTGTTGAAATTGTAGTTGAGAGCAAACAAAAAGTCACTTCTGCTCCATAACAAATGAAAGGATGCAGTTCTTAATAACAATATTGAGGCACAATTCAACAGTAAACAAGAATAAATCGGAATAATGACTTAAAGCTACAGGTCTGTCTCAAATTACTGTTAAGGCCAACAGAAAATTTTGCAAACTAAGTCAAGATCAATTCAGGGGATATAAGGGGGCAATCTTCCAATTGGAAGTGACTATTTTAGTCAGAAAGTAGTACAACAGAATTTTGGATATTAGCTCTTGTGCGGTGAGACTCCCTTTTGAGTGTGCATGGTCAGAAAATAAGCTATGTGTTACGATCAGGTGAGGAGGGGTCAAAGGGCTCCCCCTTTTCCCTCCTTGATAAACCGCAACAGGTTTGTTTCTTTTTGAAGTGGATATACTTGGCATTTCAGTGGATTTTTAACTGTATACACGCCATAATCATTAAAAGAACCAATCGGACAGGTTTTCTTGAGTTTAACAAAGGAAAAGGTTAGCTTTATTGTACGTAAACCGATCCAAGTAAAATAATAAACTATGCTTCAACTTTCACGCTCACACACACAAACGCGCAAATAGGTTACAGAGTGGGGAAGGATAGATTGGTCGAATTAGAGCCCAGTGAAATAAAAGGGGTATACAGTCTATGGAGGTTGGTGGCTTGGCTGGCTGCAAGCTGAATTCAGTGGTCATGCAACTTTCCTTTGATGGCCCAGAGTCTTCTAATTTGAAGATGTGAATGGCTGATTCAGTGGTTCTCCTGGAAACATAAACGCGGCTGATTTCCTTCAAGGAGTGTCTGTCTGCAGCAGGGACATCCCTGAGTGGTCACGGTCAGCAGGCAGGGTTCAAAGCTTGCAAGGTGGATTGGAAAGAGAGAGAAAGGAAGGAGGGGCCCCACTCGGGTTCTCTTCAGCATCTAGCTGCTTGTCTCTCTACTGCAGAGAAAGTACGAGCTTAAGAACACAAAGGATGGACTTGTCACATGACCATCACCCAGTGATTCAAGCATGGTGGTTACTAGTGTGTATTCCCTCTTGCAACTTAATCAGTCCATGTCTAGCAATTCCCTCCTTGCAGCTCGAGTCCCATTGTTCAAGTGATTAGGTTTGAGTGGTTTGTCTCTACCAGTTGAATATTGATGCCTTTCTAATGGGAACAGGGTAGGTGGTTCAATCAGACTCCCCAGGCCATTGTTCTTGATGGGTCTGTGCAGATATGCCGTCTCCATCTCAATGCATTGGAATGTGCAAATACAGTGATGCAAATTTGGATGGCCATCTTTAGCTGCCAGCATCGAGTTGCCTTTTATCTGATTTAAAAAAAAATTCACTTCAGGTTTCCAGTGGTGGATTGAAAATCATCATTCAACATGACAGCAATTGTAATAGAGCTCTCTTAATTTTTACGATGATACTTGCAAAGAAATGTAGTTTAGGAAGCTTTCTGTTGGATTCTAATGGCATTAGTTAGGTTTGAAAATGATGGGTATTCCTCTCCTAAACATTTCTCTCCTCACCATCTAAGCTCCAAGCAACATTTTAAAGCTGGAGTCATTGGAATATTCGTTTCCAGGTCCTCAAAATTATTGAGCTATTATCCTCATCGTGCTTCCCTTCCTTGTACAATCTCAAAGGCTCTTAAAATGCAAACTCAGCATCACCTAACCACTATTTCTGGTTTTGTCTCATCGTCTCTTCTACTCTTTTCAACCATCTAAACAAAGATCAGCTTACATATATGTTGCATAGTTTAGAAACAGACGTAAAAATTGTACACCGTTTCCAAAAATCTTAATCACAAGTGACTTAATAAGCAAACTATACTGCTTTGCGAGGGGTTGAGAAGAATTAATCTTAAATAAACATGAGTTAAAAGACTGATTTCAACAAGGTATTTTAGATTGGAGTGAATGGAGGTGTTTTTGTGGTTAAGAAAGTATTTGTATTTGACTGGGATTTGATTTAATCTTATCAGTGGACTTCATTGCCAAGAGTTTTGGTTTTAGAAAAAGATTTATTTTCATCAACTGGGTGCCAGACATGTTAAATCAAACTACTAACAAAATGTACAGAGGTAAAGCTTCTGTTTGCCCAGTATGGAACACAATCTTACCCAACCAGGAGGCAGCACACTTAACAAATTCCAGAGAGATTAGGCATAGTTTGGCAAGAGCCAAGTCTTAGAAACTCCCCAAGTGTGTATAAGGGCACTTACAGGAATTAAACCAAATCAGCCACATACAGTTTATAAACACAGAATTGGTAAGGCTCCTACAACTGATCCAGCGAAAACCACTGTACCTATTGGGTGCCTGTTAGTGTTATTTCTATTAGGTTGCCAAGTATGCTTAGGAACTTAGGATTTCAGTAACAAATCAGTAACAGAGCAAACGAAAAATCATCACCACTCCATAGCAAAGGGAAAGGATGTTGAAGCACAATTTGAAAATAAGAGAATAAGGCAAAATAATGGCTTAATTTACATTCCTTTCTCAAATTACTGTTAAGGTCAATAAGGCATTGGTTTATCTGAAGCCAATTGAGAAGAATCATAATCCCCAGTGACAAGTGCCACCAATGGGGCATGCTGGCTGTTCAAGAATTTAATTACTTAGTATGCCACAGAGCTTTGTCTCAGTTCTATTCCTGCATCCTTTGGCATGTCATTTTGGAACTCATTCAATCTCAATACGGTCCATAAAGAAGATGGTCACTAGTTGCTTTGGATGACCTAGAAGTCAGCCCTGTCAAGATGAGCAGCAAATACCAGGAGCCACTCATGAGCAGCACTATGAGCGTAGGCACTCACTATATTTCCAATTCCTTGATGAACACAAGGTGAACACATACCATGCATCAAACTGTGGTCCCACCAATTGGAATTCAGCAGCAACATCTTGCCTTTTTACAACTCAAAATTGGGAGGTACCAAGCCTCTGAATATACCAGCATGTGGTCTCACGCCCAGTCTCCAAGTAACACCTACCGGCAACTGGCATTCCAAGCCTCAGCGTTTCATCAGCTTTATAAATGAATGTGTACCATTAGCACAGTGTAAGGACCTACAAAGGGACAGCCGGAATTGGTCAAACACTGACATTCAGTGCTGGATACCAAGTCTGTTCATTAACCAACTGGTTAACCCAATTCTTCACATCAGAGACTTTGCCAGAGATTAAAAATAGAAAGAGAACCATAAACAAGAGCACTTAAGTCGGAGGTGATGATACTTTGGGAAGTATATTTCTTTTTTTTTTGGTATACAGCATCTGTTGAGGACTCCATTAAAGAAATATTTCCTTGCTATCTTTTATCAGGAGTTGGTCAGACTACAACCAGAAATTGGATTTTGTTTTTACTGGAACGTTGCATTGATTTTTGAGGGGAAAAAATAGCCTGTATTCCGTCAGTATATCAACTGTTTCATTGGAATGAGTTAAAGGAATAAGTTGATTTCTGGCTCCTTTATCTATTTGCTTAAAGAGAAAAGGCCACTCACGTCAAAGTGAACCCCCTCTTAACTCATTTCCCGTCATTTGCACTGAAAAGGAAACTTATACAACTGCCAAATCATGATTTCTTTATTAGGATTGCCTCCCCACAGAGTACTGTCATATTTTATTATTAAAGTTACATTTATACAAGCTACCCACATTCGACCTTCACTTCAGATGTAGAATCAAAAAACAGTGTTTGGTGTTGTCAGCCAAAGTCTGATATGTAAAGACTCACTTCTGCTCTTTCTTGCTTTACCATATATGTAACAATGAACTTATCATCACCCCCATTGTAAATTTGGACATTTTTCTTGTTTCCTTTTTCCTTCTTGTAATCTTTAAAAAATATTTATAAATGTTGGATCCATTCCCTTCACTTGGTAAAAGTACTGTTCCCGCAGTGATGCTAATCGACCTACAATCGACCTACATTTACTTTGGTTAAGGCTGGGTTTTCACTTTTGATGGCTATACAGTGAAACCTGCTGAAAGGAGCAGGCCATTCAGCCACTCGAGTCTGTTCCAGCATTCAACTAGATCATGGCTGATCTGTAGCTTGACTCCATATGCCCACCTTGGTTCTGTAGCCCTTAATACCCTTGCCTACCAAAACAAATCTATCATTTTCAATTGTGGAATTTTCAATTGACCCCCAGACTCAGCATCTTTTTTGCATAGAGAGTTCCAGATTTTCTCTACCTTTTGTGTAAGGAGTGCTTCCTGACATCACCCCTGAATGCTCTAATTTTATGGTTATGTCTCCTTGCTCTGGGCCTCAACCCTACCCCCCATCAGAGAAAATAGTTTTTCTCTATCTACCCTATCAACTGCTTTGATCGTCTTAATCACCTCAATTAGATCACCCCTTAATCTTCTATATTGAAGGGAATACAAGGCTAGTCTATGGGAGCTGGCCCCCTAATTTAACCCTTTTAACCCTAGTATTATTCTGGTGAATCTGCACAGTACACCCCTCCAAGGCCAATATGCTGAGGTACGATGTGCAGAATTGAATGCAGTAATCCAGATGGGGTCTAAGCACAGCACTGTACAGCTGTGACATAGGGGTGAATTTTTCAGAACCCCAGATGTTGGGGGGGGGGGGGTTATGGCAGGGTGGGGGCGGAAAATGCCTCCGGGAAAGACCCGCCATGGGCCTCAGCGCCGGGAAGGTCCAACCCTATATTGCAGGTGGTAATGAGGCCTCGTGGCAGCCCCCCTCCTCCACAAATCGCTCGGCGGCGGGATCAAAATTTAAACATGTTAATATATTAAAAGTTATGAATTAATGACTTACCCGCTCCCGCCATCGGTCCTGGTGTGATATTCGCACCGGTGGCTGGCACTCCCATGCCTTCGGATCCCCATCTGGGGATCCGAGGCGGAGCACTGGTGGGGAGATGGGAGCAGGTAAGTTTTCAGAGCGGGGGAGGAGGTGGGGGAGGGAGCAGGGTCAAATGCATCTGGTTGGTCTAGTGGGTGGTGGGAAGGGGTAAAGTTTAAAGTGCATGAACTTTGGGAGCACAAGGTAAGTGTTTTGAGGTGGGGGAGAGAGCAAGTAATGAATTTGTTAGTCATTGGGAGGGGGGTGGTGGGAGAGGGTCAGATAACTTTATTTAATTTTTTAAAGTCAATTTTCTTTAAATATTTAAATTAAATGGAAGGGCTGGAAGCCCTTAAAAATAGTGTCCGCGTCGGTACAATGGCACCTGATGCCATTGCCGGGGACGGACTGCCCGCCCCCTCTATGTCATCAGGGGGAGCTGTCCGCCCTGGACATTGAAATGAGCTGCTGCGTTATTAATATCGCGGCAGCTCCACAAAGCTTGGCCGGCGTGTGCAGGCCGCCCATTGTTTACGACCGCCCCCGTCACTAAATTTCAGCCCACAGTTTCCACCTTTATGTATTCCAGCCCCCTTGAGGTAAAGACAAAGGGGGAGAAATTTGTTCAGGTAGCACTGTTTCTGGGTGGTGCAGGCCACACAGGTAGATTATGCTGGTTTTGGCAGTTCTACAGGTGGCCAGTGCTTGGGACAGAAAGATCAAACATCTGTAGAGCTTTGCTTTGAAAAAATGCAGAAAGAAATAGCAGGAAAGGATTAGCACATCAATGGGAAAGAATATGGGTAGGGGCAGTTGTAGAATCGGTACAAGACCTCTTAACCACAAAAACCCTATGACCTGGATCTTCAGCAAAGTAAAGTTCCACGATTGTTCCACCTCCAGAAAACAATTTTGCAGCGACTGTCCAGAGGGACTTATTGGTGAGTTTCATGGGTCTGTTTGTTTGCACTCCCATGGGTGGAGTCATTGGTGCAAAACTTGTGTAAAATGGGTCTAAGCAGCCAAACTACTTGGAAACCCCTGTGCAGCTTTTAAAAATCTAGTTTATCCTGCACTCCTCAGCTGCAGACTGGGGTCAAACAGGTGTGAGAGAATGGTGCTTAGCCCTTTTTTCCCACTCTCTACCATCTTCACACAGGTCTTATCAATATTGTTATTATACAAAGTACTTCATTGGCTGTAAACCAATTTGGAAAGTCCTGAGGTAATGTAAGGTGCTATATAAATGCAAGTCTTCCTTTGTTTCCAGATGAGACAATCTTGATAAAGGTTTGAAAGTCTGTCCAACGTCATGCCCATTTTACCGTTGTCAACCTATGCCCAAGTAACTTCTGAATCTCATTAGAATACGCCCAAACTTAAAATGGGCGTAAATCAGCATAAACAACTGGAGCCCAAGGAAAGCACCAAACCCATAGAGTGCATTGCTTCTTTAAGCATGAAAATTTAAACTTCAACTCATTTAACCAATCATTCATGGACATCAGGCAAAGTGTGTTTCGGAACATGCCATTGGAAAGCTTTTCAATTTTAATATGACTTATACTGATGCCATAAAAATTCATTCAAAGAGCCTGGAAATATAGAGCAGGTCTCAGTGAGGATAGTTTTTAAAAAACGCTCAAAAATTGCAATTAAACACAGAAGAATGACTTTCTATCCTACTGCACCTGGAAACCTGGTGGCCATGTTCAGAGATTCCCAAAAAAGAGCAATTGAAAGATACTCACATTTGACAGGACATGGTCACCTTTATAGTGGAAATTTAGCTGGATGAAGGGTTTGATGAATGGACAGAATGGATGAGACTTGGGCAGATTATAATTGCGTTGCAGCTAACTTACGCTCCAAATTCCATAATCTTATAAGCCACATAATTGGTTTGTGCCCAGATTACACGTCTCTCTGGGCGCAAAAGCAGAGGAAACTCCAGGCCACATTCTTCAGCGTTACGGTGTAACAGAAACCATTCACTACAATATTGAAGCTAGCGCGTGAAAGACAGCAGAATTAAGTGAAGACTGAGAAGTCAAATGATTTGCATCAGTAACATTATTTTCATATAATAATTTTCATTGTTTTCACCTTCTCTCCTTATTTATAATCAGCAAACTATTGCTGTAAGACCAAAACGAGATTATACAAGGTAACTAAATCTGATATAAAAGCAAAATACTGCGGATGCTGGAAATCTAAAATAAAAACAAGAAATGCTGGAACCACTCAGCAGGTCTGGCAGCATCTGTGGAAAGAGAAGCAGAGTTAACGTTTCGGGTCAGTGACCCTTCTTCGGAACTAGGAAATATTAGAAATGTCAAACTTTCACATTTCTAATATTTGTCAGTTCCGAAGAAGGGTCACTGACCCGA
Source organism: Heterodontus francisci (assembly GCF_036365525.1). NCBI lineage: Eukaryota > Metazoa > Chordata > Chondrichthyes > Heterodontiformes > Heterodontidae > Heterodontus > Heterodontus francisci. The sequence continues at coordinate 17,418,020 of NC_090412.1, read as the reverse complement.
AACGTTAACTCTGCTTCTCTTTCCACAGATGCTGCCAGACCTGCTGAGTGGTTCCAGCAGTTCTTGTTTTTATTTATAACTAAATCTGATAATTCAACTTAATATGTTGCTGGGATCTCCTCTGCTTCAATGTAAGTTTATGATTTTGATGTTCAGAATTGTTCTGATTTTGAAAAAAAATCATAAGACGACCTTAACTGATGATGTAGTTTTTGACAATGTAAGTTAATGATGAGTCAATGAATCAGCTCTGAAACAATAGTAATTCTTGGTAGAAGTTCCTGTAAAGTGACCACTATCATGTTCTTGGAACCATAACTCTTAATTTGAGATGCCATTGCTGAAAATGTAGCTTCCAAGAGGCACTATAACGTCTATTCCTAGGAGATCCAGTTATGTAATTGTTATGAATTGGCCTATCTCCAAACACTCATTAAGTAGGCTAGGCCTCTCATAAATTGGAGCTTGGACCCTTTTGCATATTGTGAGTGGGATAGTCTGTCGAAGCACTAACAAAATCATAGTGTTACGTCCCAGGGAAACCTTGGACTGCCTGATACAATCCTCTGTCCAGTCCAAAAGACAGTATATATCATTCTATGACACCATAACATTCAGTCAAATTTATTCATAAGAATAATTGTACAGAAGTAGAAAAACATAGTAACTAGCAATACAAACTCAACTTACATAGCATGTAAATTATTTCAAAGCAGAATAAGTCCGACACCTTATTAGATCTTTTCAGCATGTTTTCACCGTCTCTGATGAAATGTAAAATGAGTTAAGACTCCAGAGTGCTCACTCTCCTCAATACAATAGACAGCACAAAGCAGAGAGCTAAAGAGTGCACGAGAAAAACCTTTAGCGCTCATACAATGTTTTGTGATCTAAACAATAGCTTTCATCTGAAGACTAAATGGTTGCTTCTGAAGATCAAGCATCTCATATTGTTAGGGATGTTCAACGTGAAAGGCATCACAGCTTAGATTTGCCTTTGAGGAAGGGTTCCCATCCGAAGTGTGCTGGGGCAGGACTTCAACCAGAATGTTCCTGCACTCAGCCTAGTGAATCTTCTGGGGTCCAGGTGACCTGAACATTGGTGGAGGCACCAAGCTACATTTTCAGGGCCATTGGGTTATCCCCTTTGATTCAGTTGCTGCAACATAAAATGGCCAGCTGAAGCAATTTCTTTTTAAATGTGATTTCAATCTCCTGTGTTAAGGCAGGTCAACCCCTGTCTCCTTCGCAACACTGGATGTCATAAAGCCTGAGGACCTGGTCAGCATGCCCCGGGCACTTCCAGGAGAAAATGGAAGTGGCAGCAAACATCAAAGGGCTGGAAGGACTCTCCAGCACTATCTGTTCCATTAGGCAAACTTGTCAGGAATGGATCCCAGACCAGCAGAGGTCCAGAAACTAAGTTTTAAAGTTTTACTTTAGGCTTGCTCGTCGGTCAAGAGGGGAAGGAGCTGCTCCTCCAAGCTAATAAGGAAGCCTTAGGCTTCCCATGCACCTGGCTACTCCCTTGTCCTAATCTTTGACAGCTCCTTCCCCCTCCTCCCTCCAGGTATTGTCCAAAGGCTTCTCCTACCCACCTCCCTGCTCACCCTATCCTTGCCCAGATCCTTCCACCTCCACACACACACATGCTGTGGCCTGCTGCAGCTAGATGCTCACTCCCGCAGGCCAGTCACATAGTCAATGCAGCTCGTGTCAAGTGGGTCTACGCATAAATTTGTTTAAATGAGGTGCTACCATTAAGATTGGCAGGGCCTGCACACCCCCAGCCTGCCAAGTTCATTGGCTGCGACCGGGCTCCGCCTTCTATTCCACTACCACCTCTATTAATATCAAGACCAATATTCCTGAGCTACTAGAACCTCTTACAGATCCTGGAATGTTCTTAGACATATAGTACAGGATGCAAGCTTGTGGTTGATTTACCTATGATTGGGATGATGGGGATGCAACAAAAGGAACAAAAGGAGAAACCTTGCAGAATCTCTCCTCAGGAGGCTAAATGAGTTGGGTAGAGATCATGACTGAGTGGAGTATTCATGATGGGATGAATAGCATCTTACGGTTCCCATATTTTTAATTATTATTTAACAAGAGAAATTTATGGGCCCTGAACAGGGCTAGCAATAATGTATCTCCTGAACAAATCAGATTGCAAAGTCCTTACTGTGACTCACAGAGCTGAATTTTCCTGGTTTTGTCATGAGCCCAACGTCAGCCTCAATTCCGGGTTGGAACATCAGTCGTGATCTTCCCGGAGGAGGCCAATTAAGAAGCCACCTCCAGGAGTCCCCACCCCAACTAAGGATGATGGACAGAGCAGAGAAGCAGGAGGCGCAATAGGAAGGTCCGCAGTGATGTCGGGTTGGCAGCCCCACCAGGAGAGGTGGACGCGACTGAGGCAGGCAGGAGACCGCAGGGCTGCCTCAAGATGGAGACCCTCGCTGCAGCATTGTGAAAAATTATAAATTACGCATGACCACAACTGTCAGGCCGCCATTGTGGAGGAGGAACCCCTCCGCAGGATGACTTGCGACAGCAAAGCGGCTGTGACTGTTTCATCCAAGCGAGTCTGTGCTGGGGTGAGCGAAGGCCTCACTGGACCTCAGCCTGATGCCAGGAGGCCACCTCTAGTCACTCCCAGGCTCCAGCTTCAGTGGGAGGGCCTGTCTACCATCGGGAATTCCTGGCAGCGCTATCACCTTTCTCCCAATTAGCCCATTAATGGGCCTAGTTGACTACCCACTGCTGCCAGGAGGGTAGACTCTGCCACATTGATCCTGCCTCCAGCAAGACCAATCGGAGGTGGAAATGCATTGGGTATTTTGCAACTTTTCTCCCGGTATTGCCTCCTAACAGGCTTGGGAAAATTCAGCCCACAGAGTCTGATCCAGAAAGTTTAAGGTAGAATATTTCATTCAATGTTAAATCAGGTACAGAAAGCAAAATAAAGAGAAGGGGGGGGGGGGGGGTGGGGGGTAAGGATCCAGAGAAAGATATATGAGACGGAAAGAAAAAGTTTTTATAAGATATTTAATTTTTTAGATCTCCAACAATAATTCAAATCAAAAGGAATGAGAAGCCATACTTATAATAGTTAATTTTCAGTGCCAGAGAGGTTGTTTGTTGGTAATCAAGACTTATCAAACTATTAAAAATTCACTTAAACTTAAACTTGAATGGACAAGTCCTAACTATTTCTGGCATGTTTCATGGGTGTCTAGTGGATAAGGACCAAAACTTCGCACAGTTGCACAAGTGTGAATGGTGAAATACTGGTGTAGCAAAGCTTCTGGAGGAGCATGGCAACTCTGACCGAAACTTCCTGATTTCTGCTTCTAACTGCAAATGTGTAGTTGCTAGATATTGCTGTCTGAATTACTCTTTAATAATGTTGAGCACTGATAGCCATACCATTATTTTTACCGCAAATTTCAGGCCAAAGTAAGCCAAATCCTTAGTAACAGATGAGAGCCATACTGGCCAGGTTTTACCTCTGAACTGTCCTTTTTTAACTGAATTCAGCCAGAGAGGTGATATAATTGACTTCTACACTTGGCCTTAGATCCCTGAATTTGGAAAATATTCTAGATTTCTCAAGTCTGATTGCTATCCCTCTACCCCTGCTGGTATCACATCCCTGTGAACACCAGATGAAGACATATTTTCTACTGTTGAATTCCTGCTGGACACTCTGTCAAGGCTCACCATGAATAACAACCATGAGTGAAAACCTCTAGTGGAGGGAGTCCAGAAGAATGGGGCCAACCTTAAAATTAGAACTAGGCCATTCAGGAAGCACTTCTTCACACAAAGGGTATTGGAGATCTGGAAATCTCTCCCCCAAAAAGCTGTTGAGGCGGGGCTTCAATTGAAAATTTCAAACTGAGATGGATAGATTTTTGTTAAGCAAGGGTATGTAAAGGGTTATGGAACCAAAGCAAGTAGAAACAGGTCCATCATGATCGACTTCAATGGTGGAACAGACTCAAGGGGCTAAATAGTTTTCTCCTGTTCTTATGTTCCTTCCTATAATAGCTAGTTAGGTCTTTGGAGCCACAGTCAAGGTGTCAACACCTTCTGAATAGGGAAGAAAATTGCAAACAGCCCCTTGCTACACGTCAACCTCTGGCATGGTACATTGGAGTTGGCAGTTTCTTCACTTTGACCATTTAGGAGCATTTCCATAATAATGCTCTGTTCTATAAATGATTTATTGGATTGAAGTACAAGATCAAGGCTCAACCAAACCTAATTTTATTCCTTGATCGCTGACTATTGCCAAATTGTTCTTTCTTTTAGATTTATTACCCAACATATCAGGAATTGTATCCAGACTCCAGATGCTAGCTTTCCAAAAACACCCTTGCAGCAACACAATTACAAAAATTACTGTTAATGTCAGTACTTATTGGACTTAAGATGTTTTTCCACTGAGAATCATGTGCTATTCCTAAAATGTATAAATATTGTGCACATGATCACTTTCCAGCCATCACATCAAATATCTCACACACACACACACACACACACACACACACACACACACACACACACACACACACACACACACACACACACACACACACACACACACACACACACACACACACACACACACACACACACACACACTAATGTCACATAGCACCGATCACATTTTATTACAGATGCAAAACTATCTTTAAAAAACTAAAGCAAATGACCTGGAACCTCAAATTTACAAATGACTTACTGAACTCTAATTCACCTTGGGATTTTAAAAACAGCTACAAATACTGCAGGAAATACTTGAGTTGTGTCCATAAAGTGACAGGCTAGGTTAGCAGCTAAAAAGTGAAACTGCTTTCCTGACCCCAGACTGCTCATGAGCAATGCCACGAGGGATCTGCTAGCATTATACATTTACATTTTTCTTTCTTCGGTTATTCATCCAAAGGAATTCTTCCATCAAAATACTTCCAAATGTACAAAGAAATATTCTCACAATTTAATTGTGCGTAGTTCCTTTACATGGCAATTCTGACACTTTGATCCTTCATTTTATACACTAAAGTGCAACTAATTTTACCAAAGTTGCTCAGGGAAACTATAAAACCACTAAAGAAAAAGACAGATTATTGATGTTGGCTAAATCTAATAAATAACTTGACTCTTTTATATAAATCATTTGTTTCAGCCACTTGGATGTGAGCTGTGTTTACAAGTATCCCATTTTCTAAATAATACTTTTGAGATGTTTTCCCTTCTTTGTTTAATCAATGAAAGTAGAACTAAGGGAGGTGGAGGTCCACGTATAGCTCCTTAAGGGACAGCGACAAGTACATTGGAGCATCGTAAATCTGAGCTACTCAGGGGATAGGTTTTCAGTTCAGATTTTAAGTTGTTTGGATTCATAAAGTTGGAATGTGACTGAGAGGGACTGAACCATCTAACTTGGTGCTTTGAGTCTGTCCAAGTGAATCAGCTGTTGCTGTACTTTTACAATCTTGATGACAGCATCCTTCACTATCCATTCAACCATCAGCAAAGAAAATCCTGAAGAATTTCCTGGCACCTCAATTGGTAAATGTGGTGCCTAGCGTGGAACTAAGGCATGTAGACACAGGGTACTGTGGGATGTAAGGTTCAATTCTAGGTTTAGGCCGAGGTAGCAGAACTCAGCTAACATGGTAATGGGAGCACTATAAATTGACCTTTGCAGGTCAGAAGGAGGATAATTGTTCTGCTATCAGGCAGGATGGCCAATTCTTAATGGGTCTGTTTAGTAAAGTGTTGTTAATGAGCTAGACAGATTTGGATGGTTCTAGGTTCAAGTGTCAGTCCGCTCTGAATAAGCCAGCTTTGATTTCAATTAACCTCAGTGATCTAGACTAAAATAAAAGGAAATAAATTAGCCAGTGTCCCTACTCCTGATCACTATCCAGTGACTGCTGCTGGAAAGTGCGATTAGGAAAGGATTGGCTTCAGGTATAATGCCTTCCACAGCAGGGGTAATTTTTCAACTTTGAAATTGTGGAGGAGGAACCTGGGCCATTGGTAGCACAAATTATAAATTCAAAGGTGCGCGATTTACCGACCATGGATTCAAATGCTTTGTGCACACAAGCGCCCAAAATCCTCATAATGTGTCTCTGACAGACATGACTTCAGATCAGAGGGTGGAAAATTGGAAAATTATCCCATCACTGTGAGCAATGGCCTCTCGAACAAAGTAGTAGAGTGCCCTGGTATCGATGGTATCATCTCCAGCATCAACAGGAAAGGCCTTGAAAATAAAATCTGAAGTGGGAGGGAGATTGTTTCAAAATAAAAAGGAAGAGACAGGGTTGGGTGGGACGTGTCTTATGGCACTAAAATGGATGATGTGTTGTGGTCTGCTGTTCACTCTTAGTGATTTTGAAACATGTCTCACTGGATTCTCTCATAGAATCAGAATAATACCACACAGGATGAAGACATTCAGCCCATCGTGTCCATGCCAGCCCCACTAAGGAGGAATTCACGTACTGTCACTCCCCCTCCTTCTCCCCGCATCCCTGAACATTCCTCCTTTTCAGATATTTAGAATATTTAGAAAATGTACAAAAATTTACGGCACAGAAAGAGGACGTCTACCCATCTTGTCTGTGCCTGCTGAAAAATGACCCACCCAGCCTAATCTCATTTTCCAGCACTTGGTCCATATCCCTGGAGGTTACAGGACCTCAGGTGCATATCCAGACACCTTTTCAATGAGTTGAGGGTTTCAGGCAGTGAGTTCCAGACCCCCACCCTCCGGGTGAAAAAGTTTTTCCTCATCTCCCCTCTAATCCCACTACCAATCACTTTAAATTAACCCCCCCAAGTTACTGACCCGTCTGCTAAGGGAAATAGGTCCTTCTCATCCACTCTATCCAGGCCCGTCATAACCTTGTACACCTCAATCAAATCTCCCTTCAGCCTCCTCTGTTCCAAGGAGAACAACCCCAGCCTATCCAATCCTGGCAACATCCTTGTAAATTTTCTCTGTATCCTCTCTAGTGCAATTACATCCTTTCTGTAGTGAGGTGGTCAGAACTGCACACAGAACTCAAGTTGTGGCTTAACATGTGTTTTATATAACTCCATCATAACCTCCATGCTCTTATATTCTATGCCTCGGCCAATAAAGGAAGGATTCCATATGCCTTCGTAACCACCCTATCAACCTGTTGCACTATCTTCAGGGACATGCACTTCAAGGTCCCTCACTTCCTCTACACCTCTCAGTATCCTCCCTTTATTGTGTATTCCTTGGTCTTGCTTGACCTACTCAAATGCATCACCTCACACTTCTCTGGGTTGAATTCCATTTGCCACTTTTCTGCTCACCTGATCAGTCCATTGATACCTTCTTGCAGGCTACAGTTTCCCTCCTCACTATCAACCACATGGCCAATTTTTGTGTCGTCTGCAAATTTTTTGATCATGCCCCCTACATTTAAGTCCAAATCGTTAACATATACCACAAAAAGCAGGAGACCTAGTACTGAGCCCTGCAAAGCCTTACTGGAAACAGCCTTCCAGGCGCAAAAACACCAGGCAACCATTACCCTTTGTTTATTGCAACTGAGCCAATTTTGTATCCAACTTGCCTGGATCCCATGGGCTATTTTTTTAACCAGTCTGCCATGTAGGACCTTGTTGAAAACCTTGCTAAAATCCACGTGGACCACATCAACTGCACTACCCTCATCAATATTCCTTGTTACCTCCTCAAAAAAATTCAATCAAGTTGGTCAACAAAATCTTTCCTTTACAAATCCATGTCTGTGATTGCTCCATGTCTTTATAAGTGACGGTTAATCCTATCTCTCAGAATTAATTCCAATAATTTGCCCACTACCGAGGTTAGACTGACTGGCCTGTAGTTATTGGTACCAGCCCTCGCTCTCTTTTTAAACAAAGATACTACATTAGAAGTCCTCCAATCCTCCAGGACCACACCTGTATCCAGTGAGGATTGAAAAATAATGGTCAGAGCATCTGCTATTTCCTCCCTGGCTTCTTTTAATAGCCTGGGGTATATTTCATCTGGCTTTCAAGGATGCTAATCCCCTTAATATTTCCTCTCTCCCTATGTTTATCACATCCAATATTATACACTCCTCCTCCTTAACAACAATGCCTGAATCATCCCCCTCTTTTGTGAAGACAGACCAAAAGTATTAATTTAGAACAATACCCACATCTTCCACCTCTACACATAGGTTACCTTTTTGGTCTTTTATGGGCCCTACACTTTTCATAGTTATCCTCTTACTCTTAATGTATTGATAAAACATATTTGGGCTCTCCTTGATTTTACCTGCCAATATTCCTTCATGCCCTCTCTTTGCTTTCCTAATTTCCTTTTTGAATTCACCCCTGCACTTTCTATACTCCTCTCAGCTTTCTGCAGTATTGAGATCTTGGTGCCTGACATAAGCTTTCTTTTTCTGTCTTATTATACCCTGTATGCTCCTTGACATACAGGATGCTCCAGATTTGGCCATCCCACTCTTTGTGGGAACATGATTACTCTGAACCCCTTGAATCTCCCCTTTGAATGCCTCCCACTGGCCAGAATTTTACATTTAGCGGGAGGCCCCGGCCACTGGCCAAAAAGTCAGGGGCGAGCCCGCCTCCACTGGGCCTGGGGAGCCATGCTGGGATTTTATGCTCCCCAGGCCCTGTAATGGACTTGGGCGGGACCTCCACCTCTCTGCCGGCCAATCAGCAGGCCAGCAGCTCTCAGTCCCAGCAGCGCCACCAGGAGCAGTGGCCACTGCTGGGACTGCACCCAGCCAACAGAAGCAAGAGGGACGACAGCCCCATTAAGACGGTAAGTTTTTGGGTCCTCAACGGGACAATCGGCCAGGCCCCAGTGAGGCAAGGGTGGGGGTTAGCTTCGGAGTTGGGGGGGGGAGTGTTGTGCAATAGGGCACAGGGTGCCTGATCATGAGGGCCTCCCCTCCCCCACAGCCCGTAATAAGGCTGCCAGGTTTTACCTGGTGGTGTTCTGGGGGCCTGAGCTACTCGCCGGCCATTGCAGCGGAGGGAGGACATCCTTAAGTGGCAGTTAATTGGCCTGGGGCTGGTGGGCCATTTCTCGCCACATAAAATTGCAGCGGAGGTGGGAAGACGTCAGGAATGGCACCCCCGCCTCCCACTCCTGTTGGGGTTGGGGGGTGGGGGGGGGGGGTTGGGGGTTGGGGGTTGTAAAATTCCGACCACTGATTTACCTTTAAGTAGCTGTTTCCAGTTCACTTTTGCTAAATCACTCCTCAGCTTCATAAAATTGGCCTTACCTCAACTAAGAACTCTAACTCCTGTTCTATCTCTGTCCTTTTCCATAATTATGTTAAAACTAACTGAGTTATGATTACTACCACCAAAATACTTTCCTACTGCCACTCCTTCTACCTGCCCAGTTTCATTACCTAAAACCAAGTCCAGAACCGTACCCTCTCTAGGTGGACTTGCTACATACTGGCTTAAGAATTCTGTTCCCTCCATTCCTTTCATACTAAAGCTATCCCAGTTAATATTGAGGTAGTTAAAATCCCCTACTATTACTGCCCTGTTGTTTTTGCACTTCTCAGAGATTTGCCTACATATTTGTTCTTCTATCTCCCTCTGACTGTTTTGGGGTCTATAGTACATTCCCAGTAGTGGAACAGCCACTATTTTCTTCCTTAGCTTAATCCATATGGCCTAATTTGATGATCCTTCTAACATATCATCCCTCCTCACAGCTGTAATTGTTTATTCGACCAAAATTGCCCCTCCCCCCTCCTTCTTTATCCCCTTCTCTCTGAAAAGCCTGTAACCAGGACCGTTGAGCAGCCATTCCTGTCCCTCTTTAAGCCATGTTTCTTTAAAGCTATGATATCATACGACCACGTTTCTATCTGCGCCCTCATCTCGCCTGCTTTATTTGCTACACTCCTTGCTTTGAAGTAAATATCCTTGAGCACTGCCAAACACTTTTTTATTTTCTAACCTTTGTTTCCTCTGCCTTCCGGACTCATTCACTAATTTTCTGCCTTCCATTTTCATTTCTGATTTCGTTCCATCTGAATTCGCCCTCAGGTTCCCATCCCCCTGCCAAATTGTTTAAACCCCGCCCAACAGCACTAGCAAACCTCCCCGCAAGGATATTTGTCCCAGCCCTGTTGCAGCGCAAACCGCCCCGTTAAGAGCTACAACATCTTTTAAGAATACAGTGCGATAAATTAAAGTGGTTTCTAGAAATCAGATAGGATCTCAAGTCATTTGTACATCTCTCTGAAGATAACTAATCCCCAGCATTTCTTTATACACACAAAACCCCATTTGTATAGAAAGTGGAGTTCACCCTAATAACTCAAATAGTGCAGAAAAGGCTTGCATTAAACACAATTGCCACATTTCGATGATTGAATATGACCACCTTTGATCATGTGGAACGAATTCATCTTCTTAAAGTAACTTAAAGTAAAATCCCCTTTAGCGTTCGTTTGATTTTGTGATTCATTACTACAAAGTACATGTATCAAATGTTAATTGTTTTGCTGTTTGTATGAAACTGTGGTTAAATGATATGTCAAGCACAATTTGTGGGTTTGCTCACAGAAGAGTGTCTTCTGAAAGCTGCACAAACATTTGGAAAAAAACAATTTTCAAAAGGCGCAGCAGATTTATTTTCAAAAGTAAATTCAGCCTCATTTATTTGCCCGATGAATGGAGTCGAGGGAGTCCTTCTGCTGAATAAGTTGTTGTACTTGTCCTCCAGACTTATGTTGTAAGAATAAATTGGATTCACTTCCCCTTTTTTTCCGGTGATGTTGTCCTTTCCAGTGACATGTTGGATTTGGATCAGGGCAGTGAATTAATTTTTTTTCCAGGAAATGACTGCTGAAATGATCAACAGGAATGTAGCATCCCTATCTGATGTTAAATGTTATTCTTTCTGGTTCCAGCTCTTGGATTACAGTAAATGTACGCTGGGTGGTGATAAATCTCGCCAAGTTTTGTCACTAGGAGTGACTGAGTGCTTAATTTCCTCTTGCTATACATTGCAAGTTGCTTAATTTCATAACACATTGCACAGCATACTAAAGTAACCATCTCCCATTAATTCCACATAAACCCAAGCTTCTCAGTTAAGAAGAGGTTAATGTTTGCGGTCGGATCTTTCATTATTCTCTGTCTTGCCTGTCTTTGTTTTGGGTAGTTATGACAAAGTGGCCACTCAAAATAGTCACTTGTCTTCCTTTTCAAAGTGCCTTGGACTGATTTCTATGACAAAGGTGCTATATAAATGCAAGTTGTTGTTTTCCAGACACTGGCTGTACATTTCAAGGATTTTGTGGTTTTTAGTTTCAATTTCCAACATCCATGGATTTTTCTTTCACAGCCAACCTGAATTGGAATTGTTACGATCAGATGAGGAGGGGTCGAAGGCTTCCCTTTTGTCCCTCTCCTTGATTGACCGCAACAGGGTTTATTTCTTTTTAACAGTGGATGGGCTTACCAATTCAGTGAGTGTTTAACCTTTTATGTGCTATGATCACAAATGAACCAATCAGACAGATTTTCTTGAGTTTAAACAAGAGATTAGTTTATTGTACTCAAAATCAAAACCCGATCTATGTAAAAATAAAATACTACATTTCAACTTTCACATACACACACAAATAGTCTACAGACTGATGAAGAATAGATTGGTTGGATTGGAGGCCGGAGCAAAGAAAAGAATATACAGTCTATGGGGTCTGGTAATTCAGTGGTCTACCGGATGAACTCGTGGTCCTGAAGTTTCTAGCTGGTAGAGGTGGCCACCTGGTTCAGGGTTTTCTTGGAGACAGTGGTGTAGATGGTTTTCTCCTCAGGGTCTCTGTCTGCAGTAATGATAGACTTGGATGTTGTGCAGCCTGCAAGCAGGATTCAAAACTTACAATGTTACCTGGAGAGAGAGAGACAGACAGACAGACCTACTTGGGGCTGCACTATTTAAACTCAAAACCTGTCTGATGTGTTCAAAAAAAAACTCCAAGTTTTCACACAGATGGAGAGACTGTCATATGATTGTCCCAATGTATTCTCTTTTGCACTTTAACACGATCCAAGTCTAAGAATTCCAATCTCCCTCAGGTCTTAATGTTCCAATGTTTACCCCTTGAGGTTTATCTCCACTAGTGTTAATGTTCCAAGATTGCTTTGAATGTCTTGCTAATGAAGGTGATACCAGGTAGCATTCAAACTGCTCAAACCATTGTTCTGGATGAGGGCTATTCAGAGATGCGTCACCACTTCGATACCTTGGAATGTGAGGTATCTCAATGCAAATTGTGGTGGCCATCTTAGCTGCTTTCTTTTTAAAAGTTGAATTTAGGTTTCCAACTTATTTTTTAAAGGTTTAATTTAGGTTTCCAACCGATGAATTAAACATCATCATTCACATAGCACATTCATGACAGAATCCATACAGAGTTTGCATATGGTGCATTTCTTCTTTATTATTATTCATTCATGGGATGTGGGCATCGCTGGCTAGGTCAACATTTATTGCCCATCCCTAATTGCCCTTCAGTGCATTTCCACCAGGTCTTGCAGTTCTTGCTTTTATGCTCTCTGCATTCTAGTACATTTATACAGCAGGAGCTTGCTCTGGAAGACTTTGATAATAATGTGACAACTTGGATTTTGAAAGAAGTAAAGCCTCAACTTTGTGGTCCCAACAAAATCTGTGATGGGAAGGGCCAGCTGCCACTACAAAGCTGGTCAAAAGTGCAATGAGCAGGGCTTCATCCAAGTTTAACAATTGGCAGATGCTCCCAGCACAACTTTGGCCTCGGTGCAGTAGATAAATTGATGAGGAAAGCAGAAGTCTGCATCTTCGCTTAAATTTAAAGGGATGTGCCTATTTGAAGGTTACTGGCTAGTGGCTGCATAAGGGGCAAGTATTATTTCAATCTTGATATAAGTTAGGAAGAAAAGAAACAAAGAAAAAATCTTGCATTTATAAAGAGCCTTTCACAACCTCAGGACATTCCAAAGGCAATGAAGTAATTTGGAGCTGAGGGACTGTTGTAATGTAGGAAACTCAGCAGTCAATTTGCACTCAGCGACATGATAATGATCAGCTAACCTGTTTTCAGTGTTGGTTGAGGGATAACTGTTGGCCAGGATGCTGAAAGAGCTCCCCTGCTCTTCTTCGAATAGTACCCTGGGATCTTTTATGTCCACTTGGCATCGATTTAATATCTCATCCAAAAGACAGCACCTCTGTCAGTGCAGTGTTCTTGTAATACTGCACTGGACTTGCAACTTAGATTTTGTGCACAAGTCCATGGAATGGAACCTGAACCCAGTGCCTTCTAACTCAGAGATGAAAGTGCTTGCAACTGAGCAACAGCTGGAATGGTTTTTAAATACTTGTCAGTTTTGCCAAGGTTCCATGGAGAGAGGAAAGAAGTGACAGGTCAAAAGCAAGGGAAAGCAAACCTAATAGGGAGGCACAACAGAGGTAATGGGCAAGAGCAACACAGCATTGAACCCTCAATTTGATGGCCAACAAAATGGACTTGCTGCTGTATGAGGTGGAAATGGAAATGAAATGGAAGTGCCAAAGAGGGATCTCCTCCGACATTGCTAGGAAGGACTGTCTTGGTTGGTAAATGTGGGTCCTGGGCTAAAGACAGATGTGCACATAATGGCTGAAGTATAGTCACAACTATCTTCCTTAAGAATGGCTCCTCCTTCTTGAAATCTACGAACACCAGTTAAGCCCCCAAAGGAATTCCTGGCCTGCCAACTTTGGTTACTATAAGTGGAATAGCAGTTAAAGCAAGATTTTTGTGAGATACAAAGTTGGAAAATAAAAACCGTGTCATACAAAAACAAAACAAGCCTAAACAGCAACAAAATTTAACACACCAAGACAAGCAAAAATTTGAACTTTACCACGAACAATAAAAAGCAATGCTCGCCTTTAAGACGCCAACTCCAACAGGCCAGACAGTCTCACACTGCTGCCCCAGTCTCATATGGGCAGTTTATTAAGCAATCTGAACCCCTCAATTACACTGTCTAGACAATCACTCAGGGTCATCAGTATCATCCAAGTAGGAGAATTCTTTCAAGTCTCTATAAATGTGGTATTAGATAATTTTATACCCTGAGAACAACTTGATATAACTGCGAGAAAATGACAGAGTAAAAACGTAGTAAAAGTATAACAGCCCTTCACCACGTACAGCAGGTTATGGGGATCCCAAATAAAGCAAAGTTCATTTTTCAATTTAGAGATTATGCTATTAATATTCTATGCAGAAACACTGGACCCTCTGTGCATCATAATGAAGAGTTGTAAATGATTTTAAAGTGTACTTTTGCACAATAGTTGTTAGCTCACACCACTTATAAAGTAAAACCAACTCCAAATTTCCTTACAAGCCAGAAGAGGCCTCAACATCGTGCATTAGCCCACATTTCTGATCTGTATTTCTGTACTGATGAGGTCTGAATACCTTCTTTGTAATAGTGATGGATATAGTGCTTCACAACATTAATGATGTGCCTTGCCAGATGCTTTTACTTTTACAGCGCATTGCCCCTGTACAGTAGTATCATTGCACATACAAAAGCAAGATACTTTGTCTATCTCTTTAATCTGGCTGGCAAACCTCCAATTTTCTCAATCTATTTTTGACCAGATTAGGAGATTTCATATTGGCTTTTAGACATTTTGAATTCGGTACCAGGGATGAAATGTTTTGTTTGGATCTTTAACACAAAGCAAACATTATCCAGTATCTTGCAGCGAAAAAAAAATGTTCAGACCACTTTATCCCTCATGCTACGACTTCAGTATGACTGTTCACCAACACAGGCTAGTTGGGCCAAATGGCCTTTCCCGGTGTTGCATATTCTACATAGTTCTACGTAATACACTTGTTATACCTTCATCACATTTCTCAGATCAGTTCTTTCAGAGCATTTTTATCTGCAATGGCATTTATTTCCAGTTTGGAAAGCAGCTCATCTAATCAGTCCAATTTCAGCTCGCAGAGAATGGGAGTCAAGTGACTGTGAATCTATGAAATTGATGAGCTGAGAAAAAAATCTGCAGGTTTCTGTTTGACATTGAGAACCGACGGATTTGTGTTGATTCCTCACAAAAGGCAAATAGCAAAACATGTGTTTTGATTTAACGTTTTTCCTATTTCCTCAATCAACTTGGTTCTAACTCAGTGCAACATGTTTGTAAGGTTTTTTCCTAGTTTCTGAAAGCAATGTTAATCCACGATGTCAAAATAGACTTTTGATTGGGTTAATTGAAAAATTTGGGCCATTACTGAGCGAAATACGACTGGTATTAGTTTAAGGAATCCGTATGTATTTCAATACAACTTTTTTTTTGCTGCTTCAATCTCCATTTTGTTTCAGTGACATTTATAATTTTATTTTATATATAATAGCAATCTGAATACTTCCGCTCTTTTCCGTCTCCGACAGACTTTTTTTGAAACCATCAGATTTGTTTCTTTCTCTTAATTTCTCTTAAAATTTGCTCTGCTTTCAATCATCTGAAATTCCCATTAAATAAAAGCAGGAAATATTGGGGTAGAGACTTGTCTTTGTTGGACCCATTTTACAGACAGAAAATGGGGGCAAAATTGGCCAATTTTTCAGGGCAGTGCCTGGCATACAAGGAGGCCTGAAAAACATGCTGATGCCAATATGTTGATTTTCAGGCATCAAGAGCAATTGCCTAAAACAGGCGCTAGGCCACACATTTGCTATGGAGGGGCCTAATACCTGTTTTGGGTCTCCTCTGAAGAGTTGGGCTGCCCTTAGCAGAAGCAGGCATCGTGCTTACTGTACTTATGTTTCTCAAGTGTGGATACAGACAAGCAAACAGCTGCCAGCAAGAGGTAGGACTTTTTTAAAGGTTGAAGTGGAGCCAGTAGAAGGAGCAAGTGCTCGTCCTGGATTCACAGCACTCTCGAGGACCACTGACAACCCACAATCATCCCCTCCCCCATTATCTTCTCCCACACACCTCCACTTCCAGTGGGACTAACCTGAGGACATCTGCTGGCACAGCAAATGACCTGAAATTCAGCTACTTGAAATAGGCAAGCTGCCTCTGGAGCCGCAATAGGTGTCGGCAACTCACTTGAATTATCGAAATCAGACACTAAAATGGGCCATAGCTGATATCTACCCCAATTGTGTCTGATCATTTCAACAAGCAGTACCATGTTAATCAAAAAAAATCTATAGGACTGCTAAAATGCAGTAGAGATCAAGTGAGAGATATCAGAGAGGCCAGGATCTTTCACTGTTACAGGGCCAGTGAATAATTCCAAAAATTAATTTGGATTACAGTGAAAAGTGAATAAGACTACTGCAGCTGCCAATAGCTTCTCAGAATTTCTCACTGTGGTGAAGTGTTCAAATTGCAGTCTTAATGTAAGAAGGGAAAGCGATTAGAGCTTTTACAGAAAGATTAAGAGATTTGTGGAAGAAATTGAAAGAGAAGATCACGAGACCAAATAGTGTAAATGGGCTCGTGAGGTAATTGAATATGCTTCTGGAGAGAGAAAGGTGATTGAGGGATGTAGTCAGAAGACATATAGGCCAATATGAAACCAATCAAAAAAGGATGGAATGTGTGGGATAACAGCCCTTCCCAATAAGTATGGTTTCTTTTTGCTGTTTATAAATGGAAATTTATGGTTAGCAACAGAGCAAAGTCAGTTGTGAGTCAAAATACTCCATCTAACTATCCAGCTGAAGAGAGGGGAAAGACAGATTGGTAATTGGGTTAGGGTCTATGCTAGAAGCGATAACCTACTGCTTTACCAACCAATTTAGTACAAAAGTGATCAGACATAAACAACATTTTTTAACGCAACAGAAAAAGCTTGTCACTATATTTGGGTGTAACGCCCATTGTTTTGCACAGCTCCAAGCCAACATCAGACAGACATGACAGAAAACAAACAAAAACAAATTCAATGAGCGCTAAGAACAACTGGAGCACTGCCAGGTTATAACCTTGGAACTGGCTCTTGATGGTATTTTAATGGGACTGCTTTTCATTGTTATAAACTGAACTACATAACCATACTCCACAATGGCTGCCAAGGTTGACCTCTAGTGTCACATTTGGGTTGAGGGAGTAAAAAATTAAATGACAAAATTCAACCAATGTCAGAAGGAAACACTTTACTAAATGTCAACATATGGCAACATTATGAAAAAATAGTTGGATACCATCAGAACCGTAAGTGCAAAACAACATTTTCTTGTCACATAATCAAATCATTACCCATAATACACTGTATTCCAGACTACAACGAACCCTCATTGACGCTCGAGATGATTGCCAGCAGTACAGTTGGAACGGTTTGAGATCTTAGGCCACCCTCTTTAGAAACCACAAAGATTCAATCTCAACTAGCAGTAACTATGATGTTCCTCCACATTTCTGTGCAGAAATGTATAATAGTTCTCTGATACAGTAAGATTTTTGTCAAATGTTCAGAACTCAGATTAGTTTGATGTAAGCCAAATAGACTATCACACGGACTTTATGTGCTTCAGAACTTTAAAAGTAAAGCCCTGAGCAGGCATAAAGCAGAGTATGAAGTTGGATCCATTAAAGGTATGTATGATAACTCACACTAGGACTTAAGTAATATTCTCTATTTATCAATTTAACATGATGTTCTGGTGTATAAATTATGGCTGGGCTTATCTAGAAGCAGTGATATTAATGGAAAGTTATAACCATGTGAAATGCAACACACATTAGTTAACAGACAACCTGTTAGTGTGAAAGGTCACTGAAAGGGAGAACTTGCTCAGATTCATATTAATTCCTCCAAACCCACTAACTTTGGATAGCTGCCAGTTTATAGGAACAGTTCAGAGCAATTATTCATTTTTGGACATGACTACAAATGATTCATTATTACATTAGGAGAAATAAATACTTCAAACTAAATTGATAGTCATTTCATTTGCTGAGCTGGCCAATTATTGCAACCCTTTGGATGTGGATTGGTTAGGTTTTTATCAATGGATAGAACTATGGGTACTGTCGTGCAGGCCCCCACCTGCCAAGAATGAGGCATATTAATTTCGCCACGTGGACATTAAATTTTAAATTGTTGCTGGGAAGAAGAGAAGGCCTGTTACAAGGGGTTGCCAGGCCCCCGGTTGGAAAGACATTTTTGCATATTAACAGACTGTGTTTGTAGACAAAGGACCATTTCCTTACACACACAATACACAGAGCCAAGACATGGTCAGACCAATTAGTCACATGACTAACCTGCTTGACAGCCTGGGATTTCTGAATTGTACAGTTTTGAACTGAGAGCCTGCAGAAAGCCGTTTGCTGCTGGATTGAAAAGGCCTCTCCTGTCTGCTCCCATCTCTTTCTCATGGAACTGAATCCACTGAAGACACATGAACCCCAAGAGAGAAAAGTCTCCTACAGCAAACAAGGTTTAAGAAGAATACTGGGCCCCAACGAAAAACAAGATCTACCTACAATCAAGGACTCTACAGTGAGCTCGAAGAACTGTAACAAAAACTCTTCAGATATTGCCTCAAACTTTTCCACTTTATTTCTTCTGCTCTTTTCTCTCTCTATTTGCATGTGTGTATTGCATATGCATGCTAGTGTAGGCTCATTGTGTATCCATAGGCGTCAAACGAATTAGAGTTTAAGTTTAATAAATTTCAATCTTTCTTCTTTAAACCTAAGAAAGCCTGTTTGTGCTGGTTTCTTTGCCTTATAATTGGAAAGCGGTGAACAAGGATTCACCACGGAGGAGCTAAAAACACAGTGTATTTAAAAATAAACCCTGTTACTGTAAGACCAGGTGAAGGCTGAAAGGGAACCCTAGACCTCTTTCTCACCTGGTCGTAACAGTACTCATTGCTTAGATTCTTCATAGCATTCTTCTACTGCCATAAAACAGATCCACACATGATACTTCTTAAGTTTTCAAAAGTTTAAAGATGATTTATATTTTAACAGCCCCATTGTCTAATTGTTGCCAAGGCTGTGGATATGATCAAAGTAATATGTAATTAAAGACTGGAACAGTTTGTTTCTTCTTGGTCCCTGAAGCTCAGTTAGGTACGATCAAGACATCCTATGTACATTAATTGATGGTTTTGTTGGTTGACATCACCATTGGTTACTGACTTTGCATAGGCCATTGTTGTTAGCTTATCTCCCAGTCTGCACTGGCCTGCCATCTCCTCATTTTGCCAAATGGAATTACAAACTATGTGAGGGCATCTCAACTTTTACGGGATCTCATCATAACATGTAGTGTTATAACATATTTTTTTTCCTCAGTGACAGTCTCTTCAATGTGGCTGTCTGGGGGCAATTAATGGAAATGTTTTGCTTACTATGAAATCTTCCATTGAGGGATACGTCCATTGTAAGCCATCAAGAGGAACTGGGTTACAAGCTCTGTCCATTTTATACGTGGTTGCTGTTTGACACGAGTTATTGCTTTTGCTTCTGGACACTCCAGAGCCAATAGGTAGTAAATATTCTTTTACTCTATTCGTTCATAGGATATGGGCATCGCTGGCTAGGACAGCATTTATTGCCCATTCCTAATTGCCCTTGAGAAGGTGGTGGTGAGCCACCTTCTTGAACTGCTGCAGTCCACATGGGGTAGGTAAACCCACAGCGCTGTTAGGAAGGGAGTTCCAGGATTTTGACCCAGTGAAGGAATGGCGATATAGTTCCAAGTCAGGATGGTGTGTGCCTTGGAGGGGAACTTGCAGGTGGTGGTGTTCCTATGCATTTGGTGCCCTTGTCCATCTTTTACTGATGTTTAAAGGGCACTGTCTCCACTAAAGGAAAGGGTTCTGGGGAACCTTTTCTGCTTGTTTTGCCAAATGGAATTACAAACTATGTGAGGGCATCTCAACTTTTACGGGATCTCATCATAACGTGTAGTGTTATAACATGTTTTTGTTCCTCAGTGACAGTCTCTTCAATGTGGCTGTCTGGGGGCAATTAATGGAAATGTTTTGCTTACTATGAAATCTGCCATTTAGAGATACGTCCATTCTAAGCCATCAATAGTTAAGAACCTTATGAAAGTAAATTGTTGGAAAGTGATCTGCAAATAATTACTTTTATTAATGTCTGTTTGCAGTCAGGGATTGTCAAAAGTGTGAACTTGTCACAAATAAAGAGCTGGGCACTATAATATCATACTGATAAGACAATATAATTACTGTTATTCTCTGGGAGATAGTCCAAATAAAGTGGCCCTGAGAAGACAAATGATTTCATCCTCAAGTGGGTAGTGGGCAATCACCTAACCCTTGACCTTCTCCTTAGCACCACTGCCTTCAGTGACTGGTTGCATATTAATGTATGTTCCCTTTATTTGTCAGGAGAAAAGCAGCCCCTCCAATAGCCATGTGTTATAAATTACAGCACGTGTGGTAAAGTACTGCTCTGAAACCAGACAAAATGGATGTCTCGCGATCATTTAAAACTATAAGTATTACTGGTTTCAATTGTCTCGATATTTTCACTTGGCTCCCAAGAGACTTATGCAATATACATCTAGCTATTTAGTCAAAACAAATATGGTACTATTTTCCCCATTTACCTTGCTATTTGTTTTACCTTGCAGCAATCCCAAGAAATATTTCACTAAATTTTTCTTTAAACAAATTATTTAAGAGTTTTATTTGACGTACTCCCCTGCATTCCCCACCAATGCCTCCACCCACCCCCCCCCCCCCCCACCCCCCCAAGCCCCACCATCCCCCCAAGACATACTGGAGCTGAAATTGTCCTTTGATGGTTGCATAAATCTAGCGATAGTGAATCGATGGCCCATTTTATACCCCAACCGATGAAACCCATGTAAGACTGGGAGATGATTTGTTGACCCACATTTTGTGTGACTGCAAAGACTAGCTTCATCTCCAGTTTATTTGCTGGGTGACCATTCCACGTCTGCTGGAAACCCCCTGTTACCCGCAAGTTAGGCCATATTTTTGAGCACTGGTAGATTATGCAACCATGGAGATAATCACAGACAAACCCAACCCTTTCCTCGCCCAGCGTTCACACACAGCTACTTCCCAGCAGTGGAACTGGATAGCAATTAGAAGCAGGAACCCTGGCTGGATTTACCACCAGGCACCCATGACACCATCCATACCCCCTCTACCAAGTGAGATCAGCCATCTCAGCCAACAGGAGGCTCTCCAGCACTGCCACATTGGCAGCCCCACCGTCAGAAGTGGGAGCTGCCGATTTAGGTAAGTAAAAGAGAGGGCGCCTCAAGATGGAGGTGGCCCCCTGATGGCGTTTTAAAAAGTTGAAAAATAAAAAGAGGCCATAGCTGCTGGGCTGTCATTGTCGAGGGCAAAATTCCCAGTCGGCCTTAACAGGCCTTTTAATTACTTTAATTGGCTCCCCATCCCCAACCAGGCTCTTCAAAAATGGCCCCCGAGGTAGTGCCAT
Source organism: Heterodontus francisci (assembly GCF_036365525.1). Lineage (NCBI taxonomy): Eukaryota > Metazoa > Chordata > Chondrichthyes > Heterodontiformes > Heterodontidae > Heterodontus > Heterodontus francisci. The sequence continues at coordinate 17,396,473 of NC_090412.1, read as the reverse complement.
GCCAGCAAACCAGCACACCGGCCAATTACGGGAAATTATGGGCCTGTCCACCTCAGGTCCCACCTCCGCGGCTGTTTAAAAACTCAGCCCCATATCTTCACCAACTGATCCATGAGGGAAGCTCCAATCTCAAATTGATAAATTATATAAAAGAGGTCGCGACATTTTCGTTCTTCGTGCCGAAATTCTCAGTAGCTATGATGCCTTGTTAGTCAGTGGCCACCCGATTCCCAACACTTCCTAAAGAATTTAATACAGAGATGTATAGGGTTTACAATGGCATTGAAAAACCACCAAGCTTTTACATAGTTTGACCATATTTTCCTGATATATATTTATTCTTGATTTTATTGTTACATGTAATTAAAATGAAACTTTTATTTTGCTGTTTTCAATTTCCTGTGCTGTGAGTCCTTAAATACCTTTTAGCTCCTCATGCCAAGTCTCGGATAATTTCTTTGGACTTTCTTAATGCCATCAAGTACAGTTCACTGCTCATTAATTATGTCAAATGCTTCCAAGTGATAGGAAAATTTGGGCAGCTGGCTTGTTAAACTATAATTGTGATAAATAAAAGATAAGATTTGATGGGATCCCTTCAATCAAGATGAAGGTTAAGAAATAACTGTCAGCAGAGCTGAACTGCAGAAGTTTCCCGAACATTTTTTGCTCAAAATCTTTTCTATTTTGGTGCTGTTCATTTGATTGAGTTCTGTGTACGGTTATTTATTACAAGCTATTTACCAATACAATAATGAATGAATTTTTCAAACTTTTGAACTTCTGGACTATGTGCAAAGAAAATGACTTAAGTCACAGGGCACAGTGATGAACTATCGCTTGAGATTTAATATGTACACACACAAAGTGTGGTGTTTGCTCAGGAAGTATAGGAAGTTCAACTAGCCTACCAAGTAGGGTTTGAAAACATTATACCTTGACATTGAAGATCTAAAAACCTAAGTACCCCTTTCTTAAAAATGGAACAAAATTTAAAGGTTTCTCTATTTCCTTTTTGGTATTTTGTTTATTTTCCTGTAGTATGTACCTACACATTCGTAAAGATGTTACAGTGCTATGATGGTCCCATTTTAATTATGTATTGCGTGACAACATGGCTTTGAGTAAATCCCACATCATACCGGTTTCGCCTTAACTGAAGTGTTAAATGCATGAAAGAAATGGTATGTTAGACTTATATTTGGCTAAAGAAGTACTGTCCTCTATGACTAGACTTCCTATGGAAATGGAGTTGCTTGCAAAGACCTGATAGTGGCTGCTTTTATAGCACCATAGCTTAAGAAATGACTGTAAAATTTAACATTAACACGTTTAAAACTTTCATTAATATCGTGAACCTAGGAATTGCTAGATCATTAAAGACCAAGATTCATTTAATTCACCTTCCACAACACTCGTAGTCACATGATACAACGATAATGGAGTTGTTGACTTAGCATAGCAATCAATCTCTATCAATTAGGCTGCAACAGACCCGGACATGAGGTGAAGAAACCCCCAGTGGTGGGAAGTTTTGGGAACTATCGATCTAAAGTTACCTTCTTTCTCCCAAGCATGCTACACTCACCACATGTCTGGCTGGATTTTCAAAAGCCAGCGGGGGTCAGGACTGGGTGCAGATGCGATTTGAAAATCAGGGTCCCTGAGGTCTTTTCTGGAACCTGGTGCCTCCAGGACAGTCTGCAATTTACAATGTGAGGCCAGGAGGGAGGGAGCGCGCCTCCAATTAAGGGCCATTAATCTCATGGAGGTGCTCATTAAGGGGCTGGGGGAGGGTCCACACTATAACGTTCGATTAGGATTTCCAAAAATAATCTATGTACTATGCAATTGAATGAATCAATACGAACTGCTTCCATTGTCTCCCTGAGTGCTACTCACTTACTGAATATTGAGGTGATTTTTATTTACATCTACAAACCTAGTCAATAAATAGCAACAAATTTTATAGCACTGGTCATGGTTATCACAGTCCTTCCTTAGAAACTTCAAATCCTGGGCATCCAGTAATGGTCACAGGACATTATCAAGAATAGAACCTCTGTCCCTGTCCCAATCCTAAAATGCTGAAGTGGCATCTTTGATGCTAACTGAGTTAAGGTGACTCAACTGTTTAAAAAAAGTAACTATCAAGAATCAATATAGCACACAACATCAGCTGTAATGCAAATATAGCATTAAGTGATGGCAGTGTGTGAGAGGAACTATCAGAGCAGGCACATATCCCCAAAAGAATGATGATAATCTTTTAAGACAAGCTGTTTGAGCATGACGACATCTCATTGGGAAATGGAGAAGGATTACCAAATTTCAACACTTTATTTAAGATTGCTGTGTATTACTGATAGATGTGCTGATTTCTACATGCAAACCTGCCAGTTTTAATCAAGCCATCACTCAGAAATTATAAAGATCCTAGTGACAATCTGTTGACTCAACAGAGCAAAGTGGACTAAGATCAATATTAGATTATATCCGACGCCCTGAAAGTATGCCTTTACCTTGGCTTATATTTAAAGAGACAGAGCTGTCCAGAACAAACCTTTCGTAACTTTTTCCGCCAAACAAGTTAGAAAAGCCATGTATTATTTTATGACAATGGTATCACACACAAGTGATGCAACATTGCATTTTCATCATGCCAGGTATCTTCTGACAACCAAAAACAAGATTGCAAACACTTTTCATAAAGACTGCACCTTATTAAAACTGCAGAGCCTCGAAATTAATTTTCTGTTTGATTTTGAAGATAATTAGTAAGAGAAATTAATCTTAAAAATCCAAATTAGCTTCGTTTTTGCAGATAGTTTCTTTTTACAGGAAGATTGAAATTAGGAAACTGACCTGTTCTGTTGATGTTCACTCATGCCCCTGTCTGTGGTGAATGTTTACTAAGTGAGAAGATATTCAACAAACATTTCTGATATCAGAACTATTTAGAAGATAGGAATATTTTGTTTGTTTTTTCCAGGTTGTATCTTCGATAATGCTTAAAAAGTCATGATATTAATTTTATTTATTGGCTTTTTCCATCCTAGCTTTAGACAATTTGCACCCACATGCCATACCTCATTAAGAGAGTCGCTATCACAATCTTTACCGATGGTACTCTTAAGCCTCCCATTATGTGTCCTGGCCAATATTTATCTTTCAATCAACATCACTGAAACAGATTACCTGGTCATTATTTCATTGTTGTTTGTGGATCTTCCTATGCACAAGTTGGCTACTGCATTTCCTACACTATAACAGCGACTAGACTTTAAAAAGTACTTCATTGGCTATAAAACACTTTGGGAAGTTCAGAGGTTGTGAAAGGCACAATATGAATGCAAGTCTTTCTTTGTATGAATGATATGGGTTGGCTCATGTATGATGAAGGAGGTTCTCGCGCACCCTGGAGCGCTGGGTCAGCCTATCAACAGCAGCTTTACATTGGCTTATTTTGCATCTATAAAACTGCTGTTTGACACTTGTGCCCTTTCCCTGCTGTATAACTATATGCTCATAACTTAGCATCTCTCCAACATGTGCGGTCACCTATGTATGTTTCTTTGCAAACTGAATCAAACAATTATACTAAAGTAATTCCCTTCTGTAGCCTACTGTGATGCACAGTTTGATTTTCACTCATGTATTAGTCAGCTAACTGTTCCATACAAACCTGTTAAAATTCACATCCCTTTCAGCTGGAGTGAGATTCTGAAATTTACATGTGCTTGCTTTCCAGATGCCAGGCTTTAATAATGATCTTTTAAGGCACAAGTTGGTTTTGCGACCTTTTTGGCCATTTGATCCCAACAGGGCAATTTCCTCCTGAAGTTCAGAGCTTTTATTGTTGATAATGATCAACTGTAAATCTCTGAAGAATTCAAAGTGGAAACGGAATATGAATACGGAATGCAATGATTAGTTTCTTATAACTGGTATTTGGCAGTGTAACGTTTTATTCTTTTAAACTCTGGATATTTGATCACACTGCAAAATAGTGACAGTAAACAGTTTCACCTCAAGATAATAAGGTTTTCTACAGGGAGTCATTCAAGCTAAACTATTTTAATCATCATAAAATAAATCTTTTATTGCAGTGGCTGTTTCCATTGTTTGGTGGGAATTGGTTTATCACATTCTGCACTTGGAGTGGAAAGGAAACTGATTGATGCAAGAACTCAACTATATCTATAAAATATGAAATAAAATCTTATTTCTGCACACACTTCTTGTGTTAACTTGTGCCATAATAAATGCTCATGTCCACATTTATCAAGAGAACAGCCTACGTAAACTTGCTATGCTGTTAATGGCAGCATAGTGGTTATGCTACTGGGTTAGTAATCTAGTGGCCTGAACTAATGGTCTGGTGGTAGCTGGGGGAGTTAAATTCAATTAATTAGATAAATGTGGAATAAAAAGCTAGTATCAGTAATGGTGACCATCAAACTACTGGATTGTTGCCAAAAAAAAACCCCTCTGGTTCACTACATCCTTTAGGGAAGGAAATCTGCCATCCTATCTAGTCTGGCCTTTGTGACTCCAGACCCACTGAACCCTGCCACCTGGGTTGGGCACTCCTGCTCCTCAGCCTGTCCTGCAGAGAAACTCTTATGCTTCAATCAGCTCTACTTCTCTGCTTCCCAAATTGTTGCTGGTTTTTCTGTTTAACTAGAAGTAATAATCTTATAATAAAGGTCAAAATGTAACCCTTCAAAATGGAGACGGAGTTATCTCTGTGCATCCTGTTCTAGTTATTCCCAGGCTTTAACCCCTCTTCACCTGAAGGTTACATTTGGTCTTGATTCCCCATGTCCAGCATCATCGGAGATCAACTAGTGCACTTTGTAAATGCATAAAAATAATGCCAAGTGCAGAATTTTCCATGCAAAAAAGTTATCAGATTTAAAATAAATAGGGATCAACTGAAACAATTTGAATTGAAATAGTAGCTCAATATGACTTGCTCACACAGTTTAATCCGATTTTTATATTTCGTCATCGCTTAATTTTCCATTGTGATTGCTTCAACTGACATTATATTGCTTATAAATTTACTCTTTCAAAAGGCAAGAAAACCAATAAGTGTCACTATTGATGAAAAATAAAGTTTTACTCTTATGGATGATAAAAAAACAAGAAAACTTTAGTAATTTTTCAAAAGTTTATTCTGTAAAAAAGCCTCTTAAAACATTACAAAGAAACAGTATAAAACAGAGTAGTCAAGAGTGTCTTTCAATGAGTATACAATGAGTATAAGTTTCAATTATATTGAACTTCTTTTAAAAAAAGAGGCAATAACATCTCATTCACAAATATACAGTGGAATGACATACATCAGTCGATGCACACATGTGCACTATGGCACGGGGACAAATATTTGATGGAATTTCTGCCTTTCCAAGGATATTTTGTCGAATGTTTTTTCTTGAACACAGCGCCCTGTTAAATTTTCACATTTTATGGGAAATTACAACAAAAGACACTTGCAAAATCAGAAATTTAAAGTTGCATTTCTGCTAGATAGTTTGAAATTGTTTTCAAAAACCATCTTGGCTCATGAAAGAAGCAATGGTTAGTAAATTCCAATATGTACAAAACAAGCTATTAATGAGCATACAATGTACTCTGATGGTAGCTTTGAACACCATTAGCAATTCAAATAATCATTTCCATCCGCCAGCCCTCTTGCTTTACAAAGATATTTAATCAGTGGTGGGTCAGTGTTACTGTCTAAAGTTCAACGAGACAACAACATTTTCGTGATGGATAACAGGATCCTCTCAGTCCTTCAGCACAAATAGCTTCTCCAGCCAAAGAGATGGACTAGAGATTAAATCCTGACTGCTGCTGTTTAGACAGGCATTGGACAGGTAAGCTCGATCCAGGGTAATTCTCCCATTGATTGCTCTGGAGTAATTAGAACTGACCAATGCTCTGGAGTGAAAGTTCAAAGATTTCCCAGATGGTGAGTCCTTAATCTGAGCCATACTGTCATTGAGAGACGCCAGGGAAAGATCAGACACTTCTCCAGAGAGAGGGAAACTGGTAGGCTAGTCACCATGGGTCATCCTCATGCACTTATTAGCATATAACTAATGTGACATTAGCCAAAATCCTAGATCAAGTTTCCACCCATCCTTTTAGACTACTGAGATCTATGGTACAATGGAGGAAGACAGCACTGAAATATTATGGGATTGCTGACTTCAGACCTGACAGTATCAATACATTAAGTCCTGAATCTAAATGTTCTGATCTGCTTATTCTTGCCACTAGATGCTGCCAGTGAGCTACATAACACTTCGTAGAGGTGGAATTCCTCTTCCCTTATCCATGTACCTTTGTGTTTTATGACCTGCAAATGAAATTGCATCCTCAGAAATCACACATTTGTGTTCCTATGATTTTATTATCAGGTCATTAATTGGGGAGAGATAAATGAGATATTATCCCATTTTTGGTTAAAGGAGAATATCACTCTGGTCAGCAATGATTTGCAAAAGGGGTACTGTTGCAAAATAAAATATTCTCCACTAGCTACTTTATTCCATTATATTTTTGCTTGACAATTTCATCTTACCCCGTGAGCTTCCCTTGGAGTCAGTTGACAGTAAGTATACAGTAAAAAATACTTGGAGGTGTTCATTATATCAACAGCACTGCTGACAAAGCGCGTGCACACACCACACTACAGTTAACTAGAATCAGCATGTAATAGACTGAGAGAATTAGGTGTGGTGGCTAGCAAAGCAATTGAGGCAGGCATGGCGAAGAAACACTAATATAACATGTGCACAGAGCATCTTTAGTGTGAGCGCGCACTCATGCGCAGTATCTGGACAGGACAGCCAGCTGGCTTCATTCTTCCGTCTCATTTAGATCTTGGCTCGGCTGTAAAATAAACAGTGGTGTTGTCAGTCAAAAATAAAATGTGTGCGTTCCGTTCAGAGTAGAGAACACTCTACATCAAATAAAATAACTCTTCAATAAAGCTCCCATTTGGGGGCCATATAAAAACAGGCTGTAGCAAGGATATGCTACAGCAAAAGTGTCCTGTGTACTTTCTTCATTAACCAAGGAGCCATAATGTGTATTTTATCAGTGTCTGGCATTTATCAAGAGTGTTGTAATTATGAGTTATTTTATGTTAACTCCAGGTCCCATTAACTACACCACATTGGTCAAGTGTTACAATCTTAAGGTATCCCAATGGCTCAGTAGAGCATCTCTAAGCTGTAGAGTAGGCAGGTTGTAGGGGCAAATCCCCAGTTAATGCTCAGTTAGCCAATCCTAGCTGAGGCCATACTAGGGTTACTACAATTGACTGCACTGCATTTGCTTATGGAAGAAAAAAAAAATCAGCCAAGGTTCCCACCCCTGATTGATATAGAGCAACCCATACTGTGAGAGAGAGAGAGAGAGAGAGAGAGTGTGTGTGTGTGTGTGTGTGTGTGTGTGTGTGTGTGTGTGTGTGTGTGTGTGTGTGTGTGTGTGCGCGCGAGAGAGAATGCCTGGTGAAACGAGGATTCGGCCAAGATGTTATGCTTTCCGCAGTCGAACAGCCCTAGAACTTATTGGCAGGGTTTGCACTGCATTTGCAGGGAGGTACCAGGGAATGGCTGCATTCTAAAAAAGGAAGGGAATTCCTTCAGGATTTGAGGCAGACGAAAATTGAGGTAACTGAAAAATTGTTCTTCAAATTACTAATGATTAAAGGTTTAGCCTTGTTCACAGGAAAATGCCAAACCTCGGATTGGATTTCATGATTAGTAACAGATGTTCCCATCGGTGCTGCAGTGACTTTTAACCAGACTATAATAGTTTAAAAAATGGTTGTGAGAAGTTTCTAGCCTTGTCCCTCATGTTTACTGCTGGTGGCAAGGATGGTCAACTAAACTATCAATCCATGATTTCACCCTTTAAGTCGTACTCGCAGTAGCAGTGGAGGTAACGCTACCTAAACACAGTCTTAACCCTGTCGGGATAAATTATTTATATCTTCTAGGCTCACAATCTATTGAAGCAAGAATTGAACAAAATCTCCAAAAGAATAATTATTATCATTCGTTACATGGGATGCTGGCACGGCTGGCAATGCCAGCATTTGTTGCCCATCCCTAATTGGTGGTGAGAAGATGGTGGTGAGCTGCCTTCTTGAACTGCTGCAGTCCATCTGGTGTCGGTACCTGCCTGCTGTGTCTGCTCGACTCAAGTTGAGAGGGCAATGACAAGGGAATTAAAGAATCCATCAGTGGTGGAATCTATGATTATCCAGCAAGTGGAATATTCAACCTGAATATGTTTTTAATGAAAGGCTGTCAAAAGCCAAGGCAAATGAATCAAGTGCATATTGATTGCAGTAGTCATACAGGATTGGTGTCAAAGGTGGGTAACATAGACTATACTTTATACCAAACATTATGTAAACCTAGGTACTCCTTACAGAAGATTATTAATTTAATAAAACATTCAACAATAAAATTTTAGAAATGTTCAGCGTCCAATCACATTTATTTCAAGTCACATTGTGACAGGATTATTGAACTTTCAGGAGAGAAGGAAGACATTTGGCCCATTGTTCCTGTGCTAGCTCCATGTCCAAGCTCTGTACTCTAAATCCATTTCCCTGTTCTTTTTCCATACTCTTGAATATTTTTCTTCAAGTATTTATCTAATTCTCTCTTCGGGTGTTCAATTAACTCAGCCTCGGTAATGTACTTATATTCTAATAACCCTCTGGGTCAGAAGGTTGTGGGTTCACAAAATCCAGGCTGACACTCCAGTGCAGTACTGAGGGAGTGCTACATTGTTGGAGCTGCTGTCTTTCGGATGCGATATTAAACTGAGGCCCTGTCTGCCCTCTCAGGTGGACATAAACGATCCAATGGCACAACTTCAAAGAGTAAGGGAGTTCCTCCCAGTGTTGTGGCTAACATCTATCCCTCATCCAACGTCACTAAAACAGATTATCTGCTGATTATCTCATTGCTGTTTATGGGAGCTTGCTGTGCACAAATCGGATGCTACCCTTCATTGGCTGTAAAATGCTTTTGGACATCTCGAGGTTGTGAAAGGCACTATGTAAATGCAATCTTTATCTTGCTGCTGATTTTAAACAGAGACCATTTCCTCGGAGCTTGCTTTATTCTTATTCTATATTCTTTATTCTATCATTCTTAGTTTATAAAATCTGTGCTCTTACCTATTTCGCTTTCTTTGCAAAAGGTACAAAAATTTGGAATGCAGGCAAATCTTCCTGCCAGTCTTCAATGTGGCTCTGTAATACAAACAAAATGCATCATTTTAAAAGGAAATCCAACAATCACATGTGAACGGGGTACAAGCACTTGTTTTCATTACAAATCTGAAGATTCTCTTCACATCTGTTAGAAGCAGATAACAATTTTTTTCCTCTAATAGTTATTATTTTAAAGAAATTATCAAAATATTGATTGAAAGAATCAAAAATGCATCAGCATAGAAGAAAAAGACTGCTCGTTTATCATTGAATCTCAACTCTCTTGGAAGTTTAAGTTCACAGTTAAATTACATTCACTGCAAGCTGAATTCTCAAAATAACTTGCCAATAACATTAAATTTATATAAATGTCTCTAACTCATGTTAGAACTGATGCATGGGATAAATTACTGCTAAAATACACTCTTTTAAATGGAAAAACTGCTAAAGCATTGCAATCACTCTTCACACAGCTATTTCTTCACTCTAATAAGCTTTCTTGCTGTCCTTAGAACGATTGGAGCATTGGAATGGAATAAATGTTTATAGAGTGAATGTTCCTTTGAAGGAAACTTATATGAACTACTCCAGTGTGGTGCAAAGGTAGCCTATTAATAAGGGATCTGTACAAGTGCAAAATATTTGTGGCTAGTAACACACAGATGCCAGTCGTTGGCAAGCATTCTGTGTATTTTAACAGAACTAAAACAATTAATTGAGGTAATAAACTTTAGAAAATAAACATCGATGTGAACACTCGAAAGGAAAAATGGAGTAGAAGCCTATGGGAAAATTAAATGTAGATCATGGTTTTCAGCATGATGCAGGCAGATTTTAAATACTTAAACAAGATACATACTTGGCAGGGAAATTTGTTATGGTCATTATGGTAATTACATATTTGGTTGGTTTTCTCTTTCATTTAGTCTGGTGCCTTTTCTCACATATATTCTCGTTTACTGTTCCCCGGGTGTGTGTTAACCTACTACCGACTGTGAAAAAGGCCGCACGTTATTAGCTTAAGAAATTGTTCTGATTGAAAGTTTCGCCATCTCGAAAAAGTTCTGAGCAATTTTAAGTCAAGTGTAGCAGTCTAACAAGGCAAGCACCTCAGGCAACCAAGGAACAGTTACAAATGGGCAAAGGTTTTATGGTGTTATATAGCTATCATTTACAAAAGTAGTGACACTATTTGGACCGGCAGTAAATAATGCACAGCGTATTAAATGTATTTCAAGTGTTGGGCACTCACATGAGTTGTAGAGGGCAGTTTGGGATGGGGATAACCTGCAGCCCCCTGATGTTTTTCACATTGATCTGTGCTGCTCCACCTCTGCACATGCACCTGTTCAGAACTGCAGTTGGCTTCCCTATGGAGAGATGAAAGAAAGAGTTGAGGCATTAATTGAAATGCACAATCAGCCCTCATTGCAATGTGGACCGACAGATGCAGTTAGCTTGGACCAGTACTCTGAACTTTTGAACTCCAGAGGATGTTAGTTAATACTCTATACTACTTGATGGCTAGCGCCTGAACCTGGCTCTTTGGAAGCATTTGATTAGAGATTAAATTCCCTGAGACTTTCATTCAGATCCCAAGCCCTAGGTTTACACAGTAATGTGGTCAAGCATAGCCTTATATACTTTATATGGTTGTTTACAGCTACAGAAACAAGGGTTCAAAGTTGATAGGCATTATCTAAAAATGATTATTTTGTGCCATTTGGAGCCTGTGACTGTCTTTTACCAACAGCTATTAAAAAACTGTGAACTGGATGATTCTTTAGTCATCATCGGACAAGATTTTCAATGAAAGGTTTTTGATTAGTAACTCATCTGACCATTTACAGGCAGATCGAATGTCATTCCGATTTAATCTAAATTTGTTTGCTTTTCATTGTTTCTTTGGCACTTACTCTCTCAAGCAATGCACGAAGGGATGGACTAGAAATTCCAATAAAGCATATTTATCTTGAAAATAATCATAAGGCATATTTTGTTAAAATGTCATCATTTGCTGAATGTATTTGTTCCCCTTTGGTGAGTATTTTTGGTCAGATTCCCATCGTTTTAGGTTACCGCAAAAATTTATTCTTTTAATATTTCACATGCATAAATTCGATTGATTATGTATTCCTCCTAGTCATGTTATACAGTGAGGCAGAAAGCCAGTTAAAGGAATGTACATGCACAAGCCAGATTAAAATCATTTTGAGCCAGAGCCAGTTTAGATGGAGCAGCATGAGGTGGGCCAGGAACTGGAATCAAGTGAATAAAATCTCACCACCTACACAATGCAGTTTAATCCAGAACATCTGGTAATTTGGAACCCAGTTCAGTCAACTGCAGCCAAAGCGTTATGAGCAGCCCAAATAGAGATTATACAACACAGAACTGTCCTGGATACTTGCTTTGCGTTTTACTAATCCTATATTTCACAAATGCATGATGACAGCTATCAATCAGCTTTGTTATAGACAGGAAATACCTTACAGGTGGTTTAAATTTTACTGAAACAAGTTGCTGGATTTTTAAATAGTTAGTACTGCTGACAGGCATTTCTTAAACTGCTACAATTGTATAAATGCCAACGTGTTAAGATTTAAATCGGAATCATTCACAAGCAGACAATATTTGTACATTTCTCAAGAGGACCTGTTGACAGCTTTTAACTATCCTAATGCTGTTCCATAGCAACTAGTTTTCAATGATTGTACTGAATTAAAACATAGCCTGCTACGGCAATAGAACGTCTAGGAGAATATGGCAAGAGCCTTATTTACAGAGAATCTATACAAATCAGATGATTTATTGTTCAACAAATGTGCTAAACATGGTCCCAAAATATATTGTCTTTGTCCAGTATAAAGATAAGATAAATGTTTAGTCTGGAAAGCACTTTAGCATTGACAGCTTGCCTTCCAGTTTTTCAGTCCATTAAACATTCTTCTCAGTCTGTTCCAAATCCTATTGTACAGAAAGAGAGATGCACACCACAAACACAGCTCTGCTTGTCACATGAAAACAGTTATTTTCTTTTGCCCCAAGCAATGCAGCAGTCACTTACCCTGTGATAAGTTGATGCACAGAATGCCGAGGAGCAGGAGTAGCACTGCAAACATTTTCACACTCATGGCTCGTTGTTTTGTGGAGTTCACACAGGATAAGAACCTCAGCCTGAATCTGTCTCAAAAGCAGCATGGTTTTGGCAACATTTATATTAACAGAAGCCACTCCTCCCTGACTCTGATTGGGTCAGAGGGAGTATCTGAAACCGGGCAGGATGTAGTGATTCCTTCCTCTATAATCCTTTGAGACCTTTCCGTTTCTAAAATATACATACCTTTTGTACAACGGTATCCAGCTGATCTATCAGTGTTTAATAGGGGCGATTATGAAATGCAAGAGAAAAATATACAAGAATATAAATATTAAGCATTTCTCAATCATGGCATTCTTCATATAAGCAAAAGCATTTTAATTTGGGTCTCTGACTGAGATGCTCTTGAGCTTTGCAAAAAAGTATTTTTTAAAAATGCGATAAAATAAGCTCAAGAGTTTTAAAACATTATAATACAGTTATGGGGATCCCCTAAAATGGCTCAGTAGATAAACGCACCATGTAGTTTCGCTGAAGCATAAGTATCAGGAAGGTCCTCAGAAATGATTTCTAACCTGTGCTGATACAGCATGTAGCACCAGGATGCACATTTACTCCAGTCCCCTTGGGCTGGGGAGTGGGAAATGTTTGATAGGTTTCCTGGCCCTGATCATCATCCAGCAGCTGAATATGAAGCTGGACTAGGACTTCACTTGGGCTATCGCAAATGTCCACCAGCCTATCGATGCCAAACAGTGCAAGATTTTGCAAGGGATTCAGACCTGACACCAGTTGGTTGCAGTAAATGTCTTTTATTGTCACACATCTGAGATCAACACATTAAAGTGTTTAGCAGTAATTTACAATTCTAAACAGATCATATATTAACCATTTAGTTATTGGACAGAGTATTGCACCCTGTCCTCCTCCCTTTCCCTTCTTCTCTTCTTTCTTTATTTTGTTACTTTGTTAACTGGGTAGTTTGTTAACTTTTTCCTTTTTACATTTTTTACAATTTTTTTCTTTTGTTTATTTCTTTTCATTGTAGTTTGTTCAGTTTGCTTACCCAGGTTTTTTTTTCATGTTTGTACTTGCTGCTACTTAATCTTCAGTTCATTAACACCCTATCTGTACTAATGCTTTGTCTTTCAACACGCCATTAACATATTGTTTGCCTTTGCTCCATGACCTCTTGGTCAGCTATGTGGCCTTGTCCAATCTACACCTTCTCCTTTGTTATCTCTTGCCCCACCCCAGGCTCACTTGCTTATAACCTTTGACATTTCTAATATTTGCTAGTTCCGAAGAAGGGTCACTGACCCGAAACGTTAACTCTGCTTCTCTTTCCACAGATGCTGCCAGACCTGCTGAGTGGTTCCAGCATTTCTTGTTTTTATTTCAGATTTCCAGCATCCGCAGTATTTTGCTTTTATATTATTGTTAACTGGGTAGTTTGTTAGCTGGTTAGGTGTTAGGCTCCAGCCAGCATTTACACCCAGCTATTCGAGCTACTGTGCTCTTCCTACAGTTTTCTAACAGTACTGTTCATCAAAAATCTCCTCTCCTTTATGCATCTTTTCCTTGGCCATATGACCCTCTACATTGCTTTCATTGATCTCACCAAAGCCTTTGACCTCGTCAGCAGACGTGGTCTCTTCAGACTACTAGAAAAGATTGGATGTCCACCAAAGCTACTAAGTATCATCACATCATTCCATGACAATATGAAAGGCACAATTCAACATGGTGGCTCCTCATCAGACCCCTTTCCTATCCTGAGTGGCGTGAAACAAGGCTGTGTTCTCGCACCCACACTTTTTGGGATCTTCTTCTCCTTGCTGCTTTCACATGCATTCAAGTCCTCTGAAGAAGGAATTTTCCTCCACACAAGATCAGGGGGCAGGTTGTTCAACCTTGCCCGTCTAAGAGCGAAGTCCAAAGTACGGAAAGTCCTCATCAGGGAACTCCTCTTTGCTGATGATGCTGCTTTAACATCTCACACTGAAGAGTGCCTGCAGAGTCTCATCGACAGGTTTGCGGCTGCCTGCAATGAAGTTGGCCTAACCATCAGCCTCAAGAAAACGAACATCATGGGGCAGGACGTCAGAAATGCTTCATCCATCGATATTGGCGACCACGCTCTGGAAGTGGTTCAAGAGTTCACCTACCTAGGCTCAACTATCACCAGTAATCTGTCTCTAGATGCAGAAATCAACAAGCGCATGGGAAAGGATTCCACTGCTATGTCCAGACTGGCCAAGAGACTGTGGGAAAATGGCGCACTGACACGGAACACAAAAGTCCGAGTGTATCAAGCCTGTGTCCTCAGTACCTTGCTCTAAGGCAGCAAGGTCTGGACAACGTACGTCAGCCAAGAGCGACGTCTCAATTCATTCCATCTTCACTGCCTCCGGAGAATCCTTGGCATCAGGTGGCAGGACCGTATCTCCAACACAGAAGTCCTCGAGGCGGCCAACATCCCCAGCTTATACACACTACTGAGTCAGCGGCGCTTGAGATGGCTTGGCCATGTGAGCCGCATGGAAGATGGCAGGATCCCCAAAGACACATTGTACAGTGAGCTCGCCACTGGTATCAGACCCACCGGCCGTCCATGTCTCCGCTTTAAAGACGTCTGCAAACGCAACATGAAATCCTGCGACATTGATCACAAGTCGTGGGAGTCAGTTGCCAGCGTTCGCCAGAGCTGGCGGACAGCCATAAAGGTGGGGCTAAAGTGTGGCGAGTCGAAGAGACTTAGCAGTTGGCAGGAAAAAAGACAGAGGTGCAAGGGAAGAGCCAACTGTGTAACAGCCCCGACAATCAAATTTTTCTGCAGCACCTGTGGAAGAGCCTGTCACTCTAGAATTGGCCTTTATCGCCACTCCAGGCGATGCTCCACACATCACTGACCACCTCCAGGCGCTTACCCATTGTCTCTCGAGATAAGGAGGCCAAAGAAAGGAGAAAGATGACCCAGTGGACCTAATCATTCTTTCCGCACCGCACCCCCACCCCCCCCCCCCAACCCCCAAGGGTCCCTACCCTACTCAGCCCCTCTGTATGTTAACTTCCCCCAATTGACTTTTTGCTGCTTAACATCTTGTAGAGGTATTCTATTTTCAGCCCTGTCTATACCTTGTGACCATGGCTTATCTAATCTCAATAGCCATCTTTGTAACAGATGACAATTTAGTTTAGTGCAGACAATGGCAGGTTCACTCTTACAGTCATAAATACTTCTCAAAACACACCAGCTTGTCAGGCTGCTGGACAGAAGGTTACATTCATAAAATTATTCAGGGTGGCATATTGTCAGATACAAAATCACATGGAAGGAAAATAAGACAACTATCAAATATATCAACACATGATAATCTTACAACAGCCAGAGCATTACACTTCAAGAATGGGCACTTGGGTTTGATACTGAAGGGCTACCACTAGCCATGTATCATAGCCAGTGTGAGCCACTACTTTCAGTTGAGAAGTAATAAAGGGGGAGCTATGGGGAAACTTTGATTATTAAAATAAATTTATTAGGATAAATTTGTAAGATCATGAGTTCATAAAAATCTAACTTAAATGGAACTGAATATCAAACATTCCATATAAAGGGCAGGCAAACTGAAATCAACCTGCCTTGTGCCACCAGCTGAGAGGAATTTTTACCCTAGGATGTCTGATGTTGCTCTATAAACACATTCCACATTTCCAAATTTCTTTGGCTCACCAAAAATTCACACGATATATTGGGTAAATTAGGATTTCTCACCGTACAATTAATAGTCTTTAAATTTAAAAAAAATCAAGTGAGTAAATGGTCATTTTAAAAAGTTAAATTTGTGAATTGCATTCATTCATGCTGAGTCAAATATTTAGATTAGCATTCCATAGTTACATATCACATATAGCAGTTGTGATACCCTTTCTTCATTTTACCTTAGGTTTCAGGTTTATGAATCACTGCGAACAAAGGTTAGATTTTATATTTAGAGTTGTCACGATTCATTAATTCAGGAATAATTGAAGGACTTAGCAGTGGAATGGTTTTGTTATTTAATATCTAGGATAGAGTACAGCATATCACAAGTTATTTATGATCATATAGAATTAAGTAGAATTCACATTGGCTACCTAATAGTGCTTGAATGGGGTACATACACATACATAAGTGCAGACTTCCAAACCAGAATAGCACTTACACATTCAATCACTGTATCTAGCAGCAGGTAACTGGGATAGAAAACGTGTGGTGCTTGTTTAAATTTGAAATGTATTCGCAGAATGTGGTGCATCTTATCTGTAATAATCCATTAATTTGAGTGAAAGAGAAAAACACCTCTTCAGCTTTCTGATATCATTTTAAATGAAAGGACAATCCTTTGAAGAATTTCAGGACACAAATCTAAAATACAATGAGGTTCTTTGCTTTGACAAATATGTTTATTTGAAGAAAACCGTGAACTATTGCATCTCTGCATTTTTCCGGTCCATTTTATATCATTGATCTTTAGAAATGTATATTTTGTAAAGGTCAATTGGAAGTATTGTGTATTTTTAAATGGAAAGGACGGTGGATGTTCACAGGGTTAATTAGAGTGACATCATCAGACAGCAAGGTGACAGCATGTGTTGTTTTTAATATTGTGAAGGTCTTAGGTAGAAAGTTGGCAAGCACAACACAATATAAAATCCCCTGATTTCCCCTCTTACATTCATATTACCACATTCCTTTCTGTTCTATTTCTGTTAAGCAGGGAAGTGAAACAACTGAGTCTCAATATACTTCCTTTTGTGGTGCTGGCAGTTAAACAACACTGATTTCAGCAACATGTCCACAGTGGACAAAGCTAAAAAATACTCCTGTAAGTGTCACTATGCACCGTGCATTTGCTAAATCACAGATTGTCCATTGTATTGTAAGCTGCGTTTTTGTAAAACAGTGTTAAACCTAATTTCTTGCTATTGTCCCTTCCTTGGCCCATTCTTTGCAGAAATGTGACCCTCCTTAAAGAAAGGACTTGCATTTATATAGCACCTTTTGTATTTGCAGGATATTAAAAGCAATTTACAGCTTAAGAATTATTCTTGATGTGCAGTAACTGTTGTAATAAAGGAAACATAGCACCCAATTTGGTCCCACAAACTGCAATGGATAGGTGGCCAGATAATCTGAGTGATGTTGGTTGACGGATAAATATTGGCTCGGACACTGGGAAGAACTCCCCTGCTCCTCTTTGAAATAGTACCATTGGATCTTTTACACCCACAAGAGGGTAGACTGAGTTTAACATCTCATCTGAAAGATGGCACCTAACAGTGCAGCACTCCCTCAGAACTGCACTAGATATTCCATCTAGACTATGGGCTCAAGTGCATCTTGAGCCCAAAACATTCTAATTTAGATGCAAGAGTACTACCACAGAACCCAGCTGAACACTTTACTCTGGAATGGCACAGTCCACTCGCAGGCATTCTGATGGTCTCAGTCACAAGTTAATCCAGTTTGTGCTGGTTGGGAAATAGAGAGTCTCCCCTATGAAAAGTTTTCTATCAGTCCCAAGATTGGAGAACATCTAGAAATCACATGAGTAATTACTCTCCTAATTATAAGGCAACAAATAAATTATAGTAATTTGAATTTCTGAAAGCTGAAGTTTCAATGGCCAAAGTTAAAGGACATTAGAGGTGGCTTTTGGTGTTGGGGATCCACTTTGTAACTAAAATTACACTCTTTTGGGGCCATTTCTTTATTCATATCACCTGTAGAGTTAATATGAATTTATATCATGTTGGCATAGACCAATGGAGGTTCAGCTTTCAATTAAGTCAAATCAGCAAAATGTATTTGCTAATTTATTTGCTTATAATTTGGAGCATACAGCTGCAATAATTTAGCTTTGGTCCCATTTGGCTGTTTCCTTGTATACATAGTTTATATATTTTACTAAGGCTTTTCCATACCTATGTATGAATAAATGACTGAGTCATGCTTGAATGTTACTTAATTGACATCAGTTTCTCTATTAACCTTGATGACTGCAAGGATTGTCAATATTGAAGACTTAAAGAGTGATTACATCACTCCTAAACTAGCTATTGAGTGAAAAAGGTAATGGACACAATGAGGATGTTCTAAGGTTTGGCTCTTGCCAGACTGTACCTCTGGCCTGAGATAAAAGTAGTGTGCAACTGTACATTGCATAGTGGGCAAAAAGAAACTGTACTTTTGTGACTATCTCTGTCACTCACTTTGGGGATTTTTATGCATGATGATGGGTTTCCACTTGCAATAACAAACTAAATCTGAGTGTTAGTTCAGATAAATGGCATAAAAACCCATGCCTTTGGAAAGTTTCTAACTATTAGTGTCAGGTTGTATAAAGTCTTAAAGGACTTGACACTAATAGAACCTCAAATAGAATTAGTTTTGGCAGTATAGATTCCATTCCCAAAGGATGCAATTCTGCTGTAAAAACTGCCCATAACTTGCCATTGCTTGGCACTGTGATACAGTGTGACTTGTGTGAAAAATGGATATAAAATATATTGCAGTAGGTATTGTAGGGAATTCCCAAGGAACTTTGCCTTCCACATCTAACAGTAAATGATTGCCACTGACACTGGGTATTAAGTAGAAAATAGTGCATGATCCAGCTTCAAAATATTATCCCTCAGTTTAACAAGTGTGAAACTCATATTTTAAAGCAAAAAAAGTCAGCTTATTTTCCATCAATTTTCTCACTGTCTTTATTGATCTCCTGGATAGGATACATTTCCATGGACACCTATTGTTCTCTCTTCCCTCATCCTAGTGACAGTCCTTCATATGTTATCCAAGATAGCAAGTGTTGGTTGGCTATTCAGAAGAAGTGGTTGGATGGCAATCAGGAGCGGGAACACCAGCTGATCTTTTTCCCCTCCCTAATCCCGGGAAACTTAGTACCCCTACCACTTGCCTAACTAACTCAGTACAAAGATTAACGTCTGGCTTTCCTTGGCTCTATGGTTCAGCAACACAAAGCGTTAGGCCAATAAGCCATCATGCAACATGTGTGTATCCACTACTTGTGAGATTAATGACCCTGCAGGGTCAGTTTTAACTACTGGCAGAGGATGGACAGGCAGAGCGCATCTATTGGTCGCCTGTTCTTGCTGTTGAGAGTCCTGAGCTAATTTGTGAGGCCGAAGTCACCTTTGCAAGCTGTGGACACCAAAACAGGCACCCTGTCAGAGCTCACTGCTTCTGGGAAGGCCAGAAATGGCTGCCAGCTGACAATCCGAGCCTCTGTGGCAGAGGGAGGTGGTGGAAGGAGCAGCCTTATTATTTTTGTGCTCCAGCTCTCCCTGACCTCACTAAAAGAAAATAATTAAACATTTCCCGGGCTGTTCTGTGAGTGGTCTCCAGACATTAGGTCACTTGCCACTGGAAGAAATGGTAAAAGGGTCCTTTCTAATTATAGTACCTGGATTGCATAGTACATGTAAGTTGAAACAGGCAGGTTCGCTGGCCCTCCATTGCAGGAGCAGTGTAAATGAGGTGACAAGTGAGTGACTGGCAGTTTTTGGCCACTCCTGCCCTATTCAAGCTGGGCAGAATGAGTTAAAATCAGCCATACTAGCTTCCTGCTGTAAGCATGAATTATGTGTGCATAGTTACGTTTAGCAGCTGAAACATCACATCAGCTATTATCAAATGGTTTAGCATGTTATAGCAAGTGTGGGATCTATTGCTACTTCTCAATCTCATGCATTACCACCAGTAAGAAATAATTCCTGGATCACTTCCACTCCTTTCTAAGTATTTTTGAACACTAGAACTCTCTGAACATAGCATAAACAAATGTCAGAAATATGAGTTTCTTCTGGTTGCATCCATTCTAACATTGCTACAAGAATGTCATCACTCATGGCCTGTATTAATATATATGCTTATAATGAATGGCATCCCTCTGAACTGGGTGGTTCGTTGATAACACACTGTTCTTTTGTCTATGGGAACTGGCTTTGAATCCACTGAGACTGCTGAGATAAACAGTCTCCAGTGCACCTCACTTTGGCAAGTAAAGAATTTACCACAAAACCTATAATGGTAATGGCAACACAGCTTGATGTGAAGAGAAAGTGGCAAATGAAAATTAAAGTGGAGAAGCCCTATCATTCAGCTCTAAGGACTGAGTGGCTGTCATACTTATCTTGCATTTAACGCAGAGAAGAAGCTGAAAGAATTTTAATACTTTTGCTTAGCTCTTTGGCATTGGAAGCCAAACAGGAACCATCAGGATTTATGGGAAGGGAGGAATGAAATTAGAAAAAAAAAGGAATAGCAGAAGAGGGAAGCCTGGAGTTATTACAGAATAGAGGATGCTCAGTGGTCATAGAATGATGGAATGATACCGCATAGTAGGAGGCCATTTGGCCCATCATGCCTGTGCAAGCTGACACAGAATCCCAGCAAAAAGTGCAAGGTTGTCCCAAAAGACAGCCAAACCAAATACTAAAATCATGGGGCACGATAGAAAGGAAGTAAGCAAGACTTGCATTTAGATAGCATCTTTCACAATCCCAGGATGTCCCAAAGTGCTTTACAGCCAATGAAGTACTTTTTTGAAGTGTAATCACTGCTGTAATGTAGGAAATGCAGCAGTCAATTTGCACAAGGCAACGTCCCACAAACAGAAAAGTGATAATGACCAGATAATCTGTTTTCAGTGCTGTAGGTTGTAGGATAAATATTAGCCAGGACAATGCATGGGAATTCTGATAGCCACCATCAGGCTCTATTAGAAGCTAAAGAAAAATTCAGATTAACAAAAATAGATGATTAATATAGTGTGTTGAGAATTGCATTGTACATATTGTTCATTTGAGGCTACCATGCACACATGAGCCAGCAGAGGGAGCTGAAAGAGAAAGTGAAAGTGAAACAGAATAAAGAAGACTCCATTATGTTCAACAGCAAGCTGCCTCTGTCTCAGTCTTTGC
Organism: Heterodontus francisci; assembly: GCF_036365525.1. Classification (NCBI taxonomy): domain Eukaryota; kingdom Metazoa; phylum Chordata; class Chondrichthyes; order Heterodontiformes; family Heterodontidae; genus Heterodontus; species Heterodontus francisci. The sequence continues at coordinate 17,375,132 of NC_090412.1, read as the reverse complement.
CTCATATTTCTTACTAAACTCGGCCAGACCTCACTCCAGTCCCGAGAACATCACAATTAATTTGTCGAACCATAAAAATCTGGAAGAGGAGTACACAAAATCCTGCTTGTTCTACTTAATCAGATGACAAGTACGTCCAGGTGAATAAAGATAGGCTTATGACTTCACAGATAAATTGCTTCTCAAAACAGTAGTCTTCCCTTCATTATAGGATTGACGTATGTAGTGAAAAAGGATCAAAAGCTTTAACACAGCTTGAATATGGAAAATCTTCAGCACATAATTGAAATATTGGAAAACAATGAATGTTATTGATGAATAATGCCTGAGAATGTTGAAGAATAAAAGTCTTGGTTGCAAATATTTGTCGTTCAGAATGGATTTTTGGTGAAATTTCCTGTAATTCAAAAGAAAACAACCTAGCAATGCTGTAGAGCCTCCTTCAAAATTATCTTCAGTTCCAATACAAAAAAAGAATGATAATATCCTTTGTTCTATGGCGTCTTTTTAATCTTCAAGCACCATCATACAATTGAGAAAAATAAATTGAAAAGAAAATTGCTAAGTTTTTATATATTATAAACATCACAAGTACCTTAAATTGAATTTAAAGTAGTAGAGGTATTACATATTCAAGTTCAGTTGGTAAGAAATCTACTCAAGCTTCTCCCTAATGGGTTATTGCCATGATGTCTATCCAATGCCTTGTCATCTGCCAGTGCACTTGGTGCATTACAGTCATAGAGCACTGAAACAGGCCCTTTGGCCCACTGAATCTGTGCTGACCATCAACCACCCATTTATACTAATTCTACATTAATCCCATATCCCCTACCACATCCCCACCTTCCCTCAATTCTCCTACCACCCACCTATACTAGGGCCAATTTACCTATCAACCTGCAAGTCTTTGGTTTTGGGAGGAAACTGGAGCACCCAGTGGAAGCCCATGCGGTCACAGGGAGAACTTGCAAAGTCTGCACAGGCAGTACCCAGAACTGAACCTGGGTTGCTGCAGCTGTGAGGCTGCAGTGCTAACCACTGTGCCGCCCCCTATATTATAGAAATCATAGAAACATAGAAAAGTTACGGCACAGAAAGAGGCCATTCAGCCCATCGTGTCTGCACTGGCTGGAAAAACTAGCCGCCCATTCTAATCCCACCTTCCAACACCTGGTCCATAGCCTTGCAGGTTACAGCAGTTCAGGTGCCGATCCAGGAACCTTTTAAATGAGTTGAGGGTTTCTGCCTCCACCACCAATCCAGGCAGTGAATTCCAGACACCCACCACCCTCCGGGTGAAAAAGTCTTTCCTCATGTCTCCTCTAATCCGTCTACCAATCATCTTAAATCTGTGCCCACTCGTAATTGACCTCGCCACTAGGAGAAACAGGTCCTTCCTGTCTACTCTATCTAAGCCCCTCATAATTTTGTAAACCTCAATTAAATCACCCCTCAACCTCTTCTGTTCTAAGGAAAACAACCATGGCCTATCCAATCTTTCCTCATAGCTGCAACTTTCAAGCCCTAGCAACATTCTTGCAAATCTCCTCTGCACTCTCTCCAGAGCAATTATGTCCTTCCTGTAATGTGGTGACCAGAACTGTACACAATACTTCAGCTGTGGGCTAACCAGCTTTTTATACAGTTCCAGCAGTACATCCCTGCTTTTGTATTCTATACCTCGGCCAATAAAGGAAAGCATTCCATATGCCTTATTCATCACTTTATCTACCTGTCCTGCTACTTTCAGGGACCTGTGGACATGCACTCCAAGGTCTCTCACTTCTTCTACCCCTCTCAATATCCTCCCGTTTATTGTGGTATTGTCACCTCTGTTTCTGCTACAATACAGAAGCAACTGGCCATTCGATGTGTTCTTTTGGGTTTTTCTTTTTAGCACAGTTTTATCAAACTGCTAAAATTGAGTTTACTGGCTAAATAGACTCCTATTATTTATTGCAATTTCACTTATTTTCTTCAAGTGTGTTTTGACTTAATTATATTCAACCTTAACTGCATTGGCTTTTCGTTACCATGAGGCAATTGGTACAACTGATCCATGATCTGTATGAACAAATACAGTAGCATGAACCTTGATGCAAGGCCTTCATTTACAAATAATCAGCAACTCAGAGTCATCTCTTTTAGTTCCATATTGTTTAGATTTGTGCAAAGTTGGCGCTTCGGAAATGTTGGCAACATTTCACTCCTACATTCTGTGAGACAGAGCAAATGCAGTCGTGTCGGCATTAAAGAGTTTTAGTTTCTGTTTATATGAGTCTCTATAGGGCTTTAATTCCAGTAATCATACTCAACAAACATTACTTTAAACAAATCGCTGATAGTAAATGTTGGGATATTTTGCAAGAATCGAAGTGCAATTGCAATCTGTTTCCATCTTTGTAGGCTTCTCCATACAGTCAAGTTCCTACCAATGAAAAGCAATCCACAGAAATATCCTGATTCATTTTTATCAATATTAATATTGCCCCCCTCCATATAGAGTGTTGACGTAGGTGTCCTATTAAGTTCAAGTCTAATTAGGACACAAGAAGAGCCTAAGAATTTAGGCCCAATAAATTTTGAAAAAGAATTTGCATTTATATAACTCCTTTCACGATCTCACAATGTCCCAAACAGCGAAGAAAACCAAAACACTGCGCGTGCTGGAAATCTGAAACAAAAACAGAAAATGCTGGAAATATTCAGCAGGTCAGGCAGAGACGAACAGTACCAGCATTTTTTGTTTTTGTCCCAAACAGCATTTCAGCTTATGAAGTACTTTTTTTTTTGGAAGTGTTGTAATGTAGGAAACGCAACAGCCAATTTGCAAGCCCCACAAACAGCAATGTGATAATTGTCAGATAATTTGTGCTTTTTTTAGTGATGTCTGTTGAGGAATAAATATTGAAAGATTAGGCCTGCCTACTCAGTAAATCCCTCAATCCCTTCTGTCTAATTGCCTCTTGAACATATTTCCACTATTCAGTTCAGTGAGTCATAGTGGTAACATTTCATAATTCTGTTAGGTCTTGGGCCAGCTGTGGCTCACTTGGTAGCGCTCTCACCTCTGAGGTAGATGTTCCAGGTTTAAGTACAAAACTCAAGGCTGACGCTCCAGTGCAGTACTGAGGGAGTGCTGCGGTGCTGTCTTTTAGATGAAATGTTAAACCGAGGCCCCGTCTCTCCTCTCAGACAGATGTAAAAGATCCCATGGCACTGTTTAGAATATTGGCAGGGGGTTATCCCCACTGTCCTGGTCAATATTTATCCCTCTATCAACATCACACAGTTTATCTGGTCATTACCACGTTGGTATTTATAAGAGCTTGCTGTGCACAAATTGGGTGCTGCATTTCCTACATTACAATAGTGACTGCACTTCAAAAGTCCTTCATTGGCTCTAAAGTGCTTTGAGATGTCCTGTGGTTGTAAAAGGTGCTGAATCAATACAAGTCTTTTGGGTTAAAGTTCCAAATGGCTCCTCTTCTTACTCCTACCTTCCCACATTTCCCTGTATCCCACGGGCAATCATGTGTAATGTTTGTACCTATTGCAGGTGACACATTTCCACCATATTTCATTGCAATACATGCTATTCAAACTCAAAGTAAGGTATCTGCAAAAGTTTTGGTCTTTGGCCGTTTTTGGATCCACAATGTACAAAGAACAAAACAAAAAGTGTTATAAAAACAGAAAGGCTTTAAGCAAGTGAAAAGGGGAAGAGGGGAAGAAGAACAAAAGGGAAGGTGTGTGATAGGGCAGAGGCCGGGAGAGATTAAATGACAAAGATGTCACAGAACAAAGGCAAAGGGAGTGCTAATAGTTGTAGTAAAAGACAAAGCATTAGTCCAGAGAGAGTGTTAATGGCAGAATAATGAACAGCTCAGTCCAAAAGTAAAAACAAAAGCAAAAACCTGAAAAACAAGTTTGAGACAGGCACATGGTAAAAATAAAATAAAATAAAGCCTATCACATTCTAACCTTTGCCAATTCTGATGAAAGGTCACGGACCCGAAACATTAACTCTGTTTCCCTCTTGACAGATGCTGCTAGACCTGCTGACTACTGCCAGCGCTTGCTGTTTTTATTTCAGATTTCCAGCATCCGCAATATTTTGCTTTTATTTAAGACAATAAGTGTTACCACTTTGAAATTATGAAACATCCCCCAGTGCAGTGAGCTTACTGCGGCTTCTAGCAGGTACAAAACATAAACAAAGTACTGAATTTTCTGAATCACTTCAACCAATACTTAGTGTCATAGCAAGCTGCAGAATTTATTTACTAATATAGTTTTCACAAACTTTGTTTAGAACTTTTCAACTTGGATCTCACTTTTTTGCGGCAGATTTTAGTTGTTCACTGAGAGTCCAAGGCTGAGTGATCTACAGATGTTAATAGCCCACATTTTGTGGTAGTAATGACACAGAAACTGTCAGCATTGCTGTCATTACTTCTCTGAATCTGGTAGTACCTTCTGGAGTCTGCACATGTACAGTCACTGTCAGTGGATCTACGCTTTCCCATAGGGTGTGTGAAATCCACCAGACTGTAATCAAGTAGAAATCACTGAACTGACGGGAACTTGCCCTTTTACACTATGAATCTTGCTGTAAAAACCCTTGAAAAAGTTACATTTTGTTGATTGAGGCATAACTCTGTTTTTAGTGGTGTACTAAGTTCATAAAAACTGCCTTACTGGCCCTGAAAAACTAATCTTATATTTATGGAATGTCAAATGTCTCCATTATGATTAAAAAAAATCACTTATTTAAAAAAAACATTTTAAAGTTTGTTTATGATATTTCAGCTTCCGCCTTAATCCCACATGTATGTCCCAATCATTTATTTTGCCTGCTGTAAAATTTTAATTATAAGTGAAAAATTGAGTGCATTTTGCTTCCTGGTTTGCTGTCTGTAAGAAGACTTCAAAGTGATTGGCTGCTTACCCTTGATGCCATCATTGTCGTCGGACACCTGGAGGTCCCCTTGACTTGCAAGATCTTTGTGGGCAGCTTTGTTCACGATCAGTTCTAAATCATAGAATAATTAGTGTCACTCTTCTCTGAACCATCTCCAACATATTCAATATCTTTCTGAAGAGATAGTGCCTGGAATTGAATATAATATCCGAAATGTATTAGTATTTTTTAAATGGTAAGAGATTTTAAAGTGTAGATGTGCAAAGGGACCTGGGTGTCCTCATCAATAAGTCACTCAAAGCTAACATGCAAGCGCAGCAAGCAATTAGGAAAGCTAATGGTACGTTAGCCTTTGTCGCAAGAGGATTTGCGTGTAGGAGTAGTGACGTCTTGCTTCAATTGTATGAACCTTGGTTAGACCACACCTGGAGTACTATGCACAGTTTTGGTCCCCTTACCTTAGGAAGGATATTATTGCCGTAGAGGGAGTACAATGAAGGTTCACCAGACTTGTTCCGGGATGGCGAAGCTATCCTATGAAGAGACGTTGGGGAAACCGGGTCTGTATTCTCTCGAGTTTCGAGGAATGAGAGGTGATCTCATTGAAACCTACAAAATATTTAAAAGGATAGACAGGGTAGATGCAGCTAAGGTGTTTCCCCTGCTTGGAGAGTCTAGAACCAGGGGATACAAATTCAAAATAAGGGGGAAGCCACTTAGGACAGAGATGAGGAGAACTTTCTTTACTCAGAGGGTTATGAATGTTTGGAATTCTCTACCCCAGAGGGATGTGGAAGCTCAGTCATTGAGTATGTTTAAAGTAGAGATCGACAGATTTCTAAATACCAATGACATAAAAAGATATGGGGACAGTGTGGGAAAAAGGCATTAATGTGGATGATCAGCCATGATCGTACTGAATGGTGGAGCAGGCTCGATGGGCTGAATGGCCTACTCCTGCTCCTATATTCCTATGTGGCTCACAAGTAATCTGGATAAGGCCAAAGTAACACTTTAATATAGCCAAGTATCCATGAGACAGATTTTATCACTGATCAGTTTATTGAAGACTGCTCAACAATGGTTTGAAACTTTCACTGTTTCTTTGCAGTTAAGATAATATATGTAACAGCTATTGTAGCTATTCTCATTAATCCGCATTTAAAGGCAACTCTTTATAAAGACTTTCCTTTCCTGTAGCATACTCAGAGCATCATATAACCATTTTCCTTCATAGCAATGGTAAAATGTAGCTTTTCACACAAGATTAGTTGGTAGACATTAAATATCTGATTACTGATATTGTTCTATCCAGAGGGTATTCTGAGTAGAAGCTCATTACATGGTGTTGAAAGTTGTCCCATTACAAACTATGCATCTTTATAACACAGTGGTATTAAGAAAAAGACAGAGGGATCTTTTCTGATATAATTATTGTACTACAGGGTACAGTAGAATAATACCAATGTTACCGGACTCGAAGCACAGCAAACCTACACTAAGAATCCAGAGACATGAGTTCAAATCCTACCATAGCAGTTTGTGAATTTGAATTCAGTTAATCAAATACATCATAGTAATGGTGACCAGGAAGCTATCGGAATTTCATAACATCCCAACTGATCCTTTATGGAAGAAAATGTGCCATTCTTCCCCAGTCTAGCCTATATGTGACCCCAAACCCATGTGGTTGAGTCTTAACTGCCCTCAGAAATGGCCTAGCGAGCCACTCAGTTGTATCTTCTCTTCTTTGGCTTCCTTATCGCGAGAGACAATGGGTAAGTGCCTGCAGGTGGTCAGTGGTGTGTGGAGTAGCGCCTGGAGTGGCTATAAAGGCCAATTCTGGAGTGACAGGCTCTTCCACAGGTGCTGCAGAAAAATTTGTTTGTCGGGGCTGTTACATAGTTGGCTCTCCCCTTGCGCTTTTGTCTTTTTTCCTGCCAACTACTAAGTCTCTTCGACTCGCCACACTTTAGCCCCGCCTTTATGACTGCCCACCAGCTCTGGCGAACGCTGGCAACTGACTCCCACAACTTGTGATCAATGTCACAGGATTTCATGTCGCGTTTGCAGACGTCTTTGAAGCGGAGACATGGATGGCCGGTGGGTCTGATACCAGTGGCAAGCTCGCTGTACAATGTGTCCTCGGGGATCCTGCCATCTTCCATGCGGCTCACTTGGCCAAACCATCTCAAGCGCCGCTGACTCAGTAGTGTGTATAAGCTGGGGATGTTGGTCGCCTCGAGGACTTCTGTGTTGGAGATACGGTCCTGCCACCTGATGCCAAGTATTCTCCGGAGGCAGCGAAGATGGAATGAATTGAGACGTCGCTCTTGGCTGACATACGTTGTCCAGGCCTCGCTGGCATAGAGCGAGGTACTGAGGACACAGGCTTGATACACTCGGACTTTTGTGTTCCACGTCAGCGCGCCATTTTCCCACACTCTCTTGGCCAGTCTGGACATAGCAGTGGAAGCCTTTCCCATGCGCTTGTTGATTTCTGCATCTAGAGACAGGTTACTGGTGATAGTTGAGCCTAGGTAGGTGAACTCTTGAACCACTTCCAGAGCGTGGTCGCCAATATTGATGGATGGAGCATTTCTGACGTCCTGCCCCATGATGTTCATTTTCTTGAGGCTGATGGTTAGGCCAAATTCATTGCAGGCAGCCGCAAACCTGTCGATGAGACTCTGCAGGCATTCTTCAGTGTGAGATGTTAAAGCAGCATCGTCTGCAAAGAGGAGTTCCCTGATGAGGACTTTCCGTACTTTGGACTTCGCTCTTAGACGGGCAAGGTTGAACAACCTGCCCCCTGATCTTGTGTGGAGGAAAATTCCTTCTTCAGAAGACTTGAACGCATGTGAAAGCAGCAGAGAGAACAAAATCCCAAAGAGTGTGGGTGCGAGAACACAGCCCTGTTTCACGCCACTCAGGATAGGAAAGGGGTCTGATGAGGTGCCGCCATGTTGAATTGTGCCTTTTATATTGTCATGGAATGATGTGATGATACTTAGTAGCTTTGGTGGATATCCAATCTTTTCTAGTAGTCGGAAGAGACCACATCTGCTGACGAGGTCAAAGGCTTTGGTGAGATCAATGAAAGCAATGTAGAGGGGCATCTGTTGTTCGCGGCATTTCTTGTGTATCTGACGAAGGGAGAACAGCATGTCAATGGTCGATCTCTCTGCACGAAAGCCACACTGTGCCTCAGGGTAGACGCGCTCGGCCAGCTTCTGGAGCCTGTTTAGAGCGACTCGAGCAAAGACTTTCCCCACTATGCTGAGCAGGGATATTCCACGGTAGTTGTTGCAGTCACCTCGGTCACCTTTGTTTTTATAGAGGGTGATGATGTTGGCATCGCGCATGTCCTAGGGTACTGCTCCCTCATCCCAGCACAGGCATAGCAGTTCATGTAGTGCTGAGAGTATAGCAGGCTTGGCACTCTTGATTATTTCAGGGGTAATGCTGTCCTTCCCAGGGGCTTTTCCGCTGGCTAGAGAATCAATGGCATCACTGAGTTCCGATTTTGTTGGCTGTATGTCCAGCTCATCCATGACTGGTAGAGGCTGGGCTGCATTGAGGGCAGTCTCAGTGACAATATTCTCCCTGGAGTACAGTTCTAGGTAGTGCTCAACCCAGCGGTCCATTTGTTTGCGTTGGTCAGTTGTATCAAACCCCTACAAAAATGAATAGTGAGAAGAAAGCCGGATGGACCACCTGGCACCAGCGGAGACATCAGATTCAGACACTGCAAAGGCACACCCAGCCCAAATGAGCCTGCAAAGTCCTGCTAATTAACTTCTGGTGACTTGTGCCAAGAAAATTGGGACAGCTGTAGAAGAGCATGCCAGGAGAAGCATGTGGCATACCTGAAAATTTTGTGTGCAACTTGTCAGGCTACAAGACAAAACTTCATGCAGGATAAACAGCAGAAGCATGACTATTGTCTGACATAGTCATCCTTACAGAATAATAACTATCAGCCAACATTCCAGACTCCTCTATCACCATTCCTGTATGTCCAATCTTCACCCACTGGCAGGACAAACCCAGTGATATATAGTTGGAAGTGACTGGCCCCATGACATCGCATGGAATCAGGTCAAACATGGGCAATGAAACCTCCTCTGTGAGAAAACACGAGAGAAAAATCCATTGACCTCATCCTCATCAATCTACCTGTTGCAGATGTAGCTGCCCATGACCCCTGCACAGAGACAAGGACACTTCAATCATTCATTATCACCGTGCTAAATGGGATAGTTTCAGGACAGCTCAGAACAGAATTGTATTCCACCACAATCTGTAACCTTATCACCCAGCATATCCCTCATTATCATTAAGCCAGGCAGCCAACTCTGGTTCAATGAGGAGTGTGGAAGAACATGCCAGGAGTAGCACTGGGTCTACGTCAAAATGACATGCCAACCTGGTGATGCTACAACACAGGGTTTCATGCACGCTAATCAGCAGAAGTAGCTTGCTACAGTCAGAGCTAAGCTTCTCACAATCAACAATCAGATCAAAGCTCAATGGTCCTGTCACATCCATTCATAAATGGCGGTGGACAATTAAACAACTGTAGGAGAAAGCTCCGGATCTTCCCCTTCCTCAATTGGCAGTGACACAATGAGTAAAAATTAAGTAAGCTAAAATTCCCACTTAAAATCTGGTAAACAGTTTGGTGTTTATGTCAAATAACTTGAGGTAAGAAGAGCATTGAGTGTTGTTTCAAAATGAATCATAGACGATTAAGGCACAGAAAGAGGCCATTCAGCCCATTGTGCCTGTACCAACTTTTTGAAAGAGCTATCGAATTAGTCCTACTCCCCTCCTTTTACTCCAAAGTCCTGCGAAATGATTCCTTTTGAAGTATTTATCCCATTCCCTTTTGAAAATTCCCCTTTCAGGCAGTGCATTCCTCAGATTGTAACAACTCAACTGCATTAAAAAAAAGTTTCCTCATCTCCCCCCAGTTCTTCTACCAATTATCTTAACTCTGTGTCTTCTGGTTACTGACACTCCTGCCAGTGGAAATAGTTTTTTTCCTATCTAATCTATTAAAACTAATCATAATTTTGAACACCTCTATTAAATCTCCCACTTAACCTTCTCTGCTCTAAGTAGAACAATCCCAGCTTCTCTAGTCTCTCCACATAATTGAGGATCCTCATCTCTAACACTTTTTAATTAAATCTCCTATGCACCAGTCCAAATTCCTAAAGCATGGTGCCCAGAATTGGACACAATACTCCAGGTGACGTCTAACCAGTGATTTATAAAGATTTAGCATGACTTCCCTGCTTTTGTAGTCTACAGGGGCATAGCTTTTAGCATGATACCCATGGTTAGGACCTTTAATACTTCAATACTGGCTGACAAGCTGAAGTGAGATGAGTATCATCAGTTCTCAGCCAGGTAACTGAACAGTATGCACTGTGGCCACAAAATGTCCCATATTCAGACTTGTGAGCAGAGAAACATATGTGGTGCTGGCCCTGTATTAACAGTGCTCAGACAATTCCAACCTGCTCATGGACGATTTTCGGATCCATTGCTGCTTTACTCACCACCATAAGTTAAGCGAAGCAATAGGAAATTAGTTGAAATAATTCCAATTCACCACTCTAAAAAGTGGTAGCTACTTACCTTTTGTAAATGAGCCTGGCTCGTAGTGCTCTCAGGAGTAAAGGGAAGTAGATGGTGACCAAAGTAAAGGTATGTTAAGAATGCTAACAGCAATGAATTACTGATATAAGTGAAGCAATGACAGCTTAAAATGACATTGAAAAGCTTGGTCTATGACTTAACTGCATTTAAAGCCATCAAAGTCTTTAAGGTTTAACCTGAAGCAACAGATTGCAGGAGGCATATCAATCCTTTGAAACATCATTAAATTTCATAGAATCATAGAAAGTTTACGGCATAGAATGAGGCCACTTGGCCCATCATGTCTGTGCTGGCTGAAAAACGAGCCACCCAGCCTAATCCCACTTTCCAGCATTTGGTCCGTAGCCCTGGAGGTTTCAGGACTTCAGGCGCATAGCCAGATAACTTTTAAATTAGTTGAGGGTTTCTGCCTCTACCACCCTACGGGCAGTGAGTTCCAGACCCCCACCACACTCTGGGTGAAAAATCTTTTCCTCATCTCTCCTCTAATCTTTCTACCAATCATTTTAACTCTATGCCTTCTAGTCACTGACCTCTCTGCTAAGGTAAATAGGCCTTTCACATCCACTCTATCCAGGCCACTCACAATTTTGTATTCCTCAATCAAATCTCCCCTCAGCCTTCTCTGTTCCAAGGAGAACAACCCCAGCCTATCCAATCTTTCCTCATAGCTGCATTTTTCCAGTCCCAGCAACATCTTCGTAAATCTCCTCTGTATCCTCCATAGTGCAATTACATCCTTTCTGTAATGAGGTGACCAGACCTGCACACAGTGCTTGAGTTGTGGCCTACCTAATGATTTATACAGTTCCAGCATAACCTCCCCGCTCTTATATTCTATACCCTAGGCTAATAAAGGAAAGGATTCCACATGCCTTCTAAACCACCTTATCGACCTGTCCTGCTACCTTCAGGGATCTGTGGACATTCACTCCAAGGTCCTTCACTTCCTCTACACTTCTCAGTATTCTCCCATTAACTGTATATTCCTTTGCCTTGTTTAATGCCCCAATATAGTGCATGACAGAGATCAGCCATTGTTGGCCAAAGATGCTTCTTTAAAAAAAGGGTTGATGCATGCAGACACTTGGGTCCAATTTTAACTCTGTCTAAGTGAATGAGTTTTGAGTTAAAATCAGCCCCAAACAGTGTCCTATCATTGAACATAGAGACAACATCACTCCTGACACTTCAGATTACAGTAATGATATATCGAAGTTTAAAAAATAATTATGCACTGTGTTCATTGTTTGCTGGTCATTAAATAATTGAATTATTGGCTTTTTGACCTGGTGAAGTTTTAGCTTAAATCAAGTGGGAGTTCAAACTCCTTTGTGCACTATTTTAATAAAGCTGCTAACCTATTTAAGTTGTTTGGTGAAGAGCTTTGCTGAAATAATGCACTCAGGAATTTACTGTGAATGTGTTAATCAATGCGCTGAAAGTAGCACATCAAAGAATTGAAATCCCTTGCATTTCATTAAGAGTTCAGAGTCAGTTAATAAAAATGTTTTCTTCATATCTTCACAGATTATCCTCCAACTTTCATATCTGTAGATTTGCTTCAAGAAACCATCATTACCTCAGAAGGGAATAATGGAGTTGTATAGAATAGCACGATATGTATGAAAGACATGATCTGCGGCCTCCAAAGTCATGATACCTGGTGGCTTTTGTCCATGTCTATAGCACAGAACAGACGAGTGAAAATTAACATGAATAACAGAAGCAAATTAGCAGGAAAGCTCACCACAAGTGAATAATTGAAAAGGGTTCAGAAGGGAACTAGTTGTGTTGTTGCAGCAAAAGGATTGAAAGGGCGGCACAGTGGCGCAGTGGTTAGCACCGCAGCCTCACAGCTCCAGGGACCTGGGTTCAATTCTGGGTACTGCCTGTGTGGGGTTTGCAAGTTCTCCCTGTGTCTGCGTGGGTTTTCTCCGGGTGCTCTGGTTTCCTCCCACAAGCCAAAAGACTTGCAGGTTGGTAGGTAAATTGGCCATTATAAATTGTCACTAGTATAGGTAGGTGGTAGGGAAATACAGGGGCAGGTGGGGATGTTTGGTAGGAATATGGGATTAGTGTAGGATTAGTATAAATGGGTGGTTGATGGTCGGCACAGACTCGGTGGGCCGAAGGGCCTGTTTCAGTTCTGTATCTCTAATCTAGTACAGGACTGTTGGGCTGAATGGTATTTTCGGTGCTCCAAAAATTTCTATGTAGCTGTTATCAGCAGTAACCATGTTCTTCTTTAAGATGGTCTTTTCCAATTTATATTGTGAATAAAGCAACCTTTCTCCAGAATGGGTTATTATATATTGAGAAATCTAGGTGAAAGGACAAGGCACATAGTACAGGGCACCAAAGCTGAGGAGGAGGATAGAAGACAGGGCAAATTAAGATGTTGTGATGGGGCGTTACCAAGTTTGGTTGTAAAACCTTCTAGTTTGGAAGAGTAAGGGAAGGCTGATGGCCAGTAAGTTGCCCTGTATTATTGAAAGATTGGTATGGTTTAAGGTGACTTTATCCATCATTTTCATGTTATTTTTAGTGCTGGTATTGTGCAAATGTCAGTGTTTAAAATTGCACTTAAGAAAAATAAACCGTTACTTTCCTTACTGAGAGTGGGATTGCCAGATCAGTTCAGTTAAACTTTCAAAGTAAGTTAAGTGAGGTCTACCTTGTTCGGTAGCCTTGCAGGGGTCAGAGAGGAATTGCCCAGATTTTATTTCCTAAACTAGCCGAGGGGTTTTTTTTCTTTGTTTATTTGCCTCCCCCTAGAGATTGCCTGGCTGGTTTGCTGGGTGTTGGGGTTTGTATAACTTGCAACATGACAGAATGGGACAGAATGGCTCAATGGAACCAGCTGCCCTTCTCACGTCCTTCGATTGTGGAAGCTTGAACTCTTGCAGGAGACATGCCTCTCACTTTGTTTCACATCTGAAAACTACTCCGAGCAAATTTTGTCCCTTCACCACAAGTGCCAGCTTCTTTTTGGCAGCTATTTTTTTTTTCCATCAGTTACCAGTTATGTATTAAACAGCTGAAAATAATAAATTTAACCTGGGAATTGGCTACTTTAATGATTTTAAACTGAACAGGAAGCAATGTAGAAAATGGTTTATGGCAGCCATTCAATAAAGAATTAATACTGAGCTGGAAGACATAAGGAGGCAAAAATGCATAAAACAATACACAGAAATAGAACTTTCCTTTTTGGTACAGAGACACTTTGGCTTGCATTGATTCAGTGAGTTTTTTGTGTATTGTACAACAGCAAAGTCTTTTTCGAGCATTTAAAGTTTCTGTACCTGAATAATCATTTACAAAGGAACATGAGGATTATTAAAGTCATGCTAATGACTTTGTTCTGTACCAAAGTTTAGAACTAAGAGCCACGAATAACGACATGACCTCCTCAAGCAATTACTCCCGCTGTTATGCTACTTTCCAGAACTGCAACAACAGCACACTTTAAGTGAGCATGGATGGTTTAGAACACTATAAATGTCATGGTCACAAAACAATATTAATCATGGCCCCCCCAAAACAAAGGGGCACAATTCCAGAATCACTCTCTCCCAGTACACGTTGGTTACTTTCCCTTAAAACCTCCTCCTCATATATCACAGTGGAATGAAACTCAGGTGGGTTCTTTCATTGATAAATGAACTATTTCCCAGGCTGTGAAGATTGTTACGGCCATGTGGCCATGTGGTGAGGAGTGTGGGTGGTTCCTACACTTCAACTCTCACCTGACCACAGCAAGTGTTTTTTGTTATTAGGGTTTCTGCACAAAGAACAGCCAGGCGCTGTGCAAGTGACTACTGGCAACACCTATGCAGTCGTATTCAGCTGGCCTCCAACACCGGAAACATCAGAGGAATATATGATGGCATTAAAGAGAGCTTTTGGGCCAACCATCAAGAAGATCGCACCCCTCAAGTCTAAATCAGGGGACACGATCACTGGCCAATGCAAGCAAATGGACCGCTGGGTGGAGCACTACCTCGAACTGTACTCCAGGTAAAATGTTGTCACTGAGACTGCCCTCAATGCAGCCCAGTCTCTGCCAGTCATGGATGAGCTGGATGAACAGCCAACAAAATCGGAACTCAGTGATGCCATTGATTCTCTAGCCAGTGGAAAAGCCCCTGGGAAGGACAGCATTACCCCTGAAATAATCAAGAGTGCCAAGCCTGCTATACTCTCAGCACTCCATGAACTGCTTTGCCTGTGCTGGGATGAAGGAGCAGTACCACAGGACATGCGCGATGCCAATATCATCACCCTCTATAAGAACAAGGGTGACTGCGGTGACTGCAACAACTACCATGGAGTCTCCCTGCTCAGCATTGTGGGGGAAGTCTTCGCTCGAGTCGTGTCTACTCTGAGGCACAGTGTGGCTTCTGAGCAGAGAGATCGACCATTGACATGCTGTTCTCCCTTCGCCAGCTACAGCAGAAATGCCACGAACAACAGATGCCCCTCTACGTCGCTTTGATAGATCTCACCAAAGCCTTTAACCTCATCAGCAGACGTGGTCTCCAGACTACTAGCAAAGATCAGATGTCCACCAAAGCTACTAAGTATCATCACCTCATTCCATGACAATATGAAAGGCACAATTCAGCATAGCGGTGCCTCATCAGACCCCTTTCCTATCCTGAGTGGCATGAAACAAGGCTGTGTTCTCGCACCTACACTGTTTGGGATCTTCTTCTCACTGCTGCTCTCACATGCATTCATGTCTTCAGAAGAAGGAATTTTCCTCCACACAAGATCAGATGGCAGGTTGTTCAACCTTGCCCGTCTTAGAGCAAAGACCAGAGTACGGAAGGTCCTCATCAGGGAACTCATCAGGGAACTCTTCTTTGCTGACGATGCTGCATTAACATCCCACACAGAAGAGTGCCTGCAGAGACTCATCGACAGGATTGCAGCTGCCTGCAACGAATTTGGCCTAACCATCAGCCTCAAGAAAACGAACATTATGGGACAGGACGTCAGAAATGCTTCATCCATCAATATTGGTAACCACGCTCTGGAAGTGGTTCAAGAGTTCACCTACCTAGGCTCAACTATCACCTGTCTCTAGATGCAGAAATCAACAAGCGCATGGGAAAGGCTTCCACTGCTATGTCCAGACTGGCCAAGAGAGTGTGGGAAAATGGCGCGCTGACACGGAACACAAAAGTCCGTGTGTATCAAGCCTGTGTCCTCAGTACCTTGCTCTATGGCAGCAAGGCCTGGACATCGTATGTCAGCCAAGAGCGACTTCTCAATTCATTCCATCTTCGCTGCCTCCAGAGAATCCTTGGCATCAGATGGCAGGACCTTATCTCCAACACAGAAGTCCTCGAGGCGGCCAACATCCCCAGCATATACACCCTACTGAGCCAGCGGCGCCTGAGATGGCTTGGCCATGTGAGCCACATGGAAGATGGCAGGATCCCCAAGGACGCATTGTACAGCGAGCTTGTCACTGGTATCAGTCCCATCGGCCGTCCATGTCTCCGCTTTAAAGATGTCTGCAAACGCGACATTAAGTCCTGTGACATTGACAACAAGTCGTGGGAGTCAGTTGCCAGTGATCGCCAGAGCTGGCGGACAGCCATAAAGGCAGTGCTAAAGAGTGGCAAGTCGAAGAGACTTAGATGTTGGCAGGAAAAAAGGCAGAAGCGCAAGGGGAGAGCCAACTGTTTAACAGCCCTGAAAACCAATTTTATCTGTAGCACCTGTGGAAGAGTCTGTCATTCTAGAATTGGCCTTTATAGCCACTCCAGGTGCTGCTTCACAAACCACTGACCACCTCCAGGTGCTTACCCATTGTCTCTTGAACAAGGAGGCCAAAGAGAAGAGAAGAGAGAGAAGAGAATCCCTTTGTGCTTTATTTGTCAAATAAACAGACAATGATGGGTTGTCTTGTAGGCTTAAAACAGAAGGTTAATTATTTATTAAACAGTATGCCTTATCCCGAAATTGTCATAGTTGCACTCATTCACACATTCACTTGCACACACACACGCACACGCACGCACACATACACACACACACACAAAAGAAGAGACAGATAGAGAGGAAAATGGGTAAATGGTTTGAAGTGAGGTAGGGTTTCATGGTTCACGGTAAACCTGTTGAATTCTCTCAGAGTTCAAGTTCTCTTTATTGCAGGCCTGAGGTATTTGTGGATTTCTGTGTCAGTTGAAAGGTCAGTTTGAAGACAGAGGATCACTTCCAATTCTCTGCTGCACAAGTTGAAAGGTAGAATTCATAGCAGGGTGCCTTCCTTTCTGCTTGTTGGCTTTTCTCCAGCCCTCAGCTGGACACGCTTTAGTGATGTTTCCTCCTGGGTCTCCCTCCTCCTCTCTCCAGAGAGCTACTTTTAAGGTTAAAAATAGTTTCACATCTTTGCCTCTATTGGGAGACAGAGCTTTTCCTCCCTATAGTAACTAACAATGGCCCAGGATGTGGCTACTGCACACCTTCTTAGTTTCAGAAAAACCTATTCAATTCAAACATGTCTCTTGATGGGTTCAGGATGGGTATAATTGACACCTCTTAGCCTTGAATGTATTCATTTGTCCTTGCCAGACAGTAGACAGTTTGAATACACAAACAAGATCTTTTGACCTTCGGTGGCCATTTTCAAACACATTATCCACTTTTTAAAAAAGAAAAGTCAATTTTTATAACTCTTCAAGTTGAGTTCTTGTAGTTTCAAGTGGTGCACTTTCCATGCATGTCACAAAATGAAAATCTATCCCTGCATCTCTACTGCTCCATGCTCATCCAAAACTCTCCTGCCAGGATCCTATCCTGCTCCAAGTCCTTACTGACCTACTTTGGCTCCTGGTCCCTCAATACCTCAAATTTAAAATCTTAATTGTTGTACTGAAATCTTGCCATGGCCTTGCCCCTTCCTATCTCTGTGATCTCATTGAGCACTACAAAAGTCTCCCTGCCTCCCTCCCACCCAAAATTCTATTCCTCTAGCGCTGGTTTCATGTGCATTGCCTACTTCATTGGTCTCATGATTAGCAGCCAGGCCTTCAGCTAGTATAAAATTCCCTCCCTAAAATCCCTCTGCCTCTCTATCTCCCTCTCTTCCTAAAGACCCTCCTTAAAAACTACCTTTTTAACCAAGTTTTTTGTTGTCCTTACTAATTTGGGCTTGACATCTATTTTTTGCATTCTTCTATTAAGCATCTTGGAACATTCTTCTCCATTTTAAAGAGCTATATAAATGTAGGTTGTTGTTGTGGTTGTTTATTTGTTCCCACGTTCTGCTAACAGCACTCAAAAAGTTACAAGCAGTATTAGTTATTACTTTTGCTGTACAGTTCTTCCTGGTTGTCAGTAGAGTTCCAGGTGTGTATTGGGTAGTTCCAATGTAAATTGGCCTGATTGTTGAATTATCTTTGGTAACTACCAGTTATTCAGTCAATTGTGTGCAACATGACTCAGACAATGCTATGGGAAACAGATTTTCCTCTTACAACAACATTGTAATCCTATGGGATAACTTTCCTTCAGTGGGAGCATATACTGGGAATTTGGATGTATGCCTGGCACCATGACCCCCAAAAAAATTTTCCAAGGAGTCAGCCATGGCCCATGGCTCGGTTGTTAACATTCTCACTTCTCAGTCACAGGTCATAATCCCACTCCACAGACATCAGCACATAATCTAGGCTGATAATTCAGTCCAGTGCTCCAGTGCACTGTCCAAGGGGCCGTCTTTCGGACGAGGAGTTAAACCAAGGCCCTGCCTGCCCTCCCAGCTGAATGCAAAAGATCCCTTGAGCTATTTTGAAGAAGAGCAGCTGGGTCTGTAAAATGCTTTGAGACGTTCTGAGGTTGTGAATAACGTTATATAAATACAAATGTCATTCTATTAATTTCAACTGATAAAAAATTGTGAGAGGGATCACACTCACAGATTCCTAACACATGCTTCATTTATACAAATTAGGAGCAGGAGTAGGCCACTCGGCCCTTCGAGCCTGCTCCGCCATTCAATAAGGTCATGACTGAACTGAATACTCCACATTTCCACCTACCCCTGATAACCTTCCACCCCCTTACTTATCAAAAATCTATCTCCTCTGCCTTAAAAATATTCAAAGACTCTGCTTCCATCGTCTTTTGAAGAAACAAAACTGCACCAGAAGCACTGAAGGAAAAACGCACCCCTATATATTTAATACCCTCTGGTAAGAATTTCTCAGGTTGTTACAGGAACAGCATCTTTCATACTTCTGCTTGCTGTTTCTTGCCAAAGCTTAAATGCTTTCTAAAGTTTACGATACTGCTAAAAAGGCTAAAGATGCATTTATGATGTCAAATCATATAGTGACTAGTGGCATGCATGCACTTCCCTATTCTTTCTCAGCACTTCAGCTCATTCAGAATCTCTCCGAAAATGCACAAGCCTTGCCCTTTTCCAAACCGTCAAGGTTCAGAGTCTGCTCACAGTTTGAAATTTCTTTCTCCCTGTCAATTTTCCTCCCTTGTTAAATTAGTCCTCCTGTTTATGGTTATTATTCTTTTACCTCAGGCTGAGCTGACTCTCTGTAACAGTCACTGTAGCACATATGATCTTGTTACTGGTTTCCCTTATATTCGTCTCTTGATGCAAATATTCTTTTACAAGGCTGCCAATGGATTGTTTCAGAAACATTTTGGCAAAAGTTTTAGCTGAAAGTAGGGGCCCTGCACTGTTGCTCATAGCTGAAATATATTTAGATTTACATTTCCCAGTATATTACTTCAGGTATTGAATTACCCAAATTGGTACTTCAGCTGAATCGTTAGTTTGCCTCTACTTCATTAATCTGAAGCCATGTCACTATGTACTGTTTCCACTTAACTTTCTAACTGTACCTTAATTTCCCTTCAGACTATATATTCACATTGTCAGCATTACAATTTTGACATAAGAAGGTTTGAAGTAAAATTAATGTTTACCTTACGTCATATTCAGTTAAATTTAGAAGTTGTCCTTGTTCTCAAATCTTTCCATGGCCTCGCTAGCCCACCCACCCCATCCCCCACCCCCCAAAATCTCTCTAACCTCGTCCTGCTCTATAACCCTCTGAGATCTCTGCACTTCTCCAATTCTGGCCTCTTACACATCCCCGATTCTCATTGCTCCATTGGCAGCCATGCTTTCAGCTGTGCCCTAAGGTCTGGCATTCCATCACTAAACTTCTCTCCTTCTCTACCTCTCGCTTCCTACCTCTTTGAGCAAGCTTTTGGCCACCTGTCCTAATATCACCTTATGAGACTCGATGTCAAATTTTGTTTGATAATACTCCTTTGACGTTTTACTATGTTAAATGCACTATATAATTGCAAGTGTTGTTCTATATGATACAAGATGGCTTGCAGATTTTAAAGAGTAGATATTTGCAGCACGTCATTTGCACTTATCTTTTGAGAGAACTCTTTGGTGGAAGCTGGCACCTTGAACTCCTGTAATACTGCACCAAGTTGTGTATTTCATTTAAAACTCTGTTGCATGTATCTGAAGTCATACCAAGTCCCATTCAGCCATCATCCTGGTACTTGCTGAGCTGCATTGACTCCCTGAACTCAAACGCCTCTGTTTTATAATTCGGATCCTCAAGATCAAATCTCTCCATGGCCTCACCTCTTCCCAACTGTGTAACCTCCTCCAGTCCTATAAAGCTCATGAACCTGTAGTTCCTCTAACCATAGCCTCTTGTCCATTCCCCCACCCCATTCCTTCACCCCACCATTGGCGGCTGTGCCTTCAGCTGTCTAGACCCTAAGCTGAAATGCCCTCCTTAAATGTCTCCACCTCTCCCTTTCTTTTATACCCTCCTAAACACCTATCACTTTGACCAAGCTTTGGTCATCTAGCCTGATGTTTCCTTCTTTGTCAATTTTATGTTTGTTGCACTCTTGTTAACCACTTTGGAATGCTTTACTAAGTTAAAGGCACCACATAAATACAAGTTGTTGTTTTTGTGAACATATTGGAGGCAGCTTTTGCATCAAAGCCTGTTTCTCTGGATGCATGGGTGAACAAGTCCATTTATAATTCTGATTAGTCCCTTCGTCTACCACGTATTTTAGCCATTTTCGTTTTTTACTATTCGTTCATGGGTTGTGGGCATCGCTGGCTAGGCCAGCATTTATTGCCCATCTCTAATTGCCCTTGAGAAGGTGGTGGTGAGCTGCCATCTTGAACCACTGCTATCCATGTGGGGTAGGTACACCCACAGTGCTGATAGGAAGGGAGTTCCAGGATTTTGACCCAGCGACAGTGAAGGAACGGCAATATAGTTCCAAGTCAGGATGGTGTGTGACTTGGAAGGGAACTGGCAAGTGATGGCGTTCCTATGTGTCTGCTGTCCTTGTTCTTCTAGGTGGTAGAGTTTGTGGGTTTGTAAAGTGTTGTCAAAGGAGGCTTGGCGAGCTGTTGCGGTACATCTTGTAGATGGTACATGCTGCTGCCACTGTGCGTCGGCGGTGGAGGGAGTGAATGTTTGTGGACAGGTTGTCGATTAAGGGGGCTGCTTTGTCCTGAATGGTATCGACCTTCCTGAGTGTTGGAGCTGCACTCATCCAGGCAGTGGAATGTATTCCATCACACTCCTGACTTGTGCCTTGTAGATGGTGGACAGGCATTGGGGAATCAGGATGTGAGTTACTCGCCGCAGAATTCCCAGTTTCTAACCTCCTTGTAGCCACAGTATTTATATGGCTGGTCCAGTTCAATTTCTTAGAAGGGGAATACAAGGGGAACTCAGGCTTTTATCAGTAGTTATGTGGAACACTTAGACTAAGTGTAACATTTGATGGTGCATTTTAAACATGGTTTAACAGAACTTCATGTGTAACCCCATAACAATATGGTGTTCTGAGGGAAGAAGCTAAAAATTGCTAGTTGTCACTGAGGTAACTAAAAATCTAAAGGATTCATTCAAAGCTAATCAATATCCTTATGGCAGAGCCAAGTGTATATGCGAACGTTAGTGTTTTGAACTGACAGCCTTTCAATCTACGTGTCAGTTCCTTAGTATTTCACAAGAAAAATCAGCTTCATCCTTACACTTGAAGATTGTCAGTATCAATCAATCAAGCCAACTGGAGCACAGGAGTGGCAGCTGTCAGTATCAATTCATCAGCTGTTACTTTCTTCCACTGCAAGTTGCAAATGAGCTTGAAATCGAAAAGGTTTAAGATGAGTTGATGGTCTTTGAGAACCAAATGTGTTCAATGAGTAATTTGTCCCCAGTGAAGTTACACATAACAAACAAGCTGTTAAAATGTCGCTTTTATCAAACCTTTTATTTTCCTGAAAGTAATCTTCTGGAGCATGCTTGATCATTGTCTTATAGAAAAACTGATTTTAACAGGATGGGTTATCGTCACATTTTTGAGATAAGGTGAACGTTCATTAAAAGAGTTTATTTAAGCTTACCTGTCACAGAGTTTTTAAATAAAATCGGAAATAGGGCAACGAGCAATAGTGATGTGTTGCAGTTTATTTTAAAAATGATGCTTCTCATAATTCCTATTTTAATATTATGTTGTACCATGATGTGAACCACTGATCGATTTGTGCGTGATTTGTCGTGCTCAGTAGTTTTTGACTTTGAAAGTTTCCAGTTTATTTGCACACTCAATGTTGGAGGTCTCTCTTGTTACCATTGCAGTGATGGAACGAGGAGCGCACAACATCTTTATCAGAGCAGTCAACATCCACAGGGAGATGTGAGGAATGACAGGAATAATCAATGAGTGTATAATACATTTCATAAGACCAGACTGGGCAGCCAGCCAGGTCCACCTGACAGAAAAACATCCAACTCCCCGCCTGTTCTTGCAGACCAAGTTTTCATGCATTTTAGTTACTTTTCAATGTCTGCAGCCTTTTCCCCAGTCCAAGAAAATAAACATTTTTTGACAGGGTCAAAAGAGCAAAATAGGGTAGAAATTGGACAATTTCCTAATATGTTCACATTGCATCCCTTTGCCATTATTTGAATGGAGGCATTAAACTGTTTGTTTTAAATGGATTGTGCACATCCCTTTTCGAGACCAGCTCCTTGCCCTAGGACTTAAGGCCTATTTTCAGGGTTGTTTTGGAAGCTGTATCAGCTTTCCTAATGCTATTGGATAGATTTCCAGGCCACATATAACAGTAAGTTGGAAGCCAGAAAATGTAGGGGTAACTGAGGCAAATACAGACACATATGGTCAAGTGATCCAGGCCTCCGTTGATCCTTCGTAAGATAATCCATCAAGTCTCAGAACACAAATAACAGAAAGGGAAGCGGTCAATTAAAAAAAAACACTTGGAAAGCTTCGCTGGAGTGGAAGAGTATTTAGATGGCATTGTAGATATTGTAGAGGGAAAGGTTACTGGGAAAGTCCGTGCCCCTAAGTTAGGAGAAACAGAGAATCCAGCTGTGTGGCTAATAAATTAAATATGGTCCAAATAACAAACAGGCCTCAGTCGGATAATTCTGTAAAAGATAAAGCAAATGGTGTGAACATAAAGATGTTCCTGAACTCTGATTCTGAGGTAAATGTAATGAAAAGAAACCATCAAAGAGACAGAAAGGTTAAATATTCAGCATTAAAACGAAAGATTAGGAGCATTTCAAAACTCAAGTAATGGCAGAAACAGCCATGTAATTGGGGAAACATTAACTGGGGCCTCTTAGCTGTGAGAAGTATCTTCAAACACAATCCCTGGAACTGACTTTTATCCACAGCCCGCACAGGATTGGGAAAATTAACAATTAGGATGTGTGACAACAGGACAGAGTCAGGGGTGGAGGGAGAGGAGTGCCACCATGTAATGAGAAGCTTTTTATGTTGTCTGAAGCAACATAAATGAGATGTGTGGAGTTCAATTGATTGAAGATCTCAAATAGGTTTATGAACAACTAACAAGTATATACAGTGCAGAGCTAACTATTTACATGACTTTCCTCTTGGTGTTACAGTAGCAGAGTAAGACTGACTTGTGGTCACATGACCGCATCCTGGTACTTAGCTCATTAGCATACTAAGATCTTAAAGAGACATCACTCTTAAAGGCAATCACACAACAGGCTGCATGACCAAAAAGCTTACTCGTGAGTCTTGAAGTAACCCTTTCTTCAACCACCCAGGAAAACATTACAGAAATGGGGCACATTGGATAAGAAGTTCATTGTACTTTGATGTTTTGAGAGAGGAGCAGGGATGTGCTATTTTTAAGACTTTCAAGATGCATTCACACCATACCCCTGACATTAACCTAACCCACCCAGCAGGCATGTGACAGGCTCTGGTCAGAAGGCTGTTTTACCCCGCCCCACCCCACAACCCCTCACCTGATGTTATGATCTGTTGATGTCAATGGAGCAGAAAATCAGGTCGGGTGTAAAACTAACTGCTGGCTCAAACCTGTCCCTGTCCCTGTCCCATTCCCACAGGGATACTTGGGTAAAAATTGGAACTGTAATAATTAAGTTGGTGTTTAATGCTTTTGCTTTGCCAAGATACTGTAGTTATAACATAATTGTAGCCCAACTCCAAAATCAAGGCATGTAGCAGAATTGCTGTAAACAGTCCATTCAGCCTCAGAAAGCTGTCAGCAAGAGGGATGGAGTTGGCTTTGTACCAATGCTAAACATTTGCAATA
Organism: Heterodontus francisci; assembly: GCF_036365525.1. Lineage (NCBI taxonomy): Eukaryota > Metazoa > Chordata > Chondrichthyes > Heterodontiformes > Heterodontidae > Heterodontus > Heterodontus francisci. Next base: position 17,350,866 of record NC_090412.1, on the reverse strand, counting down.
GAAATCAAAATTCAAGGCCTGGGCAAACTTCAAAATGAAGCCGAGTGTGACTGACTCATCCGGGGAGTCTCAATTGCCTTTGTTTCAGTGTCAAGTTATCTATACCCTAACTCACACCAAGTTTCATTCACCTATCACTCTTATGCTCGTTGGCCTACATTGCCTCCCGGTCCGACAATGCCTCAATTTTAACTTCTCGTCCTTGTTTTCTAAACCCTCCCTGGTCTCACCGGTCCCTGTTTCTGTAACCTCCTCCAGACCTGCAACCTCCAAGATATCCGCACTCCTCCAATTCAGGCTTCTTTCACCTCCGTTGTTTTAATTGCTCCACTATTGGCAACCGTGTTTTCAGTCGCCGAGGCCCTAATCTATGGAATTGCTTCAAACCTCTCCACCTCTCTATCTCTCTCTGCTTCTTGAAAATGGTCCTTAAAACCTACGTTTTTGACCAAGCTTTTGGTCATCTGTCCTAATGTCTCTTTATGTGGCTCGATGTTAAATTTTGTCTGAAAACAATCCTGTGAAGCGCTTGGGATGTTTTACTATGATAAAGTTGCTGCTATATAAAGGAAGTTGTTGTTGTTCCTGAAACAGTGTTGTAAAACAGAAATCTGGCAATATGCACTTTAAAATACCTGATGCAGTGCTCTTCAGTAAAACACCACTAACCTCCATGTTCGGAATGAATTATAGGGAAGAATATTGATAATATCCTCACATTAAAATATTGTATTAAATATACAATGGTTGGTATTGCAACTTGGCAATGATGAACTAGTGGAAGTGTTTAACAGTACAAGAATGCAAAACAGGGCAAATACCACAAACCAGTAGAGTGATGTGTAATAGAGCAACAGAAGGAAAGAAATCTATAGCTGGAAAATGTGTTTCGGTGCTATAACCAGTGCAGTTATCCAAAGGGAAGAAAGCGTGGAAGGTGCAATAGATCAATGCAGACAATAATTTGAAGGCAGGGTTTCTTCCATCTCACTATATCCCTATTCTATTTGGTACAGTAAAAATTTAGACATGCTTCTGTAGCGTTTTTGTGAGCCTTCAAGCTCGCCCTAGGCATTTTTGTTGTTATAAACCCCAATGGAATTGTGTCATATAACCACATTTAATGTTACATAGAACAAGAAAGGATTTACAGCACAGAAAGAGGACATTTAGCCCAAATGGTCGATGTAGGTGATAATATTTCGCACAGGTCTCCTCTCACCCTTCTACATCTAACCCCATCAGCATATCCTTCTATTCCTTCCTCCCTCATGTGTTTATCTAGGTTTCCCTTAAATGCATCTATGCTATTCACCTCAACAACTCCATATGGTAGCAAGTTCCACATTCTAACCACCCTCTGGGCAAAGAAGCTTCTCCTGAACTCCTTATTGGATTTATTAGTGACTATATCATGGAGTTACTGACCGTTAGCTGGTGAACGCTAACTATTAAAGTTGTTTTGATTTAGTGTCTACATGTCTCCAGACTAGGATCACACCAAACTTTTTTTGTGTTCAATCCCTTAGTGTAATTGTATAATCATTGTATGTCATCTGGGTTAATCAATGCTCTGCTACCTTACAGTGAGCTGCTAATGTTCATCCACAAATCCTAATTACACAAGACAGACACTTCTAGCTTCATTCATTTATTTCCATTCTGTTTGCAACACCTCAGTGTAACCAAATGTATTTTGCAACTGTTCCGCAAGGTCAAAGGGTAGGCTCCCTGGAGTTAAATGTCAGTTTGAAAAGAAAAATATATAAAGTTTTAATCCACAAAAAAAAAGACTTGAACCTCAGCCACAACAACTGGAAACCATCAGAAACTTTATATGCCCCACGCAGCAGAGAAACTCCATAAGTTTTTGGATTCATGTGAATTTGGTAGAAGGTTCGTTCGGAGCATTGCATCAACGCACTTGAATATTTTACGGAGTGGATTCCTAAGAACTGAAAATGAGGACAGTGCCTTTGAAAGGTTAAAGATAGAAACAGTCAATGAATCACACTGCTGTGAAGACCTCTCGCCAAGATAATCCAGACATTAGAGATCTGTAATAAAGCAGAAACTGCTGGCGAGACACAGCTGGCCAGCCAACATCTGTAAAGGGAAAATAGAAGCCATCAGCATTTCAGGTGTGTAACCCTTCACCAGAACACCTGCATTACAGCTGATGTTATGGGTGGCTTCTAGATTCAGCAGCTGGATAGAGCAAGATCTGTATATCTTTGTTAACTTTCTACTGAATGATGTGACCAGATGTGCCGCTGCCCCAGTTAACAGTATAATACAGTATGCCAGTGGCCTCAAATACATCAAAACAGAAGGCAAAGCTCACAGATGAGTCAAATAGCTGACAAATGAGCCGATCGTTACTCACCATTAATTGGGTCTGTGAAGGAGTGTTTCAAATGGTCTGAATGTTATCCCAGTTAGAGACTGCTCCCTTATGTTCAGCAAGTTTTCCTAATGAATTTCTGGACCAGATGGAGCAAAAGGTCCTGATCAGTGCTGAGGTAGTTTATCTCAGCCAGGGAGACAGAGGATATGGGTGGCACTCAGTGTCCCTATCGAGGGACTTGACTGGAGATACGCATGTATGCATTATAAAAAAGAAACTAGGGTTATGAGTATGGTAGCATCGTGGTTATGTTCTGGGGCTAGCAATCCAGCTCAAATCCTACCATGGCAACTGGGAAATTTATTTTTAATTAATTAAATAAATCTGGAATTATAATCGTGACTATAACTACCAGATTGCCACAAAAACCCATCTGGTTCACTAATGTCCTTTAAGGAAGGAAATCTGCCGTCCTTACCCAGTCTGACCTATAAGTGACTCCAAACCCACAGCAATATCTTGACCCGCAGATCCTTTGGCACGTGAGGCAGGACGTTCCATGAGGTAGTGGGATCTGGAGTGCAAGATTTGCTTCCTTTTCTTTCCTTCTCTGCCGCGCTCAGCCTCATCATCAAGGTGTTTGGACTCAAAGCATGATGCAGCTTGATGGACATGTCATTGCCATTTTGAACGATTGGTAGCAAGTTCCTCCCAGTCATCAATGTCAATGCTGCCACTCTTCAGAGAGAGCTTCAGAGTGTCATTGAAGCGTTTTCTTTGTCTTCCCCTGGAACCCTGGCTATTTGAGAGTTGAGAAAACAGGATGTGGCAGGGGAGACAGTTTTCGGCCATCTGGACACAGTGTCCAGTCCATCGAAGTTGGTTTTGTAGGAGTTTTGCCTGAATGCTTGTGGAGCTGGGAAGCTGGCTGACCAGTTGGAAGCATCACATACATAAAAGAATATATGTGAATGTTAACCCCCAAAAACAGGTGGGGGTTGGTTCGGTGAGATGTTAAAATTTTAAAAAATCTCAAACCCAACCCTCATCCACCTGCTTCTGGGTTTAGCGGTGGTGGGAAGGGGCAGACAGCCCCTTGTGGGGGCCTCACATTTAATTGGTCTACTCGGCAGATAAACGGAGGTGAGGACTGCTTCAGGGAGAAGGTAAGTGCCTTTACAGCACCGCTGTTGCTTCCCCCAACCAACCAAGCTACCTTCTTCCTTGTCATCAGAGACCTCACATCCAAAAACACTCCCCACCACCCTCTTGGATCGGGAATCTGACCCTGTGCACAACCCCCCCTCATCCCCCAGGATCAGAGAGCCAACCCCCACCCTCCACCCCCTGGATTGAGAATTGGGCCCTACCCCCCCACCCCCCCCCCTCCCCCAGGATTCTCCCCCACCCACCTCATGCACTCACTAATGTCTTACCTTCTGTTATTGCTGCAGATAGGCTGTTTTATGGGCGGGGAGCCTGTTGTGAGAGAACAAAAGATGCATGCTGTGGAATTAAAACCAAAACCAAAACTCTTCCCCACTTCCCCCCTCCCCAACCCCCACCGCCTACACAACTCCAATATCAGGACCTTGGGATCCAGAATCTGAAAGCAAATTGATCTTATTCACAAATGGTACCAAACTAGAAGGGGCAGTTGAATCAGTGGAGGCATCTTCTACAAAAAATGTAAGTGGAGCAGATCAAAAGAATCATTGAATGATACTGCACAGAAGGAGGCCATTCAGCCCATTGAGCCTGTTGCTGGCTTGTTCAAAGAAGTATCCAAATAGTCCCACTGCCCTGTTCTTTCCCCATAACCCTGCAAATATTTCCTTTTCAAGTATATATCCAATTCCCTTTTGAAAGTTACCATTGAATGAGCTTCCACCATCCTTTCGGGCAGCGCATTCCAGATTGTAACAACTCAGCGTGTAAAAAAAAAAGCTATGGCAGGTGAAATTTAATATGAGGCAATGCAAAGTACTGCACATAGAGAGAAAAGTGGGTGATGTAAATGATCCACGAATGGCATTGAAATTGCTAAGGATTAAATTGAAAGACACTAGGGATTTTAGTAGCTACAGCACAGCATGTTCAATTACTACTGAGCAGTCATCACAAAGAAAGTAGAATTCTGAACTATTTCAGCAAAACCATAGAGCACTTTGGGGAAAATCATTCTTAGACTATAAAGACCACAATGTCGCCAGTTCTGGCACTGAGACATAGGGAGATATTTACACCCTGAAGGCAGTTCGGAGAAGAGGCACAAGGCTGATTTCCAGTGTCCTTAGATTGACTGTTTTTGATTTTGGCATTTGGGCGGTCAACCAGCAGAGTGTGTCAGCTGACCACCTGTTTTGGCAATGAGGAGGCCGTGGCTATTCCAAGCCCCTTGCCTGGTGTGAATCTGAATTGACCTCTGAAGCTCCCAAGGCAGCTCACCAGCTTTGGGGCCCAGGAAAGGAACTCCAGCAGCAGCTGTAAGAAAGTCCTGGCTTGGGTGGCGGGGGAGGTGAGGGCGTAAGGAATGGGTCTTGGGTTGGGCAGCAGCCTGGGGGTCTGGAGGAGCACTCCTGTTCCTTCTGGCCTCATTGAAATAATTTATAACTTATCTTTTCAGGGCCTCTTTGGGTCTATTGCTAATGGAACTGATACAAGACTGTCTAAACTGTCCAGACTGGCCAAGAGGGTGTGGAAAAATGGCGCACTGACACGGAACACAAAAGTCCAAGTGTTTCAAGTTTGTGTCCTCAGTACCTTGCTCTGCGGCAGTGAGGCCTGCACAATGTATGTCAGCCAAGAGCGACGTCTCAACTCATTCCATCTTCGCTGCTTCCGGAGAATCCTTGGCATCAGGTTGCAGGATCATATCTCCAACACTGAAGTCCTCGAGGCGGCTAACATCCCCAGCATATACACCCTACTGAGCCAGCGGCGCTTGAGATGTCTTGGCCATGTGAGCCGCAGGGAAGATGGCAGGATCCCCAAGGACGGATTGTACAGCGAGCTCGTCACTGGTATCAGTCCCACTGGCCATCCATGCCTCCGCTTTAAAGATGTCTGCAAACGCGACAAGAAGTCCTCTGACATTGACCACAAGTCGTGGGAGTCAGTTGCTAGTGATCGCCAGAGCTGGCAGACAGCCATAAAGGCGGGGCTAAAGAGTGGTGAGTCGAAGAGACTTAGCAGTTGGCAGGAAAAAAAACAGAATTGCAAGGAGAGAGCCAACAGTGTAACAGCCCTGACAACCAATTTTATCTGCAGCGCCTGTGGAAGAGTCTGTCACTCTAGAATTGGCCTTTATAGCCACTCCAGACGCTGCTCTACATACCACTGACCACCTCTAGCTGCTGACCCATTGTCTCTCAAGACAAGGAGGCCAAAGAAGAAAAGAGTGCAGGCACCGAACAGTTCTATCCTGAAATGGCAAAAAGGATCTATACATGTCATAGAACCATGAATTGCAAATTGAAATGGGCCTACAGCTTGAAACAGGCAGGTATTTCAGCCACACTCCAGTAGGCCCCTGTGAATTTTGCAGTGGGGCAATCATCAGGGTTAACGGGGCTGTAGGGCTAAGAAGCGTGATTTGAGGCCATCACTACCCTGTTAACAACAATTTTGACAGCTTTAAATTGGTCCCATGGGCTTTTCAGGCTTGAAATGAGGCGACTGTGTGATGACCTTGTAGACATACCATATAAGGTAGCAAATATTGCAAAAGATAGAACTGGAAAATTACCTCAAACCAAACCATGAGAGTAGAACAATAGGTTCAGAATCAAAATAACAAGCAACTTTAGAACTGATGTCAGGAAGCTCTACATGCAAGAGCGTTCAACACATAGTTAAAGTCCTGAAATTATTTAAAAGCAGTTGGATGATGTGCTCAGAGAGCTTTCTGGATGGTTGAGTTTAGATGGGTCAAATAGCTTTCCCCATCTGTGTTTATTTTGTGATCTCGTAAAAACAACTCAAACATATAGATCCTGTTATACGAAGGGTACTTCAGTCTAAAAAAAGGTTTTGAAAAACATAGCCACATTAAAGAATGTTTGTTCATCGAACTCCTATCACGAGTCTTTAAATCATTTAATTCTTCCCGAGAATCTGTACAAAACAGCCTTAAAGTACTTTCCTAATTCAGAAGAAAGCAAGTTCTCAATTATTTTGTTTACAGACGATAAACGAGTTAAATGATTGTAACACCATGCTGTTCTGGGCAATAAATGATGCCATCTTATAAAGTGCCCCAATTAGCAAAATGCTATCACTAAAGCTAAGTTTATTACATAGTATTTTTAGTGATAATAACTGAGGTCATTTTGTTTTCTAAGTCACTAATTTTTGAACTATGTTGGGACTGACACTGAATAAAACTGAATAATTGTAGACTTATTCCTGAACATACCAAACTTGACCCACTTAAGATATGTATGTCCCTGTGCAGCAAATATGCTTTAGGCTATTTCAATTTTGCATGTACATATGATGATGTTTCACCAAAAGGTTTCTCTACATGAGGCTAACCCTGCAACACTGGATCCATTGGATTTCCCTCTTAATGATGGCAGAGATGGAAGAGTCGAAGGCCTATTTTAGAAGGTGCTGTGTGCCAAGAATTTGTGTTAGAATTGATCCTCAGCTTCATATTTTTAGAGTATCCAGACTTTGGGGATGTAAAATAAGAAGGGTCACTGACCCGAAACGTTAACTCTGCTTCTCTTTCCACAGATGCTGCCAGACCCGCTGAGTGGTTCCAGCATTTCTTGTTTTTATTTCAGATTTCCAGCATCCGCAGTATTTTGCTTTTATTTGGGGATGTAAACCCTTCTATCTTCCTCACCTCCAAAATTCTTCATCGTTTAATGGTAGAAATTAATAATGTCATCACATGAATATGGAACAACCTCAGACAGCTGTTCTCTCCTCTTTTAATGCAAGCATTAACCTGTCTATTGAAACAAAACAAAAGTCTTTGCTAAAATAACAGACAGAAGTTTGATGATAGTGTTTCCAACAGTAATTTCTACCCTACAGCCATTAACATACTCAATGATTAGGCAAAAATTAAATTCAAAATGCTTTTATTTTGTGTAATAATGTAAATTATTCCAGGAAAATTGTACAAGCATTCCCATAGTTTGAACAGAAAACTTTTCTGTGTGGCAATTCTTTCCATGTGTTAAGGAACTTCACGGAGGAGCATAAACCTTTCTATAAGCAATCTTAACTTGCACAAATTCTTAACTGTGCTTTGCAACAGTCAGATTCGGGGCAGGAAATCAGACAGAATCCGCAAACAAAGCAAGCTGAACTCCTGGGAGTAGGCACAAAAGCTTTGTAAATTTTGAAATAATTACAAGGAACCATATAAAAATGGCATTGTATTGTGTTACAATGAGCAATCCTGACTCAAGAATGCTGTCAGACAGAAAGGCATCAGAATTCCCAATTACAGGTTGTTACCGTACTTGTGAAATATTTGGAAAACAATGTAGAATATTCAAGGACAAAATCAATAGCTGATACAGATCATTAGGTAAGAGAGAGAAATCAGTTACCATTGTGTAGATTTATGCTTATAATGACCGACTTGTAGAATACATTTGTTCCCTGGGGCTCTATAGATCAATTTCCGAAAGTAATTGAAGTTTTTGTTCAGACCACCCCATTTGAAGTTGCTCTAAATAAATCTACCTTCCCCCTAGACATTAATACTGTTTAATATAATTGAATTTATATTAATAATAGTTGCAGCATATATGTTATTGTCAGTAATTTTTGATTATATGATTTTTAGTGTATAATGATCTTTTTAAATGTGTCCTACCCAACTAGCTTAAATGCTTTTTCTTGCATATTTAACAAAAAAACACTTTGCATTTGGTTTTCTTTCCTCAAAGATGTTCTGCAAGGGTTTTTCTCAGGACTTGCATTTATAATAAGCATTTCATCACAACTTTTCAGTGACACTAAGAGAATTTTGCATACAGTAATTTGAAATTCAGTCACCCCTACTGCAAACCCAGCAGTCATTTTGAGCACAGCCAGATCTTTCAAATGGCTGAGGTGCATGATTGATTAACCTGTTGCAGGCCAGGGTTTTCAGGAGAACACCCTGATCTTCTTCGATTATTGTTGTGGGATCTTTAACGTCAGTGAAAGTAGACAGACGGGGCTCGGGATTTAACAGCTCAACCCAGTACGACGCCACAATGTCAATCTTAGGTTTAGTGCTCACTCCCTGGTGTGGGACTTGAACCCATAATTTTCTGACTCAGAGGTGAGACTGCTGGCAACTGATCCAAACGAACGCTTTGAGAGACATTTCTACCCACACAGACAACTTTCAAAATAAAATTTCTAAATTGTAGGAAATAGAGCTTGATTTTTTTAAACATGTGTGAACCATGTTGGGAAAAATATTTTTCTATATTTTTGGCATTATCAACATATGTTTGTGTTGTGAGAAGCCAGACCAAAACGCCAAGAGATTACCTTCTCACCCAAACATTTCTGACTGTTATTAATGCTTTGTGGGCCTGCCGTTGACTGCTACTATGTTTATTTTCCTGCCGGGTTTCCTTGCCCTGTCCACTGGGATTGATGCATCATTTCCCCCTTGGCGCCAAGGCCTCACCATGGAATGATACACTTGGCTTCCCATTTAAGGTGAATTCTTCACTGTAGTGGCAGTTAGGTTGTATACCCTGTGCTACCACAACAATTGTGAAAACTCCTGCAATTTCTTTGATATTAATGCAAACGCAGGATTCTACAAATATCAACCAGACATGATTGTAACTTACCTTGCCAATTTTTCAAAGTGCGGCCGTTGGCACTTAAATCCTACCAGTCTCCAGCTGAGACCCTGGTGGGAGACCAGCAGATCCCCAGGAGAGGCAGTCATTTCCACAGTTACCCTGGGAGTTTTTGCCAGACTCCCACCGGAGTCACAGCCAGGACTAGGGGGTGGCAGGGTTGGTGGGTGAGGGGGTTGCTGGGTAGCTCCAAGACTGCGTTCATTTTGGTCATAAAATTGAGTTGTTTCATTGAAGCTGTTGGGCAGCCAAATTCATGTAGATTAATAGGAAAAAGGCAGCAAGTTGCGGTGTGACATTGGCAGTTTTCAAATCCCATCAAAACTATAGGATTGAACCACTGCCTTTGATTGCGATGCACATGCTCAGCTTTATATGTTTCTTTTTAAACATTCAAACTTAAGGTGAGTGTGACGTAGATGAAAAGTTAATAAAAATGGTCGTCACATTGAACCAGAAGGCATATATCACCATGTGTTGCTACAGACATCCAGCTTGTCGGTTATAATACTAGGCTTTCTTTTCAACAGCTGGTTACTAGGTAATATACTGTGCGTGATGGCAGTCTGCATGGAATACAAAATGGTGTCACTTTTTTCTGATAGTCGTATCAGCGCGCAGGATCAGCACATCTTTGTAGCCTTTACATCATAGATTTCCTGCAAAGTAATGGAGGCCCTTATTAACAACTGGCTTGTGTATCAAGTTTGTATTTGTTTAATGGAACTAATGGAACCTTTAGCTCTCTCATTTTGATCATGTGCTAACTCAGCTCTCTTCAGCTATAGAATTTAAACAGTGGCACCCCAGACATACCTTAGTGGAAACACGACACATTTACCGAGGTAATAGTCTGGATGTTCCACTTTGGAAGGATTGGGCTCCATCCCCAGCGTGGTGGGACTTCCTGCTGCTGCAATGGTGAACTCCCGACTCCAGGGTCAGCTCCCTGACCTCTGCCAAGGAGTTGCTGTGCCAAGCTTTGGAGGACTCCAGGCCTCTAGTGAAACTAAATCGGATGCCGTGGTCTGTGCTATTTTGTTTAAATTTCCCTCCCTGTTGCCACAACAACCCTGGGCTCCATGGGAAAAACAAGTATTTAAGGAAAATGACAGAAAATATGTCTTATGACAAATTTCCATCATTTAAATACCATTTAAATTTGTCTGTCCATGTACGGGCAGACATGTTGAAATGTCACCAGTTACTTCCAGTAGGAAATCCAATGGCTGGTCCCACCCAAATATCATCAGGGGGCCAGGAGAGGAAATTCAGACAAACAGCTTCCCATAGACCAATGCTTAAAATGTCTCTGTGAAATAAGGTAGAGTAATGCAGAACATAGCAAGCATAACAAAGCTGAAATGAACTTAATGCGTGGTTCCGTTATTTTCACCCAGAAGTGTGTATTTCCCTTGGACCTGCCAAGTCCCATCAAGTACTAATTTGAACTGCTAACTGGTGTATTCATATTCCAAAACACTGTAAACTTGCAGGCTTCAGATTCCCCTAGTATTCTAAGTTAAAAATATTGCTGCCCATTGCCTTAAAGTCTTTCCGGTTGAAGATACTGACCTCAGTTCTAAGCAACACAAAAAAGCAGGCCATAAATCATTAGCTCCCTCAGACTCATGATGTCCTATTTTCACATGGAAATCTGTTCCCAGAATAATTTACCATTTTCATTCACAATACCAATGAGGGTTGAAGTTCATGCGCTCCTTTAAGGACCCTAATCTAAAGGGCAAGTATCGAATTGAATGTGGGATACCACTTAAACCTCATCGTTCCATTTGTTTCTACATGACAATGCTTTTGAAAGACAAAGGTGGGGGGATTTTTTTTCCAATGATTATGATCGGATGACGATTGCAACAAGAAATAGGTAAAGTTTAGAGTTTCTCGTTTGTCCTTATCATCGCCATAGAAAACAAAAAATGCCCAAAGTCTCGCTACAGAAATGTTTTGTTTCATCGCCAACTGCTGTGACAGAAACTGTGTGACAGGAAGTAAGTGTTACACTTACAGAAACTGCACAAGATACACAAAACTTTAAATATATCATAAATAGATATTCCATTTGAAAAATTAATGGCTTAAAATAAGCCACATTCAACCACATTGTTAAAGTGAGGGCACCACAGTTGTAAATTATTTCAAGAAAATCATATAGCTTTGTGTCCTTACAGATGTCTTTTTCTGAAACGAAGCCATTTTGTTTTCGGGTGAATGCAGACCTGGTCACCATTGTTCTTCAGAGTGGCTCTGTCAAGCAAAAGAGCAAAGTGCATTATAAATTTAAAACAGAAGAAGGGAAACCACTTGATAAATCCACTACATGATGTGTTGCTGAGCTGTACAGACCAGGATGCATGAGTACCTGCACACCCTCAGGACATGCCAGAAAGAAATCTGCCTTTCATTCCTATCAACTTTGCCAGTACTAGAGAGAGTCCCAGGTAACACCCAAGGGGGAATCTCAAAGTTGGACAGGTGAAGCTGAGGGAAACTCCCTGATCCTGTCAGCTTTGCTTTCTTTCAGTACTCAGAGATTTCCCAGTTTAATGGCATGATAAGGAATTCAGCAGAATTATCTTCAGAACAGCAGTGTTTTGGCAGAGAATGGAAATGCCACGCTTCATTTTGTAACTTTTCCTGCATGGAAAACATTGTTGAAAAGGTTGCAGATGGTTCTAATTTCACTAATGTCTTTCTCCTATTACAATCAACCTGTGTCTCACCCTCCTTATGGGAAGAGATACATGGGTGAAGAGGCAGGTAAAGACTATCAAGGCTGTTCTATACTGTCATGTATTTTTGTACACATTATATCTTTTCGGCAGCATTTCCTCTTAATTTCCTGTTTTGATTTCTGAGCATATAATCATTTGCTATTATTTAGGCCAATTGTTAAGTCATCTTTTCATGACCCTTTGTTAAAAGTTAATCTTTTACTTTAGTTTCCAACAATGATTTTCCTCCTGTATGTCTTTTGATAATGAATAACAACAAGGATGATGAATTTCATAACAACGTTCAAAGTCAAAATTCCAAAATGCTTGAAGAGGTTTGGATGATGCAATGGGTTAAATGCTAGTTTTCTAGCCCTGGGACCTGAGTTCAAATCCATCTTAACTAATGTGAAATAAGTTTGAGCAAATCTCAATCCAGTTCTTAGTAGCAATGGACTAACAGAACAAGACCACATCTAATCTGCTACTCATTGGCAATTTTGCTCAGCAAGAGTTGGCATAATCTACAGCCAGAGTGGTGGAAGCTGACTGTCCTATACCTTACCTGGGCGTGCTTCATTCAAAAACTCAGTGGCAGAACTGGGAAGCCCAGCACTACCACTGCTCAAAGAGAAAAATACCACCAATGCTGCTGAATGTTTCCTGCATTTTGTGTTATTTCTAATAAACTTTGATGCGCAACCTTAGATTGTCTACTTGAAAAACAAGTCTTTTTTAATTCTTTCATGGGATGTGGGCATCACTGACAAGGCCAGCATTCATGGCCCATCCTTAATTGCCCTTGAGCTGGCTTCTTGAAATGGTAATGAACAACAAAGTAAAGTTTGTTTGTAGAAAGACATTATCTGCATTTATATAGCGTCTTTCACGACCTCCTGACGTCTCAAAGTGTTTCACAGCCAATTAAATTTCTTTTGAATTGTAGTATACTGCTGGAGAGCATGCTACCCAACTGAACACGACAGGACCCGACTACATGTGTCGGGTTCGGGCCAGGTTGGACACAGTGACAGTCAAGACAGGAAACACTCCGCACTAGTCTGCAGTGAGCGATTCTATCCAAGGTAGAGCACAACCTCTTCATTAAAGTTGATTATGTTCTGGTGGTCGGGTTGGGGCAGGTCAGGCATGGGAAAAAATGAAAGGACTTAGGTTGGTCGGATGTGGTTCTGTTGGGCTCAGGTCGGGTTTCATCAGCAGACCCTAGCAGGCCTTTATACTGCTGTAAAGTAGGGAAATGCAGAAACTAAATTAGAGCAATGAGGCCCAATGCCCATTGGTTCAATCACAGGGGTCATTCCCTGCACCCAGTCTTGAATTATCCAATAATTTGAATTCTGCAGCACAAAAAGTCCGACTAAGTGGGGCTTATCACTTTAGATGTGGTTTTATCCATGAACCATTTATACCAATGGAATATACCCAGATTTTAATATTTTGCTTCTCAAAATTTTTGAATTTTTAATAAAGAATTCTTTGTTATAACACAAAAGTACGATTTCTAAATCTATATCTATACTGACAGTTGTGAATCTTAACGGCTACAGCGGAGGAAATGAATGGGCATGAATATAAGTAATAATTGACTCAGTAAATTAGTGTTGAGGAACATGTTTGCCACTGATTTTAAGTCCTGCTTTTGACTGTTCAGAATTTTATGGCAGTGTAATGGAATTAAACGCATTATAAATAAATACCTGGAATTCCCTAATAGACCATGAACAGAAGTGAGGAGAGTTTCCAATTTGGCATTCTTCCACAACACTAAATAAGCAGGAAAATCAACACCCTCGTCATCAACCCAAATAAACAATCCACTCAGACATCTAGCCAAACAAAGGTGTTCCCACTGCCAACCAGTTGGGAGGTAGGATTGGGTAAGTATTTCCAGATGTCAGGTTCATGGCTGATCCTGCAATCGAGGGATTGTGGAATAGAAGCACAAAGTTCTAACAAAACAAAACTAAAAGTTGAACACGTGCCCATGGTTATTGCCTGAAATGCAGTAAATTGGCTGAAGACTGACCATCCCTGCTGCAGCTCCTTGTACCTCAGTTTCTCAATGTTTGTCCTCCAGTTATTGGCAGTAGATGTCAGCTGTCAATCTGACCATGATCTCACCATCCTCTGATCACACAAGAGAGACTTCTTTACTAATTCATAAGCTAACATATTGTAAGATTTTGTTTCCATTTTTGCATATGAAGTAATAGGAGCATTTTCACTTTGTTGAATTGATTCTGGCAAAATTCTTGACTATGCGTAAAATAAACCGAGAGAGAAATGATACGGAATTAACGTAGTTGTGAATCAGGGTACGTAACAGTGACTACACTTCAATAAGTAATGCATTTACGATGAAACACTTTGGCCCAGGATTTGCTGAAAAATAACAGTGTCTGAATGACCCACACAATCAACCTCTCTTGGCCCAGAAAATGAACAATTAAAAGTGTGGAGGCTCCTTTCTTCAGTTAGTGAATTGTTGTTGGAGATTTTTTAAGAGTCATTATTTTAAATTGAAAATTTCTTACTTTTTCTTTTTGTCTCTTTTTTTCTTTCTGAATCAATTATTTTTCTTTCTGTACCTAATTTGGCATTGAATTCACCTATTCGAATTCACCCTCCTTCTCAGTCCTTTCTCTGTTTATTTCTCAATCTTTAAATCTCATTGGTTGATCTCATCATTCACCAAGGTCTCAGATGCCCCCTGCTCCCACTGCAGCATTATTATCTTGCCATTTTCGCAACATTTTTGAGCTGAAGGAACACATCGAACTAACAGGACACGTCATGAAATGCCCCATTTCCAAATCCTGGGCCAAACATCCCCGGATGTGATAAGATGCAAGTCCATTCTAACACATTTTAAGGGTGCCACAAAACACACAGAAAGCCAATTACTGCTTTTTACCAGCCTTGCTCACCTTTCTACTCCTTCATCAAAATCAATGCACAAATTAATGGACACTCTAAAATAGGCATATGACATGTCATGTCAGCAATATTGACCTATACATGGGACAATTTTCTAGAAGAGACCGATGACTCATTCAGTCAGGACCCAACTATGCGGAAAGAGTGAGGGTTGCCCAGTTGGTAAGTATCTGGCCCATAGCATGTCTGTGTTATGATATGCCTAATTTTCATGTCTATGCCTTAGGGTTACCAAGGCAATGGTCTGAGTCTCCAGTTGATAGCTCTGTTGACAAATCTACCTATCTAAACACAAAAGAAATATAACCCATCAGGTCTTATCATTAACTATCAGTTGAATGGTTTATATTTAAAATATGTTTTTTCATTGGCCAGATCTCATTGAGGACAATTCGTATTATAGGCTTATTATAGTCTGCCATTTGTTATTTGTTCCATCCTGTAGGATATTCTTTAGAACCCTGGCATCAAGTTCAGAGGAAATCACTGGTATGAAACAAATGCCAAGCAGTTAGACCAAGTTCTTGTAACTGGCAGGGCTACCAATGATGATATAAAGCATAGAAACATAGAGCAGGATTAGGCCATTCGGCCCTTAGAGCCTGCACTGCCATTCAATATGATCATGGCTGATCATCCAAACTCTGTACCCTGTTCCTGCTTTCTCCCCGTATCCCTTGATCCCTTTAGCCCTAAGAACTATATTTAACTCTTTCTTGAATATATTTAATGATTTGGCCTCATCTGCTTTCTGTGGTAGAGAATTCCACAGGTTCACCATTCTCTGGGTGAAGAAATCCCTCCTCATCTCAGTCCTAAATAGCTTACCCTTTATCAATTAGACTGTGATCCCTGGTCCTGGAATCCCCCGCCATCGGAAACATCCTTCCTGCATTTAGTCTGTCTAGTCCTGTTAGAATTTTGTAGGTTTCTGTGAGATCCCCTCTCGTTCTTCTAAACTCTAGCGAATACAAGCCTAATCGACCCAATCTCTCTTCGTACATCAGTCCTGTTATCCCAGGAATCAGTCTGGTGAACCTTTGCTGCACTCCCTCCATAGCAAGAACATCCTTCCTCAGATAAAGAGACCAAAACTGCACACAATACTCCAGATGTGGTCTCACCAAGGCCTTGTATAATTGCATTTAGACATTCTTGCTCCTGTTCTCAAATCCTCTCGCTATGAAGGCCAACATACCATTTGCCTTCTTAACTGCCTGTTGCACCTGCATGCTTACTTTCAGTGACTGGTGCACAAGGACACCCAGGTCTCACTGCACCTCCCCCTTTCCCAATCTATCGCCGTTCAGATAATAATCTGCCTTTCTGTTTTTGCCACCAAAGTGGATAACCTCACATTTATCCACATTATACTGCATCTGCCATGTATTTGCCCACTCACTCAACCTGTCCAAATCACACTGGAGCTTCTCTGCATCCTCCTCACAGCTCACACTCCCGCCCAGCTTTGTGTTGTCTGCAAACTTGGATATATTACATTTAATTCCATCATCTATATCATTAATATATATTGTGAATAGCTGGGGTCCTAGCACTGATCCCTGTGGTACCCCACTAGTCACTGCCTGCTACTCGGAAAAAGACCTGTTTACTCCTACTCTTTGTTTCCAGTCTGCTAACCAGTTCTCTATCCATGTCAGTACTTTGCCCCCAGTCCTATGTGCTTTAATTTTGCATGCTAATCACTTATGCTGCTAATGGTGACTGCAACAACTACCGTGGAATCTCCCTGCTCAACATAGTGGGGAAAGTCTTTGCTCGAGTCGCTCTGAACAGGCTCCAGAAGCTGGCCGAGCGCGTCTACCCTGAGGCACAGTGTGGCTTTCGTGCAGAGAGATCGACTATTGACATGCTGTTCTCCCTTCGTCAGATACAGGAGAAATGCCGTGAACAACAGATGCCCCTCTACATTGCTTTCATTGATCTCACCAAAGCCTTTGACCTCGTCAGCAGACGTGGTCTCTTCAGACTACTAGAAAAGATCGGATGTCCACCAAAGCTACTAAGTATCATCACCTCATTCCATGACAATATGAAAGGCACAATTCAACATGGTGGCTCCTCATCAGAGCCCTTTCCTATCCTGAGTGGTGTGAAACAGGGCTGTGTTCTCGCACCCACACTTTTTGGGATTTTCTTCTCCCTGCTGCTTTCACATGCGTTCAAATCCTCTGAAGAAGGAATTTTCCTCCACACAAGATCAGGGGGCAGGTTGTTCAACCTTGCCCGTCTAAGAGCGAAGTCCAAAGTACGGAAAGTCCTCATCAGAGAACTCCTCTTTGCTGACGATGCTGCTTTAACATCTCACACTGAAGAATTCCTGCAGAGTCTCATCGACAGGTTTGCGTCTGCCTGCAATGAATTTGGCCTAACCATCAGCCTCAAGAAAACGAACATCATGGGGCAGGATGTCAGAAATGCTCCATCCATCAATATTGGCGACCACGCTCTGGAAGTGGTTCAAGAGTTCACCTACCTAGGCTCAACTATCACCAGTAACCTGTCTCTAGATGCAGAAATCAACAAGCGCATGGGTAAGGCTTCCACTGCTATGTCCAGACTGGCCAAGAGAGTGTGGGAAAATGGCGCACTGACACGGAACACAAAAGTCCGAGTGTATCAGGCCTGTGTCCTCAGTACCTTGCTCTACGGCAGCGAGGCCTGGACAACGTATGCCAGCCAAGAGCGACGTCTCAATTCATTCCATCTTCGCTGCCTTCGGAGAATACTTGGCATCAGGTGGCAGGACTATATCTCCAACACAGAAGTCCTTGAAGCGGCCAACACCCCCAGCTTATACACACTACTGAGTCAGCGGCGCTTGAGATGGCTTGGCCATGTGAGCCGCATGGAAGATGGCAGGATCCCCAAAGACACATTGTACAGCGAGCTCGCCACTGGTATCAGACCCACCGGCCGTCCATGTCTCCGTTATAAAGACGTCTGCAAACGTGACATGAAATCGTGTGACATTGATCACAAGTCGTGGGAGTCAGTTGCCAGCATTCGCCAGAGCTGGCGGGCAGCCATAAAGACAGGGCTAAATTGTGGCGAGTCGAAGAGACTTAGTAGTTGGCAGGAAAAAAGACAGAGGCGCAAGGGGAGAGCCAACTGTGCAACAGCCCCAACAAACAAATTTCTCTGCAGCACCTGTGGAAGAGCCTGTCACTCCAGAATTGGCCTTTATAGCCACTCCAGGCGCTGCTTCACAAACCACTGACCACCTCCAGGCGCGTATCCATTGTCTCTCGAGATAAGGAGGCCCAAAAGAAAAAAGAAAATCACTTATATAGGACCTTATCAAAAGCCTTCTGAAAGTCCAAATATACCACATCCACTGGTTCTCCCTTATCTATTCTACTAGTTACATCCTCAAAAAAATTAGTAGATTTGTCAAGCCTGATTTTTTTTTAGAGATACAGCACTGAAGCAGGCCCTTCGGCCCACCAAGTCTGTGCTGACCAACAACCACCCATTTATACTAATCCTACATTAACCCCATATTCTCTACCACATCCCCACCATTCTCCTACCACCTACCTACACTAGGGGCAATTTAAAATGGCCAATTTACCTATCAACCTGTAAGTCTTTGGCTGTGGGAGGAAACCAGAGGACCCAGCGGAAACCCACGCGGTCACAGGGAGAACTTGCAAACTCCGCATAGGCAGTACCCAGAACTGAACCTGGGTCGCTGAAGCTGTGAGGCTGCAGGGCTAACCACTGCGCCACCCCTGTAAATCCATGTTGCTTTTGTAAATCCATGTTGACTTTGTCCAATCTTGTCATTGCGTTCCAAGTGCTCTGCTATTACATCTTTTATAATGGACTCGAGCATTTTCCCCACTACTGACGTCAGGCTAACCGGATAAACAAGTTACATTATCTTCGGGATTAATGCTGGCCATATACACATAGTTTTGTATCAGGTGCTCATCTATTAATATTCCGGATCTAATTTCAAGAACACTGCCATTAACACCCAGTAAGTTGCTTCCACATTCTGTTCTCTCATCCTGTGGGGTTTCTTCTGACTAGACAGAGCCTGCACCTGAGGAGGGGATGGATGGTGTGATCCGACTAAACCATCAATGTCAATGGTAAACAAGCAATAGGAGGTGGCAAAAGAGGGAGTCTCCTCCTCTTGATCTTCTCCATAAAATGTAATTTAATGCCACTTGCTGGTCCTTGAAGCTTTATTTCGTTTTCATAGCCCACATTTCCAAGCAGAGACCCAGGAAAGTGAGGTTGGAAGATGGGAGACCGGCTGACATCATTCCCACCTTGCTTATTGAAGTGCTGCCGCCTGTTTCAGGCAATACAGTCCAACCCCTGCCCCCCAATCCCAACGCCCCAGCCCACTATCTCCATTTGGGGAGCCCCCACTAGTGCACAGGAAGTCCTGGCATCGCCCGTCTCTGCCCTTTTCTCTTCTGTTTAACACCCGGGAAATAAACATATCCCAGTCACAAAGCAAATGAAAATTGGCACAAATAAGTCAAATGTTGCCTTTATTTTCTTTGGATTTTGGTATTTTTATTGGTGTGGTGGGAATTCAAATCTGGGTTTTATCAGTATTCTGAATTTAGAGTTTTGACATGAAGAGTTATGCATTCTGATTAATTTAAAATACATTTTAAATGCACAATTGATGGATTTTTAATCAAGAAAACTAAGACTCATTCAGGTTTATCTATTTTGAACACAATAATCAGACTACCTCTTTCCCAAATCCAATGGAACAATCACCCTTCCCTTTAGAGAAACTCTCCGACTCATTCAACAGGCAGCCTTCTCAGTTCATAGAGATATTATCTATCTTCTAGCCCACCCCACAAGGTCCCAGACTGTGTACTTCATAGTGTGCAAATTCAGACTCTGGCTGGAATTATCCCAGCCCTGTGGAGGTAGCTTTGGAGGCAGGCAGGGGGCTTGGGGGTTGGGAGGGGTGGGGGGGGGGCGGTGGGGAGCCATTGGAAAATTTGACCAAGACGCGTCTGGTCCACTCTCTGAAAGGTTCCTGCCTCCAGGAGATTCTCCCAGAGTCAGACTCCCAGCGGCAGCGGCCACCCACCCATCCGCAGCGGGTAGCTCATCAAGGTATTTAAAAAGACAATTAGCCCTTAATTGTTCACAGCAATAAAATTTTACAAAAAGCCCCTGGGCCCCGGGCTGCGCCAGGATCCTGGAAATGCATTGGAGGCAGGAGGTTGGAGCTCCAGCGTATGATTTTGGACATCCATGTATTAAAGAGCAGAAAGGTTGAATATGGAATATCCGCTGTCAGATGCATTCATCTGGAGGTGATTCCCCTGCAGACTGATGCCCCTGACAGTTCTGGCCTTTAGTATTTGCAAGCTGTTGGGACCATTAGGTGAGTGCCTCCATCTTGCGGTGCCCTCTTGTTCTGCGTCAGCCTGAGCACTGCTCACCTTCTGCAATAGGGCTGCCTTCCCTTGGACACCTCTGATTGGTTCCCCTGTGTCCATCCGCCATCCCTAATTGGACGGTGAATGCAGAGGCAGCCTGTTAATTGGCCGCCTCCTGTGAGATCACGCCACAGGGCACACATCTGACGTGAGTAGGATCAGGACCCACAAACTGAACTGATGCCTGAAAATTTTTCAAGTCGAGAAAATTCCGGTTCCTATCTCTGTGGATTTTTGAGCAGCTCACTGTGAGGCTAAGCATGGAGCTGCATTTCCACACCTCAGGATCTGGATAGCAAAAAAAAAAAATGCCAACCATCTATTATTCTGTCATCACTTATTTTCTTTACATATCTGAAATATCTGAGCTGCCTTTCAGGGATCTGGTCCTGTCAGTTCAAATTGCTTTGTATCTTTTCCAAGCCCCTAGAGCTGAGAAGTGCAAAGAAAATGATAACCTGAAACTATAAAATATGGGATGTTATTTTCTCTTTCATATGATCCGTTTGTAGGTGTGGACTTCATTCCTCCTAGGCCTATTGTGTTTTGATGGCATGCCACTTGGAGTGATGCATAACCATCTGATCTTCCCCTGTGATCTCGCCTACTTTACAGCCTCCATATCACCAACTACTTCATTGTCCTTAGTTGTCAGTTTCTCATGGGTCTGTCCTTCCTTTGGGATCACCGTGACAAGTGAAGACTTGGACCTCTTATTGTTCCCATTCCCCTTCTTTTACAAAAGCAACTTTCATTTAGCTATTCTTTTGGCATCACTCAACAACATTTTGCATCCATACAGTACCTTTAACATGGTAACATATCCTAAGGCACTTCATAGATGCGTTATCAAACATAATTTGACACCGAGCTGCATAAGGGATACTAGGACAGGTGACCAAAAGCTTGGTCAAAGATTTGGGTTTTAAGGACTGGCTTAAAGGAAAAGAGAAAGGTGCAGAAATGGGGAAGTTTAGAGAGGGAATTCCAGAGCTTAGAGTCCAGGCAGCCGAACGCACGTCCGCCAATGGTGGAGCGATTAAAATTGAGGATGCACTAGAGGACACAGTTGGAGGAATGCAGAGATCTCAGAGGGTTGAAGGGCTGGAGAAGGTAACAGAGATAGGGAGGGGTGAGGTGATGTGGAGGGATTTGAAAACGAGGATGAGTGTTTTGAAATCAAGACCTTGCTGAACTGGAAGCCAATTGTAGGTCAGCGAGCACAGTGAGAATGAGACTCGGTGTGAGTGAGGATACAGGCAGTAGAGTTTTGGATTTGTGGGCATCCTTCCCATTGTACTTCATGGCAGCAGTGGCATTGAGCTCGTCAGTGCCAATCACAGGAACAGACCATAGCCTTAAGAAGTTTTGGCACTAAGTTATGAACCGCTCTTAATAAAAGCTTCCCGACTGTTTGAGTTTTCTTTTGCGATCTACTCTCTCTCTCTTGGTTTGTATTGAGCTATGATTGTGCTGGCAGAATGCCATTCCATTTGCAGCTCTCTGTGCTTCATTCCCGTGTATTTCATGTATGTGGCCAGTGCCCAGCAGTATCACCGTTGTGCCAAACAAAGAGCAAACTGTTGGCACAGCAGAAAAGGGGAAAGCCCGAGTGCTGTCACAGCAAATCAATCATCAATAAGAGAGCCTGTTCATCATCCTTTACTCGAGTGCTTTGAGGGTTCCGGCAGACTTACCTTATTAAACATTTCAACAATAAGCAGCAAAAAAAAAAATGCAATGTATATATTCAAAAAGTTACAGATTTCTGAACATTTCTTTTATGTTGAATGGTCGTGTCACTGCCAGATTAATCTGGACACCCCCCCATCCCCCTCCAGCTCCCATTCCTTTCCTGATAATTTATGCTGGGTTTGGACCCAGAGGCCTTTCAGTGACTTTTACTTATCTGTGAGCATGGACAGTGATTGTCAAGTGGCTAATTTACTGTGAGAAGCATCATAATTGCCTAACACATACGCACTTTCAAAAGCAGGAGTCACTGGCTAAGCCTCAAAGGTTGGATCCCTGGCTGACTTGTATCTTTAGCCCAGGGGCACTGAGGCCAATTGTGACCCTAGGCAAGAGAGGCTAGCTGAATGCAGACCAGTGATTCATTTAACTAAATGTTTCTGAACATTGAGACTCCTCCAATGACTCAGCTCAAGCCAAGTGCAGTGGGAGCATTATAATTAGCCTCAGCTTTCCTGAGTTGGACAGTCAGACGACCACTATCCAGTGAACCCTACTGGTAGTGCATGTGTGGGTGTCTGGCGAGGACTGGATCATCAGTGATCTCACCTACAGTCTAACACCGCTCATCATCAAGGAACCCCCATACACCCAAAATGAAGTTAATGCCTTCAGGAGGGAAAGAGTCATGAGAATACTATTTTTACTTAAAGATAGCTGCAATAAAGATGAATATAAATGTAAAGTATCAGATCAATAGAACTTACATGATTTGTAGGGGGCAGTTTGGAATTGGAAGAACCATCAGCTTTTGAATGCTGTTTGGGCTCAGTCGAGTTGTGCCACCTCTGCACTTGCATCTGTTAATTATTGATGATGGCTTTTCTGGGGAGGCAGGAAACAAGAGATCGAGAGATAGAGAGAAGATAGCGATAAAGAAAGAAAAACAAACACTATGAACAAACTGCATTTATAATTCTGGTACAAATGGTACAAAGAGTGGAAATCTTCCGCTTTCATCTAATATAAACTCATACACAGCTCAGGTCCAAAGCATTCCTTTCATAGCCAGACTTGCGCACTATGTCAAAAAGTCTTTGCTGTTTCTGACTGACTCTATCAGGAACAGGCTAGAATCCTCCTTATGTCCAAGACATACAGCTAACTCGAGTTTATTTCAATTTATAATATAAGATTAGACACAGTGCAATAAAAAGTTATTTGTGCATTCAAGACACCTTCTTTAGGCATGAAGCCAAATTAGCAATTTAAACTGGCAATTTAAAGCTTCCAAACTTGACATTTTATTCAATAAATTTCAAGGATATTTTTAAGAAAGAAATATGCAGTAATAATATTGTGTGCTGTCTTACATTGTTTACAATAATTAAGAAGAAATAAATACAATGAATCGCTTCACTAATTGTTATGATTGCTTTCAAGGAAGTTATATATCACTTTTCAGTGAAAAGAGCTTTCTTTTTGCATTGGGCAGAGAGGCAGTACTTTCAAAATATTCCTCAATTATCTCCCCAGCATATAATGTACTTTTTTAAGAAGAATTATCTACTGACTACAGAAAGAGTTTTTCTTTAACTCAGTCCCTCCCTCCCCTCAACATGGAAACCCGACAATTTTTCTGTCAATTGAGAAAGTAGAACTTGCTTTTGTATAGCATCTTTCACATCCTCAAGACACGCTTTGCAGCCTTTGAATTACTGTTGAAGTGCAGTAACTGTCGGTATGCAAGCAGTCAAATCGTGCACTGCAAGATTCCACAAACAGCAAATCAGATCGATGGCTAGTTAATCTTTTAATGACAGCATTTAAGGGATGAACATTGGCCAGGACTTGATCAGAAGGTATTTATGAACTGGCTTCAGTTCAGTGGACATCAGCGACTAGCTCAGTCACCAAGTGGCTGATCTGAAAAAAGAGAGACTTGCACCATTCTCCTCTCTCGCTATGGGTATGCAGTGGCGATCTTCTCTCTCTGTACTGACCAGGTGCCCAGCAGACGGGTCGGCATTTAAAGGAAGGAATCTGTGAATCAGCCTCATCTCAAGTCTTCATCTTGTCCCAGAAATGGGTGGCGTGACAGTTTGCAGACTTGTTTGCACAGTGCTAATCGGCATGCTACCTTTGATACTTTGTCTGTTCAACTTCAAATCTAAAAGGGTCATGATTTGTGATTTGCTATTTTTACTGAGCTTTGGCAAATGAGCTAAACTAATTCAAAAGCAATTTAGCAATCCATCAGTATCTCCAACAGGAGATGAAAGTTTGGGGTATGTTGTTGAGAATGGCTTATGTAAGACAAAAGCAAGATTTTACTTTGATGTCTTCAGACATGAGATACAAATGCATGGAAAGAGGTTCCACAATTACTATTAAACAGAGCACCCCAACAATCTGAATTCAAACACACCTTTGTAGTTGAATTTTGCATTATGTACCACAACACTCTAAACTACTGCTTATTTTCAGTCATGACCCAAGCTGAAATTACCCTGAGGATTATACTGCAGGTCAGTTCTTAGTGATCGTGTTAAGAAATTGGTTTCTATGTTTTGTGACAGTCTTTATACCCTCCCCTGGAAAGGAGCCCAGAGAGTAAAATCAAACCCTGATTTATCAATGTCGCTTCTCAGAGGCCCAACTTAAAGCAGTAAACATTTCATTGTAATGGGACAGTAAAACCTAAATGTAATGTAGTAACTGTTAACTCTTCATGCATCAGTTCCCGCACTGTGTGAGCTCCTTCACCAGATCATGAATCCAAGATCAGTAACACTTAGATATTCCTGAGTCTAGCATAGTGCCCCTGAGTATTCCACTGATTCTTGATAGTCTTCAGATGTACATTTGTCTCTCAGGATAGACTACAAAGAATTGATATTAAGCATTTGCAGAGCTTATATGTCAAAACATTGGCAAAAAAATCATAAAATTATAATTCTTCTCTTGTTCTCCTCAAGCCACACACAGCCTTGGCAGGTTTGCAGGACATCTGGGTTGCAAACAAGATTCATAATGTTCCACAGGATGATTTCACACACTTTTCTAAGCTTGAATATATGACAAAGACAGAATTAGCTAGATATTATGGGCTTGGGGAAGATTTTTGAAATCCCAATATTCTTTGAGAAGATTTCAGTACATCTCTCATGATAGAGTATAGGTTTATAATAAAATGTTACAGGAGATTCAACTGTTATATAAATGACAGGAAAGATGCTAACAGTAAGTATTATTGGTGCTTAAGTTCAATAAGAGGTGTCAGCATTCTACATGACCCTAGAGAATCACAGTTCATTCCAATCCTGTCATCGTCTGATCTTTCTCATGCATGCTTTTTCTGGATCGTGATCAAGAGCAAATACTCAGACTGATTCCTTCCCTCTGTAGACCAATGTAGCAGCCCAACCCACCACCCCGACAAAGGTCAAATTGGTCAGCATAGATTGAACCTGAGACCCTGAGGGTTTAGTTACATTTTAAGCTGTGCTTGTACGAACTGAGCCAGCGTGAGTGGCTGTCGATCTATTCTACAACACAATATTCCTCCTTCATGTAAACATGCAATTTGATTGTTTCCAGTGAGATTGGTCCTCATCCAGTTGGGATGAAGTAAAACAGTTGCAGAAATATCAGAGATCTGATGCACGGGAGCATCAGTGCTCTGAAAGCAGGTGTACAGAATGGTCACACACTCCTCTCTGATCTTGGAAAGGACGCTTCCATCAGTAGACTTTACAGCAACTTGAAGCAAGCTCTTGAGAATGGCTTTGGTGTTGCATGTTAACTTCAAGTCTGTAAGTGGTGCCTGGAATATGCAAACTGCATTCAAAGTACTATATATGAAAATAGAATAGTTAAATGTTTATCACTTTCACCATTTTCTTCAAGAAATTTTAGGACTAAGATCCATGCTAAGCACAGAGATGCCTGCAATCATCACAGTAGTTCCTGTACTATTCTTCGTGGGTCTTAGCAAC
Organism: Heterodontus francisci; assembly: GCF_036365525.1. Taxonomy (NCBI): domain Eukaryota; kingdom Metazoa; phylum Chordata; class Chondrichthyes; order Heterodontiformes; family Heterodontidae; genus Heterodontus; species Heterodontus francisci. The sequence continues at coordinate 17,324,859 of NC_090412.1, read as the reverse complement.
AATTATTCCATGAACAAAACTAGGAGAGACTACAGTTTCACTATTTGTATTGCTTGGCTGCTGATCTTCACAAATCCCCATACTGTGAAATGATTTGATTGTTGTACAAATCGAAAGTAGGACCACTGATCAGCTGCCCATTGTATTTGTTACAGTTCATTTCATCAATATACCTAAAGTGGAGGAGAATTTGTGCACATTGTCACAATACACAAGAATATTTTACGCCCTTTCTCTGACTTTCCTCCTTATCCCTTCATTCCTGAAGGTGGTGACATCAGCCCACCAATATCTCATCAAAGGGGTCTTAGATGAAGAAGAGTAGGGCAAATGATGTGTGCTGTATCCCATAGTTTGTAAACAATGTAGCCTTTCCCATGTTGTGATAACAATACTGTGGTGCTAAAATGCCTCATCGTTCATAGTCCCTTTAGATAAAGTTCTTTTTCACTATTCTATTGAGCCAGAGAAAGGTGCCAATTTTAGATTCCCACTCTGTTAAGCCAAACACTCACAGCTATAAGTATCTAGGCTACGGAGGAGAAAAATTGACTGCCCATGAACATTATCCATTGATCCTTGCTGTAAATGTGTTTGTATGGGCATTGGATGGGAGCAAGCCCCTCTCAGCTACGATGTCCTCCCATGGTATTAAAGCCTGCTGATCCTCACAGTGCAGGCTTATACATAAAAGTGGCCACTTTGATGAGATACTGGGGCGCTGACCAACAGGTAAGTCACCATCTTCAGGACTGAAGGGATAAGGAAGGGGAATTAGAGAGAGGGGGAAAAACATTCTTGAATATGGTGAATGGGAGATATAAACAGTGTGACAGAAATACTCCTCAACTTTAAGTACATTTGCAGTGATTGAGGAAATCAAGTTTTGTTTTTATTGCATGGAATCCTTGGATTTTCACTTTGTTCTGAAAGGTAGATTTTGAGTTTTAGCAATTCCCTGAAAAATTATACCTTGTAAGTGCAAGTTATCCATTGCAGATGGCATTGTAAACACTAAGACACTGTCAAAAAAATACCCTAAGGCTTTAGTTACTGGTAAGGGTAGCTAGCTTTTTTAAAAAACTCATCCTAGTCATCTTACAGAGTTTGCTTGACATTATAACATCCTTTAAAAACTGCAAAAGACACATTGCAACATGTGCAGTGCATAAAAAAATTAATAGTACTATCCCTAGTCTGCAAATTCCATGAGAGTTGCGATTACTAGGAACCCCAATGGAAAATAAAAGGGGGCATTTTCCTGTTTCTGTGCCTAGGCACTCTCAATCAACTGAACTCTGTGAATATTGGGAAATCTGGCAGATTGGAGCCCATGCCAATAAATGGAACCCACCCGAATTTCATTCCACTAGTTTAAATAAAGGAAAATCCAGTAGGTTCCTTTATAGACGCCTGCTGCAAACCAAACAATTTTCCAATATTCACTGAGCCTTGGTGATCCAGTGCACCCAGAGCAGAACCAGGAAAGTCTCCCCAATAAATTCCATCTCCTCGTAGTAGGCATCAAATACAGCCTAATAAACAGAGAGTTAGCCTACTCAATATTTGGATATTCTTAGGAGGATTTCGTCTATTCGATACTTGGATAGTCCAAGGCGGAGGAGAGAGATTCATATTTTTCCATAAAGAGGTAGATGAACAGAACAGCAAACAGAACATACAGCAAATATAACATACAGCAAATATAACATACAGCGAGCATTCAGAACACACAGCAGACAGGCAGACTGTAGCTATCGCGATAATTTCGGCGCGAGTTTGAAAATCCAGTTGGCCAGTTACATTCCATAATTTAATCTGTTTTTCCAGTGACTGCAAACTACAATAACGACTAAAACATCCAATGACACTGACGCATTTCACACGAGGGCTCTAATCTCCCAGTAGCCGCCTGCAGCTTGCCAGAATCAATTTTAAAAGCTGTTTCTAAAATTTATGGGGCCGTTACCTTGCACGTAATGGATTTATACATTAAAAGGAAGCTTGGCGTGAGATAACGGTGACCCCTTTTGGCTCATTTTATTTGCCACTTGTACAATCTTTAAACTGATTATGGATATGTACTGGAGCAAAAGTTTTGTGCTCACTATAAGGGGTAATTTTACGTGTCTGTGCAGCAAGGAGCCTTGCTTGTTGCCAGTGCATCTTTAAAATTTGAGCTGGGCAACCATTCAGAACTCATGAAAATTACCCTTCTCATGTTAACGGGATGCTATCAATGAGGAAATTTTATATGTTCACTTTAAAGCACTGACGGAAGCTTCATTAAATAACTCATTTGCCACAAATTCTAATAAACTCACTGAGCATTCACAAGTTTTCTCTGCTAACAAAATTCTTGCCCATTTAGGATTCTCTTCTGCTCGAAAAGCTTTGTATAAGGTGAATGGTTACATTCTGTTATTATTCCCAATTGCCCTTGTTTAAAACTGCATGGCATTAAAAAATTGACTAACAAATCATGCCTAAGGATTTTATAAACAGCGTTGGATTTTCAATTGCTGTTTGCTTTGTAGAAATCTTTGTGCTAGATATTAACTAAAGTAGAGCAGATTGCTTTTTAAAAAAAGTTGAAATGAGTGAAACTTCTCTGACACTTTTAAGGACAATGATTCAATAAACAGATAATCTAAAAAGCGGCAGCGAGTCCCGGGGAGTGGAATGTTTCCTTCATGCAGATGACATACGTCATTGCCAACCAAAATGTGTCTCTCACACTCATGATATTACCGTTGCTGGTTAGACAGTCCCTGTGTCCCTATCATTGTCATTATAACATAGGAGTATAATTCAAACGCACTTTAGCAAGACGCTGTTCTGAAGGTCATTCAGAAACTACACATTATCCTTTCGCTGCAAATAAGAAGTCTATAGCACCACAAATAGACAGAAAATCCCAAAGATAATGAAGTTCCAAAGAAAGATAATTATTAAAGAGTAGTTTAAAAAACTGGTGAAACATTTTTTTTAACTTGGAAATGTAACAAGTTAAATTATCTCTGTGCCAAATTAGTTTGATGTGTTATTCAAAGACTGAACTGAATGCTTATTTCAGAACATTACAAATTTAACAAATATCAAGCATTATCTAACACAAATTGCATCTGAACCCTATTTTTTGTGGGTTTCTATGTTAAAGATAGGCCAAGAGGAAGAAAACCTATAGTTGAAGTTCCACGTTTTTGTAAAATGCCTTCATCTATGTTAGTTGAAATCAGAAATGAATCATTTATATCAGTTGAAGCCAGAAATGAATCATTTATATCAGTTGAAGCCAGAAATGAATCTGTATGCACATAATAAAATGCTTTCACTGAAAGCAATTTTACAACAAGTAACTTTCTTTCTCAGTTTTTGTTTTAGTATTATTTCTATGTTATCCTGTGCTGCCTCAGTTACTGTTTACAAGAAGCACATTTTTCAATTCACACTCTGGATAATACTGAACAGTAAAGGTGTTATAAATAGTTGAAAATCATATACATATCAAAAATTAACTAACTAATAGTCACTTACCCCAAGACAAGTTGATGCAGGTTAGCCCGACCAGAAGGGCTATCAACACATAACTTTTCACATTCATGTTGGGTGGTTTGCAGAGGTTTGTACAGCACAGCCAACTCAGATTGAGAGAACCCAAATTCAAATTATTTCCAGCTAAATGTAGCTCTGCAGTTGGAAAGAATCCACCCCCATCCCAACTTTTTATTGGATGAAGAGGGAATACCCAGGATGGTAGTTTATCAAAAACTGGCAAGGTGATTGCAGTTGCATTTCTTTCCCAATAATTGGAATAGATTCAACTCCACTGAAATAAGGCTAAAGACATGTAAGACTGGGCAGTGTCTGGTGACAAGCTGAAACCTGGGTCCCTTTTTTAACTGCTCTAGTCCACAACCAGAACTATGTCAACCTATGCATTCAAGCAACAATCTGCCAGTGAAGAAGAGCATTGGTTCACTTCTAATCTGCATCTTCAAGCTCTGGATAAGCTCTGCAAATCCATTTATGATGTCCCCATAGGATGAGGAATTCAGGTATTGTACTCTATCTGGCCCACTCCTGGCCCAATGCTGGTGTGGACTGCATACCAGATAACAGAATGAGTACAAAGGACAGAATCCACAGTGCTGCTGCTATTTGAGCTGTTATCTCTCAGCTTCAGTGCATATATCACCAGAAAATGAAGAAAAGTGATTCTAGAATGGAAAAAGCAGCCCTGCCAAATGAAATAAACTTCTCCAGAGGTCACAGGTTTTCTTTCAGTTTTACAAACATTTAGAAAAGTTAAAATCATGGGCTCCCTGTTAATCCATTCAACTGAAGAGTAAATAGTTAGCCAAGAATCTGTATACAGCACAGTGACGGACGCTGATAACTGTGTACATATCGCAAGCTACGACTGTCTGCTCTAATGAAGATTAACTAACTGCCTCCATTTTATCATTCTAGTTGTGAATCAAAATGCTAGTTGTGTCATTATTTTAGAAACAGTTCTTTTTTTAAATGTTGCCCTTCCACTGGCAGAGGAGGTTAATCCGACTGATTAGACTGGCCCTCTTCCCAGTTAACAAACTTAACAAACCCAGCCCAGATACTTGGGATAAAACATCCTCCCTCTGCTTGAGCTTAGAATTCTCAGTAAAATTAATTTAATTATGTAACTTCATAGAACAAAACTTAAGTCACAGTCCACAGGAACCAGAAGGTTTGTGAATTGGAAATGTTCTCTGAGACAGTTGAAATGGCTGTATAATAAATAACCTTACAAAATATTAAGAAACTAATTGCATCTCATGAGAACAGTTGCATTAACTTGACCTATGTTCCCTAGAGCTTAGGGATGATCGAATCAAGGTGTTTAAAATGTCGAAATGATTTGGTCAGGTTCCAGCCCTGCCCCCAGGACTTGAGCACATAATCTAAACTGAGAATTCTATATGGTACTGGGGGAGTGCTGCATTGTCAGAGGTGCCATTCTTCGGATGAGATGTTAAATCGAGACCCCATCTGTCTGTTCAGATGGACGCCATGACACTATTTAAAGAAAAGAACTGAGTTCTCTGAGCGTCCTTGCCAATATTGATTGCTCAACCAATTGGAGTCATTTGGTGATTGTAGGACCTTCCTGTGTGCAAATTGACTGTCACATTAGCCTACGTAACCATAGAGGCTACAAATCAAAAGTCCCTAGTTGGCAATAAATCAATTTGAAACATTCCGAGGACATAAAAGGTGGTGTGCAAATGCAGGGTTTTTTTCTTTTCAGCACCTCATGCCTGTGCCCTTGACATGTGACCTTGCATAATGACTGTTAGCAAACTCTCCAATTGCTCACGGAGGTAAACTAGGTAGTGGAAGGCCTATTAGTAAAGTACGTACCGAATCTATCTTGACTTATTAGTTCTAACATTACCTGAAAGTGTATTTTTTCATCAACAGCCATTGTGCATTCTATATTTATCCAATTTGTAATTTCATCTCTCTCGAGTTGAGTTCTATTTCACTCAAACAACAATAAACTGCTTCCATTTGCATTTACAAGAATAACAATTTGCATTTATATAGCACCTTTGACATAGTTAAACGTCCCAAGGCACTTCAGAGGAGAGATTATCAAATCAAATTTGACACTGAGCCACATGGTTGCATTTTACCAACCTGATGGCAATGGCTGCAAGGTAGGAGGAGTTGTAACGTTGTGACAAAAGGTTTCGGGAAGCCCAAAGACTTTTCATTGCAATCATATATTCCAAAGGGTGACCGGACTGGGAGGAGAATCTCGCGCTGAAACGCGATGGGAAGCAGGGACAGACTTGCCAGCACAGCGGGGGCATGCCGCTTGAGTGGCAGTGGCACTTGTTTGAATAGAATGGGGGGTGGTCGACAGTGAGAGGCCATGGAAATTGTGCAGTCATGGGCCTCATTCATTCAGGCTTTGACACATCCAGTGAGGAGCAGCATCAAGAAAAGAGAGAGAGAGAGAGAGCACAGAGAGTGGGCCAGCAGCAACCTGAGGGCCACCAGGAGTTTCCGCATCAGAGGAGGAGGGCATAGAGGGAACGTAATCAGCCTCATATGTGTAGAAGAGGTTACCCACCAGAGAGGGTCTACTGCCAGAGGCTCAGCTTCCTGCAAATGTTGGAGTAGTAGTGTTGCCGATGTCTGCGCCTCTCCAAGGAAGCAGTCACAGAGCTGTGTGGAATGATGGAGGACAAGCTGAGTCCTATGGGAAGTGGAGGCCACCAAAGTCCTGTGGCACTGAAGGTGACCGTGCCACTCATTTTTCTATGCCTTAGTTTCATTCCAGGGATCTCCCAGTCTGCAGCTCATCACTGCATCAAGTTGGTCACCAATGCCATCTTCAAGAATGCTACCACTGCAAGGAGAGGTGGTGGTGTAATGGTACTGTCATTGACCTAGTAACTCAGAGACCAGGGTCTTCCCTAGAGACATGGGTTCAAATCCCACTGTAGCAGAAGGTGGAATTTTAATTTATTTAATTTAAAAAAAATCTGGAATTAAAAAGCTAGTCTAATGATGGCCATGATACCATTGTCGATGGTCACAAAAACCCTTTTGGTTCACTGATGCCCTTTTGGGAAGGAAATCTGCTGCATTACCTGGTCACATGTGACTCCGGACCCACAGCAATGTGGTTGACTCTTAAAATGCCCTCTGAAATGGCCTAGCAAGCCACTTAGATGTACTTTATAGCTAAAAAGTCAATAAGGAATGAAACTGGACGGGTCACCCGGCATTGACCTAGGCACCGGAAACGACAACGGCAAACCCAGCCCTGTCGACCCTGCAAAGTCCTCCTTACTAACATCTGGGGGCTTGTGCCAAAGTTGGGAGAGCTGTCCCACAGACCAGTCAAGAAACAGCTTGATATAATAATAGTCACGGAATCTTACCTAACAGACAATGTCCCAGACATGACCATCAACATTGCCAGGGAAGTCCTGTCCCACCGGCAGGACAGACCCAGAAGAAGTGACGGCACAGTGGTATACAGTCAGGAGGAAGTTTCCCTGGGAGTCCTCAACATCAACTCCAGACCCCATGAAGTCTCACGGCGTCAGGCCAAACATGGGCAAGAAAACCTCCTGCTGATATACCACCTCCCGCCCCCCCCTCAGCTGATGACTCAGTACTCCTCCATGTTGAACACCACTTGGAGGAAGCACTGAGGGTGGCAGGGGCACAGAATGTACTCTGGGTGGGGGGACTTCAATGTCCATCACCGAGAGTGGCTCGGAAGCACCACTACTGACCGTGCTGGCCGAGTACTAAAGGACATAGCTGCTAGACTAGGTCAACGGCAGATAACAAGAGGGAAAAATATACTTGACCTTGTCCTCACCAATCTGCCTGCCGCAGATGCATCTGTGCATGACTGCATTGGTAGGAGTGACCACCGCACAGTCCTTGTGGAGACGAAGTCTCGTCATCACATTGAGGATAACCTCCATCGTGTTGTGTGGCACTATCACTGTGCTAAATGGGATCGATTTCGAATAGATCTAGCAATGCAAAACTGGGCATCCATGAGGCGCTGTGGGCCATCAGTAGCAGCAGAACTGTACTCAACCACAATCTGTAACCTCATAGCCGGGCATATTCCTCACTCTACTGTTACTATCAAGCCAGGAGACCGACCCCGTTTCAATGAAGAGTGCAGGAGGGCATGCCAGGAGCAGCACCAAGCATACCTCAAAATGAGGTGTCAACCTGGTGAAGGTACAACCCAGGACTACTTGCATGCCAAACAATGTAAGCAGCATGCAATAGACAGGGCTAAGCGATCCCACAACCAACGGATCAGATTTAAGCTCTGCAGTCCTGCCACATCCAGTCGTGAATGGTGGTGGACAATTAAACAAATATCCCCATCCTCAATGATGAGGGAGCCCAGCACATCTGTGCAAAAGATAAGGCTGAAGCATTTGCAACAATCTTCAGCCAGAAGTGTCGAGTGGATGATTCATTTCGACCTCCTCCTGAAGTCCCCAACAGGCCAATCTTCAGCCAATTCGATTCACTTCACATGATATCATAAAACGACTGAAGGCACTGGATACTGCAAAGGCTACGGGCCCTGACAATATTCCAGCAATAGTATTGAAGACCTGTGCTCCAGAACTTTCTGCACCCTTAGCCAAGCTGTACCAGTACAGTTACAACACTGGCATCTACCGGGCAATGTGGAAAATTGCCCAGGTATGTCCTGTACACAAAAAGCAGGACAAATCCAACCCAGCCAATTACCACCCCATCAGTCTCAATCTAAATCATCAGTAAAGTGATGGAAGGTGTCGTCGAAGGTGCTATCGAGCAGCACTTGCTTAGAAATAACCTGCTCGGTGACGCTCAGTTTTGGTTCCGCCAGGGCCACTCAGCTCCTGACCTCATTACAACCTTGGTTCAAACATGGACAAAAGAGCTGAACTCAAGAGCTGAGGTGAGAGTGACTGACCCTTGACATCAAGACAGCATTTGACTGAGTATGGCATCAAGGAGCCCTAGCAAAACTGGAGTCAAAGGGAATCAGGGGGAAAACTCTCCACTGGTTGGTGTCATACCTAGCGCAAAGGAAGATGGTTGTGGTTGTTGGAGGTCAATCATCTCAGCTCCAGGACATCACTGCAGGAGTTACTCAGGGTAGTGTCCTAGGCCCAACCATCTTCAGCTGCTTCATCAATGACCTTCCTTCAATCATAAGGTCAGAAGTGGGAATGTTCGCTGATGATTGCACAATGTTCAGCACCATTCGCAACTCCTCAGATACTGAAGCAGTTCGTGTAGAAATGCAGCAAGACCTGGACAAGCCTTGGGCTGATAAGTGGCAAGTAACATCCGCGTCACACAAGTGCCAAGCGAATCTAACCATCTCCCCTTGACATTCAACAGCATTACGATCACTGAATCCCCCACTATCAACATCCTGGGGTTTACCATTGACCAGAAACTGAAATGGACCAGCTACATAAATACTATGACTACAAGTGTAGGTCAGAGGCTAGGAATCCTGAGGCGAGTAACTCACCTCCTGACTCCCCAGAGCCTCTCCACCATTTACAAGGCACAAGTCAGGTGTGTGATAGAATACTCTCCGCTTGCCTCAAAATGCTCAACACCATCCAGGAGAAAGCAACCCACTTGATTGGCAACCCATCCTCCATCGACGCACAGTGGCAGCAGTGTGCACCATCTACATGATGCACTGCAGCAACGCACCAAGGCTCCTTAGACAGCAACTTCCAAACCCACGACCTCTCCCAACTAGAAGGACAAGGGCAACAGATGCATGGGAACACCACCACCAGCAAGTTCCCCTCCAAGCCACACACCATCCTGACTTGGAACTATATCGCCGTTCCTTCATTGTCGCTGGGTCAAACACCTGGAACTCCCGTCCTAACAGCACTGTAGGTTTACCCACCCCACATGGACTGCAGCGGTTCAAGAAGGCAGCTCACCACCACCTTCTCAAGGGCAATTAGGGATGGGCAATAAATGCTGGCCTGGCCTGTGACGCCCACATCCCATGAATGAATAAAGAAAAACTCTCTCCATAGAGGAAGCCAAGTGTGCATATGTCAGAGACATGGTGGCACTCATGGCCTGGATTGACTCTTCCATCATTTGTGCTTGGGTGGACACAGCCTCTAGAAGCTCCACCAGATGTTTCCACACCTCAGGCTGTAGTTCCAGTGCCTGTCACCTTGTTGATGCCTCCAGAGGCCCACCATCATCCTGAAGCTCAGCAATGCCCTGGGCCTCCCACAAAATTCTGAATGTGAGTGGCCTTGGCTGTCACAGCGTCCGTCAACTGCTCGGGCGTGTCTGTGGCCTGCTTGCCAGGTTGTGATCACGAATCTACCTGCGAATGGATACCATTGACATGAGAGTATCTGCATTGGTGGAGGGTGTGAGAGGATACTGTGATCCTCTGAGGTCCTCTCCTCCTCAGAGGTGGACAGCTGTCCCCCGGTCACAGCAGTGGGCGGCTCCTGTCTTTGATCTGCATAAGAGAGAAGAGTAATTAGAGGATAATGCACATTCCATCATGTCCTTCACAGCACTCTGACTGTGGATCTCCATGTAACTTGTGGTGGACACATGAGCACTATGCCTCGTGTTTGTGAGGCTCTCTAGTGCCCAGCCATTAGACCATCTCTCAATTCTCTGGGCTCCTGTCTTACCATCAGCTATGGACCGGCCTGCAAGCTGGCCTCCGAGCTTCAGTGCCTCCTCCTCCATCGGTGTCAGAATGGCGAGGTAAGGGACGCCACTGCCCGTCTTGGCCCTTTCCTTCACTTTATATGTGCAGTCTTCATCTGCAAGCACAGAAATGTCCATCGTAAATTGCCAGCAAAGGTTCATACAACACCAACGCTGGTGGCAGTCTGACTGTCCATGATAGTGCCAGAGGAATGTCTCCTGCATGCGGCCACTCAGTCGCAGCAGTGCAGGAGTCAACTCGGATAGACCAGACTGGGGCCTTTCACAGAGAGGCTGACATGCCTCTGACAGGCAATGCTATTGCCTGGTCATTGCCAGTGACTGGGTGGGCATTCCCTTTCTACCAAACTCACATTCACACCTAGTCACATGTAAGGCAACACGTGGTGCACTCACCCCAGCAGATCGCATGAGGTCATTAATCCTCTTGCAGCACTACAGCAAGGTTTGAGGGAGGTCCCCGCGGCTGCTGACCTTCTCTGTGATCTCCATCCAGTCTCGCTTTATCTGCCGAGCCAGTCTCCTCCTCCCGTCCCGGCGGAAGAGGACCTCCCTCCTAGCCTGAGCAGCCTGGAGGAGAATCTGCAGGGCGGCATCACAATCTGTGTGGCCATCGTGGATCGTCCTTCGCCCATTCCTCATGTTGCCTTGTTCTTCAGGGCTTCAATATGTGCTGCCTGTGTGGATGGATCAAATTGACAGACCTCTAAATATGGCGCCAGCACTTCCAGTGGCATGATTTTAGCACGCCCCCATTCACACAGCAACAGCTCCCACATCTGGTCTTGGCGGAGGAACTTTGGACCTTTCTGGAAAATTCAGCCCAAGGAGATATTAGGACAGGTGTCCAAACATGGTCAAAAAAAATACATAAATATGTTAAATTGGGACATTACTATTGGGATGCAAATTTTAAAAAAGGGGGAAAAAAAGATTCTCAGCAGGTTGGTGTGCTTGGGAGGAATGTTCATCTCCATTTCTACGCCCCTTTTAACCTTGGAATGCTATCTGACATTTTTTGTCGTAATTTAAAGTCATGTTTTTGTTGGACCCTAGCTCTCCACCCACACTAGCACTGTTCACTTGAATATCCTCCAAAGGATTGAATTTGGAGTGGGCCCTGGCAATACTCAAAGCCACAACCTTTCACCTACAAGCCCAAAGCTTTACCAACAATGGTAGCTTGTTTTTGGTGAGAGTCCACAACACAGGCAAGAGATGATAGTTGCACTTTCATGCTAAGCCCTATTCATCACACATCACCTCAATAAACAGTCTCATTTAACACATTTAAGCCATTGACCACTGCAGCCTTGCTATTTAAAACTTTCCCTGGCTTAGAGTAAACAGAATATCATAGCAGTAGCGGTGAGTTACTGCAGTTGTTTCAATTGTGAAACAGCTCTCTTAACAATCAGCGCCTGTTTTATTTAACACCCAGCCCCATTTACACAGTCACATTCTTCACTGTGTCCTGCATGGCAGCTGCAAAATAAAGAAGGGGTCTGTTTTTGGCTTCTTATCAGAGTTCATCACAATAACATTACAAGAAACTAATGATGATTTGGTTTTTAATACCTTCATTATGGTGACAAGCAAGGAAAGAAATCTGTCATGGAATGCAACCAGTTCAAAGGGAATCAGTGTTACATAAATATTCCTGATAAATAATTTGTATTTAATCACTGATGGGACAGGAAACTTGTTTCTTCCAATGATTTTCTAATGATTTTTTTAAACAGCTGAACAAACATTGCAATGACCCAAATTATCATTGAGGTGATGACAACAATTTTAATCAAAGTGACCCAATAAGGCCATTCATAAAGTGTGTCCCAGGGGACTCATAGACGTGGAAAATAATGGGAATTCCTTACATTTCTGGCTGTGAAAAGGGTTAATCTTTCTTTTCTCACTGGATAACCTGGTCCCCAAAGAGAAATTCAGGAACCAATTGATAGCAAGTATGATTGTCAGTGTGGAATTTACATCATGGTACCTTTTTGTTTTTAATTCGTTTTAATGTATTTTGCCTGCTAGTTAGTGAATTTGTGGGAAATCCTTTTAGGAAACAATACTGCAAAATTATCATTCATATGTTTCATTCTCAGGACAAGAATTTGGGCATCCTATTCCTAGAACCAGTGGAGGAGACTCTGTAATACATCTACCTATTTTTAAATCTGGAAATAGGCGATTTTTAATAATCAGACATCCGAATAGTTCTTTCTTAGAGAAAAACTTTGCTCTTTGAGAGCGCAATGACCTTTCCAAAACTACAACTTCCCTTTCAATTCTTCAGGGAATTCTGTACAAATGTGTTATGTAAGTTGTACATTCTTGCTGCAATACTTAACCTGAAATCTTAATAGAATACAATTTTTCATAAAGCTATCTTTTACCAGAGACCGTTATCAAAAGTTCAGTTGCCTTCAAAGTGTTAATGCTAATTCGAAATGAGAGAAAATAAGACATATTAGACTGATTTAATTGAGGGGATCAGATCGCAGCATAAAGAGCAAAACTGAACCTTATACCAAATCTCAGAACTCACTTTCGATTACAGGATTGAATTAAATCTCTATTTTTTGATTACTTACTTACCACCGTCTTCCCTCCTTCAACCTGTAGGTGTTTAAAACTAAGGTTGGTGTCACCTGATTGCTACTTCTTGCATTACCTCATCTCTCCTACACGGTATAGCCTACACTTCTGCCTTGACCCTTTACCTCACTTTCCCAAAAGAAAAAAAAAGAGCTTTCTTCGTGAACCCTGTTTTTCATTTTGAGTTGTGCTTTTGCAGATAGGGACGGGAGGCTCACAACGTCTGCCACTCAATGAGGGGCAATCACAGAGGTTATTGATGATGTATGACAGTGGGGGAAGAGTATCAATAATGCCTGCTATGCTGAGATTTACTGTGATCACTACACAAAGGTGTTGGTTTTCAGTTTTTAAACTGAAGACAAACAACTAAACGTTGAGCCTCAAATATGATTGTATTGTATCAAACGAACATAGGAACAGAAGGAAGTCGTTCAACCCCTTGAGCCTGTGCCACCATTCAGTTAGATCATGACTGATCTGTACGTCAATTCTCTTTATATGCTTTTGATTCAGGTCGACAACAATTTGTATTTTATGTAGTGCCTTTAATGTAGTAAAATGTCCCAAGGCACATTACAGGAGCGTTATCAAACAAAATTTGGCACCGGGCCACATAAGGAATATTAGGACAGATGCGCAAAAACTTGGTCAAAGAGGTAGGTTTTAAGTAGTTTTTTAAAGGCACTTAGGGCCTTGGCAGTTGAAGGCATGGCTACCAATGCGGAGTGATTAAAATCGGGGATGTTCAAGAGGCCAGAATTAGAGAAGTGCAAATATCTCAGTGGGTTGTAGGGCTGGAAAAAAAAGAAAGACTTGCATTTGTATAGCACCCTTCATGACCACCAGACTTCTCAAAGCACTTTACAGCCAATTAAGTGCTTTTTGAAGTAGGCCCCCACCTGCCAAGAATCGGGCACATTAATTTCGCCACATGGACATTAAATTTCAAATTGTTGCACGGAAGAAGAGAAGGCCTGTGACAAGGGGTTGCCAGGCCCCTGGCTGGAAGGACATTTTTGCATATTAACAGACAGTGCTTGGAACAAAGGAGCTATCCCCTGCTCCAATACAATCCGCAAACAGACATGGTCGAACCAGTTGATCACATGACTAACCTGCTTGGCAGTCTGGGTTTTTTTCTGAATTGTACAGTTTTGAACTGAGAGTCTGCAGAAAGCTGTTTGCTCCTGGATTGAAAAGATCTCTCCTAGCTGGCTCGCCACAGTCTTTCCTGTCTGCTCCCATCTCTTTCTCACAGAACTCCAAAACCCACTGAAGACACATGAACCCCAAGAGAGAAAAGTCTCCTACAGTGAACAAGGTTTAGGAAGAATACTAGGCCCCAACGAAAAGCACAATCTACCTACAATCAAGGACTCTACAGTGAGTTCAAAGAACTGTAACAACAACTCTTCAGATATTGCCTCAAACTTTTCCACTTTATTTTTCTTCTGCTCTTTTCTGTCTCTACTTGCATGTGTGTATCACATATGCATGCTCGCGTGGGCACATCGTGTATCCATAGGCGTCAACCGAATTAGAGTTTAAGTTTAATAAATTTCAACTTTTCTTCTTTAAACCTAAGAAAACCTGTTTGTGCTGGTTTCTTTGCCTTATAGTTGGAAAGCAGTGAACAAGGATTCATCAAGCGGACGCTAAAAACATAGTGTGTTTAAAATTATACCCTGTTACAGTAAGACCAGGTGAAGGCTGAAAGGGAACCCTAGACCCCCCTTCTCACCTGGTTGTAACAGTAGTGTAGGAAAAGCAACAGCCAGAGAACTTGTTTTCGTGATGTTGATTGAGGGATAAATATTGGCCAGGATACTGGGGAAAACTCCCCGAATAGTGCCATAGGATTTTTATATCCACCCAAGCAAGCAGATGGGGCCTCTGTTTAACATCTTATCTGAAGGACAGCACCTCTGACAGTGCAACACTCCCTCAGTACTGCACTAGAACATCAGTCTTGCTTTTTGTACTTAAGTGAGACTTGAACTGAGAACCCTATGCCTTAGAGGCACAAATACTACTGACTGAGCCACAGCTAACACACAAAGGACATTGCACAGATAGGAAGGGGCAAGGCACTTGATACCCTTACCCAACAAAAATCTATCTCCATATTGAAAATTTCAATTAGCCCAGCATCCTACCCTGTTGGGGGAGAGAGTTTAAGATTTCCACGATCTATTATGCAAAAAGTGCTTCCTGATTTTGCTCCTAAATGGCTTAGCTCTAATTTTAAGATTGTAGCCCTTTATTCTGGATTCCTCCACCAGAGGAAATAACTTTTCTTTATCAGCAGCTGTGACTATACTTCGGCAGAAGGTATTTCATTGGCTGTAAAGCGCTTTGAGATGTCCTAAGTGTTAACTGTATATTAATTGAATGTTTAATTCTGTTCAGGTGGTTGGCATTAACTGGGGATTCACTTGTGCTCCAATTAATAGAAGCAGACTGAAACTGTGGTTTGGCGGTGCCTGTTTGTCTCTGTAAATAAAAGCTTATATGTGTTCAAAGAGTAGTCTCCAGTTCTGCCCTTCATCCCCTGGCTATCTGGAATCGAACACTGAGGTTATGAAAGGCGCTTTATAAACAAAGTGTTTCTTTCTTCTACCCTTCATTATTTTAAACATCTCGATTAGATGACACCTCAGCATTTTAACTCAATGGAATACAAGTCAGTTTGATGTAACTTTCCTCATAATTTAAGCCTATAAGCCTGATGTCATTCTGGTGACCAAGCTCTGTACAACTGAAGCATAGGCTGTAATTTTATGTGGCGGTGGTCATCCCACCCACTGGATCAAAAGTTGGGGGCGAGAACACCTTCACTGGGCCTGGAACCCATGCAGCAATTTTATGTGGCCCAGGCCCTTAATTGGCCTCAGTCGGGACTTCCGCCCGTCTGAGGCAGAAAGCCCTGCTTCCAAGAGCAGTCGGCCAATCAGAGGGCCGGCAGCTCTTCAGTCCCAGTAGCGCCACCAGCCATGGTGGCCACTGCTGGGACTGCACCCGGCAAGAGGAGAAACATGGACGTCGCCCTCGGAACAGGTAAGTGGGGATCAGGCCTCGCTGGGGACAATCAGCTGGGCCCCAGCGAGGTGGGTGGGGGTTGATCGAGAAGGCTGGGGGGAGAGGTGTTCCAGTGGGGGCAGCTTGTGCTGCTGTGGGGCACAGGATGCCCGATTAGGAGGAAAAACCCGCAGCCTGCCAGGATACCGCCAGGTATTACTGGGCAGCTTCCTCAGGTGCTGAAGTGCCTGTCACGTGAGGAGGCCCTTAAGTGGCAATTAATTGGCCACAGGGGCCTCAACTGGCCTGGGGCAGGCAGGCCGTCTGCTGCCTCACCCGCCGCTGGCAAAACACCAAGAGCACCCAGAGCAGAAACAGAAGAATCTGCACTTCCAGCTTCAAATGCCTAATATTAATGCACAACATTCAACTAAATGATTTTAACATGACATGCAAACACAGCCATGGAAACATTTTTCCGCAGTGAATTAAAGTGATGTTTGTCAAAAGCCCAGTGAAGGTCTTAACTGAGTTACAACGACAGAGTGAGGTTGGCGGATTTATGTTATGAGCAGCAGAACTCCAAAATGTCTGCAGTTAATGGAACAGCATAGCTGAAGGGCCTGTGTTAAGTAGAGATGATTGGAATGGAATGGTCCGCTTGACAGACAATTTATAATTAAAATAATTACCTACAGATGACTATTTTTATTCATTGCATCAGCAGACTTCCTTAAGGAGAATTTGGTTTAATCCCAGTAAATCACACACGGGTGAAAGAATCAATTTTTAATTGCATTTTAGATTTGCGTATCCTTATATACAGCTTAATGGCAGTGGCTTGTGGTAAGATAATTACATATGTATAAAAGTGGCTTTATCCCACTGCATTTTCTCAAAGTCAATGACCCTGTTGCACAGAGGGGAGATTATTTTCCTGTGATGATTTGGTATCTGGCAATGTTGAGCTTGCAGTATGACATGCCTGTTCTTCTATAGCAAAGTCCTCATCTCCCTTGGAATGAATTTCCCCCAAAGTTAACTACAATAATCTTATCAAAAGCCACAAAGGGAAAAGTACCTTATATATATCACAGACAATGTCAGATAACCAGTACAGACATGAATAGGATCCTTTTGTTCATCTGAGACATTGTTACTTGTTTATAAACTAACCAGCTACCTCCAAATTTGGGCACACTTAGATTTGTCCAAATCTCTTGAGCTAAATTTTAGCGCTGTCTCCTTGTTTTAAGCTTTAAACTTTAGGCATTTTGAAATACATGGTGATATCGTTCTGTGATTCAACAGGGAATTGGATATATACTCGAAAAGCAAAATGGGGGTGGGGAGAAAGTGCAGGGAAGTGGGATTAAATTGGAGAACTCTTTTCAAAGAGCTGGCGCAGGCACACGGGCCGTCTTAGATGCTGCATGGGGGATATGCACGCTGCATATTTGAAGGAAAGAAATCTAAGCATTAATGCAAATAAAAAGAAAAGAGTAGGTGAGGGCATCACACTATATACAGCAGAATAATAATATAACAATAACAAATTTATGTACAAACTTGCAGCAATTAAGTGGCTACAGCAAGATTAAGCCAGAGAACAGTGACATTGAAGTGGCATCTAAACAGAAAAGGAACGGGGTATTGTAACTGAGAGGCTATTCATGTCCAGTACTGGTTGGGATTGGGACAGAAATTCATGGGGTTTATACTAGGAGAGTTCTTAGCCACAAACTTCAGAGTTCTAAAGGATCAATAGAATGGGAATATGTGTTAGAAACACAGGACACATTATGCCTTGTAGGACAGAAGTAAATGGGCAAGCAATGACAGGGGCGGTTTGGGGGATAGTGCAGCTTGCACTATTCTTGTGAAAGAGTCCCACCTTCAACTCCACCCACCACCCCCCACCACCCCCTCCCCACCCCCACTCCGCCCAGCCAGAATGAAATGGAAGTGAGAAAATCTTGGGTTCATTTTTTGCAGCTTGGTTGACTATATCTGCAGGCCATCCCATAACCCACAGTGTCGGTTCAGGTCCGCTGAGAAAGGGCATCGGAAATTAGAAGAAAGCCAAAGCTGGATTTGGACAGTCAGTGTTTGTTTGCTATTCCACTTCAGCTGAAAGGTCAGTTGAGAGAAGAAGGCTGGTCTGCGGAGGGCAACAGACCACATTAGAATGGGGATGAATGAATATTCCGAAATTTTATTCAATTACTTTTGGAGATCAATATATGCAGAATGTACCCGAGGAGATCAATTGGATTGGAGGCTGTGATAGGATATATTGTCCATGGCTTGTGGAAGGAGTGGCTTGATAGGCTGAATGGCCCTTCACATTCCATAATATTTGTTCTTATTGTCTTTGAAATGCAAAGAGAGAAGTGAAAATGCAATTTGTCGAATGAGAGACAAGGAGCAAGAGTGACATGAGGAAAAACTTTTTTACTCAGCAAATGGTTAGGATCTGGAATGCACTGCCTGAGAGTGTGGTCGAGGTAGGTTCAATCGAGGCCTTCGAAAGGGAATTGGATGATTATCTGAAGAGAAAAAAATTGTAGGGCTATGGGGAAAAGGTGGGGGAGTGGGACTAGGTGAATTGCTCTTGCTGCGAGCTGGCACAGAATTGATGGGCCAAATGGCCCCATTCTGTGCTGTAATCATTCTATAATTCTCTCAAGGAACATGCGAACATGTGTAGATCCCTTGTAGTGGTGTCATTGTAAATCAGCCTGAAAACAAATAGAGGTTTAACTGTGAACACAGGCCAAGGTTCTGTCATCAGGATTACTCTCTGTGATTACACAGAAACAAAGCTCATTCTGTGTGATTGTTTTATCCTACAAAAACAACGTAAAAATAAAAAATTATGTCCTTTACTCATCCAACTCGCAACCAGTTAAGCAGACAACATCTCCATTTATTATAACTATGTTTGTCAGATCCATAAATTGAGAATCACGTATCGGGGCCTCACTATCTTTTGAGATTTTTGTTGGTGTTTCATTTGCAAACGGATCATAAATTATCGTGAAAGGATTGTGATGTAAACATTAAGGACAGTCCTAATAACTATAGGCTGGCAGTTTAACATCAGTACTGGGTAAGGTTTAGAAACAAAAATCAAGGAATCAAAATGCACTTGGAGAGGTTTGAGTTAATTAAGGATTGGGGAAAGGCAGATTGTGCTTGACTAATCTAATTGAATTTTTTTGATCATGTAACAGAGAAGATTGATGAAGGGAAAGCAATAGATGTTTTCAATATGGATTTTAAGAAAGCGTTTGACAAAATACCAGATAAAAGACTGGTTAACAAAACTGAGGCTCAGGGAGGATCAGTGTCAGCTTAGATAAAAAATTGGCTTAAGAATAGAAAACAGCGAGTCTTGGGAAATGGTTGTTTTTCAGAGCGGAGAATGGTAGACAGTGGTATTCCTCAAGGTTCAGTGCTAGGACCACTGTTTCTCTTGATACACATAAATGACTTGGATATTGGAATGAAGAGTAAAATTTCAAATTTTGCTGATGATACCAAACTTAGAGGTGTGGCAAACAGTGAGGATGATACCAATCGACTGCAACAAGACATAGATAGGCTAGCAGAACGGGCAGAGAAGTGGCAGATGGAAGTCAATACAGAGAAGTGTGAGGTAATGCATTTGGCAGAAGAGATAGGGAGAGACAATATAAACATAAGGCACAGTTTTAAAGTGGAGGTTCACGTTCATCGATTTTTGAAGGTGACAGGACATATTGAGACAGTAGTTAGCAAAGCATATGGAATCCTGGACTTCAGAAATAGAGGGATTGAGTACAGAGCAGGGAAGTAATGTTGAACCTTTATAAAGCTCTGCTTAGGACACAATTAGAGTATTGTGTCCAGTTCTGGTCACCACACTAGGAAGGATATGAAAGTCCTTGAGAGGGTGTGGAGGAGATTTACCAGAATGGTTCCAGGGATGAGGGATTTTAGCTACAAGGTTAGATTGGAGAAGCTTGGATTGTTCTCTTTGGAGCAAAGGAGATTGATGGGAGATTTGATAGAGTTGTACAAGATTATGACAGGCTTAGATAAGATAGACAAAGAAAAACTGTTCCTAGTAGCTGATGATCCAAGGACTAGGGGAGACAGATTTAAGGTTTTGAGCAAGAGGTACAGGGGGGATATGAGGAAGAACTATTTTACGCAGCGAGTGGTAATGACCTGGAACTCGTTGCCTATCAGGGTGGTCGAGGTGGAGATGATTAATAATTTCAAAAGGAAATTGGATAGGGACTTGAGGGAAATAAACTTACAAGGCTACAGGGAAAGAGCGGGGGAATGGGACTGACTGGATTTCTCAACAGAGAGCAAGCATGGACTTGATGGGCTGAATAACCTCCTTCTGTGCCGTTATGATTCTATGACATTACAAAATTACACCAAACAGACACACTTTATTCTGATTGATATAGTTCTGGAAATCCACAGTAAAAATAAAACCATTTAGTTTACAGCACAGAGGAGGCCATTCAGTCCATTAATAGAGTAGTTCAAAACTAAACCCATTCCCTCCCCACAACCCTGTATCCTCTCCTGTTTAAAATGTTTGCCTATTCTTTCCTTAAAAGTTGCGATGGTCTCTGCCTCAATGATTTCCTTTTACAAAGTATTCCAAAATCTCCATATGAAGACATTTCTCCTAATCTACCTCCTCGGTCTTAGTGTGGACTTTAAGGGCTTTTTTGAATTGAAGGAATGTGATAGAAGTTTTGTAAACCGTGGCGCGGAGTCAACTCCCCCTTGGCCCCTTTATTCCCTTCACCCACTTGATCCTGGCCATCACGTGGGACTAAGTCCTCTTAATTCAGGCTCAGGCTGGGTGTTTGAGATATTGGGGTTACAGGAGAGCCACCCTCCACCTAATCCACCGGCGACGGTTAATGGCTTAGTACGAAGAGGAGGAAACTCAGTCCTTTTTTAACTATCAATTTACTTTATTCACGTTGTTGTACAATGTAAGAATAAGGCTTATACACTCTGTTAAACAAAAGCATGCAACTCAAACTGGGTTATACAGTTAATAACAAAGCTAGCTAGAATCGATAAGCACACTCACTAGGTTCCTCTGACCTTTCCCTGACCTAGTCACAAAAAACAAAGGGTTTTACCCGAAAAAGGGGAGAGCTGACGCTGGCCAGGCGTTCCGTTCTCTCTCTCTTTTACGTCGTCGCCGCGTTGCTCACGCAGGGTCTTCCATTTCCGCGATGGTTGGTCTCCGGAGTTTCTCGCTGGCTCTATTCCCGAGATTCTCCATACTTATTCTCTTTCTTATCTCTTCAAGCTGTGCTGTTTCTTTCCTGTTGGTTTAGGCCTGCTCACCTCGTTCGTATCTTCTCCTTATTGGCCCAGGCCCAAAGACCCCGGTATCACTCCGTGTCCAAATAAGGCTCTATTCCTGTGATCTCTCCCTTGTCTTTCACATAAATTAATTCATTCAAACTGGTTTTTACCAGACCAGGCCAGTGTCTGAGCCCAGGTTACTTCAGTTCATGAGCTATGCAACAGTTTGTAACAGACTCTGTACTTCTTGCAGCCCCTGGCCAACAGTATATTTTATTTATTGGTATCGCAGTTGAATGCAGTGCTTTCCTATATTACTCTGATAACGGTACAACTCCAATTTGAGGAAGATTCCCCAAGTCATTAACATCTGGTTGCAACCTTTCGTTATGGCCTCTCTGAACATAATCCCATATTATTGCCAATTATCTCCAAATCTCAGGGTGTTGCATTGCAGCTGGGAACTATTAAGCTGTTCCAATTGTATTTACTTGCCTTTTAGTTCATTACCCAAGATCAATTGAGTCAATAATTTCACTATGATTGCAGGAGTGAGAATTATATATATATATTTATAGAGTAACGCTGTATATATTTATAGAGTAACACTGGGTCATTATTTAACATACGGGAGCATTTAAACTCTAATTAAAGTCTGACCTTTTCTCTCTCAAGTGTGTTTAGTTCTCTGAGTTATTTTCATGTTTTTTTTTCTTCCTATTGCCAAGGTAGAAGGCAAGGGACCAGGCCTCTGTCAGTGCTACTCTGCCCATGCAGCAGGCGGTCAGTGGGAGATGTTGAGAAAATTTGGGACTGGATTTTAGGGTGTGGGGCAGGACTCCAACGTGTCAAATAGGGGTCCCGACCCCTCACTGTGTCGGGAACAGTCACTCACCACTGATATTGCCTGAATTGGCTGATTAGCAGCCAGAGGGAGCGCTTGCTCTGATTAAGGACAGCGGGCGGGCTCTGAAAGGTGGAAGGCCAATAGGAGGCCCTCCAGCAAGGAAGGAGCTGCAGCCTGTCACCTTCAGGCTCTCCCTCTGCAATTTTAACAAATTTGAAATAAATAATGGCCACAGCTGCTGAGCCACCATTGTAGAGGGGTCTCCCTTCCACAGGGCGGCCTTTGGCTGCAGCTGTGGCCGGGTTGGGTGGGTGGGGGGGCCGGGGGTCCTCAAGGGCATCCTGGAGTGTTGGCCCCCCAGTCGGCCACCGGAAGGTCACCTCAAGGCAGCTACCGTGCTCCAAAATTCCAGCCAGCCTCTGAAAATTGGCCTTTAAATTATCTCAACAGGCAACCCACCGCTTGTGTGAAATTACACACCCACCCACCTCTCTTCATGCCCCCAAATCGGGCAAACATTCTGCCCTTAGTCTCTGACGTTTGTTTTCTCACCTACACTAAGGAACCACTCGGTCTCTTCTCAGTATTTGCCCAGCAGCATATTCAAGGGTACAAGCTCAACACAAGGGAGAAAGTGGGTGAAAATCCCATAATTACATCTCAGCACTGGCAATTGGACACAATTCAAGTGAAAATTTCTTTACCTAGCATTGCTGATGACATCGCCACTATAACTACTGGGTTACAAGGAGATATTCCTTGGCCTTCTGGAGACGTCGTGATAGAGACATATAAAATGGAGGGTCTGATTGTGGCCTTATATGGTCAAGACTTCCTACTTCGAGAGTTCCAATGGTACGTGGAAGGAATCTGGGAATAGACAGGTTCCCACTCTCCAAATTGAACAAGTTGTTTCCTTCGATCACAAGTTTATTAACATTGTTCCAGCATTTATAGAGACACCATTGCTAGTCTTCTCACAAATTCCATCACTTATACGTTATTCAACATTGAATTATTTTAAACTTTCCTGGTCTTCAGATGATCCAAAGTAATGAACATTTCAGCCCTGGACCTTTCTTCATCAGTCTTGAGATTATAATTGTTTTTATCTCACATCGTTGTTTGACACCACTTTGTCTATCAAAGTACCTCCTTTTCCAAAGTTGCCAGACCAAGGTTTGACATCTATCATCCATTGTGAGCATCTTCTCAATCACAAAACAATTCTCCACTTGTTCTTTTGCTTCCTCCTTGGTCATATAAACATCAGAAATAGGAGCAGGAGTAGGTCTTACTGCCCCTCGAGCCTGCTCCACCATTGATCTTGGCCGGTCTTTGGCCTCAACTCTGCTTTCCCGCTCAATCCCCACATCCCATGATTCCCTTAAGAGTCCAAAAGGGTCTGAAAGGTGTTTTATAGATGTAAGCTCTTTTTTTTTTTGTTTGTTTCCTTCCTGGTAACTCACTGTTGTCAGCAAATTCTGTCAAATTATTCAAACTTTAAGAATTCTTTCAGACCGTTCCACTACTGTGCAGAACATTGTTCACAATGTTGCTAAAGCGAGAATTCACCAAAAAGCCTGTTCCTTTGATACAGATGCAATAGCTGGATAACTATTCAACATAATAACCCCCCAATGCATACTCGGGGCTGCAGAAGACAGCCTTGCACAGAACTTGGAAATACATTGCCACATATAAATGAAACTTGAAAACATTACACGTATTGTCATTCAGCTACCTGGCTATGATATTTTTGGGGGTTTTGCTCACCAAAAGACTTTTTTTAAATGTGTTCTTCTTCCCCCATTTACTTCAGTGTCTTTTGATGAACAGGTGTTAATTATTAAGTTTAAGTAGAATTACATAGAATATGCAACATAGAAATAGGCCATTCAGCCCAACCACTCCATACTGGCCTTTATGCTTTACTCAAGCCTCCTCACTTCCTTCCTCATTTAACCCTATCAACATATCCCTCTATTTCCTCCTCCCTCATATTCTTGACTCACTTCCTCTTAAATGCATCTATACTACTTGCCTTAACTACTCCTTGTGTTAGCGAGTTCCACATTCTCACCACCTTCTAGGCAAATAAGTTTCTTCTGAATTCCCTATTTAATTTTTTGGTGACTAACATTAGCGTCATAGAGTTATACAGCACAGAAACAGGCCCTTTGGCCCATCATCTCCGTGCGGGTCATCAAGCACCTAATTATTTAAATCCCATTTTCCAGCCCTTGGCCCATAACCATTGATATGGTTTATAAAAGCTTTTAATTAGCATTTATCAGCAGTAGAGCTAATCTCCGAACTCCAGCCTGGATCACACTCCTCGGGCCCATCCCATCCCATAGTAGGCCTGACAAAAGGTGGGAACTATGTAATGGCTCCCCATTCCCAACCTTTCAACTGGGATATCTGGAAAAAGTCCAAAGACTTGGATAACCCTGATGCCAAACGTGCCTCAGGATTATTCAATGTGTCAGATCAGATTAATCTGACAACAGATCAGTCCAAAAATGAGATGTACGCAAAAAAAGAAACTGGTGAGAGAAATGTTTTGAAGACTAATTGTTCGTAAAGAAGGACGATAAGGTGACTCAGTTTTTCAGTTTTCTCAACCATGAGTATTAATAGCAGCAATTTACTCCTGCTTCTTAAAAATTTGCGTTGACTAGAATAGGAACCACTTGAATTAATTCATGAGTAAATGTTTCAAATAGGGGTTTACAAACCCCTACTGGTGTGATCTTTACATTGAGATGCTGTTTTCTCTCTGACCACCAGAGGGCATTTCCACTGCTGAGTCAAACGCCAGTGCACAGCCTGCAAAGTTTTAGTGGGTTAGTGCTACTTCTTATATTCAACTAATTACAGGTAGTTATTAATTAAAAGAGGTAGTAAGTGCCCCTTTCTTAAAGGGACACCACTAATAAACTAACAAACAGAAAATTTAAAGCAAACTTTACTCAAGGGGACCCTTGCTACCTCTATCACTTAAATGAAGGGAATGGTTGTCATTTCCCAAAGGGACACACACTAATGAACTGCAACAAAAAAACAAAAGCTTTAACCAAGTTAAAATGACATTTCCGGGGTGATGATTTATTCCCCTCCGCTCCCACCCCCCACCACCGATGCCAGCCAGTTCCAGAAGGCTTCAAGAGTATTCCTGCTCCCTCTCCAGGGACACCCGGGTGCGGACGTAACCGCCAAAGGGAAGCAGGCAGACGGGCCAGACGACCACCTCGACTGCCTGCTGCCATGCTAGGCCATATTTCTCCCCTGTTCACAGTCGCTAGGCCAGTTACCTCTCTCTGTTGTATTTACTGGACCCTGGTGGTCCCTACTTCTGGTTGATAGGTCCTGATATCCCTCTCTGCTGTTTTCTGGGCCCTGGTACTGACTCTACCCAGTTTCTGGGTCCCGTTATCCAGCTCCACTGAAGCTAAACACCATTCTCCCTCAGTTATTAGGTTTGATTTCATCTCCCAGTTTCTGGGTTCCACTAATCCTGTCTCTTGGCTTTCAGACCCCTCTTTCCACCCTAGCTGTTGAGTTCTAGTATCCCTTTCCCCCTTGTTACCAGGCTCATGGCGCTCCTCTTCCAGTTACTGGGCTCATTGTTCAGTCCCTCCTTCCCACCCCCATCGCTAGGTCAGTGTTGCTAAGCAAACCAGGTTTCAGACATGATGTATAAACTTAACTCACAAACATTGCCCAGTTGGCAATACCGAACAAAACTGGAGACCTACCCGACCGCAGTCAAGATTCCAGCGAATTCCAGATAGGATATTAGTTTAAGAAAAAGGAAACACCAGTCCAGCAAGATTTGCGGTGTTATAAATAAAAGCAAAATACCGCAGATGCTGGAAATCTGAAATAAAAACAAGAAATGCTGGAAATACTCAGCAGGACTGGCAGTATCTGTGGAGAGAGAAGCAGAGTTAACTTTTCAGGTCACTGACCCTTCATCAGAACTGGCAAAGGTTAGAAAAGATTTGCAGTGTCTTTAGAGTCGCTCACCCTCCAAGATTGGCCTGGAGTCTCGAGGAATGAAACATTGATTTCCAGGTCGCTGCTGCGATCAACCCAGGTGAATGAGTAGAGGGGCATTGAAAATGATTATAGGTTATTTTCATTTTCTTTCATTTATTAGTTTGTAAAAATATTGGAGATGGGAAAATTGGCCTTTTGATTAACAGTGAAGAACCATCCAGTTGGGTAACACCCTTTACGCTTGGTGTGGGAAGGCGGGGCTTCGCAATGATGGACGTGTCAGGCAACCAATGGTGCCAGTGTGGGGGCAGAGTGGTTGCAGGTGAGAGATCATGTGATGCAAACCGCCAGGAATATGTCCAACCAGAGCTGGCAACGTCAGGTGTCCTGCGTATCCTGCTCACAGCACCAGTGAACCGCTAGTGTATCCGTGACTGAATTTCAAGGAAAAGTAAGTCAAGTTTATGTATTCTATTACCTGCCAAAAAAACAGATAATCTAAACAACCAGACTGAAATAGCCTCAGTAATCTTTAATCCAGTTGGCAGTGGAATGACTGGCCAATCGTGAACTGTGGGAACCAGGGTAGGAGGTCATTACGAGGAGGAACATTTGTTAAAATAGAGTTTGGGATGTGTTTCTGGGAATCGGAGGAAAAGATTTAATCCCCTGGCAATAAATCCTTTCTCACCCAATCCAATTCTAAACAAGCATCTCCAACCCAATCCCAGCTGAGTTCATCCCTGGTTTGATTTTAAGTTTGTTTGAGGTCATGACCCCGTTGATCTACACCCAGAAATATTTTTTATTCTGTTTTGCTCAAAATTGCTCAAAAGACCTATTCTTTGCTTGTTACATTTCTGTTGGTAGAATGTTTGTGGTGGAGACTGTAATTACTGGACAGACTGATCTCACCAGTCACTTAGCTCTTCTCTGGTGAGCTGGATTTTTGTTTCACTTGAAAAATGGGCTTTAGTTTTAACCAAATAGCTTGAGAAATTAGCCTCCTTTCAGCCGCTAACCTCATGTCTTCATCTAACATTGTAATAGAATGAAAGATCTTGTATTTATAGAGCACTTTTCACAGCCTCAAGGTATCCCAATATTGCACACAGCAAGCTCCCCACGAACAGCAATGAGATAATGGCCAGCTCATCTCTTTTAGTCACCTTGACTAAGGAAGAAAAATTGGCAGAACACTGGGGAAAGCTCAACCCATTCCCTTCTTCAAATAGTGCCAAGCAATCCTTTGTATCTACTTTAGAAGGCAGATGAGGCCTAGTTTGAAAGACATCACATTCAATAATGCAGCACTCCCTCAGTACTGCACTGGAGTGTCAGCCCAGATTTTGTACTCAGGCGTGGGACTTGAACCCAGCACCTTTGTGTGTGTAGGTGATGATGCTACTAACTGAGCCACAGCTGATACCTTTCTGCAACTGGGTGGTCAATTCATCAAGCTTCATTCCATGCCTGGCATTTGCATCTTGAGGATGGACAAGCTAAGCCTTCAGGCACATTGCACCACCAAGTGGAGATGAGTACGGGAGGGGGGAGGAGTGGATAGCTGCCTGCAGCTACCAGGGAGGAAGGGCAGGGGAGACTTTCAAACTTCCCAATCTGGGAGAAGCAGCAGAGGACAAGAGCTCGGTGGAAGACAAGGCAAATGGAATCATCTCTCATCCTCCATCCTCCTTTGAGGTGCTGACTGCAGATGAGCTTTGGTTCCAAGGAGTTGGCTAATGTCCAGGACAGAGTCCAGTGGAGGGGGGCTGGGTTTGCAGGATACTGAGTCTCATCTCAGCCATGAGGAGAACTACACACAGAGAAAGCACAAAACAATACAAGTAAACTGCAACACCATGCTGTATAAGAGAAAGCTAAGATATCCATCCGCTGACTGTAGGTACAGGCCGCGTCTATTGAGCTCCTTCTGTGAAAAACACTTTGAAACATACGGCTAAGATTTCTTTAGAAGCAAGATTAATGATGTGCGTTATATCCAACTGACAGCAGGAAAGCATCACCGCCAGATGTATTCACATATTGTGAATGTATCAGCGCACACCTAACACATGCCAAGTTTAAACAATGCCTGAATTTTACAGAAAGCTGTTAATGAGCCATTAAAACAAAATGAACAACACAAAGGTGTGAAATATTTTCAAATGATTTGGTTAATTGCAACACTGTTTTTCACAGGAAAGGGCTGGAGCAAGTATAAAGATTCTGTCCTGGTGCCTCAATTGCTGAATGCCGCGCACAGTTCAGTAGTGACTCGTGCAGCTGAGGGAGGCTCAGTGTTTGTGGTGTGATATTCTTTCCATTCAGAAAATTAAATGCAGATTCGGTGCTTTGTCCAACACCTCCTTGCTATACACAGTTGAGACCCTGCGCCCCTGACATCTGACACTTTAATTCCTTATTTCACTCCGTCTCCACTTTTGGTCTTCGACGTGGTTCCAATGAAGCTCACACAAGTGCAAGGAACAGCACCTGATGTCTCTCCTGATCTGCTTGCAGCCTTCCGGCCTTAATGCTTTAACCATTTCAGACTTTAACCATTGGCTGCACTGTCGTTACTACAGGATAAGATGGTGATGTGGGACCAGTCTGTCGTGTCGGTGGGGAGCAGGACAATTGGGTTTGGAATGGATCTCCATTGTCAGAACGCAATACTGCTGGAGGAGTCTGTGCCCCTCATGTTACTCTCGGGCTATCAGTCTCAATCCTGCTCCAATTTCACACCTGATTTACCTCGCACTATCCTGGGTATTCTCTTACACTCTTTAATGTTCTTTCCACTTCTTCTAATTGTCTGATAACTCAGTCATCTGACCCACTGCACTTCAGTAATCATTCCACCAGTGCTATCTCTGTTGGGTCTTTCACCCTCTCTCTCTTTCCCCTTTGTATGGATTCCGATTCAATGTTTCGATCATCATCTTCACTTGCACCTTTGGTTTGCACCCAAAGTATTAACATTTCTGCTCTTGCTCTCTCTCTCTCTCTCCCGCCCTCCCACCCCCTCCTCTCTCTCTCTCTCTCCCACCCTCCCACCCCCTCCTCTCTCTCTCTCTCTCCCACCCTCCCACCCCCTCCTCTCTCTCTCTCTCTCTCAATTGGATGCTGACTAAGGACTGTGCTTCTCTGGCATTTTGTATTTCAGATGAGGAAAGTCCCAGGTGTTGACTTGCCTGGAACTGGCCAGAGCAGCAGTAGGGATAGACCAGCTGGTTGGTAACTAAGAGACAGCAAAAAATATCAACCAGCATTCCTGCCCCCAACCCAAATCTACCGACTCCTTCTGGAACGTCCTCACTTGACAACAGGATTCGGCTGTGTTGTGATGCCCCTACAGTGGAATGGCTCACCGACTCTCCCTGCCTGGGCTGAAATCTGAAGAGTGGGCAAGGGAGCCCTGGAGGATAAGAGGAGGGGGGCAAACTGGGGGAGAGGGCAATACAAATATTGTTTCTGAATCACACCAGCAGTAGCTGTTTTGACAGAATTTTCTCAAATCTTGAAGTCACAATAAAGAATTAAGTCACCAGATCACATTAAACAGAAACACCTTTTGTGATTTTGGAAACTCCCATCAGGTCCAGTTACCCCCACTTGTTAAGACTTCCTGGGGAATAAGTGGGATCAGGTAGCTGGAGTCCCAGAAATTAAGGATGAGCAAAGATAGATCAAACCCCACGTCTGATTCCAGTGAGAACTCAGCCTGTGCCTCACAAATGGGAGCCTAACATGGATAATGGTGCGATGATCCCACTAACCAGCAGTGGCTCTGCTCACGCTCTCGCCTCTGAATCATGGGTTGAAATCCCACTCCAGAGGCAAACCTATAATCCAGGCTGACACTTCAGTGTCGCACTGAGGGAGTGCAGCACTGACAGAGGTGCTGTTTTTTAGATGAGATGTTAGGACAATGCCCAGTCTATCCTCTCAGTTGGGTGTAAAAGATCCTATGGCACAATATCAAAGAGAAGCAGGGGAGTTCTCCCCTTGGCAATATCATAAAAGAGATTCCATTGCTATTTATGGGAGCTTGCTGTGCACAAATTGGCTGCCGTATTTCCTACATTACAACAGTGATTACACTTCAAAAATACTTAATTGGCTTTAAAGCACTTTGGGACGTCCTGAGGTTATAGAAGGTGCTATATAAATGCAAGTCTTTCTTTCTATTAAGGATAGGCTACGTCCTACCCCCTGGGCCCAGCCACAATACTTCACCTTCATTCGCACAAATGAAACAGAAATCACTGGGAAAGCACGTGCATCTATCATTCTCTCCGCTTAGTTCACAGCAAAACCTCGGATGAACAGTACAGTTCTGAAGAAACAGCAAACCAATATAGATTCCACCCACCTGAATACACAGTGGCCTCAAGCTGTGCGAAAAGTTAAAATAAAAGAGGGCACAGTGTGCTCGCTGTGTTGCATGAACATCCTGAGCATTTCCAGTCCTCAGAACTGCAGAAGGCGTCAATCACACCTTCCTTCACAGCCCAATGAAAGCCGGTCATCCCTATCCGCCACATGGCTGTCAGACTCAGTACGCTCTGTAATGTCGGCATGGAGAGATTCAGGTCCCCCTGATACCCCAGCGAACTTCCTCAGCAAACTCTACATTCCCCAACATCAGGATGGAAGCTGTCAGCGATGATTTGCCTGACCCTCCGCTTCAGGGTCCCCGGCCGGGGCTTGGGCCTTTGCAGCTTCACATTTGCAATCACCGTGCAAATTCCACAGCCGTCTCTCAAGATGCTCTTGTGCAGGGAGACAGGTGCACAGATCAAAGTGTGAGAAACCGTGGTCGCAGCCAACAGTATGGAATTAGTCCAGCTTCTGTTTGATACACAGGCCCAGAATTTGCTGCCAAAATAACGTTGAGTTGAATTTTCATTTGTTTTTTAAAAAAATTCTTACCTTTCAGTTGTGTCTCTTTTTTTCCTCTCTCTTAATCCACTCTTTCGTTCCCTCTCTTTATTTGTCTCTCTCCATTTGATTTGACTCTCGTTCACCCTAGTTCCTCTTCTGACCTTTCTCTGTTTCTTTCTCAATCCTTAAACCCCTGGCCTGCTCTGGACAGTAAATCTGGACTCACTATCCCTGAGTTCTGTACTCAACCCCACTCTAATACCATTCCCAGCACAGGTTTTCTGTCCTGATATGATTTCAATGATGCTTGCCATGGTATCTGCAGGAAAGAAGAACGCAGACACAAACAAAAAAAAAATTCACAAATAATTCTACACCTTGGGAGTCAAGGGGAGATGAAAACATTTCACCAAGAAGGCTGACAAAATTCACTACATCGACGCCTGGAATCCTCGCTGTATATTCACCTGCATCGCTGACACATACGTAAGATATATTCAGGATAGTGGTTCAAATTTACAGGATATAAATGACTTTTTTTGGAATTGTATTGGTTAATTTTAAATGTCACCTTTTGGTGAATTGAAAGAGAAAGGGAATGCACCGAGAGTTTTCATTAATTGTTTTAAATCGGCTGCATCCACTCCGTTTAAATCCCTATGAAATGAAATGATTTCACAGTGGATATGGGATCCAGTTCTGGTGGGTTCAGATATTAGTAACTGGCATTAACAGCTATCGTTCACCAGGTGGCGCTTTTGTGTCAGCCTGCACAATAATCGAGCATCTGGCCCAGAATGTATTGGCTGGGAACGAGAATTGAGTCAGTCATAATTTAACCCAAAAAAATTGATCCAGCAAACATTTTCTTAAAGTTCCCAAAATGGACTTTTGTGCAGTGGAATAAGCAAATTGCATATCTCGAAAGTGACAGCTTTTATACTCAGTACGATGTATACAGCCTCGACTAAAGAAATATTTCCAGGTGCTTAGTGAATCAGTCACTGAATAGGCATTGGGAGATGATTGGGAAAGGTGACTGAAGATGTCGCTGAAGAGAAATGTTTTGAGGGAATTTATAAAAGGAGTAAGGAGGGGTTTAGCAGACGGCATCCCTGAGAGCAGGGTTGAAGAGTTTACCCCCAGTGAGAGAGGGGATGACACACAGTTAGTCAAAGTCAAAAGCGAGGAGGGTGGTGATCTGGGACACATGACTAGAGAAGCTTCAGAAGGTTTTATGTTTGACACCTGCTGAATTAGCTGCGATCTCATCCTGAACAGTGGTGGGGGTAATCCAGTAACCCTCTGCCTGTCTAGATTGTAAGAGCGCAAGAGATGGAAAACCAACCAGGGTTGGCACTCCTAATCGTTAGACTGATATTTGACAAATATTGAGCACGATGGAGAAGTATACTAGTGTGTATCACACTCAACCCCAGGAGTTAGTTGAGGGATAAATGTTAGCCAGAACTCAGGAGAGAACTAGCCCACCTTTTTTTCAAAATGGTGCCATGGGGTCTTTTACATTCACCTGAGAGGGCAGATGGAGCCTTATCTGATCTGAAAGGCAGCACCTACAGTAGTGCAGCACACCCTCAGTACTGCACTGGAGTGTCAGCCTAGATTCTTTGCTCAGGCCTCTGGAGTGGGACTTGAACCTATGATTTCTGACTCATCGCTGGTGCCCGGCTGCCTCATGTCCTGGAGTTGCTCCACTCATGAGGCGCAGTGGGCGGGGGCTTGTCCGGCTCTATCCCCAACTCCATCAACTTACTTATCACCCCCAATGCACTTGCTACACATGATCTTGATCTCCCTTTTTTTTAATACATTCCTAGGATGTGGGCCTCACTGGCAAGGCCAGCATTTGTTGCCCATCCCTAATTGCGCTTCAGAAGGTGGTGGTGAACTGCCTTCTTGAACTGCTGCAGTCCATGTGGTGAAAGTGCTCCCACAGTGCTGTGAGGTAGGGAGTGCCAGGATTTTGACCCTGAGACAATGAAGGAACATGCATATTTGGCCAAGTCAGGATACAATGTCACTGCTATTCAACAATAGTCAAGTTAAGTAGAGAAGGGATTAATTAATTGGCCACAAAGGGGAGGACAATTGGTTGTTAAATTGAATATTATTGATGTTGATTTTCACTCTGGTGGAATGATTGTTTTGTTAAGAAAAGTTGTTTAAATCAATGTAGATTCTGAATTGCAAGTTGCTGAAAAAATCAGCCACTTCCCAAACTGAATTTAAAGACTTACTGTGGTTAAAGGAGTGCCAGAGCTGCAGGCAACCTCAGAGTTTTAATTCAAATTCAATCAGCATGAAGTGGCTGGATGGTGTTGACACAGAAAACTTTAATTTGGTTTCTAACAGTTCCCTTCACATTCAGTCTTAATTAACTGAGTTCCAGTTAATGGGCTTTTGATAAATAACAATCTTCCTGAGACCTGAACAGCACTTGAGGAACAGAAAAATCCCTCGGCTGCTGCCTTCACTTTACCAAATATTCTGATGTGACGGATGAAGATGTAGGAGATTCAGGCTCGCCCTCCGTCAGTGAGCATTTTTAGTTAATTGCACGACGGAGAAGCCAAACTGGTTGAGAAACTTGAACCACCAAAAATACTGAAACAAAACGAGTTGATAACCAGAGGACCCAGATTT
This sequence comes from Heterodontus francisci, assembly GCF_036365525.1. Lineage (NCBI taxonomy): Eukaryota > Metazoa > Chordata > Chondrichthyes > Heterodontiformes > Heterodontidae > Heterodontus > Heterodontus francisci. Next base: position 17,291,225 of record NC_090412.1, on the reverse strand, counting down.
AAGGTAATTGCCAAAAAAAACCAGAAGGGAGATGAGATTTTTTTTTAACCCTACAACAACTGGCATTTATATAGTGCTTTTAACGTAGTAAAACATCTGAAGGTGCTTCGCAAGAGTGTTATCAAAGACAGTTTGACATTGAGCTACATAAGGAGACATTGTGACAGATGGTCGAAGAGGTAGGTTTTAAGGAGCATCTTAAAGGAGAAGAGAGTGATAGAGGAGCAGAGAGGTTTCAGGACGGAACGCCAGAGCTTAGGGGCTAAATGGCTGAAGGCTTGGCCACCAATGCTGGCGTGATTAAAATCAAGGATATGCAAGAGGCCAGATTTGGAGGAATGCAGAGATCTCAGAGCGTTGTAGGGCTGGAGGAAGTTACAGAGATAGGGACGGGCGAGGTCGTGGAGGGATTTGATAAACCAGGATAAGAATTTTAAAATCAAGGTGTTGCTGGACTGGGAGCCAATGTAAATCAGCGAGCACAGGGGAGATGGGTGATCGAGACTTGGTGTGAGTTAAGACATAGGCAGCAGAGTTTTGGATGAGCCCAAGTTTATGTAAGGTGGAAGATGGGAGGCTGGCCAGGAGAGCATTGGAATAGGCAAGTCTAGGGAGTTGTTATGACCTGGAATTCACTGCCTGAAATGATGGTTGGCATTCTTCTATCTACGAAAGATGAAGGACACGCAGCAAACAATCCATTTCGGTGGGGTGTCTTCTCTTGGTGCCCCTTTGCTGATGGCTGTGAAGGCCAATCCTTGAGGGGCAGGTTCTGCCACAAGTGAAGCTGCCAAGTGACGCTGTGAGTTGTTATTTTTTATGTTGGTCCCTGTTGCCAAACTGCTGTAGCCATTGGTCATCGTGGTAGAGCACAGTCCACAGGAACTGTCACCATTTCCCTCTTTCGTCATCTAGTGACTCCCAGATGCAATAGTCGACATTGAGGGCCTTCATGTCACGCTTGCAAACACCCTTAAAGCAGAGCTTTGGGCTCCCACTGGCCCCACTGGCCCCCACTACCTCACCATACAGGAGCTTTGGGCTCCCACTGGCCCCCACTACCTCACCATACAGGAGGTCCTTGGGTATGTGACCATCTTCAATCCTGCGGACATGTCTGATCCACCAAAGCCGCCTCTGTTTGATTAGTGCCAACACACTTGGGAGCTCTGTCTTTGAGAGGACTGCCACATTTCTGAAAGGATATGGGAAGCAGAATCAGTCGTAAGTCTCAGAAGGGAATTGGATAAATACTTGAAATGATAAAGTTTGCAGAGCTATGGGGAAAGGGCAGGTGAGTGGGATTAACTGGATAGCTCTTTCAAAGAGCCAGAACAGGCATGATGGGTCAAATGGCCTCCTTCTGTGCTGTATGATTTGAAAATGACTGTGGAATTATGTTGGCATAATTACCCCCTTCTGTTTAACCACTCCCCTGAACATGAAGATTCCACAAGGGGAGGTGGGAGGGGTTAAATTTCAATGGCACCTGGGGGAGTGGATCTCCTGCCCATTGAAATCAATGGAATGGAAATTGGGTAGGTTCTGTAACAGACAGGTGATCTAGTCCACCAGGTTACCACGAAGGCAGCAGCACTAAAAGTGACCCACCCTTCCCCACTGTGTGCAAAACCATGGGAAATTGACTAGTATTCTTTAGTGATTAATTTCTGAGCTGGTGCCTATGAGGTATGAGTGTGAGCAGTCTATCTGTGACTTATGTGTACGTTGTCTCTCACTCTCTGCCAGGAGACATTTAGCCTTGGCTTGTTACTTTCCGAACAGCAGAACTGAGATGGGGAACTCAGTCGTTTAGGAGGGTGAAGGGGGTGTGTGTGGTGGAGTCACAGTCTGATCCCACTTCTCAGCACTCCATGGTAAAATGGTGCACCATACCACCTAATATGACAGCATGCCATCTGACAAGAAAGGCATTTTAAAAACTCATTCCACACAGGTTAGTTTCAAGGGTTGAGTGAAATTATTGCAGCAATGGCGCTGTATGAACGAACAGCCTTCACTGGTGAGTGGTGGGATGTGGATTATATGCCTCTGATACTTAAAGTGTTGAATTCCTAGGCTCTGCCATGCTGTCAGTGCAAGGCATCAACTGATGGGTACCAGCCATCAGTGTTTCATGCTGACATTCTTCACATTGTGTCGGCTGGTCAGGGTTTGCTGACAAAAATTGGAACAGGATTTAACCTTTCTGCGCTGTCCTGAGGTCCCTATCTCCATCCCACCCCAGCCCTCGACAAGACTGCTGCAGGCCAGGGCTTTGTTCACAGACTCTGATTTTCAGTACAATCGTGGCCACGTGATGAGGTGGCTCTGACTCAGGAGGGCAACCCAGCCTTTAAAATATAATACACTGAGCTGTACAATACACTGAGCTGCACAATACACTGAGCTGTACGATCCACTGAGCTGCACAATACACTGAGCTGTACAATACACTGAGCTGCACGATACACTGAGCTGTACAATACACTGAGCTGTACGATACACTGAGCTGTACGATCCACTGAGCTGCACAATACACTGAGCTGCACAATACACTGAGCTGCACAATACACTGAGCTGCACGATACACTGAGCTGTACGATACACTGAGCTGTACGATACACTGAGCTGTACGATACACTGAGCTGTACGATACACTGAGCTGTACGATACACTGAGCTGCACAATACACTGAGCTGTACAATACACTGAGCTGCACAATACACTGAGCTGTACGATCCACTGAGCTGTACGATCCACTGAGCTGCACAATACACTGAGCTGCACGATACACTGAGCTGTACGATACACTGAGCTGTACAATACACTGAGCTGCACAATACACTGAGCTGCACAATACACTGAGCTGCACGATACACTGAGCTGCACGATACACTGAGCTGTACAATACACTGAGCTGTACGATACACTGAGCTGCACGATACACTGAGCTGCACAATACACTGAGCTGTACAATACACTGAGCTGTACAATACACTGAGCTGTACAATACACTGAGCTGTACGATACACTGAGCTGCACAATACACTGAGCTGCACAATACACTGAGCTGTACGATACACTGAGCTGTACGATACACTGAGCTGTACGATACACTGAGATGTATGATACACTGAGCTGTACAATACACTGAGCTGCACGATATACTGAGCTGTACAATACACTGAGCTGTACAATACACTGAGCTGCACGATACACTGAGCTGTACGATACACTGAGATGTACGATACACTGAGCTGCACGATATACTGAGCTGTACAATACACTGAGCTGTACGATACACTGAGCTGTACGATACACTGAGCTGCACGATATACTGAGCTGTACAATACACTGACCTGTACAATACACTGACCTGTACAATACACTGAGCTGCACGATACACTGAGCTGCACAATACACTGAGCTGTACAATACACTGAGCTGTACAATACACTGAGCTGTACAATACACTGAGCTGTACAATACACTGAGCTGCACAATACACTGAGCTGCACGATACACTGAGCTGCACAATACACTGAGCTGTACAATACACTGAGCTGCACGATATACTGAGCTGCACAATACACTGAGCTGCACGATATACTGAGCTGCACAATACACTGAGCTGTACGATATACTGAGCTGCACAATACACTGAGCTGCACAATACACTGAGCTGCACGATATACTGAGCTGCACGATACACTGAGCTGCACGATACACTGAGCTGCACGATACACTGAGCTGCACAATACACTGAGCTGCACAATACACTGAGCTGCACGATATACTGAGCTGCACAATACACTGAGCTGCACAATACACTGAGCTGCACAATACACTGAGCTGTACGATACACTGAGCTGTACGATACACTGAGCTGTACGATACACTGAGCTGCACGATACACTGAGCTGTACAATACACTGAGCTGTACGATACACTGAGCTGTACGATACACTGAGCTGTACGATACACTGAGCTGCACGATATACTGAGCTGTACAATACACTGAGCTGTACAATACACTGAGCTGTACAATACACTGAGCTGCACGATATACTGAGCTGTACAATACACTGAGCTGCACAATACACTGAGCTGTACAATACACTGAGCTGCACAATACACTGAGCTGTACAATACACTGAGCTGTACGATACACTGAGATGTATGATACACTGAGCTGTACAATACACTGAGCTGCACGATATACTGAGCTGTACAATACACTGAGCTGTACAATACACTGAGCTGCACGATATACTGAGCTGTACAATACACTGAGCTGTACAATACACTGAGCTGTACAATACACTGAGCTGCACGATACACTGAGCTGTACGATACACTGAGCTGTACGATACACTGAGCTGTTCGATACACTGAGCTGTTCGATACACTGAGCTGCACAATACACTGAGCTGTACGATACACTGAGCTGTACGATACACTGAGCTGTACGATACGCTGAGCTGTACGATACACTGAGCTGTACGATACACTGAGCTGTACGATACGCTGAGCTGCACAATACACTGAGCTGTACGATACACTGAGCTGTACCATACACTGAGCCGTGCTAACCGTACAGAGGATTTGTATGAATCCAGAAGTAGGAAAACAGGTTTTTTTTAAGCTGGATTGTATTTAGGATGATAATGGCAATAAACTAAACTTAAAAGTGATGTATACAGTTATTGTATTAATTAAATATTCAACGAAAACCAAGATTAATTGAGAATAAAATTTTTAATTGTGAGATTAATTGCAATTAAGTTTTAATAATGTTTTAACTATTCTATTTTTTTCTGCTCTTTTCCCTCTTCACTTACTTGTTTCCATTGCCTTATTCTTACTTTTTTAGAAAAACATTGAAATTAATCAATAAACCAATTCTCGGTGAATAATGAGAGGGGAAGATTGCCACCAGCTTTCAGGAATGCTGTCATAGCCTAGCAGAAGCAACCTTGCAAGGGAATTCTGTGGTCTAATAGAAATAGGAAGGACATAGTGAAATGTTAGGAAGTGAGTGTAGGCCAGCTTGTGTGGAACATATGAGCAACAGATTGTTGTCTCGCAGAAGAAAGAAGGATCTGTGTGAGAGTTTAAGGCTGTACTCAAGATCTTCTGGTCTACAATCCACTCTGGCTAAAATCAGTAAGAAAGTGATCTGTTAGAATCACAAAACGCAATGATTTAGAGACCAATGTCATTGTGAGATCAGCGAATGTCTCCCTCATTTACTCGAAGGGTTTAACGTTCACAATTTTAGAAATTATTGGATAAAATAATCTCAACAAGTCAGGATTCTGATATGTGCGATTAATATATATTCTGGTACAAATTGCAGAATACCTGCCCTTCAACTATCTTGCTTCATGATCCAAGCCAACAACAACGTGCATTTATATAGTACCTTTAATGCATTAAAACATCCCAAGGTGCTTCACAGGAGCGTCATCAAACAAAATTTGACACCAAGTCACATAAGGGGATATTAGGGCAGATGACCAACGGTTCGGGCAAAGAGGTAGATTTTAAGGACCATCTGAAAGGAAGAAAGAGAGGTAGAGAGGCGAAGCGGTTTAGGGAGGGAATTTTAGAGCTCAGGACCTTGGCAGCTGAAGGCACGGCTGCCAATGGTGAAGCAATTAAAATTGGGGATGCTTAAAAGGCCAGAACTGGAGGAGTGCAGAGATTTCTGGGGGCTGAAAGGCTGCAGAATCACAGAGATAGAGAGGGTCAAGGCCATGGAGGGATTTGCCAATAAGGATGAGAATTTTAAACTTGAGACATTGCTTAACTGGGAGCCAATGCAGGTCAGCGAGCACAGGGGAGATGGATGAGTGGGACTTGGTGCAAGGTAGGACACAGGCAGCAGAGTTTTGAATGGCCTCAAGTTTGCGGAAGCCAATTTTATATAAACTACATTTGGAAACCATGTTGCTTCATATTAATACAGCTACAGTTCATTGAATGAAAGAAAAAATTTGTTAATATACATCTTCAATTTTTCAGAGAAGATTGCAAACTATCTGGATGAGTTGCCAACCGCTAATAAACAGAATGAAAGGGTGGAAGATGGAGAATAAATAGATGATATCCTATACCTGTAAATGAAATTAAAATGAAGCATTCTATTAGTAAGATTCATTTTTGTTTCCCAGATATGAAGAAAACCTGGATTAAATAGATAGCCTTTCGACCAGTCGCTACAGATAGTCGTGGGCTGGCTTAATTTGTTAATTGGTTGATTACATTTATTGATTAATTTTAAATGGTGATTAAAGTTACTACATGTTCTTTATGGCCATCCAGAGGTAATTCTTTTACTTTATTTTGAACCTAAAATACAGAAAATCCTTTTTCTCAAAGTGGGGAAAGAGACTACAGAATGTGGAAGCCATAGGTTTGTTGCCCCAGAAATGATTTGCAAAATCTTGGAGTATTTTGAGCTACCTTGGACAAAGCAGAATGGTTCCCTCCTTATCGCCCCATTTTAAGGAAACCCTGAAATGATTTGATCTATTTCTGGGCCTCTTTGTATATCACAGTGGATCCTAACTCTCTGCAGTTAGAGTCCCTTTACAAAGCTGTGATGGTTATCTGTTTATAAATGGTTTGGATTCAGACAATTGTTTCAATAGTGAACTTGTGTTCAACGTTTTCAAAAAGGTTGCGTGCCCCCTGCTATTTGCTCTGCAAAGAATCTTAATACAATAGTTTGCAAAAAATAGAGATCAAGGACAAGGGCTGTTTATTTTGTGATTTAAGGGTTTTTCCAAAAGATAACCCATTAGGAAGAACACTACTATTTCCCACTGCACTTGATTGTAGTTCAACTCTCACTTGGGTCCAACTGTACAATGCTGATGATGCCAGAAATAAGCAGATCTTCCTGTTTTCTCTGAACTTGAAGCCTTTTTCAAAGTTTAAGGCCACCAATTTTAGTGCGTCAGATTGTGGATGTTATGCCGAATATATGTTCTTCCAAAAACGGTCAGACAATGGCATGACTAGAGAATATGCATTTACGATAACTGTATTTAGGGGGTCAACACAATGAGGGAGTAAACAATCGGACAGCAAGGATCCCTGCCTTACTTTTTTATCTTTTGGCTCTGCAATTATTGACACTCTAAAATGATAACAGTATCAGTTTCAGTAACTAAGGATAGCTCAATGGTACAATGTATGATTACTGCCCAGACATACGCATGAGTTACTTTGCAGTATCTATAATCTTTTACACTGCTTCAAAAGCCCATTTTCCTGAACCAGTCCTCACCCATAAAACTGTCCACAATACCCAGATTAGAATGGTCGCATTTCCCCCCATTGTGCCCAGATGCTTGGACACACAGGCACCTATGGTCAGATGAATCCAGTGTTACTCACCTGACCTGCAGTGACCAGTAGTCAATTAAAGCCGCTGACCCAGGTACATTTCTCTGACTGCCACAATTAGTTTAAATTACTTTAAGTTCAGTTTAAGTTTAGCCAATTGACCTGCCCTTGGGGACATAAGACCTGTGACCTGTAGCCCACTGAAGTCACACAGTACGTCCTGCTCTGCTGCAGTAATTAGTTAATAGAAGACAGCAGTGTCAAGCAGCCATTTGTAACCTCAGGACAGAGAGAAAAAATGCCTTACCCTGTGATCTTTAGCTTTACTTGGAAGGGAGTTTTTTTTTTCCCCTTGCCTCACAAACCCACTTAACACCTAGAGGCCCCATTGACCCTGCTCCAGTCATGAATTGATTACGATTGGTTACGCTGCATGATTGCACTGATTCACGGGAGATTTTACATTAGGACTTACGCTAATGAGGTTGCATAGCAATTTTAGCTTAACTTCACCTCAGCAAATCAGCCTTGTGTCCAGTGCATTTTAGGTGCATTCTGCCAAAGTGGAAATGCCATGCCAATGTGTTGAAGTACCCATGCATTGCACCAAGAATGAGTAAAATGGTGGTTTTCCCCTGTGATAATCACGTGCTGAGTTCCTGATCTCAACTACAGTGGAAGTAGCAGTCAGAGACCAAATGATCCTGCACGAAGACAAAATCCAAAGGAGGGTTACCTTGTAACATGCCTGCTCCTTCCCTATGCAGGTTTGAAATGGAATTGGCAGAGATTTGGGAGTCCCAGTCTATTTCCCGATGCAAAGTAAAGGGAGAATATAAAAATACATTCAATGCAAAGCTTAGACCATTCCCAAACAATCAGGGATAGCATGCCTATGTACAAGAGGAAATCAATAAAAGTAACATGGAGAGTTCAGTACTATACATTCATTTAGTTTCTTTGTGCCGATATTGTTAGAAACTAGTTACAAATGGCAGTACAAATATCCTCTTTATCAATTAATTCATGCAGGTACATTGATCCAGATTAATATCTAATGCAGTCGAGTAAGTCACTGATTACAGTAGTTACATATTCTTCCTAGTTCTCTTTGTTAATGTTTTAATGATAAAAATGTTCAGTGTGCATTAAATGCCTTAGATTAATTTATCTTATGTAAGTTTATAGAATTTGAAACAACTGAGTGGACTCTTGAAATTGCATGTGTTCATATATATGCAATTGCCCATTTAAACCCCTTTTAGCTTGTCTTTCTATAGCTCAAGCACACTATGTCCAATGCAATTTTTCAATGAAACAAGGGAGAAAGCATTTTGTAACACATGCATCTTAGTTACATAGATGAGTGTCTTATGTTTTGGTTCACTTTAGAAGTTTCAGTCTACTTTCATAGGCTTCACTGGCTCTAGGTTTTGATTATATCAAAGAGAAAACCTTTTGTTAGCAATTGGATCTAAACTGTTCTGTGAAGAATATCAAAACAGCAGACATCCCAGGCTTTAACTACCAAACTAATTTATTGGGAATAGATGAACAAGCTAATAAATAACAGTTGTATAATATCTTTACAATAAATATTAAATTATACTAACTCTTCAAAAATGGGAAAAATAATAACTGGTTCATAATCTTTAATAACTTCTTTAATTAACTTTTTACATTATTTTCTTCTAATATTCTTAACAATAATGAACGAGCCGGTCTCTGTAGTCTCCACAAAAGGGCAAAACGGTCAAATTTTGCATGCTATACCAGGCAATGAGGAGCAGTGGAATTGGCAGATCTGGATTGTGAGTGCAGTTGATGCTAATTCCTACAGAGTTATAACTGGATTAAAGGAACCACTATCAAAACAACTGTTCTTCATTTTCATCACAAGTACATCTCAATTAATAATCTGATGATTTAAAAAATTACGATTTACTCTATACTGGTTAATAAATGAGAACAGCTGTACTGCAAAACTGTTCTATGTCTTGAATGATTGTCTAACTTTTTCAGTTTCTATCTTTTTCATGTTGCAATATTTCAAAAGCAATATTATAAGAACCAGGGTTCTCTGCAAATAGCACAGAATGTCTGGGCACAGCTTGATGGACTTTGTTTATTGTTCAGGATCATTGCTAAATCACCAACTAACAATAGCAATGGTGGTGTAGTGGTAATGTCACTGAACTAGTAATACAGAGGCCCAGGCTAATACCCTGGGGACCTGGGTTCAAATCCCGCCACGGCAGGTAGTGAAATGTAAATTCAATTATGTAACATAAATATGGAATTAAAAGCTAGTCTCAGTAATGGTGCTATTTACATCAATTGTTGTAAAAACCTATTTGGTTCACTAATGTTCTTTAGGGAAGGAAATCTGCTGTCCGCATCCCGTCTGACCTACATGTGACTCCAGACCCATGGTAATGTGGTTGACTCTTAACTGCGCTCTGAAATGGCCTAGGGCAACTAGGGATGGGTGACAAATGCTCACCTTGCCAGTGATGCCCACATCCCATGGAAGAATGAAAAACAAGTTCTCCCGTCAAGAATGGGTGCTTGCTGAGTCACCCAACAACTGCTGGCAGCTGCGGAATGCCACCCTAGAATGAGTTGGCATTTTCAAGAGAGGGAACAGATAAAATGTAAAAAAGGAGAAAAACTAAAGGGCCTTTAGTTTAATATTTTGAGAAATATACTGACGTTCTGTCCCATTTTATTGATGCTTATTTTTAGAAGAAGACAGCATATGAAGAATTATTTATAGGCTCAAAATTGAGAAACAATGGGGATGTCCTGGACCTTGGCCAGACCAAAAACTCCCTTAAAAAGGTAATCTGCCCCTTTGGAGCGTGACAGGAAAATGATAACTCATCATCAGGTTTCTCGGTTGCCTTGATCATTTTATCTATAAAAGTAATACAATATATGACATTGGAAACAGGAAATCACCCAGGTTTCGTCAGTCTGTGTCAAAGTAATAATAGTCAATCTCTGGAGCAGAGAACAGTGTTGCGCTAAAAAAAAATAAGCTGAAGGAACAGATTTTTTTTTTAAATACCAATATCAGTTGTCCTTTTTATCTAAGGCTGTTCCAGATACGTTTTTTAGGATCTGATTTTCTATTTGGTCTGTTGTCTTAGCTGCCATAGAGTGTCCTTTTTGCTCAAGCTCCCTCGGAAAATCACCTCAACATAAACTGTTAAAATAAGACACCAGGACACAGGTTCAGTCTGGTAAAGGGCAGGTTTAACATTGATAGCAGGAAGTTTTTCACATAAAAAGTGACCAGTTCATGCATGGACTTCCAGATAGAGTAGTGGAAGTGAAAACTCTGGAATCATTTTGACTTTTGTAATGGGAGGTGATTGTAGGATATTTCTAGTTGGATGAACTAAGATGGGTTGATTTTAGATTAGAGATACAGCACTGAAACAGGCCCTTCGGCCCACCGAGTCTGTGCCGAACATCAACCACCCATTTATACTAATCCTACACTAATCCCATATTCCTACCAAACATCCCCACCTGTCCCTATATTTCCCTACCACCTACCTATACTAGTGACAATTTATAATGGCCAATTTACCTATCAACCTGCAAGTCCTCCCTCATCAGTAGTTACCTTGTGATGGACTACTCCTGCTCCTATGTTGCTTACAAACTGCCCTATTTTGTGATCATTCTTAGAAGGACAGCAAGATCCATCCTTTTGGAGGCTACCAAAAGGGAAATCAGGAGCCCAGGAGGCGAATAACATGAGGCATCAACAGATCATCCGCCTTTGGGATCACATTGAGAAACAACTCAATCAAACTTAGAAATTACAAGCTTATGGACAAATGCTTAATGTGTTCATATGATATTCCTCTATCTGCTATTCTATTAATGGCATTAAACCATTGAAATTAAATGGGCTAACACCTACTTGTTACGAACAGGTGGTAAGGGATGTAGGTGGATCCCATTGTTCCCTTTCTAACTGACTGTAATTATGTTTTGTTAAAATGTTGAGTTAGTCCCTGAATGTATTTAGGGTCAGATCAATAGACAAATGATAGATTTTCTTGTAGATTAAAAAAGGTAACTATTTATTTTTAACACAATTCCCAAAATGGTCACAACCTCACTCATGCACACCTTCACTCAAACACGCGTACACAAGAATAGATAGATGCAGAGGAAAAGGGTAAGTGATTTAAAGTGAGATTGGTGTTCGTGGTTTACGGTAAACCTGTTGAATCTTCTAAGGAGGACAGTCTCTTTTAAAGATACAGGCCTGGATGTTCATAGTCTTGAACTTGTTGAGGTAATGTAGATTTCTAGCGGTTAAGACTTCAAACCGGAGATGGTGGTCACTTTCAATTCTCTGCTGCACCAAGTTGAGGTGCAAAATTAGCAGCAGGGCCTCTTCCTTGTTTTGGCTCGATCTCTTTTCACAGCCTCTCACTGGACTTCTTTCTGTGATGGTGTTGTGATCTCTCCTTTCTCTCCAGAGGGCTACCTTTTAAGGTCAAAATCCAACCCATTAGAATTTCTTTTAGTTGACATAATGCCTTCTCTCCTGTTGTGACCACAATGGACCCAGATGTGGAATCCATGGCTATTGTTACGACCAGGTGAGGAAGGGGTCTCAAGCTCCCCTCTTGCCCCTTCTCTGGGTTGGCTGTAACAGGGTTTATCTTTTAAAACACAGTGATTTTAGCTTACCACCTCAGTGAGCCCTTGCTCACTGAACTCTCATTACAATTGTAAATGAACCAATCAGACAGGTTTACTTAGGTTTAGACAAGAAAGATGTAAGTTTATTAGCCTTATCACTCTAACCCTGTTAAAATTACTAAAATACACGATGCAACCACACTCTCATGCATACGAGAGACACACACACACAAATAGATACAGGGGGGAAGAGAGAGTTGTGGGGGGGGGGGGGTGTGAGGGCATTGAAGTAGAGTTGGCAATAAATGGAATACAGGTACTGTCCTTTGTCCTTGGTATAATGTCCTTGATTGAAGTTAAGGTCTGGGAGTCCTCACTGGGGCCACATGCACAATTCCAGACTTGATTCTCTGGTACCAAAAGGCCAAAGAGGGGCTTTGTCTGTAGTCTTGAAGTCTAAGCTGCCACCATGGGTTCCCTGGGACTTTGCTAGAGAGAGAGACAGAGAGAGTGAGATCTTATCCTTGGTGTTCAAATTGCAGTCTGTCCCTTTCTGTGAGGCACATTTCAAAAAACCTCAGTCTGGCCAGCAGCTAGGTCATGTGACCATCTCTTTGTTTGACACAGCAGCTTCTTGGAGGGTTGTTGGATTTCAAAGCTTTCCAGCCATACTCTGTGGGAGGTGAAGTTCTGGCTCTTACAAAGTCAATGGATGTTGATTATCACTATTGCCAAGACCAATCTTGCTAATTGAATCAAGGAGCACCCCCATTGTCTCTACATATCTCTTAACCAGTCCTTTCAGAATGTAAATGTGCAACTATATTTTCAGCTGCTCAGCTCTGCTTATTTTAAACAAGTTATTTGCAATGTCCAGTAAAAAGGTTTCAAGCAGTGTCCCATATGACAAAATTAATATGTTTCCATTTGGCCGGTGTGATTTCCATCACACTATTTATTGATATCTGGAAGGATACTATTCTGTAATGATGCGGCTATTTCACACCTTTTTCTCAGAAGAAACCCATTCAATTCAGGAATGTCTCTTGATGGTTTCAGGATGGGTGTAGTTGGCACCTCTTAGTCTGCAATGTATCCTTTTGTCCTTTTGAGACAGTGAGGCAGTTTTTGAATACACAGGCCAGGTCATCTGACCTTTGGTGGCCATCTTTGCAGCACATTGTCCACTCTTCAAAGGAAAAGTCAATTTCAAAGAGTCCTCATTGAATGAAGTTCTCATCTTAAAAGTTAGGAACATGATATGTCTTTATTGGGCATAACATACTTTAAAACAGAAGAATATCATGATGTTCTATAAAAATATAATGATCAATCCAAGTGAAAGGTAAATAGATATTAAGGTTGTACAGGGAACCTACCAAACACCAATAAACTTACCAAGTTAAGGAAAGACTGGACAAGCAATGTTAATTGCATAATAATTGTTTAATTGTATTTGGATAGTGGACATTAACTGGGGATTCACTTGTGCTCCTATAAATATGAGCAGACTGAAACTGTGACTGTTGAGTTTTGGAGGTGCATGCCTGTCAAGCGTATTTCTGTAAATAAAAGCTTGTAAGTGTGTAAGATAAGGTTCACGTTCTATACTTCACTGCCTAGCTTTTAGAGATATAACAAGTATTGCCAGCTTTTATGTGAGATATATATATTTACCTCTGGCTTTGAACAGTAATAAATGCAGAGACATACGTAAATAAGTAATAGTGACCAAAAAGCCCATTTCTCGCATGATTCTGTGCCTTACATTCAGTATAAAAAAGGTCTACAGGAAACTAACAACAACCCTGAAAGGAAATGCATATTAAGATCCTGTTAAAGATCAATCCTGATAACCTTGTGCAGCTTTGAACAGAGGGGATTAATAATGTTGGTTATAGTGTTGAGCTGATCTTCCGACCCCTATATACTGTCCATCACCAAGACTGCCAACTTCCACCCCTGCAACATTGCCTTCCTCTGCTCCCGGCTACAATACATCAAAGTATTTCTTGACAGATGGATCTCAGAGCAAACATTATGTTTATATTTGGTGCACATTCAACCAATCTACAGCATAAATTTGTCTCATCCAAAACTCTGCTGTCCATATCCTAACTCACACCAAGTTCCATTTATCCATTTACCCAGTGCTTGCTGATCTACAGTGTCTCCTGGTCCAGTAACACCTCGATTTTTAAATTCTAATCCTTGTTTTCAAATCCCTGCATGGCCTCACCGCTTCCTATCTCTGTAACCACTCCAGCCCTGCAATCCTCTGAGATCTTGCCACTCCTGCAATTCTGGCCTCTTGTGCAGTCCCAATTTTAATCACTCTGCCATTGCCTTCAGCTGCCTAGGCCCTAAGCTCTGGAATTCCCTCCCTATATATTTCCATTTTTTTACCCTCCTTTAAGATGGTCATTAAAACCTACCTCTTTGATCAAGTTTTTGGCCATTGTCCTAATATCTCCTTATATAACTTGTGTCAAATCTTCTTTGATAATGCTCCTGTGAAGCACCTTGGGACATTTTATTATGTTAAAGGTGTTATAAATACATATATATAAGTTTTTGTTTTTGTCATGAAAATGCTTGGAGAATATTGTGGAATCCTGTTAACATGCTGTTAAGCATTTCCCATACCTACACTACTAACTCTCAGAAAATAACAAACAATGGATCGACCTTATCAGGCAGGTTACTGTCATGTGAATCTAATGGTTTTTTTTTTACTTTTAGCATATGAGATTTATCTTTGGAAAGAAAGGGGATGTTGTGTGATTGCCTTTAAGAGTGATGTCCCTTTAGGATCTTAGTATGCTAATGAGCTGAGTTCCAGGATGCAGTCATGTGACCACATGCCAATCTCACTCTGTAACTGTAACACCAAGAGGCAAGTCCTGTAAATAGCTAGCTCTGCACTGTATATATCAGTTAGCTGTTTAATTAACTTGTTTGAGATCGTCAATCAACTGAACTCCACGCATCTCATTTATGTCGCATCAGACAACATAAAAAGCTTCTCATGGCAGTTACAATCCCTTTTAGGTATTTGACCAAATGTCAATTCCAAAACCAACATCACACAAAACAAAAGTTGCCTTTTTATTCAGAAAACTTATAGAACAGGATGTTCTGGAAAATTCTAAAAGTCTCTATTTGATCTGATAAGGCTATGTTTTCTACATAGAGCATTTTCAGCGGCTATAATGCCTAAAGCTGTGTTGTTATTGAATTATATAGGGCAGACACACTGTTAAGCACAATGCAGTTGTACTTGGAGGTATGTATACTGAATTGACAGCAGTATACAATTATCGAGATCCATATATTTGGGTAGCATTACTCACTGACAGAGCCATCATCATTCCTTGCAAGGGACTTAGGTCAGATGATGCTTTGCCCTTGTGGAGGAGCTTAAAGACCGGTCCAATCATTTTTGGTCCCAGGATCCACACCCCCAACTCAACTGTACAAGTGGCTTTATTAACACATTTGAAAAATGATCCATCTTTCATTTTCACTACTCGTAGTTTAAAAGAAAACAAAATGCACATCTCCAATCAGGTTCATTGAATGAACCAACTCAACATCTATTAAAACTTCCTGCATACTTTGGCTTTTACAGATTAACTATTAAATTGATCAGGAAAAAAAAATCACATCAAAATAAACTTCCATTTTCTGTTCTCTATTTTTTTTTAGAGATACATCACTGAAACAGGCCCTTCGGCCCACCAAGTCTGTGCCGACCATCAACCACCCATTTATACTAGTCCTACACAAATTCCATACCCCTGCCACATCCCCACCTGTCCCTATATTTCCCTACCACCTACCTATACTCAGGGCAATTGCTAATGGCCAATTTACCTATCAACCTGCAAGTCTTTGGCATGTGGGAGGAAACCGGAGCACCCAGAGGAAACCCACACAGACACAGGGAGAACTTGCAAACTCCACACAGGCAGGACCCAGGATTGAACCCGGGTTGCTGGAGCTGTGAGGTTGCGGTGCTAACCACTGCGCCACTGTGCTACTCTATTGTGTTGGAAAATTGTGTAGTCATTTGAAATGAATGGTGCCAAGACACCAGCTGCCTCATTTCAAGTACATTATAGATAAACACCCAGTTTCCTGTCCGTATTATCTCAAAGCATTTCTGGACAGAGGGATCTCAGGACAAAAATTTTGTTTACGTTTATTGTACATTCAACACCAATTTGGATATTATACAAAAATAATTGTATCCCTAAGACCTTTCATTATATTGAAATATCCCATGATTAGCACATCACGGTTTCTTGCCCTGAGTACTCTGTCTACTTAAGCGCTTGGTCAATAGCATTTGTTAAACACTATTTATCCCCTCAATACTAATTTCCCCAAATTGTTTCTTCCTTCTCTCTATCATACTCTTTTTACCCATGGTATTACACCTTCACTTGGTTGTTCGTTGCATATCATTCTGCACCCTCTGAATTTACCTGTCATTCCTGATTCCTCTTGCATTCGGATAGGATTGGACAGAGCTCCACTATCTACCACAACTTCACAGAATCATATAGCACATGAGGTGGCCATTCGGTCCATCATGCCTGTGCCAGCACCTTGAAAGAATTATCCAATCAGTCCCACTCCCCTGCTCTTTCCTCATAGCCCTGCAAATTTCTCTGTTTCAATTATATATCCAGTTCCTTTTTGAAAGTTACTATTGAATCTGCTTCCACCGCCCTTTAAAGCAGTGCATTCCAAATCATAACAACTCACTGCATAAAAATAAATTCTCTTCATCTCTCCTTTGGCTTTTCTACCAATTATCTTAAATCTGTATACTCTAGTTACCCACCCTCCCACCAGTGCAAACAGTTTCTCTTTATTTACTCTATCAAAACCCTTCATAATTTTGAATACCTCTGTTAAATCTCACTCTCGCCCTTCATGCTCTAAAGAGAACATTCTCAGCTTCTCGAGTCTATCCACATAACTGAAGTCCCTCATCCCTGATACCACGAAACTCATTAGAATGTCAATCTTCACAAGAGACAATGGCTTTTCAGTTGAAGTACCAGCAGACCAGGAATTCAGAGCTACCCCGCAACATAAGCCAGGAGACAAAGTGAGAAAACCAGGGGAAAGATCTTGGGACTTAGTCAAAATTATGCATGATTTAAAAAATTGTGAGATACACAGTTCATATGAACAGTAGCGTTTAAAATGTTGGAATGTAACAGCGCTGGTAGCTTATCTACTTTTTATAAATTAAAGAAGCTCATTTTGTTACAAAAACCTGAAAGGAACATAGGTTGTGCTTTCTCACAATATTTGTGGGTATAGCACAACCTAGTGGTTAAATTAAACTGTGATCAAAACATTAGTCACTGTACAGACAGATGCCAGAGGTCACTCACATGGGAATGAGTGAAACGACTGGGTTAATCCAGAAGCAAAAGAGACCGATACCTTGAATTTATGGACGCCCAAGTGATCAGACAGGGCAGATATTAGTGCACAAGTATCTAACATTCATAGATAATGCCAGCTGTTGCACAATGGGTTGCTCTGAGTCAGAAAGCTGTGGGTTCATAATCCCACTCGAGAGACTTAAGCACAAAATGTAGGCTGACTTGAGTGTGCTGTACTGGTGCAGGTGTTGTCTTTCTAATGGACAGGTGGACATAAAAGACCCCATGCCGTTATTTGGAATAAGAGCAGGGGAGTTCTCCAGTGTGTTCTCACAAATACTCATCCATCAACCAACATTGCTAAAACAGATGATCTGGTTGTTATTGCTTATGGGACCTTGCTGTGTATAAATTGGCTGCTGCTGTTCTTCCTACATTACAACCGTGACTAAATCTCAAAAGTACTTTCATTGGGTATTGCTTCAATTTTAAAAGGCACTGTAGAAATGTATGTCTTTCTGTTTCATTTTATTCTTTTGTTATTTTAAAAGAAGCAATAACCCATTTATTTTGATACAGTGTAATTTCAAGGTCCTATTGCATTAAGAGTGTGATTCATGAAAAGGCTCGCCCAAGAATTTCATAGTAACGGATATTAACTACTAATAGTAACATAATCCTTCTAAACTTATAATTGAAAACAGCCTGAACTAAGAAAAAGTATGAATACATGTTGGGTGAACCCTGTAGACTATGATCAAGAATACTGTGGGTTTGTTGTATCCAGTATACCCGTTAATCTACGGTGGCTTGGCTTACACACATAACCAGAGACAATTGGATCAGACCAATAAACACATGAAGAACAATATAGAGTATAAGATCTAATTTCCATGACTTGCAGACTGTGTAGCTACTTTGCTAATATGTCTCCCGTCCAGATTTTGCCTTCCACAGACATTTTGGGGCTTTTGAGTGGCAACTTATGTCTGGGGCATCTGAAACAGCATGCTGCCTGTACAGGGGATCTGGGACCTGTGTGAACACCACAAGCAACAGTACATCTCTTCATCCAATCAGATTGAAGACTCCTTACAGAAGCACGCAGAATCTGAACCAGAAAGTGTAAATTAGAATATTTAATTCTATGTAAAATCATGTACAGAAATAAAATAAAGAGGCAAGTTGGGTTAAGAGCGAGAGATAAAAGAGACAGAAAGAAAAAGTGAAAATAAAATTATGGTCTGGTATTTGTGGTCAACAGCGAAGCAACGGCATTGGCATTCTTGCTGCAGCATTGGTCAACTTTCGAAAGCATCAGTGAGGCCTAGCAGCGTGGTGCACTGCCAGCAAAGCCACATTACCCTAATGACATCACAAGCTGAAGGCACCACCTTGAGATCAGTCTTCAGCTCAATGGCAGGTGAGTGTTTCATTCAGGTTTTAAATATTGTTAAATACTTTGAGCACTTTTCAAAACTTTTAAAGGCTTTTAAACACTGTTATAAACTTTTAAAAACTATTATAAACTTTTAAGTACTTCTAAATACATTAATAAACTTAGAAAAATTGTTATAAGCTTTTAAAAACTTTTATTGAACACTTTTATAAATTTTTTAAAATTGTTACAAACTTTTAAATATGTTTAAAGCTTTTATGTTTGTGCTGCCAGTGCCTTTCTAATCAGGAATGTGCTGCTATGTGGGTGTATTGCAGTATGAGATATCCAATGTAACAACAATTAATATTCTTTATGAAATATTACAAAAGCAGAACTTCCATATGCAGGGATTCTGTATTTGGCCAGGAAAATATGTCTTGATTAGAGAAAGGAAAGAAAACCCCAGAAACACGGAACTAAGAAGGTCTTGGGTCCCGGTTGTTTTCTGTTTAATTCAGACGCATTACAAAATGATGCTGCATGTTTCCAGGTTCTAAAACGGCACCTTGAGTTTAAAGTATCATGAAGTGATGGTCACAGGCTGAGTAAATATCACACCGAGAGATAGCAGCAAGTTAGTTAGGTCAGAGAGGTGTGTCGGGATTATATTAAGGACTAGATATCTTGTTTAAAGATTAGGTGTTAGAATGGTATGGTATAGAGGATTGAAAGGAGAAAATTCCAAAGTTTGAAAATATATACTATACTTACAACAAGTACCTTAGCACTTGGGAGTGTCACTGAAATAAAAAAAACGTTGGCTGCATTAAAACATTTGTAGTCGCTTAGTAATACAGAACTTGAGAATTGCTGAAAATAGAGACATGCTGTTGAAGCGTTTTGTCTTGCACTCATCAGGAATCTGCAAGAATAACCAAGGTAAGGGAAAGCAACAACTTATACTGCATGAGAAGAGAATGCTGATTGATTGGAAAGTGAACTCTGATTAGTAGAGGTGTTGCCATGGAGAATGCACCAGTTTATGGTGACTGACAGCGATTCACTGGTTCATTCCTCAGGGCAATGCCTTAACCAATCAGAGTCAAGCAGCCTGGTTTAAACTTCAAACAAAGCTTGGCAGTTAACTGTCATTCACTGTAAACTGGTGTATTCTCTATGGCAACGCCCCTACCAATCAGAGTTCACTTGCCAACCAATCAGCACTGCCTTCTCATGTACGTTGTTGTTTTCCTTTACATTGGTTATTCTTGCAGCTTGTGCTGATGAGTGCAAGACGAAAAGCTTCAACAGCATATTCAGTAAAACATTTATGAACAGAAAAATAAAGATGAAAGATTCTAAAAACTGAACCTGACTATCCAAACATGGAAGTAAATATGAGTTGAATTTGACAGAAGCATCATTTTTCTAAACCGTAATTGTTACTAAAATAATTTATGTTAATTTCGATATGAATTTTCAATATTTAGTTGAAATTATGCATGAACTGGTATCCATTTTAGTTGCTTTATAATTCATACGTATTTCGTCACGTAAACTATTATAGATCATATATAAATTTCCCCCGAATTCTCCTGGATTGGTGTACATTTCACAGAAATCCTTTCCAAGGGGCCCTGTTGCACCTGTAATTCCTTGCACATTAAAATCTGTGCAAATTGCAGGCAAATAGCCCAAGTTTACCCACTACTGGTCCCTGCCACTTTAAAGATCAGAACGGCGAGAACAGCTTCACCTCAGCGTTCTTGCTATTGGGAGCGCAAAATCAGCGCCAATCATTTTGCATTTTTTTAAATCCCCAACAATAATTAAAATCTAAGAGAATGAGATTCCATGCTTGTTAAATTTTCAGTGCCAGAGAGGTTGTTTGGTGGTAATTTAGACTTGTCACGCTGTTAAGAATGCATTTACATTTGAATTGTCAAGCCCAACTTTTTCTGATGTGTTTAATGGGTACCTGGTGGGTAAGTACAGCAACTTCATGCTCTTCATGTGTTTGAATGCTGAATACCTTGGTGGAAATGGATGTAGTGAAGCTTGTGTAGGAGCAGGGAAAATTGGAGAGTAATTTCCTAACTTCCACGTTTAACTGCGCATGTGTGGAGGGCAGAAGTTGCTATCTGATTTACTCCATAACAACAGTGAGCTGATAGCCTCGCTGTTATCCTTATCTTAAAATCTGGGTTAATGTGTCAGATGACTCACTGGTAGCACTCCTGTCTTTGAGTCAGAAGATTGTGAGTTCAAACCCACTCCAGTTGATTACAAAATCCAGGCTGACACTCCAGTCCATTACTGAGGGAGTGTTGCGCTCTCAAAGGTGTTGGGCAGGATTTTATAGTGGCCACAGGGGTTGTGGTGAGAGGCCAGAAGGCGGAGTGGGGAGGCTGAGTCCGCCTCGGCCCTCTATCAGACCCCCAGTTCAATTCAGCGATGGGCAGGCAATTAACTGTCCGCCATAGGGAATGCCGTCCCTTTAAGGGACAAAATCCCACTCTGAGCTGCCAATCAATTGCAGGGCCAGCAGCTCAGCAGCACCACTGGGACTGGTGGCCACTGCCGGTACTGCGGGAGGCCCAAAGCAACGCCAATAGAGGACACTCCGAGACCAAGGTAAATGGGGTCAGGGTTGCTGAAGCTTGTCAGGCAGGCCTCAATGAGGGGGTGGGGAGTGGCTTATGAGGGCAAGGAGGAGCCATGGCGGTGGTCATCGCCGTAGATTGGACCCCAGAGGAGTGCCCCCTGATCTTGCTAGGAAGCTGCCAGGTTTCACCTGGCAGTGTCCCCATGCAGTGGCGAGCCGCTCCAGTGCTGGCTAAATGCCAGTGGAGGCGGGCAGCAGCCCTTAAGTGGCCCTCAATGGGCAAAGTGGCTTAATTGGCCTCCCCACGGACTTCCCGTCGGTCCTGGAGCCGGCTGCAGAATGAATGGCATTGAGGCAGGACAACGTTGGACACACTGCTCAACACCAGCCCACACCATCTTGTGTGCCTCCCCACCTCACCAAGGGCCGGTTAAAATCCAGCCTGTTGTCTTTTGGATGAGGTGTTCAACCAAGGCCTTTCTGGCGGATGTAGAAGATCCCGTGGAACTATTTCGAAGCAGAGTGAAGAGTTCTCCCTGGTGTCCTGACCAATATTTATCCCTCAACCAGCTTAAACAAATTATCTGCTCATTATCTCACTGCTGCTTGTGGAACAATTGCTGTGTCCAAATTGGCTATTGCATTTTCGGCATTACAACAGTGATTGCACTTCAAAAGTATTTCAGTGCTTTGAAATAGCCTGAGTTTGTTGAAGGTGCTACATAAATGCAAGTCTTTCGAATATGCACAGAGATTTTAGCAAAAGCACAGCAACAAATTCGAAAGACGGGCTGTACTAGCAGTTACAAAGATTCAAGGAGATTTGATTAAATACCGATAATGTACCTCCACCAGGGAACTACGAAAGAGCAGATAGATTGAAGGATTTAGTCAGGCAATTTCATCCTTCAATCAGTCCATCTATTCTCAGTTCCCTGGTACAGTACACACAGGCATCCATTATTGCTTAATTATAACAGTATAAGACATGGAATGTAATAAAAATTATTAAAGTGATAAATGATACCATTAAAATATTCATTATATGCAGTGTACTCCATTCACATCACACTCTATTCAGTTAATAAAAGTGTCCTAACATCGTTTAGTGCAAAGCTGGATTGATCACATTTGTCTTTTTGATGCAGTCCTTAACACTGCCGTGAGGTAAAAGCTTCTCCAGAGAGCTGCAGTGTTTGAGGTCACCTTATTAAAAAGAACAAAGTTATATTCCTCCAGTAATTGCATTAAGGGCATCCCTGGTAGTTTAATGCTACATTTCCCAGTTCTTTCAAATGCTTTTAATAGCAGTTTTAGATCTTTTTGAAGATCAGTTCAGCAGCCTAATGAAGAGCAATGCAGTCCAGCAGAGCACAGAGCAGAATGATAACTCAGTTCTCAGGTAGTATAGCCTAGTCTTTTTTGTCTAGCTAGGAGATTCAGGGCCATATCTTGTATTCAGTATCACCAAATGTGGAACTGCAATAAAATAAAAGGCAACTTCTACCTGCTCAGGCTAATTCCACTGTGGCTCATTATCAACATCTCTGAGCTGGTGCCAACAACAACCACAATTTGCATTTATATAGCAGCTTTAATGTAATGAAGCATCCCACGGCGCTTCACAGGAGCATTATAAAGCAAAATTCAACAAGGAGGCACTGAAGACGATATTGGGGCGTATGACCAAAAGATTGGTCAAAGAGGTAAGTCTTAAAAAGCATCTTAAAGAAGGAAAGAGAGGTAATGAGGTTTAGGGAGGGAATTCCAGACCTTAGTGCCTGGTCCTTAACTTAACTCCTTAACCTCTGGAGAAAACCAAAGTTAAGAACATCTTTTAGAAGATAAAAGAAGCCAAATGAAGATGGGCTGGGCTTGTTGCTCAAAGAAATGAAAACCAGTGGATAAAGAGGGTTCTGGAGTGGCAGCCAAGAACAGGAAAAGAAGGGAGAGACCAAAAGGAAGCTGGAGAGATGACATGTTATCATACCTAGGAGCCACTTGGGCAAGAAGAGCAAGGGATAGAGATAAATGGAAAGGCAAGAGCAGGGCTACATTCTGCAGGCTAACTAATGATGAGGGCCTCGGCAGCTGAAGGCATGGTCACCAATAGTGGAACAATTAAAATTGAGCATGCTCAAGAGGCCAGAATTAGATAAGCACAGATATCTCAGAGGGTTGTGGTACTGAAGGCGATCACAGAGGTAGGGAGAGGCGAGGTCATAGAGGAACTTGAAAACCAGCAGGAGAATTTTCATACAATTTTACAACAGAATTTTATTACAACAAGGTATTCCTACACCTGATTGCTAACATCAACTTCTGCTAGAAATGTGTATATGAGGGTACAAAGAGGGTGGTATTTTATAGTGATTTCCCTCGCCCATTCTCAAATGCCCACCAGCAGTCAGTGTCCACGTTCACCCATGGAGAGTG
Source organism: Heterodontus francisci (assembly GCF_036365525.1). Lineage (NCBI taxonomy): Eukaryota > Metazoa > Chordata > Chondrichthyes > Heterodontiformes > Heterodontidae > Heterodontus > Heterodontus francisci. The sequence continues at coordinate 17,267,365 of NC_090412.1, read as the reverse complement.
CCCATGTAAGCAAGATGATCAACAGTTGCTGGTACCCAAGGACGCATCAAGGCTCAGTGCTGGAAGTTTAAAAAGCTGTATATCGTTTTATAAAATTGCTGCAAAAATGTGTTTAGTGATGAAGACCAAGATGTCTGGGGTTCAGACTGGTGTTGCACAAACAAACTGTTCAATTAAAACAAAAGTTGAGAAGAATGTCCCCCATACCACGGGTTGGATTTTCTTCCGCGATCTACCTTGTGGCGGCCCAGGATAAGGAGCCGGTTGGGCCCCCTCCCCTCCCCAATCACGTAGAGGGGGTGGGCTGTGCGACGCTGGCAATGGCGTCAGCTGCCTGTCCGCAGGCGCTGGCACCATTTTTAAAGGACGGCCAGCCCTGCCAGCTTGTTTACATTTTTAAAGTACTACCCACCTCCAATGTACCGCCTTGTAACCTAGTGCCCCTCCCCCCCCCAATAACAATTAAATGAAATATTTGCCCTCTCCCCCAAAAACACTTACCTTCAACACTTGACCTTCCCCCACAAACTGTTCAAAGTGCAGTGGTCGCCCCTTCACACCCTCCCCTACACCAGTAATTTATATTTGACCCTGTTTCCCCCACCCCACAACTGCACTAAAAATCATAAGTTTCCCCCCTTCCCCACCACGGGGGCGCCTGCTTTCCCTGAACAGGAAAGTGAAGGCACGTGAGTGCCAGTCGCCGCTCAGAAGATCCCGGGAAGAAGGTAAGATCGCTTTTAATTTTATTTAAATGTAATCATTGCTTTCATTTAAATATGTTAAGCCGGGTCCCGTCGCCCAGCGGCGGGTGGGGGGGCCCACCATGGAGCCTCGCCACCACCAGGATGATCGGGCTCGGCACTCCCGGCATTGGGCTCTGTGGCCGGCAACTGCCGGAACCACCTTTTGGTCCCACCCCCCCGAGGAGCCCAACATCGGGAACTCAGTAAAATTCTGACCCACATGTACAACAAAGCCACTTGCGACATGATTCTCCCTCTACAATTTTCCCTTCACTGAGGAACCATCCAGACAAAAATGTTGTCTTGCTTGTTCTCTCCACAGATGCTGCTATGTGTCTCCAGCTTTTGTTTCAGATTTCCAACACTTGCACTATTTTGCTTTTTATTTGAAGTGAATGGTGTTGGGTGCAGTTCTACATGATACAGCAATCCTTCTGTGCTTTGTCCAAGTGCCCATTCTTCAAGTGCAATCCCAGTCAACAGGATGCTCAACTGCGGAGAGTGGAGAGGACAGGAGTGTCACAACTGAGCTCGGTGCCAACATTACTTTCCTTCCACGAATGCACATTTCTGGCAGGAGTCCCTGCGTAAGAGTCAGGAGTGGCCAATTTTCCACCCCGTAGTCCAGGATGTTGAACTCAACTATGGTGCATCAACCATTATCCTGGCTGAAATCAACTGACTGAGCACAGACCAGGATTGAACCTGATCCCCTCCTGCTCAGAATGGCATGTACAACAACAATCCAGAGCTACGACACACACAGCTCTTACACTTTGAATAAAAACATGAAATGGAGGAAAATAACATCAGGAGAGATATCAGAGAAGGATGTCAAAAAACAATTAATATTTGGAACTATCTGCTGAATAAAGTAGGGAAGGTGAAAACGTTCGATGTTATTCAAGATCCAGTTGGATAATGTGATGGGAGAACTGCAAGATTTTCCTCTGGATAAATAAGCCTAGATGGGCCAAATGGTTTCCCAGGCCATATTTATCCATATGTTCAGAAATTTTAGGAGACAGATCTTTACTTTCGTTTGTCTATTAATTAGGTTTAGTGTCAGTGAACAAGTGGCCAATCCCAGTGACAGAAGTTCAGAGGTATACCCTCTCAATTCATTTAAAAATGAACAAGAATTTTTACACACAAAACTGAAAGGTCAAGGAAAAAATGATTGACTATACTCCAATCAAAGGCAAACTAGGATGACATCATTAACTAGAACATACATGGGTTGATTGGTTCATCCCATTGTCAACACATTTCCACACTGCTGACTGCACATGACTTTTGGAAAGGTGTGATCTAGCATGCAGAGGAACAGAGAGTATGGATCTGGGAGTTGCAAAGTCTGCAGCTCAGATAGTTGAAAACCATCGGGAGTAATTCAGCAACAGATGTCTCTTTGGTATGACTTCACAAATAGATAATGCTCCATTTTATCACTACATGGCTCTCACATTCAAAACGTTTTGTTATCACTGTGCTAATCCATGTCAGTATCAAAAATGTCACAAAGACCACACCCATAAACTCCACGTTTCTATCATAATAAGGTAGTTCTCCTTGATTTTCTCTTTGAAAGGCATAAAAGTAATGGAATCGAGACTCCAACTCGAACTGGAGTTCATCAGAAACACAAGAGTGTTTCTATGGTTGTCTTCTACGGCAGCAAACTGAGGGAGGAGGATCTCCAGCTGTGTGATCAAATCAATAAGCTAGCCAATGAAAGAAATGTAATATTCATGGGAGATTTCAATGATCTACTTAGAATGTGGGGAAAAGGAAGGCACAAGAAATGGGAGGTTTGCAGGAGGCATTTATGGAAGTTGCTTTTTAACTCAACATCCAATGAACACACACACAAACACGCACTTCTGAAAGTAAACATTCTATAATCCCTATGAGTATGAAACTGTATACACTGCGAGGAAGCACGATGTCTACATGGGGAATTAATTTAGTAACAAGCACTGAAAGAGATATTTAAGATTTACAAAGGGAATCATAGCCTTTCAGATTCGGAAAGATATTCAAAGCGGTTAACATTAATAAAAAAGCACCAGGCAACCTAAAATTAATCTAGAAAGGGTGATTGTGGAAACTTATCAAAACAATGGGATGTGGATTTTGCTCACGTTTGAAGTCAAAGGTCAGTCATTGAAGGATTCTTAAAGGGGCTGAATTTAGTCGACCCAGCGGGGGTTCTGGCGCCAGGCTGAAAAGGCGAGGGGAACCCTGCCTTGGCCCTTCGGAGCACCTTCTCTCCCCCCACCCCTGGTGCAATTCAGCGGTGCTCAGGCAATTAACTACCCAACACCAGGATCCCCGTCCCTTTAAGGATGGGGATCCCGCCTTCAAGAGCTGCCAGCCAATCATAGGGCTACTGTCTGTACTACACCAGGCCTGGGACAAGGCCCAGTGCTGGAGCGCCAGACCCAAGGAAAGTGAGGTGGGGTTTCCGGCGCCAGTCTGGCAGGCCCCACGATGGGTGGGGGAAGGGCGGGCGTTGAGGGTGGGGGTGTTAACAGAGAGGCGGCCTATCTTTCGGGGGCACTCCATGGTCCAAGGATTGTCCATGGTGGAGGTTGCTCCCCCACCCAAGCTCACAAAGAGGCCACCTTGTTTCACTAGGCGACCTCCCCGTGTGATAGAGGCCCACCCACCACTGGTTTAATTCCAGCGGCAATGGGAAGAGGCCCTTAAGTGGCTACTTATTGGCCACTTTAGCACCTCAATTGGCCTCTGGACAGGAAGGCCATCTTTGGTTTAAGTGCAGTGCAACGGTAAGGCGACAGCCCCTCCACTCTCCTGCCTTCCATCACAATTCTATGAGCTCCCCACCGCCAGCCTCCTAGCCCATCTCCTGTGGGCCCATTAAATTCCGCCCAAGCTGTGGCAGAAGGGTTGCCGAGATATTTTGTGGCCATTTTTAACTGTGATTAGGTTGAAATTGACCCTTGAGTAGCAGATAGGTCTGAAACGTCTCTGATAAGTTGCTTTACAGACCTCAAAGGAAATGGTGCTCATTAAATTAACAGGGCTCATGGTAGAAAAGGCAGGACTGAATTGAATTTATCCAACAGTACTGAAAGCAAGGGCAGAGATTTTGTCCTGATTGTCTGATGAATATATTCAATAGCTCAATAGAGGAGGCTGAAGAAGGGGAGGAAGGGGAAACTGTTCCTTTTAAATAAAGTTTCATGGTAGTCAGTGGCTGAAAATACAAGAACAAGAATGGATCAGCCCATCAGCTCTGATCTTTCCAACTAAATTGTGCACAATGGTTTAATTTGTTCTTGTCCGTTCTGAGGAAATATTGGCAAGAACAACCATGTCATTGTGTTTTTCATACTTCTCAGGGCGGAATTTGATTTCAGTCGTATTTTCAAAAGAAATCAGATACACTTTCCTTCTTCAAGCTGTTTTTTATATAAAAGCATGAATGTATCTCGAAAGTCAGTTCCTTTTCTCTGGTGTTTAAATAAATTAATCCCACACATGGTTAAGCACCTTACAAAGGCCCCATGAAAACCCATGCTCTACCCTGCTTCCTATCAGTGGCTACAGCCCTACCCAAGCAGAAATTCTGGCTGTGCAAAATGTTTGTTTGGAAAGAATATCATTGTCAGCAACTTATATATAAGGATTGGACTGTATGAGGGAAATGACTGATGTGGGAGTCCACGATAATTTTCTATTTTTTTAATGTTGCTGTTTTTGTGCAGTAACATGTGGTCTTAGTTAGAAAAGTAATTCAATGGCAACTGAGAGCTCTAGTCCCAGTCCCAGAGCAATAAATACAGAAATACACACAATATTGACAACAAGGTTATATCTCTGTGCAATAATGCTTTTCTTTTCCATTTCAGCTTGTGAAGGGGAGCATTAGATTTATGTTCTGTTAACAGACAAAGGGGACACACACCTTTGCAGTTCAATTCATTGGCTCCAATGCATCGACGTTTGTGGACAATATATATTGACCTTTCAAGCATTGCCTAATCTGGGACACAATATCCATCACCATCATGGAAGCAATACCTGAAACGAAGCATAACCTGAAGAGGAAGATTAAGGCCAATGATATAGGACACCACCTAGTTGAAAAGAAGACCGGTTAAAAGTCATTGGGTAATATTAAGGCTGTGTTTTGAGAAACCTGATGATTGAATGAAGAAAGAAAAGACTAAAAGAGACAAATATTTTCACAGTGATCAAATCTTGGGAAATTTGAGTCAGAGACAGTAGGGGATACATCTTGATTCCTGAGGTGTGAGTGAGCAGTTTTGCTTAATTCGCACTTTGACGTTTTTTCCCTTCCTTTGATTTGGCATGCAATTTTCCTCATCTCATCTGCTCTCTCAGTCGGACAGGGATAGAAACTTACTGGTGAACAAGTATCCCGTCACTCTGAAATAATGGCTGGAATTTGACGCCCCCACAAAGAGCGGGAAGGTGGTGAGGGAGGCGTAAAATAGAGCGGGAGGCTCAGGGGGGCCCCTTCCCGACCCGCTCCTGCCTTCGTTGCCACTTTGCACAGGGCGACGGTGGCGAAAAACAGCCTACTTACCCCAGGCTAATCAAGGCCCTTAAGTAGCCACTTAACGGCCACTTAAGGGCCTCCGCCCGCCGCCACGGGGATTTTACCCATGGCTGGTTGGGCAGCTAGGCCTGAGAGAAGCAGCCTTACAAAAGCAGGTGGCTTTTTGACAGCGGTGGGGGTGGGGGGTGGCCCTCATGATAGGACACCCTGTGCTAGATGGAGGGCCTCCCCCACTGACCTACCACTCCCGGTGGTGCTGCTGGGACTAAGAGCTGCCGGCCCGCTGATTGGCCGGCAGCTCTATTAGGCGGGACTTCCTACCTCAAGCGGGTGGAAGTCCCGCCTCAGAACAATTAAAGGCCGGGGAACCGTAACATGCGGGTCGGATCCCCAGGCCAGATAGAAGCTGGGTCGCCATCGACTTTTCAGTCGATGTAAAATCCCAGCCAATGACTCAAAGTTGTACCAGAAAACTCTAAAATACTTTATGTCGTGTTTGCTTCTACATTTGCAATTTTTCAGTGAGTGGTCTCTCCCAATGGTTCTGCAGGCCAATGTGCTGTCTACCTCTGTACTGACCTATGGACTATACAATATGAGGGAGGGACCAAGATTGAGTTAATTGATCTCTGCTGGCACATAGAAGGGGAAAAAGAAATCCGCTACCTTTCCCACAATATCACTGTTGGAAAATTGCTGTCATGATTGGGCCTTTGAATGACCTGCCTACGATGATTGTCTCAGCTCTCAAATTAAGACCGGCTACTTGGACAGAGCACTCGGGGGCCATTGATGCCCATTGACCAATATCCGATCTTTTATTTTATTCATTCACGGGATGTGGGCGTCGCTGGCCAGGCCAGCATTTATTGCCCATCCCTAATTGCCCTTGAGAAGGTGGTGGTGAGCTGCCTTCTTGAACCGCTGCAGTCCATGTGGGGTAGGTACACCCACAGTGCTGTTAGGAAGGGAGTTGCAGGATTTTGACCCGGCGACAGTGAAGGAATGGCGATATAGTTCCAAGTCAGGATGGTGTGTGGCTTGGAGGGGAACTTGCAGGTGGTGATGTTCCCATGCATCTGCTGCTCTTGTCCTTCAAGGTGGTAGAGGTCGTGGGTTTGGAAGGTGCTGTCGAAGGAGCCTTGGTGCGTTGCTGCAGTGCATCTTGTAAATGGTACACACTGTTGCCACCATGCGTCAGTGATGGAGGGAGTGAATGTTTGTGGATGATGTGCCAATCAAGCAGGCTGCTTTGTCCTGGATGGTGTTGAGCTTCTTGAGTGTTGTTGGAGCAGCACCCATCCAGGCAAGTGGAGAGTATTCCATCACATTCCTGACTTGTGCCTTGTAGATGGTGGACAGGCTTTGGGGAGTCAGGAGGTGAGTTACTCGCCGCAGGATTCCTCGCCTCTGACCTGCTCTTGTAGCCATGGTATTTATATGGCTACTCCAGTTCAGTTTCTGGTCAATGGTAACCCCCAGGATGTTGATAGTGGGGGATTCAGCGATGGTAATGCCATTGAATGTCAAGGAGAGATGGTTAGATTCTCTCTTGTTGGAGATGTTCATTGCCTGCCACTTGTGTGGCGCAAATGTTACTTGCCACTTATCAGCCCAAGCCTGGATATTTTCCAGGTCTTGCTGCATTTCTACACGGACTGCTTCAGTATTTGAGGAGTTGCGAATGGTGCTGAACATTGTGCAATCATCAGCGAACATCCCCACTTCTGACCACATGAGTGAAGGAAGGTCTTTGATGAAGCAGCTGAAAATGGTTGGGCCTAGGACACTACCCTGAGGAACTCCTGCAGTGATGTCCTGGAGCTCAGATGATTGACCTCCAACAACCACTGCCATCTTCCTTTGCGCTAGGTATGACTCTAACCAGCAGAGGGTTTTCCCCCTGATTCCCATTGACTCCAGTTTTTTTTTTAATAAGACTGCCAAATCAGTAACAAATAATAGTAGTTTCTGGGCAGTGTTTCAAACTTTTGGCGATTGGAACAAGGGTGAGTTTCCACAAACTCAATTCATGAGACATCTAGACTTGTTACAGTTCCACTCTCTTATTGTATCTGCACCACTGCTTGTTCAAAACCCATATTTGTGTATTTTAGATTAAATTTGATGAATGAATGGGCCACACTACACGGATAAAACACATTCACAATTTTATCTGAAGATTAGAGCAATCTTGCTTTGATCATGCAATTCTTTGGCAAGTTAGTTTGTGCTGATCAAGCTCCTACTGTAATAACTTCCTGAATTAAAACTGAGCCCCTCTAATTGTACTAACAGTTTAATACTTTCTTGTGACTTGCAAAATGACCGGTTCAGTGTGAAACCATCAGAAAAGAACAGAGGAGTCAGATACAAAGAATTCAAGATATTTCTGAAGGTGCTATGTTTTATTTCTATCAGCTATACAATGACAAATCACAAAATTTCATGCTGTGTAAAAGCAGTTTTATTAAGTGCATGGCATGTGATTCCTGTCAGTGAATTAATATTCATCCAGGAGTACAAATACATTTCCAGTGTACTTTTACATTGAATTTAGATTACAGCCCTCGGGAAAGTATGCTCTTGCACATCGTAGGGTGTTTAAGCAGGTTATTGTAATAAAAATGAAGCTTTTTTGGCTTCTTTATCGGAGTCAAAATGCACACACAGGTTAAGGTTACAGTCTTTACAAAGTGGATAGGCTTTACATTACAGTCTGTTTAACAGTCACATCTCAAGGCAAGATTGACAGTTGTGTAGTTATGGAAATCCTTGTATCTGTGTTTTGATTAATTACATCCTACCTGGACAAAGTACTGGGTACAGATCAATGAATCAAGCCATCTCATTCATTTCTGAGTATTCTAGGTGACTGATACCCTGGGGTAGTGATTTTGATTGACAGCTGGGTCTGAGGCGAATACACACATCCTAACTAGCACCAAGTCCCATTCACCCATCATCCCCGTGGTCCCATTCACCCATCATCCCCGTGCCTGCTGATCCCCAGTAAGCCACTGTTTTGAAATTCTCATCCTTGTGTTCAAATCCCTCCATGGTCTCACCAACCAGCAACCCCTCCCCCACCCCCCGTCACCCCACCCTATCTCTGTAACCTCCTGCAGCCTGACAGTCATCCAAGATCTCTGCACTCCTCCAATTCTGGCCTCTTGAGGATCCCCTATTTTAATCGCTCAACTATTGGTGGCTTTCAGCTGCCTAGGCCCTAAGCTCTGGAATTTCCTCTCTACCTCTTTCTTCTCCTTTAAGATGCTTCTTAAAACCCACCTCCTTGATCAAGCTTTTGGTCATATGTTTGATAAAGCACCTGCAACAGTTTACTACTTTAAAGGCACTATATAAATGCAAGTTCCTGTTGTTGTTGGCGGGCCAGCATAAGGAGCAGTCCAAAGATTCTTTGTAATGTGCTCGACAGACAATTCCGTGGCCAGGAGCTTCCAATTGTGGGCTTGCATTCGACTGCACAAGTTCAGTCAAAAAACCAACAGAGAAACTGAGCTACATTTGCGCCACACAAGTGCCAGGCAATGGCTATCTCAAACAAGAGAGAATCTCACCTTGACATTCAATGGCATTACAATCACTGTACCCCCCAATATCAACATCCTAGGGGTTACCATTGACCAGAAACTGAACTGGAGTAGCCATATTAATACCGTGGCTACAAGAGCAAGTCAGAGGCTAGGAATCCTGTGGCGAGTAACTCACCTCTTGACTCCCCAAAACCTGTCCACCATCTACAAGGCACAAGTCAGGAGTGTGATGGAATACTCTCCACTTGCCTGGATGGGTGCAGCTCCAACAAGACTCAAGAAGCTCGACACCATTCAGGACAAAGCAGCCTGCTCGATTGGCACCCCATCCACAAACATTCAGATCCTCCACCACTGAAATACAGTGGCAGCAGTGTGTACCATCTACAAGATGCACTGCAGCAACGCACCAAGGATCCTTAGACAGCACCTTCCAAATCCACAACCTTTACCACCTAGAAGGACAAGAGCAGCAGATGCATGGGAACCTGCAATTTCCCCTCCAAGCCGCACACCATACTGACTTGGAACTACATCGCCATTCCTTCACTGTCGCTGGGTCAAAATCCTGCAACTCCCTTCCTAACAGCAATGTGGGTATACCTACCCCACATGGACAGCAGCGGTTCAAGAAGGCGGCGCAACACCACCTTCTCAAGGGCAATTAGGGATGGGCAATAAATGTTGTCCTGTTAGCGACGCCCACATTCCGTGAACAAATGAAAAAAAATCTGATTTGATGGCAATGTTTCACAGACAAGGAATGAATGAACATGTTTGAAGAGTAATTTTACATTGAGACGTCATGCAGGAGAAGCGTCGGTTATTGTGACATTTTGAGGAAAATTGTAAAGCAGCTGTTAATGTACAGTTTGTACTGAGTACGGTTCATTTACTTGTTTAATGTTGAATAACTTCATCTGCTTTTTCAAACTGAGCCAAGGTCGGATAGCATGTACTCAATCCTCCAACCAAAGATGACATTATCATGTGATATGATATATTCCAGTCAACTGGATTATATTGTCCTGGGTTTTATGTTCAATCCTTAGGTCTCATTATATTTACCTGGATATTGGACAAATAGAGAGACACTTTAATTTGTTGGAGTGAGAGATGATCTTATTGAAACATATAAGATCCTGAGGGAAATTGATAGGGTGGATGCTGGAAGAATGTTTCCACTTATGGGTGAAACTAGAACTAGGGGACACAATTTAAAATACGAAGTCTCCCATTTAAGATGGAGATGAGGAGAAATTTTTTTCTCTCAGAGTGTCATTAATCTGTGGAATCCTCTTCCCCAGAAAGCAGTAGAGGCTGGGTCATTGAATACATTCAAGGCTGAGTTAGATATATTTTTGTTAGACAAGGGAGTCAAGTGTTCTGGGGGACAGAGCAGAAAGTGGAGTCGAGGTCACATTCAGATCAGCCATGATCTTATCAAATAGTAGAGCAGGCTCGAGGGGCTGAATGGCCTACTCTGTATGTTCTTATAGGGGATGCAAGGTTCATTTATGGAGATATTCAGTTACACTAGCGTAAACCCCGACCATTGATATGGAGTAAAAACAAAAAGGGATATTGTGTTATTGCTATTCATGATTTCCTGTCTATTCATCTCCCTCACAGGCACTACTTGACTCCACAGAGTGTCATCCAGATTTGTCAGCAGCAAGGCAAAGATTTGCTTGGCAGCTGACATGCCCATGACTGGCATCATTGCTGTGACCAGTTAGCTGCAGCTTCCCTTGCATCTCGTTTATGCCAGCCATTTTAATAACTCCTTCTGCACGTTTGAAGCAATCTAATTAAATTGCAATTACGTGTTGAACATCTTTTCACTTACTTCTGAAGAATTAGTACAGTCCTCAGGCGGTTAATGCAGAATATCAGATGCTCGACCTGTAAAACTATTGTACAGGTTGAAGGCTGGAACTTCTGTCCCACCCATTACCAATGGCCTTGTGTAGTCCCAGACTTCCTTTTCACACATTCCAAAATCTTAAAACACAATGCAGCAATCCAGGAAACGGTGTTAAGCAGCATATTTTCCCTATTTTTAATAATCAGCGTAATTGGTGCTCATTATTGTCCTTTTCAACGATTCGCAAAGGAAATGAAGTCATTGCTCATAAGTACTACAACAAGTTCTGTGGCAAATCCCGAATTTATTTTTTCCATTGGAGTTTCTCTGCGTATGCCTCCTCCCTGGAGAATGGTGACTGAAACTGAGGTACAGTTCCACAGACAGGAGCAGCTCCAGCGCTATATCCACTTGTGAGAGCCTTAACAGTGAGTTTTGGTTGGCCACTTGACCATGGGATCAGGGGACTTTAAATCATCTATTCAACTGAGATCCACACTTGCACCCCCAGCAGGCAGTGATCACTGGAAAGCAATCAGGTAGATAAGTTACCCTTCCTCAGTTTGAGGACAGGGTAAATAGTTGTAACATCGCCTTCACCAACTGGCTGCATTCAACCAGCTAACCAATGACTGAACCTGAGACATTGCTGGTCTATAAACAGTTTTAGTAGTTCTGTTCATGATTTGCCTTGAGTGCCATGAACCATTCTTCAACTGAAAAATGCAGGCAAGCAAGCTGTTCTACACCCTTTGCCACTGCCAGTCTGCAGGCAGCATCTGAGGGTGGCAACAGTTGGCAGCAATAATATGTGAGATCCAGCAGCAATCAGTACCATCTTTTTATAGACTTGAATCATCTAATTGCTCATCCATGCCTTTGTTACCTCAATATGACTATTACGATGCTCACTTGGCCAGCCTCTCACGTTCTACCCTCCTTAAAACTGAGGTCATCCAAAGCTCTGCTGCCTACGTCCTAACTCGCACCAAGTCCAGAACCCATCACCCCGTGCTCACTGACCTACATTGTCTCCCAGTTAAGCAACATCTCAATTTTAAAATTCTCATCCTTGTTTTCATATCCCTCCACGGCCTCGCCCTTCTTAACTTCTATAATCTCCTCAAGTCCAACAATCCTCTGAGATATCTGTGCTTCTCTAATTCTGGCCTCTTGTCCAACCCCCATTCTGTTCATGGCTGTGCCTTCAGTTGTCTTGGCCCTAAGCTCTGGAATTCCCTCTTTGAAGCTCTTTGCCTCTCTACTTCTCTTTCTTACTTTAAGGCGCTCCCGAATACCTACCTCTTGACCACGTTTTTGATCATCTGCCCTACGACCTCTTTATGAGGCTCAGTGTCAAATTTTGCTTTAAAACGCCCCTGTGAAGAGCCTTGGACATTTTATTCGGCTAAAGTTGCTGTATGAATACAAGGTTTAGTTTAGAGATACAGCACTGAAACAGGCCCTTCGGCCCACAGAGTCTGTGCCGACCATCAACCACCCATTTATACTAATCCTACACTAATCCCAGGTTCCTACCGCATCCCCACCTGTCCCTATATTTCCCTACCACCTACCTATACTAGGGGCAATTTATAATGGCCAATTTACCTATCAACCTGCAAGTCTTTGGCATGTGGGAGGAAACCCACGCAGACACAGGGAGAACTTGCAAACTCCACACAGGCAGTACCCAGAATTGAACCCGGGTCGCTGGAGCTGTGAGGCTGCGGTGCTAACCACTGTGTTGTTGGTGTTTACATTTTCCAACAATCCTGCATCTTGAGAGTTTCCTAGATCTCACTCGTCGAGGCAATAAAGGAAACTTACAGATTCCATCAAAACAAAATGCCAAGAACCAGCCAACAAAGTTAGAAAATTATTACCAGAAGATTGTTATGTTTTTGAAAACACAACTAGGCTGAAGGCAGGGTCAAACATGTTTGCCCGAAGATAGAAATGTAATAATATATCGTTAAAATGAGATGAAATATCTCTAGTGAATGGTGAGCTGAAGGATTACTTTACAGTGGTGTAGTAGAATGAACTAATTCAGTGCGACTAGCACAAAATCATCACTGCGAAAGACCCTCTAGGAGCTCACCGCTAATACACAAATGGTCCACCCAAATTGATAATATGCAAAACACTAAAAGAACTAAATCATTATCTGTTTTTGCTCATTAATAATAATTAACAATCTGTTGTGGCCAACAGTCGTGGAAGGCAGTGAGCTGAAAATAGTTATCCCTGGAGGAGGGCATTTTTCTGGAGACTATCAGGAAACAAAGGGAGAAAGACATTATGCATTCCTTTGAATATTGATGATCTGGAGGAGTTGGAAATAGATTCTGGCACTGCCTGTAGATGGAGAAAAATCCACTGTCATAGAGTCATTACGGCACAGAAGGAGGCCATTCGGTCCATCAGGCCCATGCCAGCTCTCTGTAGAGCAATCCAGTCACTCCCACTCCCCCACTCTATCCCCATAGCCCTGCAAGTTTATTTTCCTCAAGTGCCCATCCAATTTGACCATGGGGTTAGGGGTCTTTAAATCACCTACTCAACCGAGATCTACACCTGCACCTCCAGCATCAGGCATGGTAAGCTTCCTTTCTTCAGCTTGAGGACAGTGTAACTCGTTGTAGCACCACCTTCACCAACTGGCTGCAATCAACCAGTTCAATGCTAGCCAATGACAGAACCTGAGATGTTGCTGGTCTATCGATAGTTTTAGTAGTGCTTTCCATGATTTGCCCCTAGTGCCGTGAACCATTCTTCAACGGAAAAGTGCAAGCAGGCAAGCTGTTCTACATCCTTTGCCACTGTCAGTCTGGAGGCAGCATCATTGATTGTCTTCACTTCCACCACCCTCATAAGCAGTGAGTTCCAGGTCCTTACCATTCTCTGCGTAAAAAAGCTTTTTCCTTACAACCCCCCCCCATGTATCTTTTGCCCAAAAACTTAAACCTGTGTTGTTTAGTCCTTGTACCATCAACTAATGGGAACAGATTTTCTTTGTCTACCTGTCAAAATCTTATAACCTCTATAAAATCTCACCTCAATCTCCTTTGTTCCAAGGAGAACAGCCCCACCTTCGCCAGCCCAACATACAAACATACGAATTAGGAACAGGAGTAGGCCACTCAGCCCCTCGAGTCTGTTCTGCCATTCAATAAGATCATGGCTGATCTGATTGTAACCTCAACTCCACATTCCCGCCTACACCCGATAACCTTTCACCCCCTTGCTTATCAAGAATCTATCTACCTCTGCCTTAAAAATATTCAAAGACTCTGCTTCCTCGGCTTTTTGAGGAAGAGAGTTTCAAAGACTCACGACCCTCTGAGAGAAAAAATTTCTCCTCATCTCTGTCTTAAATGGGCAACCACTTATTTTTAAACAGCGACCCTGGTTCAAGAATCTCCCACAAGAGGAAACATCCTTTCCACATCCACCCTGTCAAGACCCCTCAGGATCTTATATGTTTCAATCATGTTGCCTCTTACTCTTCTAAACTCCAGAGATACAAGTGAGGCTGTCCAACCTTTCCTCAAGACAACCTGCTCATTCCAGGTATTAGTCTAGTAAAATTTCTCTGAACTGCTTCCAACGCATTTACATCCTTCCTTAAATAAGGAGACCAATACTGTACACAGTACTCCAGATGTGGTCTCACTAATGCCTTGTATAACTGAAGCATAACCTCCCTACTTTTGTATTAATTCCCCTCGCAATAAACGATAACATTCTATTAGCTTTCCTAATTACTTGCTGTACCTGCATACTAACCTTTTGCAATTCATGCACTGGGACAACCAGATCCCTCTGCATCTCAGAGCTCTGCAATTTCTCACCATTTAGATAATATGCTTCTTTTTTATTCTTCCTGCCAAAGTGAACAATTTCACATTTTCCCAAAATATACTCCATTTGCCAGATCTTTGCCCACTCACTTAACCTATCCATATCATTCTGTAGCATCCTTATGTCCTCTTCACAAGTTACTTTCCTACCTATCTTTGTGTCATCAGCAAATTTAGCAACCATACCTTCGGTCCCTTCATCTAAGTAATTTATATAAATTGTAAAAAGTTGAGGCCCCACCACTGATCCCTGTAGCACACCACTCATTACATCTTGCCAACCAGAAAATGACTCATTTATGCCTACTCTGTTTCCTGTTAGCAAACCAATCTTCTATCCATGCCAAAATGTTATCGCTGCACCATGAGTTTTTATTTTCTGCAATAACCTTTGATGTGGCAGCTTATCAAATGCCTTCTGGAAATCTAAGTACAGTACATCCACCAGTTCCCCTTTATCCACAGCACACATTATTTCTTCAAAGAACTCTAATAAATTGGTTAAACATGATTTCCCTTTCACAAAACCCTGTTGACTCTGCCTGATTACCTTGAATTTTTCTAAGTGTGCCCTGCTACAATGTCTTTAATAATATCTTCTAATAATTTCCCTGTGACAGATGTTAAGCTAACTGGCCTGTAGTTTCCTGCTTTCTGTCTCCCTCCCTTTTTGAATAAAGGAGTTACATTTGCTATTTTCCAATCTAATGGAATCTTCCCTGAATTTAGGGAATTTTGGAACATTAAAACCAACGCATCAATTATCTCACTAGTCACTTCTTTTAAGATCCTAGGATGAAGTCCAGAGACTTGTCAGCCCGCAGCTCCAACAATTTGCTCAGTACCACTTCCCTGGTGATTGTAATTTTCTTGAGTTCCACTATCCCTTCCATTTTGTGATTTACAGCTATTTCTGGGATGTTATTTGTATCCTCAATAGTGAAGACCGATGCAAAATATCTGTTCAATTCATCTGCTGTCTCCTCATTTTCCCTTATTAATTCCCCAGACTCACTTTCTATAGGACCAACACTCACTTTGTTAAATCTTTTTAAAATATCTATAGAAACACTGACTATCTGTTTTTATATTTCTGGCTAACTTTCTCTCATACTCAAATTTTTCCCTCCTTACTAAACTTTTAGTCATTCTTTGCTGTTTTTTATATTCTGTCCAATCTTCTGACCTGCCACCTATCTTTGCGCAATCATATGCTTTTTCTTTAAGTTTGATACCATCTTTAACTTTTTTAGTTAACCATGGATGGTAGGTCCTCCCCTTGGAATTTTTCTTAACTTTTTTCTTGTAGCTCAAATCCCACATCCCTGGAACCATTCTGGTAAATCTCCTCTGCGCTCTCTTAACTAAGGAACCTCACATGTCTCCGAAAGTATGATGACCAGAACTGCACACAATACTCTAGATGTGACCTAACCAGAGCTTTATACAAGTTCAGTAAAACTTCCCTGCTTTTGTACTCAATACCTCTTTTTATGAAGCCCAAGATACCACATGCTTTGCTAACTACTCTCTTAATATGTCCTGCCACCTTCAAAGATCTTTGCACTTGAACCCCCAGCTCCCTCTATCCCTGCACATTGTGTCATTGGCCTATATTGCTTCTCCCCATCCCTTCTGCCCAATGCATCACTGCACACTTCTCTGCCACTTGTCTGCCCATTCTGCTCGCCTATCCATGTCCAGTTGCAGTCGTGTGGTATCACTGTCTGCCACACATCCAATTTTGGTATCATTGACAAATTTTGAAATTTTACTCTGTATTCCAATATCAAGTCATTTACATATATATCAAAAAGTGCAGTGGTCCTAACTCTGACCCTTGGGGTGCATCACTGTCTACCATCCTCCAGTCTGAAAAACAACCATTTAGCATGACCCACGGTTTTGTGTCTTTAAGCCAATTTTTTATCCAAACCGCCAGTGACCCTCCTATTCCATGAGCCTCAATTTTGTGAACCAGCCTTTTATGTGGAACTTTGTCAAACACTCTTTTAAAATCCATATAAACAACATCCATTGCATTCCTTTCATCAACCTTCTCTGTTACTTCATCAGAAAAGTCAATGAGATTAGTCAAGCATGATCTGCCTTTTACAAATCCGTGCTGGATATTCTTAATTAACTCAAACCTCTCCAAGTGCCTGTTAATTTTTTCCTTGATTATTGTTTCTAAAAACATTCCCACCACTGGTGTTAAACTGACCAGCCTGTAGTTACTAGGAATGTCCTTACACCCTTTCTTGAACAAGGGTGTCACATTTGTCACTCTTCAATCCTCTGGACCTCCCCCGTATCTAGGGAAGATTGGAAGATTATGGCAAACCCTTCCACTATCTCCACCCCTACTTCCCTTAGTAAGCTTGGATGTAAGCCATCCGGACCAGGTAATTTATCCACTCTAAGCATAGCCAGACTTTCCTGTACATCCTGCCTATCAATTTTCGCCCCATCCATTATCTCTACCAACTCTGCTTCTACCGATATTTGGCAGCATCCTTTTCCTTAGTAAACACCGCTACAAAGTACTCATTAAGTATTCTAGCGTTGCCCCGTTCCTTTAAGCATATATCACCCTCTTTGTCCCTAATAGACCCCATGTCACCTCTTACTACCATTTACTATTTACATGCCAGTAGAAGATTTTTGGCATCCCTTTTATGTTAACTGCCTTTCTACTCTCATTCTTTCTTTACCTGTCTTATGTTCCTCTTCACTTTCCCTCTCAACTTATTATATTTGGCCTGGTTCTCACTTGAAGAATTCATCTGACAGGCATTATGTATCCTCTTTTTTTATTTCATCATATTCTCTAACTCCCTCGTCATCCAAGAGCCCTCGCTTTGGTTCTATTAACTTGTTCCCTTGTTGGAAACTGTACCTGTACCTGAAACATCTACCACTCCTATCCAAATATTCCCCCAAATATATTGGGTTCACTTGGCCCACTTCATTCCCCAGGACAGATCCAGCAATGTTACCTTCCTTGTTGGATCACAAACATACTGGTCAAGGAAGTTCTCCTGAACACCTTTCAGAAAATCCTTCCCTCCTTTACGCTTTATTCTAACATTATCCCAATCGATATTTGGGTAATTAAAGTCCCCAAAGTGCTTCCTAGCCCTGGCTAATTAGAATACAGAAGGAAAAGAAATAATGCCTATAGATATACACAACAACAACTTGCATTTATATAGCAGCTTTAACATAGTAGAACAGCCCAAGGCGCTTCACAGGAACATTATCAAACAAAATTTGATACCAGGTCACATGAGATGTCAGGACAGATGACTAAACATTTGGTCAAAGTAGTAAGTTTCAAGAAACCAAGAAGTGGCGCAGTGGTTAGCACCGCAGCCTCACAGCTCCAGGGACCCGGGTTCGATTCCAGGTACTGCCTGTGTGGAGTTTGCAAGTTCTCCCTGTGTCTGCGTGGGTTTTCTCCGGGTGCTCCGGTTTCCTCCCACAAGCCAAAAGACTTGCAGGTTGATAGGTAAATTGGCCATTATAAATTGTCACTAGTGTAGGTAGGTGGTAGGGAAATATAGGGACAGGTGGGGATGTTTGGTAGCAATATGGGATTAGTGTAGGATTAGTATAAATGGGTGGTTGATGTTCGGCACAGACTCGGTGGGCCGAAGGGCCTGTTTCAGTGCTGTATCTCTAATCTAATCTAATCAAGTGGTAGAGAGCCAAAGAGGTTTTGGGAGGGAAGCTAGATAAGCACATGAGGGAGAAAGGAATAGAAGGACATGCTGAAAAGGTTACATGAAGTAGGTTAAGAGGAAAATCATGTGGAGCACAAACACGAGAATAGACCAGTTGGATTGAATTGCCTGTTTTCTATGCTATTAATCTATGTAATCAGTTCCCATTGATGGGAGAATACATGGAAAGAGGCAGATGCAAACTGTAAGAATGGCACATTGGAATACATGTTTTTAGTCTCCATTCTCAATTTATTCTAATAGAATCACAATATAACAAATGCCCCAAGCCAACACTAAAATATTCTAAAGCTCATGCTATTCAGTAGGAGAACAAGTAGTTAGTGGAGAAAATATCCTTACACACATTGCATTTCACCAATCTGAATTTACCAATTAATAATTCACAAATTTATTGTCACGTTCTACTCGAAACACAAAATGTCTTTGTGTACAAGCTATTTGGCACATACTCACTGAATATTCATGCCCAAATGAATTACAAAGAGGAATTTGATGTTGTTCTACTGCCTTTCATACGTGTTTGTAATTTTACAATGCTTAATTCTCTGTAGCTAACCTAGATTTGCGCACAGGATCTGTTGTATTAGCAGGCTGAGTGTTCCAGCCTAGTTTTCCCTTCATGCATTACAAATGAGGGGAAAATTCCACCCCAGCCAGGAAAATGGCAGACTTGCCCTTTTACAGCCTTTCCCCTCCGTTTTGCTCCTCGAGCATGACACATCCTTCTATTTTTGCACATTGGATTACGTACATCTGGTTTATCATTACCCTTGTTGTAAAATACTAACCAAATGTGAAAATATGAAGCTTTGAAGTGCTGAGGTAAAGTAGGGTTTGTCCACAAAGGCTAGTTATAAGGAAACTGAGATACTAAGAATCAATGCAGAGGAGCTGGTAATTTTTCTGAACTAAAATTTTTGGTTTCAAGAAGCAAATGACCAATATAGAGCAGGAACCTTGACCTTTGTTCCTTTGCGTTCACCAGTAATTTATCATTAACAGAAAAGTTGCTATTTTAAACTGAAGTTCTCCAGCCCCAACCCCACCCCATGAAGGCTGGAACTTGAATTTGACTCCATTGGCCTCATCTACAGTGCTGCACCCAAGTGAGGTATTCTTCACTTCAGCCATGATGTTGAGTATTGGTGGGCTATTTAGCTACAACAGGCATCACAGCTGATCCTGTCCTCACCCGGCATCTATAGATAAACACTTTCCCGCTGGATTCATTGGATAGCAAGCACTAGTGTGAAGACTACCTACCACAATCCCAGCTGAAATCAGCTAATTCAGCACAGGCTATAGACCTGGTGCCTTTCCTGTCGATATAGCTCACTAACACACCACACAGAACTTTGGCCCTAGCCATTGAAGCAGCACAATCCATTTTCGAAGTGAACCAATAATATAAGTGGAACCTGAGGTCCAAGAAGAGACATAAAGCATTTTGTTACTAATTTATATGAGTCCTGTTATTTCAAGTGGACATGTAGTCTGTCTGTCCGGAACAGTTATGAACTGTGACCCTGCTCATTTGGTCCAGTTCACCTGCACCACTTATTGGCAACTGTGCTTTAACCAAGATAAAGAAAGACTTTTTAATTATACATTTTCACATTTTTTTAAAAAGATATTGTGCCTCCCAAATTGTGGTAGGTCCTATGACTCACCTTGAAGTGTGAGTCTGTTTGTAGGAAGTCCCTTGGCCCTCTACCAATGGTGCTTTGTAACTATTGTACCCACTCTTAGTACATTCAGAGCACGTGTCCTGGGTGCTGACAACTGCCTGTTCTCTCGCTGCCCAATGGCTGAATCTCTGCTCCTCTGCCACCTTCAAAGCAAGACTTGTTAACTTCAAAACAACAGTTTTTTTTCCATATCACTTAACTATCACCCTTGGCTTCATTCATTGTCCTTCTTTAACTGAACTTGCACATTTCATCTCTTGTTAACTGCTGTCCACAAGAAATTTGGTTTTCTCTTCCTTGCCAGGCACTTCAACATCATTTGACTCTTCTAAAGCCCAAATCCATCCAAGATGTGCATTCCATTCGGATAGATAAAGCGTTTGGCCTGATAAATGACTCTTCACTCACCCCTAACCCTCAATCCTTCTTGTCCTTTTCTATGTTATCAACACCACTAGCCAGTTCTCCTCTGAACTTTCTTTTGTTCTGTTTATGCTCGGACTCTGCTGTCCAACACTCTCTTCCTCCTTTCTTCAGCTCCACCATTTTGAAAGCACCAACTAATCAACTGTGTAAAGAATCACAATGTCGGGGAGTGAATCAACATCCTCCAAGGCACAACACAGAGACAGATGAAGAGGTTGATGCACTATTTGAAACATCAAATTAAGGAAATTACACCAAGTGACACGGGACTGCAAAAGAGCAAGTGGAAATAGAAGGTGAGAACGAATTACAGTTATGGTAAGATGTATTTTTGAGAGACAAATTGTAAAACCTTCCACCTTCCATACCACAAACCCAAAACATGAAATAACAGAAACAACCGAGGGAATTGTTCTGCACTTAAATCCTCTTGTGATCCTGACTAGAGACTTTAATCTTTGAAACCTGGTCAACAATTGCTGAAAGATTTTATTCACTGGCTGTGGCCTGAGTGTGCGAGGGGGAGGTGATTTGCTGCAGGGAGTCATTAAAACGACTTGTACAATGTTTTTGTGTAATGATTAAACAAATTGGATTTTAGAAAACAAACAGTAAAGTACAGTCACTATAACCTTGGCTAGGTTGTGGGTGTATTAACTGGTTACGAGTGGTAAAATCCACAGTCTGATGGGTAAACCCCTGAAGTGTCCTTGTTTGCAAAACACAGAGTGTGCGTGGAGAGGCAGAGGGCCAAGTCAGAATCCACAGTGTCAACTGCAACGTCTTGTGGAGGAAATCTGCTTTCAAAGGTGAACGGGATTCTTATAACCTTTCTGTGGAGATATCTGCCTGGCATGTGGATATAGCTACCCGGAGAATAATGTTGTCTGTTTGATTTTTAAGAGATCCCTGAACCAATCGGTAAGATATTGATCCGAATGGCTGCTACTAGGTTTTGGGCAATGCTGGACCATGTTTGCAGGCTCCTTGGGATTGTAACTGCTGCAGGTACGTGAAATAGACCAAAACTGCATAAGCGTCAGCCGGCAACGATTATAGCGTACCAATCTTCTTCTGAGAATGGGACCGCAAATGTCCCTCACTAACTGAGTCATGCATTTTTCACCGTTCAAGAGTTTGCATCAAAATAGTAGAACTCAGTTGCACAATTCCACATGGGAGCTCTTAACTGGGTTGAAATATTGTTCCATAAAGTGTTTTACACTGATGACTCTTAACTCACTGTTTAATACTGTTTACTCCTTTTGTATGTAAAATTATTAATAAGTTGAAAACAGAAGTGGGTTTTTGACAGCAGAGACATTCCTGTGTGGGATCCCCTTGCAAATATGAACATGGTTCAGGGGACAAACTACAAATGTTGAAATGCTCTCAGGTCTAACTTTTAGCAGGAAGTGCCAGCTCCTCAAATGAAAATTATGCTGCCATCACTGAAACTTATTTTACAGCAACAGAGGTAACGTGCAAGTAAGGGCAGGGTGGGAGTGTGGAAGAAATCAGAAGCATATCAGAATATATAACAAATCAGTAACATAAGGAGAATCACAAGGCTTTCTATAAGTATATAAAGAGCAAGAGGGTAACTAGGGAAAGGGTTGGCCCGCTCAAGGACAGAGAAGGGAATCTATGTGTGGAGCTAGAGGAAATTGGCGAGGTACTAAATGAGTACTTTGCATTAGTATTCACCAAAGAGAAGGACTTGGTGGATGATGAGTCTAGGGAAGGGACTGTAGATAGTCTGGGTCATGTCGTTATCAAAAAGGAGGAGTTGTTGAGCATTTTGCAAAGCATTAAGGTAGATAAGTCCCCAGGGCCTGATGGGATCTACCCCAGAATACTGAGGGAGGCAAGGGAAGAAATTGCTGGGGCCTTGACAGAAATCTTTGTATCCTCATTGGCTACAGTTGAGGTCCCAGAGGACTGGAGAATAGCCAATGTTGTTCCTTTGTTTAAGAAGGGTAGCAAGGATAATCCAGGAAATTATAGGCCGGTGAGCCTTACGTCAGTGGTAGGGAAATTATTAGAGAGGATTCTTTGGAACAGGATTTACTTCCATTTGGAAACAAATGAACTTATTAGCAAGAGGCAGCATGGTTTTGTGAAGGGGAGGTCATGTCTCACTAACTTGATTGAGTTTTTTGAGGAAGTGACGAAGATGATTGACGAAGGAAGGGCAGTGGATTTTGTCTATATGGACTTCAGCAAAGCCTTTGACAAGGTCCCTCATGGCAGACTGGTACAAAAGGTGAAGGCACACGGGATCAGAGGTGAGCTGGCAAGATGGATACAGAACTGGCTCGGTCATAGAAGACAGAGGGTAGCAGTGCTTTTCTGAATGGAGGGCTGTGACTAGTGGTGTTCCGCAAGAATCAGTGCTGGGACCTTTGCTCTTTGTAGTATATATAAATGATTTGGAGGAAAATGCAGCTGGTTTGATTAGTAAGTTTGCGGGCGACACAAAGGTTGGTGGAGTTGCAGATAGTGATGAGGATTGTCAGAGGATAGAGCAGGGTATAGATTGGTTGGAGAGTTGGGCAGAGAAATGGCAGATGGAGTTTAATCCGGACAAATGTGAGGTAATGCATTTTGGAAGATTGAATACAGGTGGGAAGTATACAGTAAATGGCAGAACCCTTAGGAGTATTGACAGGCAGAGAAATCTGGGCGTACAGGTCCACAGGTCACTGAAAGTGGCAACGCAGGTGGATAAGGTAGTCAAGAAGGCATACGGCATGCTTGCCTTCATCGGTCGGGGCACAGAGTATAAAAATTGGCAAGTCATGCTGCAGCTCTACAGAACTTTAGTTAGGCCACACTTAGAATATTGCGTGCAATTCTGGTCGCCACACTACCAGAAGGACGTGGAGGCTTTGGAGAGGGTACAGAAGAGGTTTACCAGGATGTTGCCTGGTCTGGAGGGTATTAGCTATGAGGAGAGGTTGGATAAACTCGGATTGTTTTCACTGGAACGACGAAGGTGGAGGGGCGACATGATAGAGGTTTACAAAGTTATGAGTAGCATGGACAGAGTGGATAGTCAGAAGCTTTTTCCCAGGGTGGAAGAGTCAGTTACTAGGGGACATAGGTTTAAGGTGCGAGGGGCAAAGTTTAGAGAGGATGTGCGAGGCAAGTTCTTTACACAGAGGGTGGTGAGTGCCTGGAACTTGCTGCCGGGGGAGGTGGTGGAAGCAGGTACGATCGTGACATTTAAGAGACATCTTGACAAATACATGAATAGGATGGGAATAGAGGGATACGGTCCCCAGAGTGCAGAAGGTTTTAGTTTACACAGGCATTTAGATCGGTACAGGCTTGGAGGGCTGAATGGCCTGTTCTTGTGCTGTACTGTTCTTTGTTCTTTGTTATATGGCGGATCTTCCCTTGGCTCTCCGGCCCCCGTTCAAAAACCTCTGTGATTGAGTCTGCCAGCATGTCGGTGGTTGGGTGTGGAAGTGCAGGTGAGGTCACTGCTTGAGGTTGAAGTCAGGAGCAGGTGGCAGTTGAATGTAAATGTAGGATATGATCATTGCCACTCAGTCCAGTAAAACGAAGAAAATAAGCATGGAACCTTGCTTTAAAATAAAGTATTTATTCAACAGGGCAAACGGACAAAAAATGATCCACTTAGATGGTGGTGTGGATAGTAAATGGGCTGTGTACTTATTAAACTCAGTTTGATCATTTACTTAAGTGGAAAGAGACAAGAGAATAATTTCTTCTTGCTCAGTGAAAGCCAGCTCTCCATCCTTCCTACATCTCACTTGTTTAAATGTTTCTATTTGCCTTCTGCATTATGTATATGGTAATTTTGAGATCCACATTGCTTTCTCGAGAAATCTAAATAAAGGGCCAAAGCCCATAGGGCTGAACATCATTGAGGGTGAAGGAAATAGGACGGCAGGTAAGAATAACCAAGGAGAGATCGGGTGATGCCAAACTTAAGTTTAAGGAATTCCACAGTTCTGAGGTCCTGAGAAAGAATGAGTTGAAATAGAATACAGTACAACGAGTCTGGATTTCAACACCGATCAGATGCAGGGACAGGGTGCAGTCGTAGCAGGGATCTTATGAGGAAGAAGATAAAATTCAGAGGATCAGTGCCCATAGTTGTGTCAACAAAATAATGAGAAACAAGAAAGAATGTGACAGAGAAGGTAGAGGCTAAAGGTGAAGGGTGGTCTGTGTATTCTCCTTGGTTCCGGTCCAAAAGTACAAGAGAGGGGTTAGGTGAGTTCCCCCAGACACGGGAAATAGCATTCAACTTTTGAGCAGATTGAGTCTCCTCTAGTAAAATAGTAGAATATTTACTGAATGGGTTGAATCCTGGTAATCTATAATGAAGCCAAAACCTTAATCATCACAGCCATAAGAGGTGATTCTGTGATATGGGATCGCAAGGAAAATCATCGAATGGCACCTGTGGTGCATTGACAGCCTAACATGCCCAAGGCTGAAGAGCCCTTCACATACACACTCACAACTGGAACAGTGTACATTATTATAAAAAGGTAATGATGTTTACTTTAAGGATTAATATTTAGATAAAACATTAATCTTAATGCAGATTTTATTTTGAATTGACCTTTTGTACTATGAGCCATCATCAGCATTCCACCTCCTAAAAATTGTCCCCTCTCACAATAAAGGATGTAAAGGATGAGTAAATAAATTTTTGAAAAACAAATCCACAATCAGTTAAAGGCTCTAATCTAATCTCAGCGTCTAAATAATGTTTACAAGCCTTAAACTTTGCCCTCCTTGTTTATGATGTCAATTGAATTGTTCGGTATTGGATTACAATACAGTAACCCAGTAATCCATTATTTTTAATGCAATAACAAGATTTTTCCAGTGCTACACAGGTTAATTACTTTCTTTAACTCTTGCTGGCCAAAGTTGTTAAACAGAATTGTGCATACCCATTACAAATCCTGGAAATTCTTTAAATATCTGGTGGGGGGGGGGGGGGGGGGCAGTTCTGAATCGGCAGGGAAACATTTATGGAGTTAGAGATGCAAAATAGTGTTGATATCAGATGGATAAATTACTTCAAACAGCATGTCAGTTTAATTCTTGGTACATGTTAAGCTTTGTCTGAATGAGCTGCCTTTCCACACTACAGAGGAAACTGAAGGACACTTGTTTGACACATTACCAGCCCAAGAGGGGGTCTGAATCATACTGCTAGTGGAACTGGCTGCACTTCATTCATATTGTCAGCTGCAGCCATTATGCTGCATGAGATACAATCTGAGGACAAAGTTGTGAGCCATGTAATTGAAATAAAATAAGGTAATAAGTGCCATAGAAACCAAATACATTCTATTGTTACATTTCCAAGTGGCGCTTGATTCAAATCAACATCATGATTAAGTCAGGACCAAATTGGGAGCATACAACATTTTACACAGTAGTTGTAAACAGCATTATATGCAGCATTGTACTTGGCATTCTACACAATGTTATAGACAGCACTGCACTTGCTTTTCTATACAACATTGTACACAGCACTGTGCTTGGTATTTTACTCAATATTGTATACAGCACTATATACAGATTAAGGCATATGTTAGGGGAATGTAGCTGCATGGTTCAAGTGTAGGTGTAAATGAATGTTTCAGGTTGGGAGGATGTAGGTAAAGGTGTATGCAAAGATCTGTTCTGGTACCTCGTCTGTTTACCGCGTAGGGAGGATATTTAATGACACAATAATGTCCACAGGTCTCAGAGCAATTTCAAAGTCAGGAAGTATGAAGGGTTGTATTCAGAGCCCAATATGAATCAGCTCTCTAAATTTGGAGTGAACTCGGGGGTGAATCACTCTTAGCTAGCTTGAAGTGCAAAAGAAATGTTGGAAAGTGAAATAAGATGCTTAGAAGTGAAAGATATCCAAAATAATCTGGGGAAAACAAAATAGATACTGAACCACTCCCAGAAATAGTTAAAAGAGATCTCAGGACCTTCTATGAAAAAAAAGTTTCTTAAATCAAAGTACCCGTTTAAGAAAAAAATGACGAATATTCCAAGAGAGGCAGCTAATTCCCTTCGACATAGGAACAGGAGGAGGCCATTCAGAAAATCAAGCCTGCTCAGCTATTCAGTTAGATCATGGCCAATCTGCACCTCAATCCCATTTACCTGCCTTAGCTCCATGTGCCTTGATAGCCTTACCTAACAAAAATCAATCAATCTTGGCATTGGAAATTTCAATTGTCTCAGCATCCATTCTCCTTTGTGTGAAAAATTATTTTCTTATTTCACTCCTAAATGGCTTGGCTTTAAGTTTAACATTATGGCCCCTTGTTCGGGATTTTTCTGCATATATACTATCATCTCCCCTAATCATTTAAAATACCTCATTAGATCACCTTCTAAATTCAAGGAAATATAAGCCAAGTTTATGGAAAAAGGGGGCTGGGCTTTTAGACCTCTTGGGGGTGAAATTGGTCTTCAGTGAAAGTGTGAAATGAGCGAGTGAATTGGTAGCGAGTTTTCCCACCACACTCAACTTTCTTTTCCATTGACATCTTTGCTGAAGACCAATTTCACTCTCAATGTGTGTTGTACGCTTGATATGAAGCTTCATATACAAATTTCAGCGTTCACTAAAACCCCAGAGGGTTTAAATCTCCCCAGCTTCAGATAGATCACTTGTTGAAGATGGGGATTAATGGCTGAAGGGCACATACCTCATTGTACACCTTGAAGCATCAACTATATTTAGTGGTAACAGTCTTACCATTAATCCAGAAGGTTGTGGAGTTAAATTTAACTTCAGGATGCCGGTATACAATCAAAGCTGCCACATCAATGCAATAATGAAGGAGAGCTGCATTGTCGGTGTGCCATTTACTGATGAAAGATTAAACCTGTTTGCCTATTCAGGTGGATAAAGATCCCATGACCCTTAGAGCAGAGAGTTCTCCCAGTGTCCTGATCAACATTGATGCCTCAATTAACACCACCAAAACAGATTAACTGGGCATCCATCTCATTGATGTGTGAGCACAAATTGGCTCCCACGATTTCCCCAAACTTCAAAAAGTAATTGGCTGTGAAGGGCTATTGTATATCCTGAGAATGTGCAAGATGCTATATAAATGCAAGTCTCTCTTCCTCTTGACTTTGATAGCATCTGTCAAAATGACTGCAGGCCAGGAGGATCGGATAGCAAAACACTGGAGGGTTAACTTCATGTAGCAAAAAACACAGAAGCGTAATGTGTGTCTTGGCATAAGCAGATTTGCTATTGCTTGTAGGTATTGCAGACAAAACGTGAATATTTAATATTACCATCCTAACAGCAAAGACCGACAAGAGTACCTGTTTAAGACCCTTTGATCCAGAAATTTTCAAGTCTTTTCCCAGTCATGGATTGCAAGGTTAATCATCATAAGGACCATAACATCTCTGCACAAATCAATAGGTTAGAAGCATGCCAAGCCCCACCTTGTAAAACTCTCCAAGTTGCTCCCTTCCTGTGAGTAAACAATAACTTTGGTACAAAGCTGGTGCTATTTTTATAAAAATTAGTAATGTTAAAAAAATGTTCACTGGGCCTAATTAAACAAAGCTGATACAAATTGCAGACATTGTAGGTACATTGCACGTTAGCAGTTCACTGAAAGTTGGTATCTCTTTATTTTGCCTTCTCTATTGAAGGTGTTAAGCTGCACTAAAAGAACAGTTCCAGAGTTACCAAGTGTCCTCATATCTCATGTCACCATTCTCCATGTGTAAGCCTGCTCTTTTAGTTGGCTACTTGACCATGGGAACATCACAGCTAGCCCAGGTTCTGTCCAATGCTGAGGTCCAAGCAGCCACACATGTTCATGAGGAGTAGGAACCTTGACTGATTGTTACTTCCCCCCACCCCTAATCTCAGAGTGTTGGGCTGGTCGAGTGACATTGGATTGACCCAGTGCCATCAGGACAAAACCATTGCTACAAGTGGCCCTGTAGGAGATCACCACTTGTATCTAAATGGTCCACCCAAACTCGTGTGCAAATAAAAAATAGCAAATCATAACCTGGGTTGTCTTATTATAAATACAAGTAACATCCTATGGCACCCACCAGTCGTGGAAGGCCTTGAATGGACTGGAAAGTGCTGTAGGATTCCTCTCCAGAGATAATCCAGTGCACTAAAGGCCACAGAAGAGAGGCGAGCAGTCCAAACACTCTCCTCGCACAGATCCTGCGCATCCTGATCCCATGAACAGTAGTTTCAGCCAGTACCAGCTGCACACCCACAAGAAGGTTCTCTAACCTGCTCATCCTCTTACTCACCAGAGAATCGGAGATCAAGAGTATCAGACTGAATTTTAGTGTAAAAGAAAGTGAGGAACAGTCACTTTAACCAGTGGATAGGAGTTGCAACCTATCACACTGTACATTTAGGCCATAGTATAAACCCATGGTCTGGGTATCTGCAAAATGGCTCCATGCGATAGTTGATGCCTCAGCTTAATGTAACATTTTCAATCCCAGTGGTGCAGGGGTGGATCCCCAAATTTAAGGCCATCCATTGTAGGCTCTTCGCTCAGCCAGATGACAAGATGTTTCACCAAGGTGTGTCTGAATAGAAGATGAGGGCAAAGAAGCGCAGAGTATACAGGAGTGATCTGGGCAGGAAATTGTTGAGGGAAGCCTCAAATTTGTGAGTCAGAGGTTCTTGAGGTAGGTTTTGTGGTTTCTCAACAATCAGCAACTCTGCTTGAACAGGACTGAGTTCGCACGGAATCCCTCCACATGCCTGAGCCTCACATACTGAACCGAGTCGAGGTCAAGGGAAGGTTTTAGCACCTGGGCGAGATTGGCTGAAAACTGGAGTATGGCCAGGACAATCGAGTAGCCAATGTCTCCAGTGACATCTAGCCCAGTCCGCTGCCATTCAGTATGTCCCTGACTCTGGTTGCTTCCACAGCAAGTCCCTTCTGCTCGGTTGATGACAAAACTGATCATATGGAGATGGGGGCAATGATGGAATAGCTTATACAAAATGGTTACTAACTCTAATAGGGGGAGAACTCCTGCAGGAGGAAACCATGTTTCAGATTCTTAGCAATCCCCAGTGAAAGACAGGCAGTTGTTCTAACGATCCATGTATGTCCTGCAATTTCACTTGTAAGAAAGCCTGTGATCATTTACTATGTTCTATTAGTTGAAGAAAACATCACTTCAGAAGAACTTCCATGTACAAGTATCTCTGCAGGGGCTGAAGATGGAAAGTCACACCGTGGGTGTGAATGCACACTAGTGGCTGACTGCCCATTGTATGTCTTGGTTTCTCACTGTGCAACATGTTTGGTCACTAAGCATTTAGGATACCTATTTTTGGAATAACTGTTGTGTCAAGATTTTGACTAGAAAGGCCTAGGGCCTGTCTGTCCAATTCCAGATCATCGTTTCCCATTTCTTAATGTCAGACTTTTCCATAACTCCTATTTAAGGAGGGAACATGGATATAGTTACCGTCTAGGTTATCCTGAACCTACTCCATCATTTCAAGAAAAAGGAGGTTAGAACCATTCAGTCCCAAGTTAACCCTTTCCAATGCCAGTGACACCAAACAGGTATGTGATGGATCCATTCTAGCCGCTGAGGAATAACACCTAGACACCAATGGTAATAATATGATGGAGGGCCGCACATATGGTGATTTTTTTTTCTCCTCTCTAAGTCAGTGGGAAACGTTGTTTTCTCTGACTGAACTGTCCAGTTTGATCTAAGATGGGGTGGTCTGTGATGGCCGATCCACTTGGAGCTGCTTGTCTGGAGTACTCCCATGTGCAATGTACAGCAGGAGATCAATCAATCAGCCCATTCTGGCCCGCAATGTAATCTTCATAGGAAGCTCTAGTAAATAGTGCAGAAGGTTTAACTTGATCAGGATGTCAGTGATGAATCAGATTCTCTTGATCATGGAGGCTCAGCAGGATGGACCTACAAACATGTCAAGAAGATGCGTCAAGATAAGGTATTGGCAATCAATATTCCTTATACACAAGTATTTTGAATTCTATTTATTTGTTCCAAATTTTACTTTTATTCAGAGGTACTAGCTTAAATCCATAAATGTTCTGAACTAGTACTTCTGGCTCCTGAGCAAGGCTGCTTTGTGTAAACTTACGCCTGACATTGACTTACACAAAACATATTCTTTAATTTGGAAACTAGATTGAACCAGGGGAAGCTTAGAGGCTGCTAGCTACATCACAAGAGTGATAAACTCGGAGATTTAGGCTCAAAGCCAAACTCAAATCTGTTGGATTGACAGTCATAGAGCGGAGGCAGAGAACTGGCCGAGGAGGAACTCTCTTCCTGCACCATTCAACATTGCCCTCTGCTGGGTTGAACAAGCAACAGCACCAATCGAATCTAAATCTAATCTGGACAAACTAAGACGTGCACAGAGGCAAGGAACAACCTGTAATCTGTGTGCGGATTTTGTTAGACATCAACCCTCCTAAATACTAATTCTTGGTAAAGAAGCCACATTAGATCCTCCAGTAATATAAAAGCAAAATACTGCGGATGCTGGAAATCTGAAACAAAAACAAGAAATGCTGGAATCACTCAGCAGGTCTGGCAGCATCTGTGGAAAGAGAAGCAGAGTTAACGTTTCGGGTCACTGACCCGAAACGTTAACTCTGCTTCTCTTTCCACAGATGCTGCCAGACCTGCTGAGTGATTCCAGCATTTCTTGTTTTAGATCCTCCAGTAGTTCAGCTGGTAAATATACTGCCTGGTGTGAAACTGCGTCACATTGAGGGGGAAAGTCACAGCTCGTATTCCTCAGATGTGCTGAATTAGATGGATTGAGCCAGGGTGCACTGCAATTGGTCTCAGTGCACCATGTATAAAGAAATAAAAATCAGTCTGTGTTCCTGCTTCCGCTGGCAAGTACATAGAATTTACAGCACAGAAACAGGCCACTCGGCCCAACTCATCCATACCAGTGTCTATGCTCCACATGAACTTCCTCTCACTCTGATTCATTTAACTCCATCAGCCTATCCTTCTATTTCTTTCTGCCTCATGTACTTATTTAGCTTGCCCTTCAATTTGTCTATGCTATTTACCTCAAATACTCCATAGGGTAGCACATTCCATATTGTAACTGCTGCCAGCTGACTCCGTGATAGTCGGCCAATTTTCCACCCTCAGTATCGAGGTTCTAGTTTGACACCTGAAGTTACCAGAAGCCTTTCAATGGGGTCTGAAACTAAATTTGGCTCAGGTCTCAGGCAGCCATGAATGGATCAGTCATTCCCCATGGATTAGTCATTCCCCTGGATCAGTCATTCCCATGAATCAGTCATTCCCTTGGATCAGTCATTCCCTTGGATCAGTCATTCCCCATGGATCAGTCACTCCACCCAGTGCAGTCATTCCACATGGATCAGTCAGTCCTCTCCCTGACAACTTACCAGATAACAAAAACTCCAAACAAAATCTTAAAATGACAGTTCCTTCCCCACAAAGTAAGTTGCCTTGAAAATCTCACATTGTGCTGTTTCTCTTACTGCTCCCTGTTCATTGTTAACATTTCACTTCCTGCTTTGATCATCTTTCTTTCCTTTACCCAACACAGAGCCCACATATCCAGGCATAACACAACTTGGAGGAAATGGGTCTCTGAGATTTCATCAATTTCAAGTTCAAACCCTGCATTTTGTGTTTGTTTCTCAATGAACCTTTCCATAGGCCCATTTTATTTGTCTTTGTGTTGTTATAGCACTAAATCTGATTGTCTTTGGAACTGCATCTTTTATTATGAGCAATTTACACAGTTTATTAAAATGGATTATTCTGGCTCACCGCCAGTTCTGCTCATCTGCCAGCAGACTGTCTAGATAATTACTGTCTTCATTATTCTGCTATCTCATTGATTCATGGGTGAGACAGAATAAAGAATTTAACCCTCAATGGGCTGCATTAGCAACCTCTTTGAAACTAAGCACCGGTCGAATGGCCTTCTGTGTCGTAAATGACTCAATGGCTGTTAACAATATGAAATGTCACACTCTCTCCTGTTGGGCACCCAGTATCCATGTCAAGCATTTATAGGTCAAGTATAGAATAAGTAACTGTACCCCAACAAAGTCCCATGGCATGAAAGCATTTTCTATTGTGTGTGTCTTTTTTTGTTTCCATACCAGTTATGTTATGACCTCTATTAAATGAGATTACCAATCAGTGACACTTTTGTGCTATGGGCTTATACCAATGAGGAATGAGATTATTACTGCTCAAATCCATTCCACATAGGTCTTTTACAGCTAATAAACAGAAGAAATTTGCATCCCATCAGTCTGAAGTTTATTGAAACACAGGACCGAGTGGTAAAATAGTAGTACACGGAGTTGCTCCTAAAACACCCGGGTTTTTAATTGATTCTGTACTTATTGTGAATTAAACTTTCTCTGGTAGTCTTGTGCTGCATTGTACCACACAATAGGGGTAATGAATTTGACCCTGCAATGCCTTCTACAATGAATTCCTTAACGGAGACATACTTCAGGTGGATGATTTGGCAACTCTCTTATAAATGGAGAACATGCTCCAGCATGTGCAGACCTGCTCAAGGTCATATCAAGCGTGACACCTGCAGAGGCCTGGGAGCAGGCACCAGCTCAAGTATCTTTTTTAACATCTACATCATCGATATCTCTCAGAATTTTAAAAACTGAATCATGTTTTCCTCAATTCCCTTTTCCATTGGATGGCAAGTCCAGTTCTTCAAGTTTCTTTCTATAGCTAAGACCTTAATGACTGTTCAGTATAGAATCACAGGGATAAAGCCAAGGGTGGGACTCTATAGTCATCAAGAGGGTCTTGAGATACTGCCACTAGTTCCACTTGAGTAAAGAAGGTTCAGGGGAGATTTAATTGAGGTTTTTTAGAATTATGAAAAGTGTTGATAGAGTGAGTAGTGA
This sequence comes from Heterodontus francisci, assembly GCF_036365525.1. NCBI lineage: Eukaryota > Metazoa > Chordata > Chondrichthyes > Heterodontiformes > Heterodontidae > Heterodontus > Heterodontus francisci. The sequence continues at coordinate 17,233,952 of NC_090412.1, read as the reverse complement.
AAGACTGTTTCCTCTGATTGGGGAGTTGTTCCGTGTGGTCTTTAATGTAAAATTGTCACTGAAAGAATGAGGAGAGTTCCTTCCCACAGAAAGTGGTTGGAGTATGGAATGCTTTAGAAACATAGAACAATAGGAGCCGAGAAAGATATAGTTTTATGGAGAGATAGTGGGGCACAGTCGGATTGGCTTTGGATTGCCCCAGGAAAGACTGGCATAGACACAATGGGTTCCTTCTAATCTGCAAAAATATTTAGTTCCAGAATCTAGAATCCCATCCTTATCACTCTTTGCATTCTTTAGAACATATTGCTGTCTTTTTGAAGGGATTAGTGTGCCTAAAATTACATGTAACATTCATGGGTGGCCCATATCATTGGTTAATGCAAGGCTAGAATGTAAAATATCAACTAGTTATCATCAAAGACTTTTCAATATAATTTGTTTACAACTTCACATTGACTAGAAACTTTCATTGAATGATTAATGTTCTCAATCAGATGAAAGGATTATTATTATTGACAAGCTGAGTGCACACCAGCACCTTCACCAGCTGAACTGCATTTTGCCCAGAATGTCGGGTTTGGGCTGAAAGCTGAAAGCAATAAGCGGAACGCATCACAAAGTGAAGCAGCACAATCAATGAAAAATGTACAGAGTTGCTACAAATGGGTGCGAATGAGCACGATTCAATCATTATGTCCGCACCACAACAAGTAGCTATCACTAAATACATCTTCACTGTGTGGTAAGATACACGAACTAAACTACGTGTGGCATCAATTTACAGTCTTTTCTATGTGAGCATTCACTCCTGTTGGCACAAAGGGAAAAACACAAGATGTTGGAAAATTTGCACAAGCCTCCAGGAATAGTCTGCTTATAATCTGTGAATATTTTGTTCATGTTTTCAAGTCCGCAAAAGGCTCAAAAGGTTAATCTGACTCCCAAAATGACTGGGTAGTGTATTTACCCAGTGAATAACTGAATCACGTTTACCAGCAAAAGCCCGGCCTCTATTCCTATTCTTTGTCAGGTTAACTGAACTCAGGTAGAGTGTTATAATTTGAGACATCTCCCTTGATCTGGAGATATTTAACAGTAAAGGCTTCAGATATATCCGTATGGCTCATACCCAAAACAGTTCTGGTCCATGCACGCCTGGCAGGAGTCCTGAATGTTTTTCACTGATCAGACTCTGCCACCTAGCTGTTGGAGAGAGTAGTGCCTCTTTAATATGTGGCGCTGTCAGAGCATCGAAGGCAGCTGAGAACGTTTTGTTGCATGTGCTAGTTAGGATTGCCCCCACAGATTTGAAACGCTTGGTTTATTTTTTTATATGTTCACTGGATTTGGGTGACGCTGGCAAAGCTGACATTTATTGCCCATCCCTGGATGCCCTGCAAAGGTGGTGGTGGGCTTTCTCCTTGAACTGCTGCAGTCCTTGCGGGGATGGTAGTGACATGATAGTGTTAGGTAGGGAATCCTTTGATTTTAACCCAGAAGTTATGAATGAAAGGCAATGTATATCCAATTCATTTATACCATTCCTGGTGTCTTTTTTGAAGAAGGCTATTAAAGCCCCTTTGACTCAACCAAATTCTATCTTTTGATTAAAGTGCTAACTCTGGTGAAAGTCTTGCCCTGAACTCTGATACAAGAATGCTGCCTTTTGAAATGATTGATTGAAGATTGACTTGGTTGAACTGTATGAAGCTTTATTTGAATTTAATTGGGAAGAAACAGAAAGAACTGTTTAACTAGCAGTAAATTAATATTGATGACATGCTTTCTGTCTATTTAACACATAGTGCTTCTGGGAGTGGGGATAGACACTGCAGTTCAAGGGCAGTTCAGGAAATTGGCTGTTTACTTGCTGTAAGTATGAAATGAGATGATTTCCTTATTTTGTTAAAGATTTGTGTCTGTATAAATTATAAAAGGAAAGATTGAGTGGTTAATATTTCCTTTTAAGATTCGCAGCAGCAGTCCTCACCATTTTGGAAGGTCCATATTTTATTGGCATTGTGTTTGTCCAACGCTGCCCGTAAGTAGAAATACATTTTTCAAGAGGCCTTAAACAGCCCCGTTGCTGTAATAATCCTGTGTGTCTCACAACACCAGCACTCATAGTATATCTCCATCATGGAACATAAATACTATTCATGTGACGTTGCTGGGAGCATGGAATTTACTCCATTGTCTGCTCCTGACAAATCTAAGTCACTTTTTGCACGAAAGCAAACTTGAATTACCCAGAAACTCCAGTTAACTAACCTTGAATTAAGAGTAGACTATATAAAGTTTCATTGAAAATGGAAAACAAGGGAAAATATACTCCCTGGCAAAAACTAAATTCACACTGCATTTCCTCAGACATTTCTGAATGGCCATCCTAAATTCAGTGCAAAATCGATGGAAACGCTGTTTACATACGTAACTGGGGTTTCTGCTGAAGTTACACCAGGCAATTGGAAATCCCGATCGAACATGCATCCTCACAATCTTTATTTTATCTGGAAAATTTCCATAGTCAATTATATTCTTCCCCTCATCACAGTCTGTCAAACATACAGACAGAAACACTGAAACACGTGGATCTTCTAAGTTTTACTTCCATCATGTAAAATATTTTGTCCATTGAATCATATACTTAGCGCTGATCATTTACAGTGAGAAACAGCACACATTTTCACTATAAAGTCACCAGTCTCTCTTTTGTTTTTATTCCTTTTTGTCCAATCAACAAATGCTGACTTCTCAGGTGCTAAATATTTCGTAAAAAAGCCATGGATCAGTAGCTTGGTCACATATTGCAGCCAGTAAAAAGAAAAGTCTCATTTCTGAGGAAATATTTATAGTGTGCAGTATTTTGTAGGATTGTGCCTTATTCCAGGAGAGAATTCAATATCACATCTCAAAATGAAAAATTACTTGAAAGTGATTTTAACTGAAAAAAATGAAAAGAATTGTATTTAAAATGAACTGTTTTGACTTGGTTTCTTATCCTTTCTCCAGTATTCTGGTATTACTGTAGGCAGTAAATTTCTGAAAATCACTCTTGTTCTTTTAGCACGTTATTTGATAAAATGGACAGCAAGGGTTGGAAGCTTTGGAAGAAGGCTATGAGGCCCAATGGCTTACAGAAATTTCTTACTTTCATCTTCCTGTCTGTGGCTTGCTTCTTGCATCCAGTCCTTATTTGGCATGCGACTATTCCAGGCGAGTGGAATGCTCATTGATTTATTAATTTGCAAGTTGATTTTCTGCTCTCTCTTTTTGGTCCTTGCTTGTTCCATGTGTCATCTTTACGAACAGGTGAGAGTCCAGGTGGGCAGCAACAAGGCTGCATTGCCATTGCTGTGAGATATGTAAGAGCAGTATAGGGTCATGCAAGTAGGTTGGGAGAACCAAAGGTACAGAAAATCTACAACTCGTGCCAGAGCTCAGAAGGGAAAACGTCACTAAAATGGCAAAACATTTGATACAGATTAATTGGTTAACCCAACTGTACTTACACCAATATATTGTCAAGCAAATAGATTAAGCATTAAATTGCTAATATCGCCAACAATAATTTTGGACTCTTGTACAAAAAACATTTTTTTTAGCATTTCAAATGTAATTCTGGCTAGTTACCTGTCAGAATCCAGAATTAGAGTTTTCACGAGTGCATTCTTGAAGTTTAAGGGTGAATTTTATACTCACGGGCTACACCAATGTGACTTTCCGATATCTGATTCCAGTGGCAAACCTCTATGTCAAGATGAAAGCAGAAAATTTACACCAAAAGAAAGAGGGCTTCAAGCATTCCAAAGCACTTTACAATGAAGTGTAATCATTGTTGTAATGTAGGAAATGCTGCAGCCAATTTGTGCACAGCAAGCTCCCACAAACAGCAATCAGGTAATGGCCAGATAATGTTTCAGTAATGTAGACCAAGGGGCAAATATAGCCCAGAACACCCCTGCTCTTCTCCAAATAGTCCAAGGGGATCTTTTACATCCACCTGAGAGGACAGATGGAGCCTCGGTTTAACATCTCATCCAAAAGATGATGACAGTGCAGTACTCCTTCAGTAGTGCACTGAAGTGTCAGCTTAAATCATGTGCTGTCAAGTCTCTGATGTGGGACTTGAACCTCTAACTTTCTGACCCAAAAGTGAGAGTCCAACCACTAAGTCAAGTCACTTAAATGTCCTTAATGGAAGACAACAGCATTAACAGCAACCACACAGTAGAAAGCTTCATTTTGAAAGTCACTGGGAACACAGGAGGGTTGCAACACTAATGTTACCATGCCAATCTCTTCCAGGCACCATGTTAATAGTAAGCGGTCTTGCATACTTTGTACTCAATCTGAGAAAACGGTTTCAGAAGAACATGCCGGACGAAAGAGGCACACAGAGATGTTCCCAGGAATATGTCACCATTGGGATCCTAACAGATGCCGGTGAGATGGAGCAGACATACAGTTTCCAGCATGGCATCAAAAAGAAAAAGTTAGCTGTGGTAAACTATGTGCGTAATGTCTTCAAACTCAACAGTGAAAGGCCTCTATCCAATGAAGGTATAAGGACACTTCAAGATTGTGCTGTTGCTAACACAAGAATGACTATAAAGAACAAACACACACCATTTGAGGAAAGTGTTATTAAAATTATACCATCAGAGCCTGACAGCCTGCAACAGCAAGAAATGGAACTGGAAGAAACCACATCTGACAAAGTACCAATTATACCAAAGTGAGGGCTTATTTTGTACTACAGCATAATCAAAGCACAAAACACTGCCAATATGATTGAATACGCATATCAACATATTGATGATTCTGAGGTATATGCAGAAAGAAAGTTTTGTTTTTGTATAGAACCTTTCACATCTTCAGGATATCTGCACAGCCACTGAATTACTTTTTGAAGTGTAGTCACTGGAAAACACTGCAAACAATTTGCATACAGCAAGGTCCCACAATCAGCAGTAAGATGAGCGGGCAATTAGTCTTTTTTCGTAATGTTGGTTGGAGGATCAATGTTGGTCAGGACCCTTTGAGCAAAAGTGCCATTGCAAGTTTTACGTTTAACTGAACAATCAGATGGGCCCTCGAATTAATATCTCATTTGATAGACTGCACCTCTAACAACACAGCATTCCCTCAATACAGCACTCGAGTTCTGGCGTGTGGCTTAAAACCACGACTTTCTTTTTATTCTTTCATGGGATGTGGGCATCATTGGCAAGGCCAGCATTTGTTGCCCATCCCCAATTGCTCTTGGCAACTTAATGCCTTGCTAGGCCATTTCCGAGAGCATATAAGAGTCAACCACATTGCTGTGGATCTGGAATCATATGTAGGCCAGATTGGGTAAGGACGGCAGATTTCCTTCCCTAAAGAACATGTAGTGAACCAGATGGGTTTTTACGACAATAGATGATCGTTTCATGGCACCGTTACTGAGACTAGCTTTCAATTCCAGATTTTTATTCATTGAATTTAAATTTCACCAGCTGTCATGGTGGCATTTGAACCTGTGTCCCCAGGGGAATTAGCCTGGGCCTCTGGAATACTAGTTCAGCAACACTACCACTACACCACCATCTCCCCTTTCTGACATTGAGTGCTAACACTCAGCCATGCTGAAACCTACAACCAATAGTACTAAAAACTTGATTGTAGAAGCATGATAGTGTGACTCACTGCGGAACCCCACCAGTGGTGGGGGGGAGGTGTCAAACGGAAGCAAAGTGCCTCCCTAATGGGTGAAGGGAAAGATCAGAAGAGGTTATAACTGCGCAGCTGCAATTCACCTTCTTGTGTCAGTTTGGAACAGAAATAGTTGACCACACACAACATTCACCAGGAGCAACTGGGGAGAAAAACAAAGGGATTTCATACCACCAATATATGGAATATAAGGAGAGGAAGTGTTCTTGTTGCTATCTGTAACAATATCATAAACACATGACTTTTTTCATGTATTTATAACCTCACCAGATATAATGGTTAGAGCTAGTCTTATTTCTCAGTCGTGTTTTAAGACGAATTCTTCATCAAGAACAATTAATTGGATAAAGATTGCCATTGATTGAGTAGCTGACCTTGAAACGTATACATTGCTACTAAAGGTCAACATTCAGATCACTTTTGTTGGCTCACTTTTTCTTTCTGATTCATTCTTATCCCTTTTTGATTCTTTATACTTCCTCCTCTACCCCCCTCTCCTCCACCCCTTTTTACGCCCAATAATAAAACAGGCTCTTTCACATGGTAAAGAACTATTTGTTCTGCTTATATTGCCCAATGAACAGGCTGCTCTGTCTGGCCTTATTCCCTTCTCCCATTTCTCCTGCAGACTAAGGGGGGGCTCCTAACAAGATGCCGATGACCAAGCACTCCCTTTCTCCTGGTGGGTGCTAGAAAGTATCCAATAAGGTAGAGTAGGACAACACTTGCTCTTTTTAGGTGAAGTCCTCAGGGAAATTCCAAAATGAATGTTATTACAGAGCTGGTAAAGTCTGGACACAGTGTTCCAGAAAGTGTCCCAATGTATTTGGAAAGTCCTCTTCAAACCTCCACAGCAAGTGAACAGGAAAAAGTGATATACCTTTCAGTAACGCTCGACATCCTCAGCAACAACTAGTTTGCTTCCATTTATCTGGTCGCTGTTAGGAGAGGACATCAGGACATGTACTCACCACCAAAACAGTGTGAAGTCTCTATAATGAGCGCTAGCAGCCAATTTAATTGTCAATCAGCCCCTTAATAACCCTCCAAGCGGCCGTTCCTAGTGCTGGTTTCAATTCCTTTACCAAGATGGTATCTTATGCTAAATGCTCAAAGCCATTTCAGAATCTCTTCGGTCCCTAATGTTTCCTGAGAAAATCACCCCCTTAGTGCTGGCATTGCAAAAGATGGCCTATCGCTTTCATTACATTTGACAACCATGTCCCTGAGCTGTTTGTATTGGGGGTAAAGTAAAGCAGATTTAGTGCAGCAGAATATTAAGGATGGGATTGCTCCTTCCTCATAGTCGTTCACAGAGAATTCAATCCTTACATTTCAGTGGTTGATTATTTTATGGATATTTGAAAACTCATAATGAGAAAAATCAGACATCTATTAATATTGGGAAATGTTCTTTCAAAGGCCATTGGACAGCAAGCAAGAAAAGTTAATATCAAACACCCCATTCTATGGAACACTTGATTTTCCAGCCTAGGGCTAAAAGCAAAACCTGAAGTACAAACAAATCCTTTCTTTAAAGTCATTCAACCACTGAAGTTTATTAAGTTATTGCATTTTTATCTCTTCAATGCTTACAATCACTTTTATCGGAATATTTTTGATTAGTGTAAATCTATGTGTAGCATAAAACTACTCATAAATAGCACACGTATCACCCTGCTCCACAGCCCAAAAATTACAACTGGTGACTAAAAGTCTGTATAACATTCCTTTGATTGTCATTTTAATGGAGGCATTACCATCATTAAAGTAAATTTAATTCCATAGAACTATGGCTGCGTTTGCTGACAACACAACCATTAGGTGGCGGTGTAGTTGCACATGCACAAATGCAGCCTCATGCACTGAAACGTCACTGGCTGCGACGTTTTGGCAGCTGCCAGTAGCAAAGATGGCGCTGCTCAATTTATCACAAAAACAAAAACAAATGAAACCAAAATGGCCACTTCTGGTCCCCGCTCCTGCTCCCCGCTAAGCATTGTTCAATGAATTTTACCGATGGTTATTTCAGGACGCAACCCCGAATTTTAAACCAGTGAGCATTTTAAAAAGAGATTTCTAACATTTTGGAAGTTGGAACAGATAAATCCTGGGAGCTTGTGTTCAGCATGAACATCGGCAGAGAGCTGCTTCTGTGTTGTAATAAGAACCAAATCAACCACTTGATCCAGCATCACTTCAGTGAGCTTTGTGTTTAGACCTGAGTTCCAGGAGAGCTGCGTGTGTGGATTGTGTGTGCAATTCAACAGAATCCGTGGCCTCGCCCCTTCTTCCCCCTTGGCCACTTGCTCCCCACTCCCTGCCGCTCGCAGTTTCCCTCCCCTCCCCTGCCTAACTTGTCAACCTCCCTCTTCCACACATCCCCCATGCGGGAGGGAGCAGGGACCAGAAGCGGGAAGGAGCCGAATGGGGAGAAGTGGTAAGGCCGGGAGTGACAAGCGATGAATGACGTTTTCGTGCGCTTGCGTGAATTAGTCCTGGCAAGTTGGGTGCTGACGTAGGCTGCACACGCGCAGAACCATACTGACAGCAAGAGTCTGTTCTGCACAGGTGCGAATCTGGGAGCGCTCTGATGCTGTCTGGGGTGCTGGGTATCTGGATTGTCTATAATTGTAGAATTATATAGATGCCTCTATTAAAACAATGGCAGAGGAATGCCCTGTGAATGTGATAAGCATTGGTCTACAGTCATTTACAGGCTGTTAACACATTCTCTGGGGCAGGGGTTCTCAACTGGGGTTCTGCGAGAAGGTTTTGTGGAGTCTGCCAAAAAAAAAAGGCTTACATGAGCTAAAAGCTGCTGCTTAATATCAGTGATCAGACCCAGGAAGGTTCTGCCACCTAATGGCTCTGCTGGGAACTGCAGCCATAAAGATCTTTTGATTTATTCACTGTAACAGAGACTGCGTGTGTTCCTCGTCCTGAATTATACAGGGATAGAGAGCTGATCCTCGGACAATTCCCCTTCAGATGGCAGCCTATATGATTGGGTCTTGTGAACAAAGAGCAGCAGATTAAATTGTCGCTCAGGTTCATCCATTTATATTGTGTTTTTCATAGAATCATGGAGTCATAGAATGATTACAGCACTGAAGGAGATCACTTGGCCCATCATGTCTGTGCCAGCTCTCTGCAAGCGCAAAGCACCTAGTCCCACTCCCCTGCCTTTTCCCTGTAGCCCTGCAATTTTTTTCTCTTCAGATAACTATCCAATACTCTTTTGAAGGCCTCGATTGTATCTGCTTAATGTCACACCCGATACTTTCCGACTGTCCTGCAAAATGTCTGCAATGGAACATCAGGATTTACAGTCACAGGGCGATGAAAATCTCTTTCACACAACTGTTCAATTTCCCAAATATTACAAAAAGCAGAACAAGAGTCTCCAGCCCCAGAGGCCCCTTAGAATCCATATTAAATGTAATGTAATAGAAAGAAAGGGAACATGTTGAGGGAGAGTAAAGCAAGAATTTGAACTTGTCAGATACTTCTAGGAAATGTGACAATTAAAGACACCAACAAACTTATTTAGAACAAGGACACTGCATTGTCAGAGCAGAGTTGGGGAAGGGGCTGAGGGAATCAATGCCTCCAGTAAATCAATGTCAAGAAACAAGGTCCAGATATGGATTCCAATCTCTATCCCTGACAAATGTGTCCAAATATGTAGCTGGAATTTACCCAGCGTAATGGGGCTGTTTCCCAGTACAGAGCACTGGGATTCCTCTTGCTGTTTCAGTCTCCAGGTAATGCCTCCAGCGGGTGTCCTCCCACGTCTCAAAGTTTCCCCTTCAGCCATAAGATAGGGGAAATGCCTTCAGTGCTGTGAATGGGCTCACACGGGGCTGATAGCAAAGTTTCGGCACCTCGATATTCTCGATGTTTAAATCCAGTGTCATTTACTAGACTCACTCAGTCTCTACTGCAACATGGAAAATACATAGCCACATGTCAGCGGGTTTAGCAGACGTACCCTCACCTTGGGTATACTGTATTCGCTGCTCACAATGTGGTCTCCTCTACATTGGGGAGACCAAGCGCAGACTGGGTGACCGCTTTGTGGAACATCTCCGCTCAGTCCGCAAGCAGGACCCTGAGCTTCCGGTTGCTTGCCATTTCAACACTCCCCCCTGCTCTCATGCTCACATCTCTGTCCTGGGATTGCTGCAGTGTTCCTGTGAACATCAATGCAAGCTCGAGGAACAACATCTCATCTACCGATTAGGCACACTACAGCCTGCCGGACTGAACATTGAGTTCAATAATTTCAGAGCATGACAGCCCCCCATTTTACTTTCATTTTTAGTTATTTTTTCTTTTTTTTACATTTTTTACAATTTTTTTTGCTTGTATTTCATTTCATCTTGGTTTGTTCAGTTTGCTTACCCACCGTTTTTTTTTCAGGTTTGCACTTGCTGCTGTTCAATATTCAGTCCATTAACACCTAATCTGTACTAATGCTTTGTCTTTCAACACACCATTAACATATTGTTTGCCTTTGCTCCATGACTTTTTGGTCAGCTATGTGGCCTTGTCCAATCTGCACCTTCTCCTTTGTTATCTCTTGCCCCATCCCCACCTCACTTGCTTATAACCTGTGACTTTTCTAATATTTGTCAGTTCCGAAGAAGGGTGACTGACCCGAAACGTTAACTCTGCTTCTCTTTTCACAGATGCTATCAGACCTGCTGAGTGGTTCCAGCATTTCTTGTTTTTATTGAGGATAGGTGTAACCTTTAGCGGTATTTAATTTGGATATAGATTATTTCAATACCTCGTTTGTTTTCCATTTACCATTATGGAAAAGACTGTAAAGCCTGTAGAGGATGCTCTTACAGCAAATATGTAATGTGGTTCACCCACCCAATTAGGTCCAGTTTGCCAATTAAAGATACTCACACTATTTCTGTGCTAAAATTCCATAAGAAGTATACAAAACTTTTATAACAGACTCACTACTTTGCCTGTCATTGTGGGTATAATATTAACATAGGAATAAGAACATTAAAACATAAGAAATAGGAGCAGGAGTGGACCATTCGGCCCCTTGAGCCTGCTCTGCCATTCAATATGATCATGGCTGATCTTCTGCCTCAACTTCATTTTCCCAATGGCTCCCCATATCCCTTGATTCCCCGAGGGACCAAAAGTCTGTCTATCTCAGCCTCTAATATACTGCACGATGGATCAGCTACAACCCTCTGGGGTAAAGAATTCCAAAGATTCACAATCTTTTGAGAGAAGCAGTTTCGGCCCCTTATCCTGAGACTGTGCCCCTGTGTTCTAGATTCCCCAGGCAGGGGGAACAAGCTCTGTCTACCCTGTCAAATCCCTTCAGAATCTTGTATGTTTCAATAAGATCACCTCCCAAATCTTCAAAACTGCAGAGAATATAGGCTCAATTTACTCAGCCTCCCATCATAGGTTAAACTTCTCATCACTGGAACTAATCTAATGAACCTCCACTGTACTGCCTCCAATGCAAATACATCCTTGCTTAAACATGGAGACCAAAACCGCACACAGTACTCACGATGTGGTCTCCTCAAATCCCCGTACAATTGTAACAATAAAAGCCAACATGCCATTTGCCTTCCTAATTGCTTGCTGTACTTTCTGTGTTCCTTGTACGAGTACACCCAAGTCTCTCTGAACATCAATATTTCAAAGTTTTACACCATTTAAAAAAAATTCTGTTCTGTTCTTACTACCAAAGTGAATAACCTCACATGTCCTCACATTATACTCCATCTGCCAACATGTGGCCCACTCACTTAACCTGTCTATATCTCTTTGTAGCCTCTTTGTGTCCTCTTCACAGCTTACGTTTCCAACTAACTTCGTATCATCACCAAACATGAATACATTACTCGCGGTCTCTTTGTCTAAGTCATTAATATACCTGAGAGGGCAAATAGGCAGCCAGTTCCTGAGCTTCTGCGATTGCTTCTCTTTATTATTCCATTCAGTGTTGGATGATCTTCACTCAGAAATAGTGGAGCGAAAAATAATAAAATAAAGCAATTTGTTTTGGTCACGAATCGGCTTTTAGTTTTGTTTCTGTTTAGTTTACTTTAGATTTTTAGGAACTAATATTCCATGTTTCAGATTTCCAGCGTCCGCAGTATTTTGTTTTTATTACACCTATCCTCACTTTGGGCTGTATTTTATAGGGGCCTCGACGTTGGGATCCATGGTGGGGTGGGGGGGGCATGAAGATTGCCCCAGATGAGGCCAGCCACGGACCTCGATGCCGGAAGGGCTCGTGCCGACCTTGCCGGCGGCGGTGAGGCCTCGTATGGCCGCCCCGCCGCTTGGCGATGGGACCGTAATTTAAATATTCAAATAAATTTACTTACCTGAGTTAATGACGTTCCCATCGCTTCCTGAAGTGCTGCCACAATCCTCATCCTGGTGGCTGGCACTGACGCGCCTTCAGATCCCCATCCGGGGAAATGAGGTGCAACACCTGTGGGGAGGGGGGAGGAGGTAGGTTTCTCAGTGCGGGGAGGGGTAGAGTGGGGTCAAACTATTCTGATTGGTGGAGGGGGTGGTGGGAAGGGGTAAAGTTAAAAGTTTATGAACTTTGGCGGGAGAAGGTCAGGTACACAAGGTAAGTATTTTTGGGGGGGTAGAGTGCAAGGATTGAGTGTATTGTTAATGGGGGGGGAGGGGGAGAGGGACTTAAATCATTTATTAAGTTTTTACTTTAATTTTGTCGTGCATATAACTTTAAACATTTAAATTAAATGTAAGGGCGAGAAGCCCTTTAAAAATGGCACCGGCACCTGCGCAGTGGCACTGGAGCCATTGCCAGGTTTGGCACGCCCGCCCCCTCTGCATCATCGGGGGTAGGAGGGGGGGCGGTCCGCCTGGTCATGTTAATCAGCTACCGCATATAAGATCGCAGCTGCCCCGTGGAGTAAAACCCACATGTGCCGCCGCCGAGTACGGCTGCGCCAACATAGAATCCAGCACCTTGTCCATCTTAGTGACATTCCAAAATTCAGTTGTATCTGAACCAAAAAACCTTGGATAATTGTGGGACAGTGGCTCGACTTTCAGAATGGCCTGCACAGTGAGTTACAGTGTTACTCTGCTGCCTGTATCCTAACTGGCACCAAGTCCCATTCACCCAGAACCTCCGTTGCTCACTGACTTACATTGATTCCCATTCCAGAAACACCTCACTTTTAAAATTGTCGTCCTTGAATTCAAGTCCCTCCAATGGCCTCACCCCTCCCTATCTCTGTAACCTCCTCCAGTCCCACAACCCTCCAAGATCTCTGTGCTCCTCTAATTCTGGCCTTTTGCGTATCCCCTATTTGCCTTCAGCTGCCAAGGCTCTAAAGACTGGAATTCCATCCCAAAACCTTTCTATCTCTCTCTCCACCTTTAAGTTGCCTTTTTTGGCTATGTTAAAATTGCTATATAAATGCAAGATCTTGTTGTAGATTTGCCACCAGCAGAGAGCACGCAGGGGGAGACCAGGTACTTCCACACTGGGAGAAAGAGAAAATCAGAGAGGCATTCAGTCCATGTCTCTGTCTTGGCTGATATGCCAACAACTACTATGACAGTGAACTGGAAATCCCTGGGCGAGGGAAGGTGTGTTTGTGGAGAGATTAAAAGAGGAAAATGAGTGGGGGTCGGGCTGAAGGAAAATAATCTACTGAATTAAAAACAAATAATAAAAGCAGATTTGTTTCAAATGTCCTTTTAATAAATAAGGAAAAGGAATTGGAAATAGCCTTTCATTGAATTTAAATCAAACCCACCACAAAAAGATCAAAAGCACCATTGTCTCGTTAACAAAATGAAACCATGTTCAAACCCAAATATCCATTTCACAGCTCATGGGGTTAGCACACAAGAAATATAATTGAGACCAAACATGAAAAGATTGACTTTAGTTGTGTTTTACCACAATGCACAACTTTAAACAAGCTTCGGTTTCCTGGTGGGGGTTGCACTTGTTCAAGGGTGTGGGAACTGAACCGTTCCCAAACAAAAGCACATTCTCCAACACCAGTTCTTTCTCCATCACACCTCGACTCCCGCCCCCATCCCAAGCCATTTGCAGAACAAGGTCTGCTGGCTTTAAAATGGAGTTTTCCCAATTAAATCATTTTAATTGTATGTCATAGAGAATAACACTCGGGGGTTTTAGAATTCATGGCTTGCGTAATTAACATCATCTTTAACATCAGAAGGCACACAAGCTGCAGAGGATCCGAGGAACCTGCAAATGACTTCCTTTGTTACCTACAACTGGCATCCGTCCAACACTCTTAACATCTTACATAACATTCTGGTAGAAAATCTCAGGCAGTGCCACTGTTATCCATTCAGTGTGAATATGACTATTGGAACAAAAATCCCCAGGCCAGGTAGAGATCACTAAATTATAACTGGGTTGCTGAGTAGTAATTATTGCTTTGCTCTTCTTTTGTTAACAGCAGGCTGCCTCACTCATTCACCCAACTCAGTGCTGTTGTCAGACTTTCTCGCTTTCAAACTGCACATATTTTTCTTAAATATTTGCAAAGACTGGCATCCATCCATTTCTTTTTTTCTCTCGTAATTTTCTCCTCCTCACCCCTCAGACTATTGACTCTTTCCTGGCCGCGTTTTCCTCAAATGCCAGTTTTCTTCTAGTACCTTGGTGGTTATTCAAGTGTGAACTTTCACATGGGTGAGGAAGGAAGGGGTCAGCATCCTGTCCTCACTTCCATACTCCAAACAGGCATCACAGGACAGGATAAACCTGGAGGATTTTCTCCTCTCCAACTTGGGCACAGAAACCAATTGTAGCATACCCTGGTTAAAATGAGCAAACGCAGGACATGCTGGGGTTGGATCTATGCATTTCCAATACTTTATATTGTACAGTGCAATTAAAAATTATATACAGGCTATAATATTTATTAATTTATATTTTTGGCATCATCTACAGTTCTGCAATTGGGTCACATTTTCAATTTTTTTATTTTAGAGATACAGCACTGAAACAGGCCCTTCGGCCCACCAAGTCTGTGCCAACCAACAACCACCCATTTATACTAACCCTACAGTACTCCCATATTCCCTACCACCTACCTACACTGGGGGCAATTTACAATGGCCAATTTACCTATCAACCTGCAAGTCTTTGGCTGTGGGAGGAAACCGGAGCACCCGGCGAAAACCCACGCGGGCACAGGGAGAACTTGCAAACTCCGCACAGGCAGTACCCAGAATCAAACCTGGGTCCCTGGAGCTGTGCGGCTGCGGTGCTAACCACTGTGCAGAGATACCAAGCAATGAATCCACTGGGCACTAGCAAATTCTAACTGGTAAAAGGAGTGATGCCAATTTTCAGTGATATGATCAAATTTCTGGTCACAATTGGCATCAACTTTGATTCTGCATCAGCCACATTTTCTCCCCCAAGATTGCAATCGTCTGTGTGCCACTAAATGATAGTTGCAAATTGAACAATATTTTATAGAAAGCAATTTAATCTTCCAGTCTGTTTTAGGAACATTTTTCACAAATGTTCACTGATTACCAAAGGTAATAAAGTGAAACTCCACCCATTCTTTATGATAAAACCCTGGCCAACTATCCTCCCTAAACTACAACGTACCACCCCAGCAACATAGGAACTGTTAGGTCCTAATGAACTCTGACCCGAGAAACTGGGTCAGGGCTGGGGTGGATGCAGAGGGATGTGGAAGTTTTGCCTTGCTGAAACTGTACCCCAAAGAGAAGAATCCAGGCCTCTATTTCTCATTTAATTAGGTTAGTAGGCTGTTTACATTGGAGGCTTGTCCACACAAATATATCCACTACTTACAGCAAATTACAAAGACGTCCATCAATCTATGTGGATGTACCCAACGCAAATGTTGTACTGAGCAGATTGAACACATGCAGAAACGTGTCAAGGACTCTTCTAAGGAATAATATATTTGCATCCCAGGTGGTAATGTTTATTCCATTCAACTTTTAAAGAATCATTTTTTTTTATTCTTTCATGGGATGTAAGCATCATTGTGTGTCCTGTGGTCAAGAAAGGTCTAATAAATAATTCTTCATGGACAAAGATGCTTAATGTTTGGCACCATTCACGTATTATGACCTCCTTTCACTTGGGCTGTAGTCTTTTCATGGCTCTTTCTCCAAAGTATCTAAAGCAAAAGAAAGAAGTTGTCTTTATACAGTCCCTGATCAAGACTATTGTGAAGTTTCAAACCCCTCCACATCCAATGAATGACTTTGAAGTGTAGTCACTGTCGCTATGCAAGTGAACACAGCAGCTATTTTAAATGGTCCATATAAATGAGACAAATGACTAACTGAAGTACCAGTCTAGATCGTGTGCTCAGGTCCCTGGAGTGCAACTTGACCCGACAACCTTCTAACTCAGAGACACAGAGACAATAGTGCTACCACCAAACCATGCTAACACGAATAGGTTCCTACTTCCAATTTATTACCTTCACTCAGTATTTGAACAGCCACCTAATCTACTCAGAGCAACAGAGTTAACTTTTCAACTCGATGACCCTTCATCAGTTCTGATGAAAGGTCATCGACCTGAAACGTTAAACTGTGTTTCTCACTCAACAAGTGCTGCAAGACCTGCTGAGTATTTCCAGCATTTTCTGTTTTAATTTCCAGCATCTGCGATATTTTGCTTTTGTACCTTATATACCCATGTGCTCTTCACTTTGCAATATATAACATTGCTCATCTTGGTTTCACATTGTGATTAAAGTCCTGAAATAATTCTTGATGTTCCCTGTTCCAGTCAAATTACTGTATTGATTAATGAAACTAATGGAGCTGTGGTGACCAAAATTAAAAGCAATACTTAAGTAGAGTCTCACTAATGTACTGCACAGAGTTAATACAATATCCTTACTCTTGTGTTACACACGGCTGGCAAATCAATCCCAAACTTTGTTTGCCATATTAATCATCATCCAGCAAATACAGATCCATTTTTAAAGAGTGGCCTATAACCACTCATAAATTCTTTTCCTTCTCCATTTTCATTCCCATACTACCATTGATCTTCTAATCAAAGTAGTAATTTGTTGCTACTGTATGTCTTATTTTGTATTCAAACACATTAAACTCGTGTGTTCACCATCAAGTTAAACACAAGGCCTGTGGAGAATCCACAGAATAATGAATAATTACCAAACTTTTTGCATCATGTGCAATTTTATTTCAGCATTAAATTGAGACATTCTAATTTCAGTCCACTAAGTTATATTGTTATGTAGTTTATCCAAAGTAACAGTGCAAGGACAGCTCAATCACTGTCTATTAATAATTACTTCCCATTTTCTACTATCAAGATAGGTTTCAATTTATATCCCACAACTACTCATGTTGCTGAACAGGCTGGCTATTAAAGGGGAATGGATGAGAGGACATTCTTGCTGATCAACTTTCAGGAGAGCAGTGAGCAGCTCCAGGAAAGATGGTCAGAACTGTCCCCATCAAAAAGACCTGGAAGCGAGAATGTAGGGAACAGTTTGTCTCTAACTGAGGATGTGCCAGAAATCATGTTGCTGGACGTGCAGCAAAGGAAGAAAAGCTTACTTTGGACCAGAAGACTACCAGATGTAAAAATGTTTAAAATCTCAAACCCAACCTCAAACCACCTCTGACCTCCGGGTTTAATGAAGGCAGATATGGTGGGGTGGAGGGGGGGAGTGCATGTGCAGGCAGCTAACCCTCTCCCAGAAGATGGGTTTGTCATTTAAATATGATAATGAGGCTGGAGCCTCACATTTAAACTGTCGTGCATGTTTAACCCTGGCTGGCTGTGTTTCCCAGGCCTTGGAAAAGTTGGCAGCCCAAGGGGAGGCAACGACAGCTTCAGGGTAAAGGCAAGTGTACTTAAAGACAGGAGGGGCCAGAGTGGTTCCTCCAAGCACACCAAGGTACCTTCTTCTCCACCATCACACCTCCCTCCCCTGGATTGGGGATCCCACCGGGATCAGGGATTGGACTCTCTCCAGCAATGTCCACAAGACCCTCCTCCACTACTCTACCCCCACATTCCAACTAATGCAGCAGCAGGTTCTTTACCTGCTCCTGCAAACTCCTCTGGAGCATTCCCTGCTCAACAGGGAGCCAAGTCATCAAATTAATTTCTTATGTCAGATCTGTAAAAGAAGTTCAGAAGGAGAATTTGGAGGTATATTGTCACACCTTTACTTACTCTCCCTCTCAGTAACACAGGAGGCATATATTGCACAACACTAGACTGTCACACAGTATATTGGTGTGCTACCTCTCTTAGAAAGCACTCAATCCTCAATCCTTCCTTCACTCTTTCTGGAGGGGCTTCCCAAGATGAAGTGATGACATCTTGTGGCAGGCAGGACGGGAGCACTTCATAGCAAGCTGTGTCACGCATTTCTTGGGCACAGACAGCACCGCAGATCCAAACACCCCAGCGTGTTCAAATTAAAGGGGGCACTAGGTGAAACACCCATCACAAGTGAAGAGGAGCAAGTTGTAGTGAGCAGCCAAAGCTGCTCCCTAGGGGAAATCCCTCTCAGGAGAGAACTTATCTGCAGGTCAGCCTGGATGACAGAGGGCAATAGCAACATCTCTAATGAAGTGAAGTTGGTGAAGCCATTCTGCTTTGACACTTCTATAAATATGGATCCTTGGATACTGATGTGTGTACGAACATATGAATTAGGAGCATGAGTAGGCCACTCGGCCCCTTGAGCCTGCTCCACCAATCAACAAGATCATGACTGATCTGATTGTAACCTCAACTCCACATTCCCGCCTATCCCTGATAACCCTTCACACCCTTGCTTATCAAGAATCTATCTACCTCTGCCTTAAAAATATTCAAAGACTCTGCTTCCACCACCTTTTGAGGAAGAGAATTCCCAAAGCCTCACAACCCTCTGAGAGAAAAAATTTCTTCTCATCTCTGTCTTAAATGGGCGACCCCCATTCTAGATTCTCCCACAAGAGGAAACATCCTTTCCCTGTCAAGACCCCTCAGGATCTTATATATTTCAATCAAGTCGCCTGTTACTCTTCTAAACTCCAGCAGATACAAGTCTAGCCATTCCAACCTTTCCTCATAAGGCAACCAGCCCGTAACATCTCAGGTGTTGACACACCTGCATTCATATCCTTTCGTGGACTTGTCATCTTCATCTAAATGATGGAGTGTTATGGCAGCCAAGGGCAATTAGGGACGGGCAATAAATGCTGGCCTTGCCTGCGATGCCCACATCCCACAAACGAATAAAAAGCAGAAAGGAATTGCCATTCTCAGCAATTTGTTGCAACTCTAATTGAGCAGGAAGCAACAATACCAGCGAAAGTGCTTTCGGAAAAAGATGTTCTTAAGCAGAAACCCCGCTCTCCACAACTAAAACTACTACAGGGAGGAAAATGAAACTAAGCACCAATGCTTCTTAGAAAATTAGCACAATCTTAATCTAAGCTTGTTTGACAGAAGCCTAGCTTTAAGAATCTAACCTTCGCAGGTCAAATCACCGGACTGTTCATGCTTCTATTTTATACAGGCTGAGACAGAGCTGAGTGAAGAATGGGGAATTTGGTGTGAGATTTAATTAATATTACTGCCACTTTACTGTGACGCTGATGCTGACCACCAGCACATACTCTCATTGCCTGCCATTTCTCCTTGCTGAAAAATGCGGTGTACTGAAAATTGGGCAGAGTCTACATGCTCAATATCAGGATGCGCGCCTACCACCGGTGAACCTCTGCTGCCAGCACGGTCAAACACTTTAAATTCTAGGCTATTGCAGACTATGATCACATCCTTACAGTGGTGCAAAATTAGCCATAGTCCACACAATGTCTGGATGTGAACACAGCTGGATATAGCTAAGAATAACCAGCTTCCTGTTCATAGTCTTTCTTTATTATTTAACACACTGGAAAATATTGCACTGGACATAACTAGGAATTTCCTCTCCAGCAGAAACGCAGTGAGATGCAATTTCCAGCTGAACTCCAAACTCGACACTCATCCGGCCAGTTTCCCCAGTGTGGGTTCCACCTGTGCTGGCGACCCCACACAAGGTGGAGGGTTGGAAATTGCTGCTGTGGCAGGACAGTGGCATCTGCATCACCTTAAAGGGGCTAGCTGCCAACAGGACAAAAAAATGCACCTTGCCTCTCTGAATGCAAATGCTATTTGGCAGCAGGGAAGAATGAGTTGATGGCCAATGTTCGACTGCATTCCACTTAGTGAGTCATTTAATTGTTAAATTGTTTGGCAATGTAATTTTTACAGATTTTTATGAATAAAGTATATTTTGGAAATAAAAAAAACCAATTTAATTGTTAAATAACCTCCATCAGCTCCAGCAATTCCGTCCTCCCCTTGTATACAGGTTAATAGCATCCAGAGTTGCAATGATGGTCATGACAGAAAAAGTGACCTTTGACTTTACTCCTACTTTATTCCTTCATGCCCATGTCATTTGACTATGTCCATATAGGTGGGCACTTCTCGTGCTCACAGTCATTTCCAGTGGAGAATGCAGTATCGGTAAATTGGCATAGCTTCATAGTAGAATCATCCTAGCTAACATACCTTTCTCAAATCACAGGACTTGGAAGAAGAGATTCAAAAATTGATGGCTCAGTGGTAGCACTCTCACCTCTGAATCAGAAGGTTGTGACTTGAGCTCAGAATCAGTACTGAGGGAGTGCTGCACTGCCAGGGATGCCAGCTTTCCAACAAGACATTAAAACAAAGACCCCCAGCTAGTTTCTCAGGTGGATGTAAATGATCCCATGGCACAATTTTGAAAAAGAGCAGGGGACTGCTCCCCCCATGCCCTAGCCAATATTTATCCCTCATTCAAAACCACTAAGACTGATTTGCTGGTTATCACATTGCTGTTTGTGGGAGCTTGCTGTGCGCAAATTGGCTGCCACGTTTTCTACATTACAACAGTCACATCATTTCAAAAAGTACTTAATTGGCTGTAAAGCGCATTGCGGCATCCTGAAATTGTGAAAGGCGCTATATAAAAGCAAGTCTAATGTAATATCAGGTGATGGGTAATTTTTACCAGGCTCTGCAGCAGCCAGCTTCACACAATTACCCCTATCATTGTCTTGTTGCTGTGGTGGAGGAGATTAAAAGATGTTAATTTGCCTTACCCCAGTGTCTGGTCTAAGTGTTGGTGCTCCAATGAGCTGCATCATTGGAAGGTATATATTTAGGGGTCTGTTATTTAACTAATAATTTCATCCACATTTTACTACAAAACTGAACCAGGTAACAGAAATACTTTAAATCGTAATTTTATTTGAGTGTTTCATTAACTAGGCTTGACCTTGCAAAGGGACCCATTTAATCTCTTCCATACAAATCATATAATCAGTGAGATCCACATGGAAACATTTCCCCAATAATCATCTCAGAATTAAATTTTGTGAAATACAGGAAGCCCTTACAAGAAAGGGAATGCTCCTGCTCACATAAATGGCCAAGGAATCATATTCCCCATTGCACCTTAATTTAATACATAGTCCCTATTTCATGATTCCTTTTGAGTGTTGCAGTAGAGCACTACAATCATACCTATGGGACTCTGGTTCGAATCCTCATGTCTGGCATTTCTCTCAGGTTTCCCTCAGGGAGGGAGACTAGTCTGGTGAGGCTGGGGGAGGGAGGATAAACTGTACAAGGGATTTCTCCTCACATTACACAAGCAGATTTTCATCACCACCACCCATGAAGATTTATGTGGCCAGCACAATACTTCCTTTCCAACTTTGGACAATAATGAGAATTATAGAAAGAGGGACACTTGGGAAAAAAAGTGAAAAAATAATTAATATTCGGCTACAGTTCTTATAAAATAAACTCTTAGGAAGAGGATTCACAGTGCAATTTCATAACACAATTAACATTGGTATTCTTGATTTAAAGCAAACATTTTATTCATTCACTTCTCTGGTATGTTCAAATATGCTGCTTCATTTAATGTGTGCTATTTTTGGAGAGAAAATGCTTTTTATGTAAATTAATCATTCTTACATTCAAGCTGTCTTTAGCTAACAATAACAAATAGAGGGAAATACAGCCATTGGTTTTAATTTATTTATATTTAAGAGCAGAAACTGTGTCTGTTTAAGAATTCCCTGGTTGTGCATATAATATAAATGTATTATGTATCTGCAGAAAACGTTGTGTGTTTTTGTGTTCTACAGTTTATTTCATCCCCAGATATTTTTTTGACTGCTTTATAACCTGTGTCACATTACCACCCGAGCGTTTTTGAAGTAGAAACATACAAATACTCCAATTGTACCGAATTTGTGACTACATTTGATGCTGGAAAATTGGCAGATTGATTATAAATGTTAAATGGCCTATTTACATACAAAGCTCAGTCCACGATTTTTATTTAATGTTTCAGTTATTACAATATGACATCTTTTAAGTCTCTGTAACAATACAAACATCAGTTTGGTAATTCTCTCGAGTCCTGCATGTGCTTATTAAAAACTGAGGCTGTTAACTTGTCAGTGTTCTGGTTTTAATTCAGTTTTTTTTCAGCTTAGGGAAAATTATTAATTTTTGGGATGGACTTGTATCGTTTTTCATTTCAAATATTTTTAAAAACTTTTGTGTTTTTGGTCGTACATTTGATTCTGAAGGGCGACACACAGTATACAGAGCACAACAACTAACGGGCTAGTCCTTATTCTGGCAGCAGCTGTCATTGCACACATCGACTTCATGTTATTGATGTGTGAAGATGCTCATATGAAAATACTAATGACTGTGAAAACGTAGTCACAGTTAATGACCAGGAGATAATGGTGGTTAGTGTGATAACAAGGAAATAATATTACCCAGGATAAAAGATTTTATCCAGATGACACTTTAAACAGTAAGAATGAAGATTAAGCATTAATTGAATTAGAGTGTCAGACGTAGCTCGATGGGAAGCCCTGTTTTCTCTGAGACAGAAGGTTATAGGTTCAAGTTCCACTCCAGGGACTTAAAGACAAAATCCAGGCTGACACTCTGGGTACACTCCAGAGGTGCCATATTTTGGATGAGATGTTTAATCGACGCCCCATCTGCATTCTCAGGTGGATGTAAAAGAGCCCATGCAATATTTTGAAAAAGATCAGCGTAATTCTCCCCAGTGTCCTGGACCATAATTATCCCTTAATCAACATCAATAAAAATAAATGATCGGGTTGTGATCACATTGCTGTTTGTGAGAGCTTGTAGTGTGCAAACTGGCTGTCGCCTTTCCTACATTACAACAGGGATTGCACTTCAACAGTACATCAATGTCTGTAAAGTGAGGTTGTAAACATATTAAGTAAATGCAGATCTTTCTTTTTACCCATGGCTAGGTTCTTTCTTTTGGGCCTCCTTATCTCGAGAGACAATGGATACGCGCCAGGAGGTGGTCAGTGGTTTGTGAAGCAGCGCCTGGAGTGGCTATAAAGGCCAATTCTGGAGTGACAGGCTCTTCCACAGGTGCTGCAGAGAAATTTGTTTGTTGGGGCTGTTGCACAGTTGGCTCTCCCCTTGCGCCTCTGTCTTTTTTCCTGCCAACTACTAAGTCTCTTCGACTCGCCACAATTTAGCCCTGTCTTTATGGCTGCCCGCCAGCTCTGGCGAATGCTGGCAACTGACTCCCACGACTTGTGATCAATGTCACACGATTTCATGTCGCGTTTGCAGACGTCTTTATAACGGAGACATGGACGGCCGGTGGGTCTGATACCAGTGGCGAGCTCGCTGTACAATGTGTCTTTGGGGATCCTGCCATCTTCCATGCGGCTCACATGGCCAAGCCATCTCAAGCGCCGCTGACTCAGTAGTGTGTATAAGCTGGGGGTGTTGGCCGCTTCAAGGACTTCTGTGTTGGAGATATAGTCCTGCCACCTGATGCCAAGTATTCTCCGAAGGCAGCGAAGATGGAATGAATTGAGACGTCGCTCTTGGCTGGCATACGTTGTCCAGGCCTCGCTGCCGTAGAGCAAGGTACTGAGGACACAGGCCTGATACACTCGGACTTTTGTGTTCCGTGTCAGTGCTATGGCTAGGTAGATATACATAAAGACAATGAAACTACTCTAATTTACAAACAAAATGTAAATCTGGATTCTTGTTACTGTCTGTGGAGGGTTTTCTTTTTTCAGTGGTAGGTGGCATGACTGACAATAAAGGACCAGATCCTCCATTAATTTCTTGCTTGATATCCTCATTGAAAGGTTACATGATGCACTGTGTGATCACCACAATTTTACCTTCAATGCATTACTGGAGAATAATGGTGTTTTATACCTTTCCTGGTCCATATCAACTCACAAGTCTTTGTAGAGATGCATTGCCTGTGCATTCTGAAACTTTGAACTTTGAGGGGCACACACACCCATATATTGTGGTACTTGTCACCTTTTGCGATCATCTCAGTAAATGAATCTGGTTTCTGTTTAAAAATAAGCATAAGATTTTTATAAGGCAGGCACATTCATGACAATGTGCTAGATCAGTTATTTGCTGAATAGTTATGTTGAAACACAGTTCTCAGAAAAGGTGTATATTGCATTTTAGTCTGTTGCTGTAAAAAAAATGAACGATGGATCCAGAGAATTATTGATTCAATTGTACAATCAGTTTCTTCATGAAGTTAGATAGTTGCTTGCTGCTGCTTTTTGATTGTTGCTTTTAGTGGTTAGGGGTAAGATATCCAATTTAAAGAACAAACTATGTGGTGTAGTAGATAGGCAGTTATCTTTCACTATTAGGACTTGGGTTAAAATGCAGTTCAAATCTATAGGATGAAAGTCTTGCCTCCTATGTGAAATAGTCTTAATCTAGTTCCTAGT
The DNA here is from genome assembly GCF_036365525.1 of Heterodontus francisci. Lineage (NCBI taxonomy): Eukaryota > Metazoa > Chordata > Chondrichthyes > Heterodontiformes > Heterodontidae > Heterodontus > Heterodontus francisci. Next base: position 17,209,325 of record NC_090412.1, on the reverse strand, counting down.
GCCAGTTTAACGTCAGTTTCTACACCTTATAGTATTCCTCCTTATCAGGCAACTGTTTAATTCCATTTTTAAATAATTTATGGACTCTGCATCAACAATACATTCTAGCTGAGAGTTCCACTTTCTAACCACAAGTGTAAAAAAATGTGATAATGGAGTCCAATTGTACTAGTAAAAAAAAATCTTTTTGATTTGTTTACTTCATCTTTTTCCATGTTGATGTTCCTTTCACAGAGGAACAGCAGTACCTGACAAAAAGACAATGTTCGCAGTCAGACGGACACAGTTGCCATAGTATGTTGCTAGGTTCCAAGCAACCCTCTGAACCACTACTTAAACACTGGGTCAAGAAGGGTCGTTTTCATGTTATAAAATTAATTCGTTACAAAGTGCTATTTCAATCAGTAGACTCACATATCTTTGACTCATGTTTTACATTTTCTAAAAAGTCACAACCTTTTTTGTTAATAATTTGTGTAAAATAAATTTAAACATTAAAATATTCCATACTGTATTGTAAATGGCAAATGCATGCAAATATGCGAAACACTTAAAATTGAAATGCCAGCTGATTTTTGCATTAATATTGGAATATTTGTTTGCAGTATTACTGTACTAATGCCCTTTAATCTTCAGCACAAAATTAAAATATATGATGAAGGCACCACTCAAAATGATAACCAACCTTTCAAAAGATAACTGATTCTGTGCATTTCCAGCATTTATCTGTTTTATTTCAGTTTTCCAGCCTTTAGATGTTAGTCATAGAGAGATACAGCACTGAAACAGGCCCTTCAGCCCACTGGGTCTGTGCCGACCAACAACCACCCATTTGTACTAATCCTACATTAATCCCATACTCCCCACCTTCCCTCAATTCACCTACCTGAACTAGGGGCAATTTACAAAGGCCAATTTACCTACCAACCTGCAAGTCTTTGGCTGTGGGAAGAAACTGGAATACCCGGCAGAAACCCACACGGTCACAGGAAGAACTTGCAAACTCCACACAGGCAATACCCAGAACCGAACCCGGGTTGCTGGAGCTGTGAGGCTGTGGTGCTAATCACTGCGCAGCCCTAAAGAGGTTCCACAGCATATTCATAGAGATTATTACTCTAGCCATAGTCTCAAAGGACCATAGGCATCATCCCCATTAGAGAGAGAGAGAGACACACACACACAGTTGATGTACAGCTTGAGGGTCACCACTCCTCAAGTGTGGGGCAAGGCGAGGAGGCAGGCCTCCATGGACTACTACAGCTAATATGAGCGGCACAGTGGCGCAGTGGTTAGCACTGCAGCCTCACAGCTCCAGCGACCCGGGTTCAATTCTGGGTATTGCCTGTGTGGAGTTTGCAAGTTCTCCCTGTGTCTGTGTGGGTTTCCTCCAGGTGCTCCGCTTTCCTCCCACAGCCAAAAGACTTGCAGGTTGATAGGTAAATTGGCCATTATAAATTGCCCCTAGTATGGGTAGGTGGTAGGGGAGTATAGGGACAGGTGAGGATGTGGTAGGAATATGGGATTAGTGTAGGATTAGTATAAATGGGTGGTTAATGGTCGGCACAGACACGGTGGGCCGAAGGGCCTGTTTCAGTGCTGTATCTCTAAATCAAATCAAATCAAAATTGAACCCATGCTACTGACATCTTTCTGCATCATACTCTAGCCAACTGAGCTAACCGACCCCAAGAGTTTGGTAAACAAGTCGTTTAAAGAGCAAAGAAATTGTACAAAAGGCACACTTTTAAAATTAAGAAGTATTAATTAATTCATACACTTCAAATGGCAATTTTAGTGAACTTTGCCTTGTAGATTTTTCTAGATGTGTATATTTAGACGTTTGCCATTAAAATCTTCAACATTTTAATCCTAAAGAAGATTCACATGTAATATATTCTAAATTAATTTCTTAATATAACATAAAATATTAATAATCCTACATTGCACAGTCAATTTTATCAATTCTAAATTCTGATTTCCACATTTCTCATGGAAATTGTCTGTAAACTGTCACACTGTAATTACACACTCCTGCCAATGGAAGTGCTGCAGCGTGACCACTGTCAGGAGGTTGTAATTGCAGCCTGACATTTTCACTGAATGTGGATATAGGAAACTAGAATGAAAATAGAAAAATGAAGACAAAACGTAACGGCTCAAAATGGGGACTGAATTACATCTACGTGCCCTGGTCAAACCTGCTCCATCATCTAACCCCACTTCGCCCTCATTCTATATTTGGTTCCCTCTACGCAACCCAATTGATAGATTGACGAGTGCACCTATATTTTACGTATATCATTTCATTTTTGAAAAAAAAATGGTTTTGAAACATGTACATGCAAAAATACATGTGGGGGTAATTTGCCAAACACCTGCTGGCAGCAAGGAACCTTTTCTGCAGGCAGTGTACATTGGAAATCTGCCACTAGCACACACTTGGTTTCCTGATATGTGCTGTTGCAAGATGGCATTTTCTGCTGCCAGAGCATACTTAGAAATTGTAAACTTTAATTTCAAAATAATTACGTATAAATCAAGTTTAGATTGATAATTTCAGAAGCAATTGTTTTGGAGAGTAAATATTTCATTGACCAATGGATTTATATCAAACCAGCTGATCTGGCTTAGTAGTGTCTCTAGCCTTGCCAGAAACCCATACCAGAAACTTGAGCACATAGTTGAGGCTGATGCTTCAGTGCAGTACTGAGTGAGTGCTGCACTGTTATTGCAGTGTTATTGCACTGTTAGTGCTGCACTGTCTTTCACACAAGATGTTAAATTGAGACCTCTCCAGGGGAGGTAAAAGATCTCATGGCACTATTTCAAAGATGAATAGTTCTTCCTAATGTTCTAGCCAATACTTACTAAAAAAAAAACAAATTTTCTGGTCACGTATGTTATTGCTGTGTGTTGGATCTTGCTGTGCATAAACTGGCTGCTACGTTTTCTACAACAGTGCCTACTCTTCAAAAGCACTTCTCTGGTTGTGAAGTGCTTTGGGGCATCCTAAGGTTTATGGTCGTGAAAGGTGCTATATAAATGCAAGTTCTTTCTTTCTTACAACTTGGTGCCATAACCCAAGAATAAAGTCAACGTGCAATAACGCTCAGCTTACTCTTCCATCGGCCCCAAGGTTATCACCACTCTGTTGACTGCCTGCCTGATACTGAAGACCCTGTGAACCCAAAAGTTCCTCTAAATAAATATCAACAAATTGAAGCCATTTTCTTTTGCTCAGCTGCCACCTCATTGCCACACCCCAAGCTCCGAAACTTTAGTGCCAGGCTTGTCCCCAAGTTCAGCTTCCTCCTCTCACCCAATCCAGGCTGAAGCTTGCTTTTATTCACCTTCATATCATCACCCATCTCCACCCCTCCCTCTCTACTGCTTTATCAACTCGAGGATCAATTCCTCCAATCTCGGTCTGGAGAAACTGCAACGCATCTAAAACAGTGCAGCATGTGTCCTTCTTTCTGCTTTTTCGACAATAGGGAACAATGACCATTTCATGTACTTGATGCATATGCATCTGCAATGATAATTGATGCGACAGCGTGAGCAGGAAATAACAGCCCGTGGGCTAATTGACATAACACCAGCCCGGTGTGGAAAGAGATGCAGTGGTTTTTGTCAAGGTTCATCCCAAGCAGCTCTGTAACACAGGAGTCTGTGCTCTACGGGCTGTTCCCAGGGACGCACACCGAGACAAACATCAACTGCTGCTGGAGGACTATCAATTCAGTGAAAGACGCCCTTTGGTCTGCCCGAAACTTGCTGGTCTTCCAGCGCAAAGAGTTGTCCACCACCGAATGTTGCAGACTGGCACATTCCAAGGTCCAGGACTATGTGCTGAGGGACGCACTAAAGCTTGGGGCAGCCGCAGCAAAGGCTCAATGGGGAAAGACCACAGTGTAAGGTCCCCCCACCAAGCTGGACTGAGGGGCTGGAACCATGGAAAGCCCCTCGAACTGTATCGTTAATATTCTCAATTGCTGTAAATGTAAAACTGTAATTGACATGACAATTGTGAAACGGAAGGGTTGGGAAGAAACTCATGACATTATTGAAACTGATCTCTTTTGCAATGGTTGTATTTTTTCGTGCTGTTTGGAAACTGTTTGGCAATGTAATTTTTACAGATTTTTATGAATAAAGTATATTTTGGGGAAAAAAAAACACCAGCCCGAATGCACACAAGTCTTCTCAGACTCGGCCATAATATTGCCATGACGACAGTAAACAGCAGAATATAAAACGGGAAGTACTCCTGTGCCAAAACAAGAAATGCTGGATTCACTCAGCAGGTCTGGCAGCATCTGTGGAAAGTACTCCTGTGCAATTGATGCAAACAAAAAAGTGATTCAGATTGGTCTATGCTGTGTAACCTCCACCACCCTTGCAGATTATTTTAACAATGGCCCCAAAACTTTGTTTGCAGCAATGGTTATTTTGGTAACATGGTAATACATCCCGTGCTGACACAGGGATCAATTCCCAGGAGAAGGGGGGATGGCGGGGACTAGCTGCTCAGGGCTTCAGAGAAGGAGTGCATTGCCCGGATTCACATCCACACAGCAACTGGCAGAGAGAAGGCAAGAACAATCTCAGCAGCCCCTGCCGGCAGAAGCGTCCTTTTAAAGTGAGTTTTGCCTCATGTGAAAAAACTCCTGCCTGTAAACAGCGATTTCCCCCTTGTAAAATTGCTACTAAATAACAGGCGTGAGGAATTCGATACAAAAAAGTTACCGCTCACTGCGACCTTGAGGCGTCGGAGCGGGGGGGGGGGGGGGGCGGGTGATGCAATTCTGCCTTCTGATTGGCCGGTAGGCGGGCCTCAATCACAATCCCGTGTTGTGTATGGCTGGGGAATGTGTCAATCAAGACGGAGGTAGCGGGTGAGTGCGCGCGCTGATAGCTTGTGGCAATTTGTTTGTTGTGGCGCGAGGGGAAAGGGAGATTTTTTTTTGCCATTTTTAATCATTGGTGAAGAGAAGATTGTTTTATTTGGCTGAAGTTGAAATGGTAAAGTAAGAGCTATGTCAATAAAATACCATGGGTATGTTGGTGAGGGGAAAGATATTTCTGTGTTTTGACCTGAGGAGTGAATTTTGAACCTAAATTATTGGGGGAAGGCAGTGCTGTATTGCTGCAGGATAATTGTTCTGGTCTTCTCGTCAATTTATTACTGCAACTAACTTTGCCACAGGATGTTCAGTTTTAAATGACACGTTTTTGCTTATTTTGGCTTCATTGTTGTGGGATTATTCCTGAGTGTCATAGGTTTTACATAAACTCCATGCAAGAGAAAGATGCTGCATTCTCTGGAATGCAGTAGTATTGAGTAGAGAATTAGTAAAGAACAGGCTGGGATAGATTTTATTTGTTGTGTTGTAATTTAAGGGCATTTTGTCAGAGGCGGTTGGGTGAGGGCCGCAGATGTGTTAGATATCTAATTGCCCACAAACTAATTCTGATCCCAGAAAACAGGTGGAGGATGATCCCTGGGGCCTGTAAGCCCAGGGTGTCATTCATTTAAGAAAAGGAACAGCTGAATGGGGTGATTGCAATAACTCATTGCTGTGAATTTTCAGCTCATCTTACACCTAGAAAGAGACTGGTGTCGTTTCATAGAAAGTTTCCTGTTTGGAAAAATCTTTGCATGTTACTAGGCGCCATGTTTACTGTAAATTGATGTTTGGCTCCCTTTGGTTCCCAAAACACTGCTTAAATTAAAGCTGTTTGGTTTTTGTAAAACAATAGATGGGCAATTTGTTTGTGGAGGGTGAGGAAATGTCAGTTTCATCACAGTAATGTTTCACATAAGTAATGTGATTTGCATTGCTGAATTGTGTGTTTTGAAAGCCAGCAAAATAGGCCAAACACTAGTCTAAAGTCATTCACAGGCTCACTCCTATTTTGAGTACATTTAATTGTTATTTAAATCACTTTTACAAAACACAAGATATAAATTTTTCAATTACTTCAAACTGTTGCCTTAGGGACAGTCTCCAAATTGTGCTATTGTAAAATAAAATTGAATTATCCAGTAATTTGAATGAAGTCACTTTGTACATTCAGTGTATATTGTGATATGATTTAATTGTAAAAATTGTAGAACAGAAAATCATATCAATGAGTGCTTGTCAGTCAGCCTGCAGGTGTACAGTACATGGGCCCACAACTGATTTGCTGTATAAATTTCTGTGCTAGAGAACAATGCAATAAACCAAATTATATATTTCAGAGTTTATTTAGGCAATTGACTGTTGTAACCACTGAAATGTTTGCTTTTGTTTATTTGACACCATGGTGACACCAGCAAGGTTAATGGTTTAACACGTCTGTCAAATGGCACAATATTGCATTAAGGGTTCAGCAATTCAGAGCACACGCTCCTGCCGAAAACAGTCGTTTCACTTCTCATTTCATATTGTCGTTTATAAAGTCTTATCAAATATTTTTACAGTGTTGGGTGATGGAGGGACAGACTAAAAGTATGATGCTATACGCAAGAAACATAGTACTTAAAATAATAATGCCTTAATCTGACTTTCAGCTAACCTGTGTAACAAACTCTGCCAGGTTTAATGTGCAATTACCGTGTTACATAAGAAATATGAGGAATAGACCACCCGGCCCCTTGATCCTGCTCCGCCATACAGTAAGATCATGGCTGATCTTCTACCTCAGCTACACCTTCCTGCACCAATCCCAAATCCCTTTATACCTTTAGTATCCCAAGATCTGTGGATCTCTGACTTGAATATGCTCGACGGCTGAGCATCCATGACCAGCTGCAGCAGAGAATTCCAAAGGATCACAATCCTTTGAGCGAAGCAATTTTCACCTTATCTTGGTCCTGTTTGTTGAGCTTGCAAGCGTAAGAACTTTAGAATCTTTCCACTCCTCAATGAAATGAGAGAGAAGCTAATGTATAAGAGAAATGAAAATACAGGGGAGACAGAGTTTAAGATAAAGACAGAATAAGTCCGATCGGAGAGTAGATGTGAAGCAAATCGACAGTTACAGGAAAAGATGGATGTAGTTTTTTTCTTGCAAGCAATACATTTGCAAATCTGCTTGTAATATTTAGAAATTATGAATTATCTTGATAAAAGTGGCCGTAAGCTGGCAAGTTATAACATTGGACTTTTCAAGAAAAGTTGTGGGATGTGCCACTGTCAGGTGTTCCTTCTTATGTAGGGAAAAAAAAACAAAAAATTGTATTCTGGAGAATATGCCAGGCGCATTTTTAGGCACACATTGGTATTTTAAAGAATGATATGTATAAGACTTGTCAAATCAGCTGAAAATACATTGATTTCTGAATTCAGAGATGTGCGAAAAAAGGATTTTTATCTGTTAATATATGATGGCCATGTGAGTGGGCTGTTATTGGAGCAATTTCTCCTGACTGCACAGAGCAAAGCTCAGCACTTTTATGCTCTCGAAGAGTGTCACAATCGATGCTATGGGAAGTCTGCACCATCTCTATTGGTACATCACTGTGAATATATGTATTTCAAAAAACAGGCTTGAAGCATTGGCTATGAATTGCATAAGTCAACATAATGTCTGGACAGATGCCTGGATTTTTGTCTTATCCTTTTTAAAAAGAGACAGATTTCTGCTAGAGGGCTAAAAAAAATTGATTGAAAGATTTGCCATTAAGGTTCTTTTTTGATAATGAGAATTAATCTGCTCATGTGGGTGGTTTATCAACAAGCAACTGATCGATTCAAGCTATGGCATGTTACATCAAGACAGTAGCTAATGAACCCTTGGGAGTTTCAGGCTGTAAACTGCACTATGAAGGGGAAAAAAACTTCTGTGTGCATTGATTGACACTGAACACATGCACCAACATAAGGGTTGCATCAAATATGAAAAAGGCCTTGAAATTGTCCAGCATGAAGAGTGCCATTTCTTCGCTTGCAATTGCATGGAGTGAAATTACTGGGCCAGTCTCCAAGCAGGGCATTTAGTTGAACCTTTGCTGTGCGTGTGTATTTTTTTAAACGTGAGAACAATAATAGAGTAGATCAGTCATGCAGTTGAGTCCAACCATCTGGAAATAGGCTGAAATAGCATTTGAATTGTGTATAGGTGGGCATAGTCATTTGAGGATATGAGACTTTTCCGAACCATTTGGAGTCCCTGAACTTTGCTGTGCCGAAGAGTTCAGAACTGCTATCATCTGTTACCATGGCTGGACTTATTAGACAGTTTCATTCAATTTCATGACATTTCAGGCAGCATATTAGTCTCATATAACTCACTGATATCACTGAAGTGCACAGTGGAGGCTGCTAGCTTTCATCAGACCCATTTTTAAAAAAAAAGTATTAATTTGCACTTCTAACCCTTTTCTCAAACTGGCAATGAAAATTCTGTTCTCTAAAGTGACATACTTAAAAGAAAATACATTTTTTTAAATGACTGTCAATGAATGGCTGATTTAGACCATAGTATGATTGATGAAATCCCTACTCTCCAAACAATATGGTAAATTACTACCATTCCTTGCTGTAGTACATGGTGGCTTTGAAGGGCTATCAGATGAGCACAGATGCCTATTCAGTGTGAGCTGGCTGTTCAGCAAGGTCATAAATATTAGGTATCTACTCACTTTTCTCCATAAGCTCCAACTGTGAAACCTTTAGTAAAGATTGTAACCCTTGCAGGTGGTTTTGTAAATAATATTTTTTAAATGTCTACAAATTTTTATAGCTACTGGCTAAAGTCTAATTGGAAAGTTGGTATAGCCTCAGGGGGGTCATAATTGTAGAGTGCCATTACCATCATAATGGTGCCAGAGAGGCAAAGGCCCAGCCCTGTTGTAAATCAGTCATCAGACCTCATAATGATTATTCCAGGCAATTAAGGTCGCCACTGCTATTGATGCAGTAGTGGGTATTTACAACTGTGACTGCATACTGTACTAGGCAATCGAAGCTGCTTTGGAATATCTAATACAACCCTATCCCTCCTTTTGCTCATATGGAGGATAATTTCTGCTTTTGGTATAAACTGGAGTTTGAGCAATGAACAGGTCATGTCAATACCACTTGACTTATATTGTCAGATTGTACTTAAATCGGAGCCAAAATTGAACAAATTCTGAACCACTTGACAGTCAGAAACTGCCAGATAGCCACTGAGCCTGGGATTTTCAGCTAACGTGATCCAGTCCTACAGTCCCCAAGAACACTGTGTACCTCCAACACTGCTCTCTTGTCCATCCTTCACTTCCTTCAGCCTGCCATCAGTGGCTGTGCCTTTAGCTGTCTAGGCTTTAAGCTCTAGAATTCCCTCCCTAAACTCCTCTTTCCATTTTGACGATTTTTGTCAGGTTACGCTCCTGTGAAGTGCTTTGGAATGTTTTACTATGTTAAAGGCCCTTTATAAATGCCAGTTCATTTTGTAAATCCATTCTAGTAAAGAAATTACTAAGGGGATGTCGTGGCGTAATGGTATTGTCACTGGACTAGTAACCCAGAGACCTAAGGTATTGCTCTGGGGGCATGGGTTTGAATCCCATCACGGCAGAAGATGGAATTTGAATTCAATTAGTTAAAATCTAATGATGGCCATGAAACCATTGTTGATTGTTGTAAAAACCCATCTGGTTCACTAATTTCCTTTTAGGGAAGGAAATCTGCTGTCCTAACCTGGTCTGGCCTACATGGAACTCCAGACCCACAGCATGCCCTCTGAAATGGCCTAGGTGTCCAAGTCCTAAAGGACATAGCTGCTAAATTGGGTTTGTGCCAGGTGGTGAGGGAACCAACAAGACGGAAAAATATACCTGACTTCGTCCTCACCAGTCTGCCTGCCACAGATGCATCTGTCCCTAATAGTATTGGTAGGAGTGACCTGTACCGTCCTTGTGGAGACAAAGTCCCATTTTCACATTGAGGATGCCCTCCATCATGTTGTGTGGTACTACCGCTATGCTAAATGGGATAGATTTCGGACAGAGCTAGCAATGCAAAACTGGGTATCGATGAGGCACTGTGGGCCATCAGCAGCAGCAGAACTGCACTCAACCACAATATGTAACCACATGGCCCAGCAGATCCCGACTCTACTATTACCATCAAGCTGGAGGAACCAACTCTGGTTCAATGAAGAGTGCAGGAGGACATGCTAGGAGCAGCACCAGGCATACCTCAAAATGAGGTGTCCAGCTACAATCCAGAACTACTTGCATCCCAAACAGCGTAAGCAGCAGGCGATAGAGCTAAATGATCCCATAACCAACGGATTAGATCTGAGCTCTTCAGTCCTGCCACATGCAGTCGTGAATGGTGGTGGACAATTAAACAATTAACTGGAGGAGATGGCGGCTCCACAGACGTCCCCATCCTCAATGATGGGGGAGCCCAGCACATCAGTGCAAAAGATAAGGCTGAAGCATTTGCAACAATCTTCAGCCAGAAGTGCCGAGTTGATGATCCATCTCGGCCTCCTCCTGAAGTCCCCGGCATCACAGATGCCAGACTTCAGCCAATTCGATTCACTTCGCATGATATCAAGAAATGACTGAAGACGTTGGATACTCCAAAGGCTATGGGCCCTGACTACATTCCGGCAATAATATTGAAGACATGTTCTCCAGAACTTGCTGCGCCCCTAGCCAAGCTGTTCCAGTACAGCTACAACACTGGCATCTACCTGGTGTTATGACCAGGTGAGAAAGGTGTCTAAGGGTCCCTCTCAGCTGTCACCTGGTCTTACTGTAACAAGGTTTATTTATTTATTTTATTTATTTAGAGATACAGCACTGAAACAGGCCCTTCGGCCCACCGAGTCTGTGCCGACCAACAACCACCCATTTATACTAATCCTACATTAACCCCATATTCTCTACCACATCCCCACCATTCTCCTACCACCTACCTACGCTAGGGGCAATTTACAATGGCCAATTTACCTATCAACCTGCAAGTCTTTAGCTGTGGGAGGAAACCGGAGCACCCGGCGGAAACCCATGCAGACACAGGGAGAACTTGCAAACTCCGCACAGGCAGTACCCAGAACTGAACCTGGGTCCCTGGAGCTGTGAGGCTGCGGTGCTAACCACTGCGAGGTACTGAAGATTTTTTAATTCATTTTAAAATTTTCCTTTTTGCATATGTCTGAACAAGAGTGGATACTATTTATAAAATGATTCATGTGAATTGGTGCAAAATTGAGATCTCTGTGTACTTTGCATAGAGCAATATTTACAGATCCGCTGATGTAGGGAAGAAAACAAACGGACAAAAAAAAGAAGAATATTTGTGATGATATGGACAAGGACATAAAGATATAAGGAGAAAAGCAGACGGCACAAAGAGCAATTGTGTGGCCAGACAGAAGGTTACAACAGCAGAATTGTAAACCGGATGAGAAATGGTATTTAGTTAAAGGAAGCAGATGCAACAGCGACTAATTACATTTATAGAACACAATTAACATACAAAAATGTCCCAAGGTGCTTTCTGGAGATTATAATCAGAAAAAAATGAAGCGGTTAGGAGTGAAGAGTAAAGCCTTGGTCAATGAGGTAGGTTTTTAAAGAGGGTCCTAAAGAAGGCGAGGGAGAAGTTGGGGAGGGAATTCCAGAAAGTGGAGCCTTCTTGTCTAAAACAGTCGTCATTGGTAAGACGAAGGGCGAAGGGATGCACAGTGGACCAGAGTCTGAGGAGTGGATAGTTTGGCAGGGGCTAATGGGAGCATTTAAGAGAATGGGAGGGATGAGGCTAAGTAGGAATTTAAGCATGCGGATGAGAATTTCAAATTTGTGGCAATTGGATCAGGAACCAATGTCGTTCAGCAAGCACAGGGATGCAGAATGAATGGTGGGAGATAGGTTACAGGCAGGATAAACTGTGCGGAGTTTACAGAGATTGGCAGGCACTGTGATGGAAAGGATATGCGGTCGTAAACTCAGATAGGGATTGAATAGGACACGGAGATTATGAATAGTTTGTTTAGCCTGAGGTGGTTGCCGGGGAGGAAGATAAAAAAGGTAGGGAGTTTGTGCCAAGAACCAAAGATGACGGCATCTGTCTTCCCAATGTTTAATTGACGCAAATTGCAGATCATCCCGGACTGGATGTTAGACAAACAGTCTGACAACACAAGGGGTATGGTAGTGGAGTGTTTATACTACTGGGCAGAAGCCTGGATTCGTAATTCGGAGATGTGAGTTCACATCCCACCATGGCAGTTGGGGAATTTAAATTCAGTTAGTTACATAAATCTAGAATAAAAAAAGTATCCATAATGGGCACCATGAAACTACCGCATTGTTGTAAAAACCAAACTAGTTCACTAATGTCCTTTAAGGAAGGAAACTTGCTGTCCTTACCGAGTCTGGCCTATATGTGACACCAGGCACACAGCAATGTGGCTGACTCTTAACTGTCCTGTGACGTGGCCTAACCAGCTGCTCAGTTGTCAGAGATGGCAGTAAGTGCTAGCCTTCTCCGTGACGCCCACATCCCATGAGTGAATAAATAAAAACAAAGGCAGTGAGGGAGTTGAGACAGTTGGTGGAGAGGTAGATCTGGGTGTCATCTGTGTACATATGGACCTGTCTTTAGATGATGCCCATGGGCAGTATGTAGATGAGGAAGGTGCCAAGAATAGATCCCTGGGGAACCACAGGTAGTGGCGCGGGGCTGAGAAAGAAAAACATTACCGGAGATCCTCTGGTCTCATTTTTAACTGTCCAAATAAGGACAGTCTTCCTGAGCTTGGACAATGGAGGAGAGAGATTGGAGGAAGATGGTGGGTTGACATGTCAAAGGCTGCAGAAATATTGAGGAGGGATAATGTACCACAGTCGCAGTCACCTTCCTTACTTTCTTTAGGGTTGTTTCAGTGCTGTGGCTGCATGGGAACCTGATTGAAGAGATTCTAACTCAGAACTTGGGGAAAGGTGAACATAATGTAAGAGATATGAGCAGGAGTAAACCGTCTGGCTCCAGATACCTGCTCCGCCATTCAGTATGATCATGGCTGATCATCTGGTCCAGCTCCACTTTCCTCTCTGCACCCCATAGACGGGCACGGATGTGGAAAAGAATTGAAGAGGAAAACGAGATTGGACAGTAGTTGCAATGTCAGAGGGTTAGACAGTGGTATATTAAAGCGGGGGGGGAGCGGGGTGGAAGTGATGGCAGCAGCTTTCAAAGGAAGGAGTATAGCACATGGAGAAGGAACCAGCTAGTGTCAGCTAGTATGAGACCAGGAATGGAAATTGGATGGTCAGTTTAATGTGATTGGGATGGGTCTTGTGGACCAGATGAGCTTGGAGAACGCAGGTTGGAAGCCAAGAGAGACGTGGGTTCGTGGCTAGGATGGGATGAGTGGGTGTGGGGTGAATGGTTTCTGTCGGTTACTAAGGGGTAGGGGAGGAGCAACATAGCTGAAAGAATGGTCTCCGTTTTGGTGACCAGGAAATCCATGAGCTTTTCACATTTGTTGGAGCCGAGGGTGGAGAGGGTGAGGGAAAGAGGTTTGAGGAGGCAGTTGATTGTGGAGAGGTTATCGTTGATCCAAGATGAACCTGGAGCAGTGGTTTTGGCAGAGACGAATGAGGTGGCATAGTGCTTGATGTGGTGATGGATGGCTAAACCAACTGTGCACCAGATAGACTCAAGTCTGCATCCCTTGGACTTGAGAAAGTGAAGATGAGAGCAGTGATAGAAATTGGTCAGAATGGGAGAGAATGAAGCTCGAGAACTAAAGGCAGATTAGAACCGGACAAGGAAAAAGTGAGGTATTAAGCAGAATGAAGACAATAACCAGGTAAACTGGACAGTCTAGATTTGGGCAGGCTATCTGGGAGTTTTGCACGTGTAAAATGGTCTGGTTTCTTATGACATCAGTTATTGAAATTTTTTATTGTTTTCTTCTAGCAATAAAGAAAATATTAGGGCGGCACAGTGGCGCAGTGGTTAGCACCGCAGCCTCACAGCTCCAGCAACCCGGGTTCAATTCTGGGTACTGCCTGTGTGGAGTTTGCAAGTTCTCCCTGTGACTGCGTGGGTTTCCTCCGGGTGCTCCGGTTTCCTCCCACAAGCCAAAAGACTTGCAGGTTGATAGGTTAATTGGCCATTATAAATTGCCCCTAGTATAGGTAGGTGGTAGGGAAAATATAGGGACAGGCGGGGATGTGGTAGGAATATGGAATTAGTGTAGGATTAGTATAAATGGGTGGTTGATGTTCGGCACAGACTCGGTGGGCCGAAGGGCCTGTTTCAGTGCTGTATCTCTAAACTAAACTAGACTAAGTCATCTTGAGGCACATATGGGAAGGTGCAGTCATGAGCTTTATTCATAGGTGAGACTATTTGGTGTGCTGGCATGGAATACAGAGATAGGAGATTAGGCCTTGCTGCAGGTTGAGAGGAACCCAGGGTTCTAAAGCAGCAGCCAGGCACTGAGATGAGCAGTGCTCCTTCTTCTGTTACTTATTTTCTTCTAACTGGAAAGAGAACTTTGCTTTATAGCCTGCTTTATGACGCCTGAGAAATTGTTCTCCACAGCTCCATTTTTTATTCCCTCCTGTTAGGTTTCCACTCCTTCCACAGGATTGAAGCCAGCTCTGGTCAACGTCCCAAATTACATTCTAGTTGACTGTGGTGAACTATTCCTCCTCATCCTTCTCAACCTGTTCTCAGCCTTTGACTCAGTTGACTACACCATCCTCCTCAAACGCCTATCCTGCATCATCCAGGTGGCTGTGGTGATGCTCGTCTGGTTCCATTCTTATCTATCCAGTCATAGCCAGAGAATCACCTGTAATGGCTTCTCTTTCCCCCTCCTGCATTGTTGCCTCTGGAGTTCTCCAAGGATCTATCTGTGACCCTCTTCTGTTTCTCATCTACAAGCTCTCTGTATGGGCACCAAATTAACACAGTGACTGGTTTCTTTGGGTAATAGACTCGAAGCAATCTCTATAACCCTGAAGGTTATATTACTTGCATCGATGAATCTGCTGCACTAAAAGGGAGGGGGTTTATTACAGGGAATTTAGCTTTGGGGACAATACTCTCGCCACCACTGTGGCTGCAGTGTTTACTATCCAAAGGATGCATTACAGCAACTTGCCAAGGCTTCTTCAACAGCTCATCGCAAACTTGCGACCCATACCACCTGGAAGTACAAGAACAGCAGGGGCATGGGAATGCAACCACCTGCAAGTTCCCCTCCAAGTCGCTCACTATCCTGACCTGGACATGTATTGTTATTCCTTGATCGTTGCTGGGTCAAAATCCTACAACTGCCTCCCTAACAGCACTGTGGGAGCATCCTCACCACACAGACTGCGGTTCAAGAAGGTGGCTCACCCTTTTCCAAGGGTCGTTGAGGACGGGCGATAAACGCTGGCCTTGCTAGCAATGCCCATATCATTGGAAAGAATTTTAGAAAAGACACCAGTGAAATGGACGTAAGCTGGATGCTGATGAATGTTGTCACGTTATTTGTGTGTTTGAACCTCTGATAATGTCACAGATATTTTTGAGGCTTGTACTGGTGGAATGCTTCTCTGAAGTATCACAGGGTCGATAGAAATCTCTTTTCTCTCTGGAAGAATTTCAAGCAGGTGCCAGGAAAATTCCCCATTAGCTGAGAAATAATGCTCTTCAGTTATCGGGTAAACTTTGTAACTGGCGGGAATTTTATGCCACCCCAACGAGCCAGATGGTGGCAGGGGGTTGGTGTGAAAGGGAGCGGGAGGCATTCCCGACCAGCTCCCGCCTCCACCTCCACCTCCCTTTACGTAGGGCAGGGCGCCAAAAATGGCCTACTTGCCCCAGGCCAATCTAGGCCTTTAAGTGGCTACTTAACGGCCATTTAAGGGCCTTCGCCTGCCTCCGAGCAGATTTTGTGTGTGGCAAGTGGGCGTCCTGGAGCCGGGAAAAGCTGCCTGGAAGAAGCAGGTGCCTGATGAGCAGGGCCCGTCCCGCTTACTGAACCACCCCCAAGACCCAACACGCCCCCCCCCCCCCCCCCAAACAACCACCCATGCCTCGTCGGGGCATGGCTGATCACCCCCGGCGAGACAAGGGGCGGCACAGTGGCGCAGTGGTTAGCACCGCAGCCTCACAGCTCCAGCGACCCGGGTTCAATTCTGGGTACTGCCTGTGTGGAGTTTGCAAGTTCTCCCTGTGTCTGCGTGGGTTTCCTCCGGGTGCTCTGGTTTCCTCCCACATGCCAAAGACTTGCAGGTTGATAGGTAAATTGGCCATTATAAATTGCCCCTAGTATAGGTAGGTGGTAGGGAAATATAGGGACAGGTGGGGATGTGGTAGAAATATGGAATTAGCGTAGGATTAGTATAAATGGGTGGTTGATGGTCGGCACAGACTCGGTGGGCCGAAGGGCCTGTTTCAGTGCTGTATCTCTAAATAAAAAAATAAAAAAATAAATAAACCAAAACTTACCAAGGTATCCGGTCTTCATGCTGGGCTGTAGTCTCAGCCGTGGCCTCCGCTCCCGGCCCTCTGATTGGCCGGCAACTCTTATTAGGCGGTGCTTGCTACCTCAAGCGGGTGTAAGTCCTGCCTCAGAGCAATTAAAGCCCGGGGACCCGTAAAATACGGAATGGAGCCCCAGGCGAGGCGGAAGCGGGTTTGCCACCGACTTTTACGTTGGAGGCCGGCTCCCGTCCACCCACTGTAAAATCCAGCCCATTGACGTTAAAAATGTACTTGTGCATCTCATTTCAGAAGTCCTCCCAGAGTCCTATTCACTTCTCTTTCCATTTTTTCTTCTCTATTTATTTTGATTGTTTTCTTAATTCGACATTTTTAAAAATAGAAAATAAATCCCGTGTATGTCTGCTCTTTCAACTTGAGATCCATGCAAATAAAATTCAACACTTAAAGGGCTTAAAAAAAATTCCAAAGGCTGCGTATACTTATTAGCAGTGTATCAAATAAGTAATCTTCAGATTACTAGAAAAGATCGGATGTCCACCAAAGCTACTAAGTATCATCACCTCATTCCATGACAATATGAAAGGCACAATTCAACATAGCGGCGCCTCATCAGACCCCTTTCCAATCCTGAGTGGCGTGAAACAGGGCTGTGTTCTCGCACCCACACTTTTTGGGATCATCTTCTCCCTGCTGCTCTCACATACGTTCAAGACTTCATAAGAGGAATTTTCCTCCACACAAGATTAGATGGCAGGTTGTTTAACCTTGCCTGTCAAAGACCAAAGTACGGAAAGTCCTCATCAGGGAACTCCTCTTTGCTGACGATGCTGCTTTAACATCTCACACTGAAGAGTGTCTGCAGAGACTCATCGACAGGATTGCGGCTGCCTGCAATGAATTTGGCCTAATTATCAGCCTCAAGAAAACGAACATCATGGGACAGGACGTCAGAAATGCTCCATCCATCAACATCGGCCACCATGCTCTGGAAGTGGTTCAAGAGTTCACCTACCTCGGCTTAACTATCACCAGTAACCTGTCTCTCGATGCAGAAATCAACAAGCGCATGGGAAAGGCTTCCACTGCTATGTCCAGACTGGCCAAGAGAGTGTGGGAAAATGGCACACTGACACAGAACACAAATGTCTGAGTGTATCAAGCCTGTGTCATCAGTACCTTGCTCTACGACAGCGAGGCCTGGACAACATATGTCAGCCAAGAGTGACGTCTCAATTCATTCCATCTTCGCTGCCTCTGGAGAATCTTTGGCATCAGGTAGCAGGACCGTATCTCCAACACACAAGTCCTCGAGGCGGCCAACATCCCCAGCTTATACACCCTACTGAGCCAGCAGCGCTTGAGATGGCTTGGCCATGTGAGCCGCATGGAAGATGGCAGGATCCCCAGGGACACATTGTACAGTGAGCTCGTCACTGGTACCAGACTCACCGGCCGTCCATGTCTCCGCTTTAAAGACGTCTGCAAACGCGACATGAAGTCCTGTGACATTAATCACAAGTCATGAGAGTCAGTTGCCAGTGATCGCCAGAGCTGGCGGGAAGCCATAAAGGCTGGGCTAAAGTGTGGCGAGTCAAAGAGACTTAGCAGTTGTCAGGAAAAAAGACAAAAGCGCAAGGGGAGAGCCAACTACGAAACAGCCCTGACAACCAATTTTATCTGCAGCACCTGTGGAAGAGCCTGTCACTCTAGAATTGGCCTTTATAGCCACTCCAGGCGCTGCTTCACAAACCACTGACCACCTCCAGGCGCTTACGGGAAACATACCAAAGGTGACACAAGACCGCCTTGGGGGTTCCGCTCCGGATTTTCTGTTAGGGTTTACTCCTTTAGCCTTGGTCCTTCCCGAGACGCCCACATGGCAGTGGGGTTGTTAGGGCCCCTGCTCAGGGATGCTGGTGGGAGGAGGTGGAGGGAAGGGGTTGCGAGGGGGAGCTGGGAAGGGGTGGCGGAAAGGGGTGCAGGTAATAAAACATTTCATCAGCTCCCACCATTGTCTTCTAGTCATTTGAACGCTGGTGGAGTACCTTCATTAGTTGGTTAGTAGTAATGCACTTAAGAAAGGACCTCATTAGGTTAATCGGGCTCTCGGTGAACCTGTTCACTTCCATCTGCATTGTCTTCGTCAACAAGTGGATCGCCAGCCTGGCAAGCAGGCCAGTCCACAGCCTGCACGGTCTCCTCTATATCAGCCTCCCCCAGTGTACAGCATGGAAGGAGACCTTGCCTTTGTTGTACCTGACTTCGTTCAGGTACTCTGATGCGGCTCGAAGCGCATCTGCAGCGCAATGTCGGTGAGTACCGCGATCGGCTCCTCTCTACAGCACCGCGGTATCCATGCGTATTACTGTGATTTTAATAATAAAACATAGCAGTGCTCTTTGGGGAAGCAATTCTAATCAAGCAATTACGATTTGGCAGTTGGATGAGTTTCGTTATCATTGTTAGGGATGGGAAATGAGCTAACGGGTTTGCTTTGACATGAGTGTCCTTTTGTCCTTGTGCACATAGATAAACAAACCAAAAATCAACTTATTCCGTTAACTCATTCCAATGAAACAGTAGATTTTTGTTTTTCACAGTCAATGCAACATTCCAATAAAAACATCTAATTTCTGACTGCAGTCTTACCAACTCCTGATAAAACACATCACGGGAATATTTCTTGAATGGAGTCCTCAACAGATGCTGTATGCCAAAAATGCAGGCTGAAAGCTTCGCTTACGAGTTTTAATATCGACCCTGAGTCCTGGAATAAGCTTGCCCAGGATTGCTGCACCTGGTGTGGTGTGGCCTGCTTCGAAAGCAAGTGCATATCAGAGGTAGAGAGAAAACGCAAGGAGAGGATCAGCCCAAGCCAGCAGCTCGTCCAAACTGAAATAGTCTGCGGCATCGTGCCCTATTTGCAGCAGAACCTTCTGGGTGCAGAGCGACCTACGTACCCACTGGAACCCTACCAAACACCCCAGATGCTGGATATGGTCACCTTCACCTTGAAGGACGCACGACATACCAAAATTGACTAATACTTCCCAAAGTATCGTCGCCTCTGACTTAAGTGCCATTGTTTAAGGCTCTCTTTCTGTTTTTAATCTCTTTGGCAAAGCCTCTGATGTGAAGACTTGGGCTAAGAAATTGGTTAATGAACAGACTTGGTGTCCAGCACTGAATGTCAGTGTTTGACCAATTCCAGCTGTCCCTTTGCTGTGCTAATGGTACACACTCATTTATAAAGCTGATGAAACTCTCAGGCTTGGAGTGCCAGGTGCCGGTAGGTATTACTTGGAGACCGGGCATGAGACCACACCCCTGGTATATTTGAGGTTTGATACCTACCATTCCTGGGTTGTAAAGAGGCAAGATGTTGCTGTTCAAGCTTTACACTTCCAATTGGTGGAACAACTTTGTTTGTTTATATGGTATGTGTTCACTTTGTGTTCATCAAGAATGTGGCAGTGCACAGAGCCACTTTATAGTGAGTTGTTGAGCTCATCGTGCTGCGAATAAGTGATTCCTGGTAAAGGCCTGCTGTCTGACCCAAACCCGACTGGATCCGACGACATGTGCCTGGGTCGGGTCGAGTTGAACTTCCGGGTCCGGCATTCGGGCTGGTTGGGTCGGACACGCTCTATCACAGGTAAGTGGCTCCACTGTTAATGTAATTTTTTGACTAGGAAGATTGGTTTTGTTATTTTAAACTTGTGTAGATCAGCAACAAAGTGAAAAACGGAAGGTAAGTTAACTGAAGGTCAGGCCGGGTGTTGGAAAAAAAAAAAGAAGGAACACCTACTTGATCTCAGCTGTGCATTGGTCAGACCACACCTAGATGCTATACCCAGTTCCGGTCACAGAGACGGAAAAGAAGACAGTTGAGCCAATGAGGCAATGCAGAGAAGAACTACAAGACTATCCCTAACATTAGCGGAAAGACTGATAATTGGGCTTTTCAATGTGCAACTGAGAACTTATCTTGTATAGGTATATACGATAAATTTGCATATATAGCGCTTTTCATGATCTCAGAATTTGCTGTAGCACTTTAGCTTCAATTAAGTACTTCTGAAATATAGCCACTGTTGTGTAGGAAATGTGGCAGTCAATTTGTACACAGCAGAATCCCACATTACAGCAGTATGATGACGACCAGATTTTTTTTTGGGTATGATTAAGGGATAAATAATGGCCTGGACACTGGGGAAAGCTTCCTTGTTTTATTTGAAATAGTACTGTAGAATCATTTAGGTCCACCTGAGAGGGAAGACGGGGCCTCAGTTTCACGTTTCATCCAAAAGATGACACCTCCAACAGTGCGGCACTCCCTCAGTACTGTACTGAAATGTCAGGCTATATTCTGTGCTCGAGTCTCAGAAGTGGGACTTGAACCCACAACCTTCTGACCCAAAAGCAAGACTGTTGAGACTGAGCCAAAGCTGATAACTTCTTATTCTAATGCATAATTAACAGCATAGTAAAGAACATTGTTCCGAGCACATGATCCAGATTTAAGCTAGTGAAAGTCAAATCTTGGTCTGATTTGGGAAATTATTCTATACAAATATTGATCAACATAGAGGGCTGGATTTTGTAGTTGCGGTGGCAGGCGTGGAATATGGCGGTCATCTCACATGCGGCCACGCTGCCATGACACAACAGCTGGCCACTTACTATAATGATGGTGGCTGCCCGCACCAAAATCACGTGGCGAGGACTGCATTGGTGACGTCATGAATGGCATCACCTGATGCAGGAGCAGATACTGGCACCATCTTTAAAAGCCTGCCAGCCCTGTAAACATTGTATCCAAATGCAGTGTTTTCCCCTTTCTCCCCCTGCCCCCCAATCCATCAAACAATGTAGAGTTGATCCCTTTCCCACCTCGGTGCCACCAGCTTCTCATGGACGGGAAAGTGAGTACAGCATGTCGAGCTCAAGATTGGAAACTGCTAGTAAGATCGCGGTCAATTACATTCAAATGGATACGTACCATATTTAAAGGAGGGTGCCGTTGCAGAGCGGCAGAGGTGCTGCCACGCAGCTTCACCGCGCCTGGGAAGATTGGGACCTGCAATCCCGACGTCTGGTTCCATGGTGGCCGCGGCCGCTGCAGCTCTGATTCTCAGCCCCCCCTACCTGCCACAAAACCTGCTGTCGGGAGGAGAACAATATCCAGCCCATAGAATGGATATCATCATACAGCTGCATTTAACAAGCAGTTAAATTCTGTGGCGGGGCCTGGAGGGTCTCTGGATGGATAAGCAGAGATTGTCCTTCCAATTCTGTATCATCTGGTTTGTGATATTTGTTATCCTGAGGCCAAATGTTCATTGCACATATATGCTTCAAAGTTGGTCACAGCAAGTGTTAATCCAGGGCTGGCTATTGGGAAGTATGCTCATCTTTCTGTGGCCTGGGATCAAGAATGTGCATTGCAGTTGAGTATACTGGGGCCTGCTTAAGATGGTTTCC
Source organism: Heterodontus francisci (assembly GCF_036365525.1). Lineage (NCBI taxonomy): Eukaryota > Metazoa > Chordata > Chondrichthyes > Heterodontiformes > Heterodontidae > Heterodontus > Heterodontus francisci. The sequence continues at coordinate 17,187,393 of NC_090412.1, read as the reverse complement.
TTACTCGAGGTGATTTATTTATTTAATTTTATCTTATTTAGAGATACAGCACTGAAACAGGCCCTTCGGCCCACCGAGTCTGTGCCGACCATGAACCACCCATTTATACTAATCCAACATTAATCCCATATTTCTACCACATCCCACCTTCCCTCAATTCTCCTATCACCTACCTATACTAGGGGCAATTTACATTGGCTAATTTACCTATCAACCTGCAAGTCTTTGGCTGTGGGAGGAAACTGGAGCACCCGGCGGAAACCCACGCGGTCACAGGGAGAACTTGCAAACTCCGCACAAGCAGTACCCAGAATCGAACCCGGGTCGCTGGAGCTGTGAGGCCGCGGTGCTAAACACTGCGCCACTGTGCCATGTACAGGTATCTTGGCTGACACAAAATACCTAATTATTGGCGATGAGCAAGATGATGGACTTGCTTAACAGTGTTTTTAGTAAAGATTAAATATGGGAAAAAGTAGTTGACTTCACTTGCTGTGCTGAATGCATAGGGTCTTAAGCTGCTTTTATATTAGGCAAGACGTGTGCTGGCAACATCAATTCCCGATGTTCTGGTTTTGCTCAGCCGACTGCAACACCAAGGTAAACCAGCTGAATTTGCTAAAGTGGCTGCCATTTAAAAAAAAAAATCTTCCAATACCCAGACATTTGGAACTGCAGGCAAGCATGAGTTGAGTGTTTTGAGAGTAATACAAAAACAGTTTTAAAATCTATTCCATTTTTGTTTGGCACCTGACTGTATTGGATACGACAGTGAATGTGTTTCCTACAAACTAATCTAATGAATCCCCCTACCAGACCTTTTCAGGGGTTGCAAAATGATTTGCTTTACTTCGCCTTTTTGCACTTTGCTGTAGTTATTTTCCCCCCATCTTAATGAATACGTGGTGGCCATTAATACTGTTGTGTAGTGACCCTTTTTAATACTTTGTCAAGAAAGTCCCAGAGCAGCTGTCCCCAAATGGAGACTGACAATCTCCATACACACTGTCCTCATCTCACTTAGTTTTCCCCCTGCCACTGCTCCTACTTAGCAGGCCAAAGGCCTGTGATTCCCATTCCTAAAATGGAGGAATCCAGTTTCTTGTCCTGATACTGTCTTTAAGTGGAAAAGCACCTTTAAAGGCCCATGGAAATAGGTCTCCACTGTGGTCTGTTTTCTGGAGACCAGGCCCCTTTTAGTACTGCTGAATGCAGGAGTGCCATGCTACTGTCAATAGCTCTCTGTTAATGCAAAATTGTCACAATATGAAGCCTTGTTCATCAGAGTTATAGTAATTTGAAGTCTATCGTACAATTTGCTTTTTATATGGAAAAGTATAACCAATGGAATATTGTATTTTGTTTGTGCATCTGTCTCCAGGTTAAGATGTTGGGCATGCAAAGAGAAATGCCCTTGTGTTGAATTGGCTGATTTCAAGCAGAGCAGCAATGAGCTTGCTCTAATTGATTTAAGTACGGGTTAGGGAGGGGAAAAGCCTGCACCCTATCACAGTCCAGTAACCAATACTGGAAATGCACAGATGTTTGGGCTGTGAGTCTACTGTGGTTGCCTGCTGCCACTCTGTCAAAGTTCACAAATGAATAATATCCATGTGAGTAATGCGCCAAAGGATGTCCAATTCCTATGGAATTGCATGCCAGCAAAGTATCTGCAAATTCAGGAAGAAGAGAGGAGGTGGGAAAATCACCAAGAAAGGTACTGTTGGAACTCCAAGTAGACTATATGGCACACGCTATATGTTGCTCTGCAGTTACCTTAGGGTAAATTATTTAGTGAGTAAGGTGAATGTTTGTTGTGTCTAGTACAGCAAATCTTGTATGAGTGTGGTAATTTTTCCACACTTGCATTACACATTTGGCAGTGCTTGAGAAACCATTCAACAAGAAGTCTTGCACAGATGACAATGTATATCACTTGCAGTTTGAATCTTGTTAAAAGTCCTGCCACAGGTTCTTCTAATGACTCCGTGGATAAATGTATTGTGTGAAGAATGCCTTTGGTTTGATCTCTCATCTGTGTTAAGCTACTTGATCTCAGCCAGAATATGGGAGCTAAAATAATGTTGCGAGGTTGGAAAGGGAGTGCTCAGCCAAGGTTTATGCACTTGATTGCTGCCCAATGGCTCGAACGCCATCACCAAAGCCACATTCTCTGATTATTCATTTCTCTGATTATTCATTCATTCATTTGTTTATGGTTCTTTGTGTGTGAAATGGCTGCCTACGTAACAGGCGTGACTATACTTCAAAAGTAGTTAGTTATGAAGGGCTTTAGGATGTCCTGAGGACACATGAACATATGAACAATGATGGGCAGGTAAAGACCCTCTGATTCTTTCCAGCATGTCCCACACAACTGTGATACCTTGTGAATCACAATGTATACATTCTACCTACCTGAAATGTGAAAAGTGCTGAACAAATACAAATTCATTGTTTTCTCCTTTCTTGCTCAGAAGTTTGTGTGGATGTTGGGAAAATATTAACATGTCCAATTGTACTAATCTCAGAAAAGAGTCGAGGAGGAAAATTGGGTATGGGAAGCGGTTACTGTTTGAAACAGATGTGAGAGACGAGTTTGGGGGAGAGGAGTGTAATATGTATTGTTTCATGCCAAGTTCTAATTTTGTCTGATTAGAGACTTAGCCTGGTTATCCCCTGCACTATTGGCTATTTAGCTTTTTATGCGTCTGAGAAAGCTATTGTTTTAAAATTATTCTTGATCCATCTTACAGGTTATTTTTCCATCCCAAAACAGATAAGCTTGACGACTCGGCAGAATTCTCTGAATCTCGTGTTTTGGGATTCTCGTGAGATTTGGCTCTGAATTATTCAGCTACACATGAAAATGGTGTCCACTGAGGTCATCTGAACTCCACAATCACATCAAAAGGTGTGTCAAATAAGTGATCGTTCTAATTATACTTCATTGGGATTTCTCTGGATGTTGGCCAGCTGCTCCCTTGCTAGTATGCCTGCTCTGCTCATTTATCACCATGTCTCTGTGTTTTCTTTTGATCTCTGTTTAGTCTCTTCCTCTCCTTTTGCCTTTATCCCTTTTTTGTATCTCAGCTGCATCCTCCATTGTGCAAGACTGCCTTTAGCATGACTCTTACGTAATTCAAAGCTAATGCTTCCAAGATTGCCTCAGTTTGCTTCTCTGGCTGGGACTTTCTGACTATTAATCGTAATGATTGGCAATCACTAGCATTGGGATTGGGAATTTTCTGAACTGCAGTCCTGGGATGTGCCAGGAATGCTGAAGGGAAAATCCCAGCACCAATTTCTACATATAAGGAATTACAAAAATAAATTCGAACCAATTTATTTTCCTTTTATTAAAATATCTTCTTTTGTTTTATTTTTCAATTTCTTGTCAAAACTTCACCTATTGGTCCAAGCCTTTGCTCATTTCTCCTAACTCGCTACATATGCCCAGTGTTTATTGTTATTCCTCTGTGAAGTGCCTTTGAATATTTATCTACGTCAAAGGTACTGTGTTAATATAATTGTTAGATGATACAGTTTTGAACAATAAAAATTTGGGAACATAAAGCAAAATGTCTAACCACTAAAATAGATAAGTAAACAGTGATATTTAAAAGTTTCTGCCTTTTAATCTTTTTATAAATGTTTGGTTTCAAATAAACACTGGAAACATTAAAATGGAAAATGAAGTCGCCAATTATTGGGTCTCCCAATAATTATAGACAGTGAGTATATTTGGGGCTATATCTTGCAACTTGATTATTTGCTCCAACTCCATTTACATCCCTACACTTTTTTTTTTAACCAGTTCTTCCAATTAACCACGTTGTAAAAGGAAAATTTGCTTGTGATCGAGAGATTCTCTCAAATGATCTCCACTTGCAGTACAGTTGTGATCAGAGTGCCCAGAGAGGTCTTTTAGTTTTATGTAAGCAGCATGTGACACATCCCTTTTTGTTGGCATTTTTATCCCTGTGTTTGCAGTCTCATTGACATTTCCTGCTCCAAGTGAACCCATGCAAATTTGAAAGTGGCTGGCAAAACAAAATGTGAAAACAAATAGCCTGAACTATTTGCTGAGTTTTGCAAACCGAACAGGGAGGAGTTAACCTTTAGAACACGTTTTAATTTTTTTTTAAATGCCAAAAGAGCCACAGTGTTAGAAATTAAAACAAATATGTCACTGCCAAGCATGAAATCTGACTTCAGGAGAACAGAAAATGCTGGAAATATTCAGTCAGCATCTGTGGAGGAAACAGATGAGTTAATGTTTCAGATGTAATCTGTATCAGGAATATGATTGATATTCTTCTACTCCTGATACTGACAGTACATCTCCAATAAGCTACTCTGAGCAGTATTAACCTTGAATTTTTATTATGTGGAAGATGCTGGTTAAATTCTGATATTGTAAAACGCAACTTGGGTTGAATAACACAGCATACATGATAATTAGTTGTGCTGTGCAACGTGTATTTGTTTTAAGAATTACTTTGACTTCTTGATAAATATGCATTCTTTGGAACTTCGACATATCAATGTGAATCAATCTATTGAGTTAAATGAATCTACTAATTAGGACTTGTCAATAACTATATTCAAAAACAATTTGTTGCATTAATGAAACAGTTTGTCTTTTAGCAACCTCAAATGTAATCTGCAAAACATAGTCTTGCAAACATCAGTCTCAATTTTATCAAGCCAGACTCCTGTTTTTTAACTGCTCCTGCTATTCTGATTTTGTAGTACAGTATCCTGTATTCCACCGACTTCTTGCTCACTTGAAGAAAATCAAAGAAATAGTGAACATCCAGACAGATCATTTATAAGACTAACACAATGAGGAGTTTTGATTGTCATTGCCAGTGAGAGTTCAACTTGTACAGTTTATCATTGTCATCTGAATTCTTGAGGTAGGCCACTGCCTCATATTCAAACTGTCTAAAGCTCTAGTCAGACTACAGCTTGAGTACTTTGCCCAGTTCTAGTCACTGAAACACGAGGGAGGAATTCAAGCCCCAGAGGTGGTTTGAAGAAGAGCCATGAGGCTCTTCCAATGTCAAAGAAGAATGTGAAAATATTGAGCTTTTCAGTTTTGAGGTGACTGAGAGATGATCTTATAGCAGTGTATATGAGAATAAGTAGTGGGGAATAGGCAGATCTGGAAAACCATTTCAAACGGAAATGTGTTTCTCTACACAGTAGTAAAAGGCAAACTTAGGGTTAATGTGAGATTGTTTTTCTACACGAAGACTGACTAATACATGGAATGGACTTCTGGGTGGAATAACTGAGGCAAAAACCCTGGAATTGTTTAAGAAGTAGTTAAATGATGTGATGAGGGATTTCTGAAAAGCATTTGGTTCATTCCGTCAAATTACTCGCACCTGTACTGCATCCTGGTACTCAAAGCACTCCCACCCTACTCAAAAGTTTGGAACGCCAGATATTGTAATCTAACTGTACTGCTGGGTGCTTTTCAAATCAAGGACAACAATTTCACGCACTCATCATTGTATTTTACTAAAATCCTAGTGTTAACTCTGCTTCTATAAGCTTGCAATATACTCGCTGAGCTCCACCGAGTATGAGCATCTTCTGTAAGTTGTAGAGAAGTACCAAGGATACATCACTGGACATGTGGTTTGTATTCCACAATTGGACTGATTTGGATATATCATAATGCTGAAATCACACTGTACTCTTGGTGCCAGTGCATCACTGAGATATTTGTTGTGGTCAGAAATGTAATGCAAGACACTGCCATTCCTGACCTGATGTGAGTCACATTGCCTGTAAGAGATTGGCACATGTTGGTTTTCTGACTCTAAGCCATCTGGTGCAAATCCTGCCTTTTTTATTTGCTTTGGCAATGCAGGTGGCTGTCGCCTTTTCTTCTCACTGGTTTCCCTGATGACTCCTTTTTTATTGTTCAATTGGCAGAGGATACAGTGATAGAGCATGCAATTGTAAAGCTTTCCCACACTGTTCTGAGATACATGCAGAAATTGTTGCTGGGTTTTTCTCAGTTGCACTTTTACACAAAAAAAACACTTCCAATAAAGTGACAGCGTAAGTCACAAGTTGTAACATCTGGTTTGCCGCCATACCACAACTTGGTATTTAACTCACATGATGATTGAATAAGAATGCAGTATGATACTTGGCATAACCGATGTAATTAAACCACTTTGAGTTTTTGGACCCAGATGTGGTTTGATGATTAATTTCCTGACTGTCAGACACTGTTCGTGCAGCAGTCTTTGCCCTTGAAATGCCCAGGCTAGTTTCTGCTGAATTCTGTGATTATTCAGAGATTGTTAATGATCCAGATATTTATTCACAAGCTGTCAAATGCAAGCAAAAATTCAAAGGTTGAGCTTTTCAATGGTTTAACTGGTTGAGGCAGCAAGTCGCTGAGAATCACAGACCAGGAAGGTCCCAGTGTCTGATTCCAAGTTGGTGCAAGTTGGCTGATATTGGCTAGGCTGGTGGGTATGCTTGTACAATTGACTACCATACCCATGAGTTGGAGAGATTTGCGGGTTTCCCACTTCTGATTGCTTCCCCTGCTGCAAGTTCAGTGCAGACTGTATTGGCTTGGCTGTCATGTTTGAGTCCTGCTGGCACTCATTGTCAGTCGCCACTAGGGTGGGGTACTGAAGACTGACCAACACCTGTGTACCTGTACCTCAGCAAGTAGTCAATAAAGTGAGAGGAACAACTATTTAACAATGAGTTGAACTGTCTGTAAAATCACAGTCAGGACAAGTAGCAGAATGGATAGCTAGCTGGCTGCAAGGCAGAAAGCAGCAGTAAAGGCTAGTTATTCAGAATGGCAGAAAATAGGGTCCCACAAGGATCAGTGCTGGGACCACTCTTAACAATTGAAATCAACAATTTAGACTTTGGAATCCAGAAACACAATTTCTAAACTTATTCCCAAAAGGACTAGTTGAGGTAAATAGTGTAGGAAGCTAGATCAGCACATGTATGAGAAGGGAATCGAGGGTTATGCTGTTAGTTCAATGCAGAACAATGGGAGGAGGCTTGATTGGAACACAAGTGCCAGCATGGATTGGTTGGACTGAATGGCCAGTTTCCGTACAGCGAAGAATCATGCACCAGTGATGAACACATCAAACCAAACAAATCTAGTTTGGTAGTCTGATGGCCCAGTGCATGGGTGTGTCAGTACATTGCACCTCAACATAAAACAGTAGTTTACATTCAACAACCTAATGTTACTGTCTTCTTTTTTGGCCTCCTTTTCTCGAGAGACAATGGATAAGCGCCTGGAGGTGGTCAGTGGTTTGTGAAGCAGCGCCTGGAGTGGCTATAAAGGCCAATTCTAGAGTGACAGGCTCTTCCACAGGTGCAGCAGAGAAATTTGTTTGTCGGGGCTGTTACACAGTTGGCTCTCCCCTTTCGCCTCTGTCTTTTTTTTCCTGCCAACTACTAAGTCTCTTTGACTCGCCACACTTCAGCCCCGTCTTTATGGCTGCCCGCCAGCTCTGGCGAACGCTGGCAACTGACTCCCACGACTTGTGATCAGTGTCACAGGATTTCATGTCGCGTTTTCAGCCGTCTTTAAAGCGGAGACATGGACAGCCGGTGGGTCTGATATCAGTGGCGAGCTCGCTGTACAATGTGTCTTTGGGGATCCTGCCATCTTCCATGCGGCTCACATGGCCAAGCCATCTCGAGCGCCGCTGACTCAGTAGTGTGTACAAGCTGGGTACGTTGGCCGCCTCGAGGACTTCTGTGTTGGAGATGCGGTCCTGCCACCTGATGCCAAGTATTCTCCGGAGGCAGCGAAGATGGAATGAATTGAGACGTCGCTCTTGGCTGACATACGTTGTCCAGGCCTCGCTGCCATAGAGCAAGGTACTGAGGACACAGGCTTGATACACTCGGACTTTTGTGTTCCATGTCAGCGCACCATTTTTCCACACTCTCTTGGCCAGTCTGGACATAGCAGTGGAAGCCTTTCCCATGCGCTTGTTGTTTTCTGCATCTAGAGACAGGTTACTGGTGATAGTTGAGCCTAGGTAGGTGAACTCTTGAACCACTTCCAGAGCGTGGTCGCCAATATTGATGGATGGAGCATTTCTGACGTCCTGCCCCATGATGTTGGTTTTCTTGAGGCTGATGGTTAGGCCAAATTCATTGCAGGCAGCCGCAAACCTGTCGATGAGACTCTGCAGGCACTCTTCAGTGTGAGATGTTAAAGCAGCATCGTCAGCAAAGAGGAGTTCCCTGATGAGGACTTTCCGTACTTTGGACTTCGCTCTTAGACGGGCAAGGTTGAACAACCTGCCCCCTGATCTTGTGTGAAGGAAAATTCCTTCTTCAGAGGACTTGAACGCATGTGAAAGCAGCAGGGAGAAGAAAATCCCAAAGAGTGTGGGTGCGAGAACACAGCCCTGTTTCACGCCACTCAGGATAGGAAAGGGCTCTGATGAGGAGCCACCATGTTGAATTGTGCCTTTCATATTGTCATGGAATGAGATGATGATACTTAGTAGCTTTGGTGGGCATCCAATCTTTTCTAGTAGTCTGAAGAGACCACGTCTGCTGACGAGGTCAGGGTTGGGGCCGACCATGACTCATGGCCCTCCTGCCTTGGGCGCTATGGCGTTGGAAGGATGAATGAGAACGGGCAGAGACTGCTTGAGTTGTGTACCTATCATAACCTCTGCATCACCAACTCGTTCTTTCACACTAAACCTGGTCATCAGGTTTCTTGGAGGCACCCAAGATCGTGTCGTTGGCACCAGCTGGACCTCATTGTCACAAGGCGAGCCGCCTTAAGCAGTGTTCAAATCACACGCAGCTTCCACAGTGCGGACTGCGACACCGACCACTCCCTGGTGTGCAGCAAGGTTAGACTCAGACCAAAGAAGTTGCATCATTCCAAGCAAAAGGGCCACCCGCGCATCAACACGAGCAGAATTTCTCACCCACAGCTGCTACAAAAATTTCTAAATTCACTTGTAACAGCCCTTCAAAACACTCCCACAGGGGGTGCTGAGACCAAGTGGGCCCACATCAGAGACGCCATCTACGAATCAGCTTTGACCACCTACGGCAAGAGTGCGAAGAGAAATGCAGACTGGTTTCAATCTCATAATGAAGAGCTGGAACCTGTCATAGCCGCAAAGCGCATTGCACTGTTGAACTACAAGAAAGCCCCCAGCGATTTAACATCCGCAGCACTTAAAGCAGCCAGAAGCACTGCACAAAGAACAGCCAGGCGCTGCGCAAACGACTACTGGCAACACCTATGCAGTCATATTCAGCTGGCCTCAGACACCGGAAACATCAGAGGAATGTGTGATGGCATTAAGACAGCTCTTGGGCCAACCATCAAGAAGATCGCCCCCCCTCAAATCGAAATCAGGGGACATAATCACTGACCAACACAAACAAATGGACCGCTGGGTTGAGCACTACCTAGAACTGTACTCCAGGGAGAATGTTGTCACTGAGACTGCCCTCAATGCAGCCCAGCCTCTACCAGTCATGGATGAGCTGGACATACAACCAACCAAATCGGAACTCAGTGATGCCATTGATTCTCTAGCCAGCGGAAAAGCCCCTGGGAAGGACAGCATTACCCCTGAAATAATCAAGAGTGCCAAGCCTGCTATACTCTCAGCACTACATGAACTGATTTGCCTGTGCTGGGACGAGGGAGCAGTACCCCAAGACATGCGCGATGCCAATATCATCACCCTCTATAAAAACAAAGGTGACCGCGGTGACTGCAACAACTACTGTGGAATCTCCCTGCTCAGCATAGTGGGGAAAGTCTTTGCTCGAGTTGCTCTAAACAGACTCCAGAAGCTGGCCGAGCGTGCTTACCCTGAGGCACAGTGTGGCTTTCGTGCAGAGAGATCGACCGTTGACATGCTGTTCTCCCTTCGTCAGATACAGGAGAAATGCCGTGAACAACAGATGCCCCTCTACATTGCTTTCATTGAATGTTACTGTAAGGAATAGTTAAGTTATAATATAAATGGCGTTACCTGTATCTTGAGTTTTGTGTCCTTTCTGCAAATTGGGGATACAGTGAAACTGCAATCTTTTATTCTACAAGTGGAAAAGCTGAAAATTAGGAACCTAGAATCCGGCTAAATCGCAAGGGTAAATTAAGACAATTGCACAATGCTTGGTAGCTTTTTTGTTTTATTAAACTTATTTTCCTTTCAAATAACAAAGACATTATAAGTCATTTTCAACAAATTGTAATGCAAAATGAATACTTTGAAAACATGCTGGTTTAGCAATACATTTCTACATTTCATTGAAGAGATCTTTTAACAACCGCATACTGGTGTAACACCTTGAAGCACCACCATATGGTGTATGGCAGTACGGTTCGATTTTTTTTTTTCCCCATTCCCCATGCTTCCGTTTGCCAAATTTAGCTATGATTCTCTGGCCGATTGTTTCACCGCAGGGGTAGAAAACCTCGGAGAAACTGCACAAGCCTGCCTAGTGGCCAACTCGAGTGGTGTTGGGAGCAAATCCATTTACAACCCGAAATACTGAAGTGGGTGGTGGAGAAACGCACATGAAGTAAATTTATTGCCATCTAACTCTGCCTAATTGTCCTTGTGCATCTCTTGATGCTACATAGAAAATACATAATATCCAACTGACAACTACAACAAAACAGTTTGTCTCTAGGATTAATGATGCAAAATATGCTGATTCGAAATGGTAGTGTTTTGGTTACACTATTTACATTTTTCAGTATTCTGAAGATACTATTAGGAATATGGGTAAATAACTGAGCATATAAGATGTAATTATCCATAACCATATGCAGCTTTTTTTCAAAGAAATATTGAAGAGAAGGAATCAAAGGCATTTTCAAAATTTGTGATGCACTATTCAGTGTCAGAGTACAGAATTGGCCCTTGTATTACATATGTCTTTCTCCTACTTCCTGCTGCACCATACATTGGATAAAAGCAATGATGACTGCGAGAGCAGAGTTAAAGCTTTTGACGTCTGGACTGTGTGTTTCCACCTCTGCGCCCTCTTTTCTTACTTTGCTTTGGACGTCTCTTTAATTTTTTAATACATTCTCTCTTTTTGTTTGGATCATTCTGAATTCTGTAACAGAAAAAAAAAATTGACATTGGAGATTGTACATTCCACATTTGGTGCTTGTATTCAAGAAGTGATTGTGATCTCTTGAGAAGAGTTTGTGGAAATTTTCATAATTTTAAAGGTGTATGAGCGCAATATGAAAAGCAGAATTTTTCACTGTCAACCCTCAACGAATTTTTATGGAAAAGCCTTGCAGTGATGTACTTTCAGCCCATTTTTCTCTCTTTGCATTCCATGATTCCCCCTTCCAATCCGGAGGGTGAGAGGTTACCTAAATCACCAAACCTCCTCCCCAAATATTCGAAATTGAGTCTAATCCTCAAATCTGCACTGTATTAGCTTCAGTGTTTCTGGATTAGGATGGAGAAAAATCATTAGCATGGTTTCTGCTATGAATTTTGCATCTAGTAGCCTTTTCTGGATAGTGTGTCGGTGTATGTGGATTTTGGGTGAGGACAAGATTGTGCTTGCTTGTGGTGCTACCGCAGTTGAATAATGTGTTTATGCTCATTGTCTAAAGGTCATATGTGATGAATGGCAAAGCAGGGGACAACTGCTGGCACTGGAGGACTGTTGCACTCCAGCATGAGTCAGTGCCTCCGGGGAGAAATAGGAGAGAAGTTGGAAACAAAGGTAGCTGAGTCACAGATTTCAACAGCTGCAAACGGCACTTTTCCATGATCAACTCAGAGAAGCTGTGCTGTCTGCAGGACTAGACTGCTCTTTTCCTTTTATAATCAAGAAAGTTGTACCTCATTACATGGGAGGGGAAATTTTCTGAAGGAGTGCTCAAGGCATATGGGGTCTTGCCTACAGGAAGCATCTCAGGAAATCATATGCTCCTCAAGGTCTCCTGCCCATCAAACTTGAGATTTTGGGGATCACGCTCTCAACATTCACCCCCAGCTACTGCGTATGGAGCAAATTTACTGCGGAAAATCTGTCTTGGGCAACTTCCAAAATAGAAAGGAATTAACCACCATTGATTCACTGCTGAAATATGGGCAAAGTTGACAAAAGCAGAAGAGAAGCTATGCTGTGGGTGAAACATTAAACCAAAAATGCAACAGCTACTCATCCAGCAACTGGTGACATTTCCTCAATGAAGGTAGTGAATATAATGTCATTGCTGGCATTCAAACTGGGATCCAATGGATGCAAGACCAGTGCACAACTACTAAAGCTGCTGGATTGCTTCAAATCGTGTTCTAATTTTTTTCCAGATCAGTCAGTAACATTATTTCCTGAATGCTGCATGAGCTGAGTGATTCCTAAAGACGCACATGGCCTGTCTGGGGGCTTATCTTTCACCGTGATCACTTATATGTGAATATATATCTTTGGGTTTTGGAGCTGAGAAACCTGTCTTGTAATTCATTAACACACACAAAAAATTTTCATCGTATCAAATTTGAAAATGTTCGTGATGCACCAAGGAACTTATACCCTCCCAAAATCTGCAGCCATTAAACATGGGAAAAAAACTTCAAAATGGCCTTTTTAAAAACAAGTATATGTCTCCACATAGCATAATTCCTCTAATTTGAGATTGGACATTCTCTCTCCTCCCCATCGCTTAGCAGACTACTTTAAAGAAAAAGATAAAATATATATTTATATCACATCCTTAAGATGTCCCAAAGTGTTTCAGGACCACTGAATTATTTGGAAGTATAATAACTGATATGCTGGAAAATTGATGGCCAATTTTCAGCCAAGACTCCACAAAAAATAATTGACCGCTGTTTTTTGGGATATGGTTGGTTGAGCAATGCATGTTGTCTAGGACACTAGCATAACTAGCAGCTTTTGCAGTTTTGAATGGGACCTCTCATCTGAAATATGGCACATTTTGACTATGCATAACTTCCTCAGTAAATCACTGAATCTTCAGCTAGCTTATTTTAAAAACTGAAGAGTAAATGTACATTCTAAAACACTAAGTTATATGTGAATAGCACACAGTACGAAATACGTTCTTCAAGGTGCCAGTTCAAAATCTTATTTCCAGACATCCTGTTTAGATATAGATGCAAAAGCTGCCTTCCCTTTTACCATTCTGAAGGGATCATACTCTCCATCACTCTTCAGTCACCCGCTCCACTTCCCATGACTCCTTTCCATTGAAGAGATGAAACATCTGCCTCTTCACCTCCAAAGGCAGAGTTTTTTAATGCCAACAAGAGGGAAAGGCAGGGGAACCAAAATCAGGGCTCTTTGGACAGCGATAGAGATCGAGAATATGATGAAACAAAAAAAGAGGGTGTATGATGTATGGCAGGTGAATTTTTAGAGTGAGAACCAGGCAAAATGCACTAAATTGAGAAGGGAAGTGGAGAGGAAGGTAAGACTGGCATCTCAAAGCCTTTCCAATTCTGATGAAAGGTCATCGACCTGACATGTTAACTGTGGAGACAGAAACAGTGTTGCTTCCTGACCTGGATTTTCTGTTTTTATTTCAGACTGCCAGCATCTGGGGAACAGTAAGGTAGGGATAATGTTACTGGACTATTAATCCAGAGGCCGAGACTAATACTTTGGAGACATGAGTTCAATATGAGTGCCATAGCAGCCATAAAAAAACTGGAATACAAATGCTAGTCTCATTTAATAATAATCATGAAACTACTGGATTCTTGTAAAAAAAAAAAAATCTGTTCCACTGGTATTCTTTTCAGGGGAGAAAATCTGCCACCCTTACCCAGTCAGGCTTACACATGTCTCCAGATCCGCAGCAATGTGGCTAACTCTAAATTGCCCTCTGAAATGGCCTAGCAAGCCACTCTGCTGTATTAAACTGCTACAGAAAAAAAGCACTATGTGTGTGTGTGCTTACACCACATGGATTACAGCCGTTCAAAAAGACACCACCACATTCTTGAGGGCAATTAGGGATGACTGCGATGCTCACATTCCAAGAATAAATTTTTAAAAATCTGCTTTTGCACAGTTGGATTTGTGTGGTTTTCTTTAATGTCCACAGAGTGGCACTGTTTAGTCAAAGTCCAGTTTGTGCCAGCATTTGTGAAGGGTTTGTTTACACTTTTGGTTTTAGTAAGTGTTCTGAAGGGTTACTACCATACTGACTCTGTCAGCCTGAGTGCCTCCTTGTATTTCACTGAAAACAGCTCGTGTAAACAATTGTGTCTGTCACAATTTAGGGATGCGCTGGTCCCACTTTGTCTAGCTTTAGGAATAGAACTGCACAGTGCATCAAGGGGCAAGGTTGAGGACAGGCTGGCTCTGCATGCAGACAATGAACTTGTACCTAGCCCAGATGGCTAGTGTGCATGTCACTTTAAGTTATACCACAGTAGAGCAAGCTTCACTCCTTAAAATGTTTTACCAGTTTCAATGTGTACATATCAAAATCCTGAAAGAGGTTTGTGCTGTAGAGAAGAAAGACCATCAGCAATGTGGAGGTAGAAAAACTTAGAAAAAGCGGCAACATATTTTTCTATTTTTTTTTAACCCGTTTACGGATGGACAGTGAGATTTAATTTTCTTGGTGTGTGCTGTGTGATACTTGCACGTGATGTCATTATGAAGAAAATGATGCACACTCCTCTGCTTCTGTTCCCTTCTCAAACAAGTGTTTACTAAACACAAAACGCTGTTCCCTTTTTATGTTATTTTTTCCCCAATACTTTGGAGTAATTTTAATGAGTACCACACACACACACACACACGCACACACACCCCAAGGTGGGCAGGAGAGGGTCAAATGGCTTGCAGGGTGTGGGCTTAAATTGGTAAAAATGTGAAACCTGACCCCAGCCCATTGTGAACTTCCAGGTTTAGGGTCAGCTGAGTAACCCGTTCTGGAGAGGCGGGTCACTGATTGATTATAATATATTTCATAGTTCCCGGGGCTCAGCAAAACCAGGAGCTGAAGGGAGGTGAGAACTGCTGAATCCAGCAGGCAAGAGCATCTTCCAGCACTGTTTGTGGGCCAGGAGGAGCCAGGGGTGTTTTCCTCCTGCCCTATCTCTCCAGCAAATCTTCTGTGACAATATCTGTCTGCAGGTGACTGGCTGACCATCTTCCCTCATGATCTCTTCCCCGCTCCCCCACAGCTCTTCTCTCTTCCCCCATGGTCTCCCAGCCTTCAATGTGGCCAGCAGTTAGGCAGGAAATTAAAGTAAACAATTTTGATGAGGCCTTGTCGTTTAAATTCATCAGGACCTCTGTCTTCCCAGTAAATCTCAGTTTCCTGAGTGCTGACACGTGTCCCTGCTACTCTCTTTCCCTCCCCCCCCCCACCCCCACCTCCATATAAATATCTGGGCCTAAGACACTGGTCCATTGATATTAAGATGGCTGTGCCTTGCTTCATAAGTTTTGTGTTAAATGAATTTGAAATAATTTTTCATAAAACATTGGCATACCCCTCAGGGAGATTTGACAATGTGGTAATGAGCCATCCGCGCAAATCAGAAAAGTGGCAAGTTTAATCCAAGTTTCTGTGAGTTAGCTGATCTCCGTTTGGATATTATTTGGCTCTGCAATGATGCTAATCTTCTGTGGTATGAATTGTAGTATTAATGGCAGACTAACTCTGGAGTAAAGTGGATTGAAACCCGAATCTCAAGGGACTCTGTTTTTATTCTGCTGCTACTTTGGGCCACAAAACTGGATTCAGGCTGCATTTACTCTAACGATTTAAAATCCGCTTTTAAAATTCACTTGTTCCCGATCGGTAGCAAGGGTAGGTAACTGCATGCATGTGAATGTCAAGCTGAGGACTGATCACTTTGGTTGCAATGCATATGGGAAACCCTAAACCACACCCACACAATCCATGGCAGATGCATAGTGGAGCATTTAAAAATTCTCCAGCATGCAGCTGTGGTCACCCACAACAGACCATGGAACATGTAATGACTCATTGCCCAATTCACAAATATGAAAGAGGCATCACTCCACTACTCCTGATACAGTTATCTGGTTTAATCACCTGAATATAATAAAGTTGTTGCTCTACATTGACATCAGCCACACAATGTAGTCATAGTGAGTGGTCAAATAACTTGCTGCAGTCACTATTTAGACTCTCACATTAGAAATGGCTGTGTTCAACATACTGGAGTGCTTCTTGCATCTGCCTTGAGTGCTAGAAGGAGTAAAGTGTTACAGCACTCTCGAAAGAAGTATTTTTAAAATGGTTATATGCAAGTGTGGCTAGCTTAATGAATGTGATATTTTTTAACCAAGATCTTAAAATCTGTTTTCAGATTACTTAAGTTGGTTTTATGTGCGTATTTTAGGAATTTCTGGAATTGCACACTGTGGGTGGTTTACATGAGATTCAAACATAGAAGTAGACCACATTGGAGAAAAAAACATGTTGCAGTAATTAAAAGGTTTTAAATACAAAAAGGAAAGTGTTAAGAACGTGATTCTTTTTTGTTAAAATATTTCTCAAGGAATTTATGGTTCAGCTGAATAAATGTTGGACCAGGGTATTTTTTTAAAAAAAAGAAGCCATCAAGAGGACTGAGGGAGCCGGATTGGCAACAGTGTTGCTGTTCGTCACCTGGCTCAGGTTAGGCTGAGAGCGGAAACCCTGGTAACGGGCAGAAAAGTGACAAGCGCCCCTTTGATTGGACAAGTCCAGTAGTACCAGAGGGCATCTGGATTGGCAGAAAAAACTATCAAGCTTTCTGGTTGTCAATTTGTGCGTGTGTGCGGCTATACCTTCTGGAAGGAGATAAAATCAAGTCTGAAGAAAAAGTCAAGGAAGAGAAGACCACAACCCAACTAACTTTCCTGCAATTCCCTAAAAGATTCTGTGAAGTCCACTGTGTCAATTTGATCTTGTTTCCTGTATTTGAGAAAGGCCTGCTAAATTACTTTTCAACGCCACCTGAAGAGAACTATTCTGGAAGATTCCAGTGATCTGTCTGTGTGTGCTTGGAGGTTGGAGTGTGTGCCAGTTCGGTGCAGCGTGTCTCATCTATTATTTCTTTTCAGGGGTGGGCAAGTGATCTTGCCTGAGTGTTTTTTTTTGTCTGTAATAGAGCTCTGATCTACAAATCGCTTTCTTTGTATGTGTGTGTGGACTAAAGTAAAAAGGGACTTTTTGCTTAAGGCAGAAAGGGGACTTTTTAAAAATTTAATGTTGGATTTAAAAAACGTTGATCTGTGTGATATTGTTTTTACTTCATTACTAGTTAACTTGTTTTATAATAAACTGTTAATTTTGTTGTTCAGTAAAAAAAAAAATCTGGTTAGTATGTTCTATTCCAGGGAAAAATAATATATCTGACTGTTTCAATAAGTGGGAAAATTTTTTAAAATATGTTGTGACCTGTGGAGAAGTGGGACCAATCGTGCACTCCTACCGCTTCAGGCTTAACAAAAGCATTTGGCCTATTCAATTCCTCCTCCCGCAATCTCATGGCTCAGGTTAGTGCTGGGGCCCCGACTGACAACATTATTAATCACGTACTGCACCCTGTACCCTCTCGAGTCAGGAATCTAGCCATTTCCTGTGTATTTTGTTACATGTTGAGTGTAATAATTATAATATACAATGATTGCCCAAAAACATGTTTATTTACCAAAATAATTCTGATTGTAATGTTCATAATCAAGCAGCCAAATTGAGAATTAATGATTTGTTTACATTATAAATTCAGCTGTGTACAATGCGAGATGCAGGATGTTTGTTCTACTTGCTCTTATCCACGCTTTATATAAAAAAAAATTTATGCATGGACTTGCACAAATCAGGGAAAACAAAATCCCTTTTAGTAGACTTGGAAAATAACCTAATGTTTTGGTAAGCCTTTCAGTGCTGTTTTTGCTTCTTCAAAGGAACGTATGCAAGATTACCAAACAAAACCTGATCTGAATTGAGATGAATGTCATTAATAAGATGTCTGAAAATGCCCGTCCTCTCATTGAAGAAATATTCTGTGAAGGTTGACTTAAAATGGGTTTAAACCCTACCTGCCTGGCAGGTTTCTGTATGGATGTGCTAGTCCAGTGATTTATGGTATTAGACTCGTAACACAGTGATTGAGAGCTTGGTAGTTTAAATCCCATTTTGGCAAGTTGAGTTGAATTCAATAAATCTGGTAATTTGAGTTGGCACTAGAAAAATGACCATAAAGACTGCTGACTAGTAAAAACCAAACCAGTTCACGAAGGTGCTTCAGGGAAGGGGATGATTCTGGCACATGTGACTCCAGTTCAGATTGTAATTTTGCATGAACTTCTGAAGAACTTTAAAAAGGAAGTCATGAAATAAATCAGCTGAAAGCAGGCCAACTTTTTTGTTTAAAAGTTGCATGTCAAATGGCTTGGAGAATCATAAAACGGTCACAGCGTAGAAGAAGACCATATGGCCTGTCTTGTCTGTGCCAGCTCTCTGCAAAAGTACTCAGCTCATCCCATTTGCCCTGCCTTGCAAATTTTTTCTTTTAAGGTAATTATCCAATTCCCCTTTGAAAGCCATGATTGAATCTGCCTTCACCACATTCTCTCAGGCAGTGCATTCCAGATCCTAACCACTTGCTGCGTTTATAAAAAAAAATAACAGCCTTTTCCCCATGTCACCTTTTTGGTTTTTTTTGCCATACCCCTTTTAAATCGGTGTCCTCTGATTCTCAACCCTTCCGCCAACAGGAATGTTTTTAAAAGGCTTGTCTGTACACATAAATAAGGGAAATCTGAGTATGAAATTACTGTATTTAGCAGTAGTTTTCATCTATCAAAACTGCACACACATGGGCCAATGTGAGCGATGGGTTAGCATGCCCTACCTAGATAGGGTGGATGTGATAGTGAATCCGATACAAAGATATGAACATACAAATTAGGAGCAGGAGTAGGCCACTAAGCCCCTTGAGCCTGCTCCGCCATTCAGTACGTTCATAGCTGAACTGATTACTCCACATTTCCACCTACCCTTGATAACCTTTCACCCACTTGCTTATCAAGAATCTATCTACCTCTGCCTTAAAAATAGTCAAAGACTCTGCTTCCACCGCCTGTTGAGGAGAATTCCAAAGACTCACGACCCTCTGAGAAAAAATTTCTCCTCATGTCTGTCTGTCTTAAATGGGCAGCACTTATTTTTAAACAGTGACCCCCTAGTTCTATATTTTCCCACAAGGGGAAACATCCTTTGCACATCCACCCTGTTGAGGCCCCTCAAGATCGTATATGTTTCTTTCAAGTCACCTCCTACTGTTCTAAATTCCAGCAGATACAAGCCTAACCTGTCCGATCGTTCCTCGTAAGACAGCCTGCTCATTCCAGGTATTAGTCTAGTAAACCTTCTCTGTACTGTCTCCAACGCATTTCCATCCTTCCTTAAATAAGGAGGCCAGTACTGTACACAGTACTCCAGATGTGATCTCACCAATGCCCTATACAGCTGAAGCATAACCTCCCTACTTTTGTATTCAATTCCCCTCACGATAAATGATAACATTCTATTAGCTTTCCTAATTACGTGCGGTACCTGCATACTAACCTTTCGCGATTCATGCACTAGGATACCCAGATCCCTCTGCATCTCAGAGCTCTGCAATCTCTCATCATTTAGATAATATGTTTCTTCTTTATTCTTTCTGCCAAAGTGGACGATTTCCCACTTTCCCACATTATAGTCCATTTGCCAGCTCTTTGCCCACTCACCTAACCTATCTATGTCCCTTTGTAGCCTCCTTATGTCCTCTTCACAAGTTACTTTCCTACCTATCTTTGTGTCATCAGCAAATTTAGCAACCATATCTTCAGTCCCTTCATCTCAGTCATTTATATAAATTGTAAAGGTTCGAGGCCCTAGCCCAAATCCCTGCATCACACCACTCGTTACATATTGTCAACCAGAAAATAACCCATTTATGCCTACTCTCTGTTTCCTGTTAGCTAGTCAAACTTCTATCCATACCAATATGTTACCGCCTACACCATGAGCTTTTATTTTCTGCAGTAACCTTTGATGTGGCGCCTTATCAAATGCTTTCTGGAAATCTAAGTACAGCACATCCACCGGTTCCCCTTTATCCACAGCACATGTAACTCCTTCAAAGAGCTCCAATAAGTTGGTTAAACATGATTTCCCTTTCACAAAATCATGTTGACTCTGCCTGATTACCTTGAATTTTTCTAAATGCCCCGCTGTAACGTCTTTAATAATAGCTTCTAACATTTTCCCTGTGACAGATGTAAAGCTAACTGGCCTGTAGTTTCCTGCTTTCTGTCTCCCTCTCTTTTTGAATAAAGGTGTTACATTCACTCTTTTCCAATCTAGCAGAACCTTCCCCGAATCTAGGGAACTTTGGAACATTAAAACTAACGCATCAACTATCTGAATCCGTTCTGCCTGTCCCTGTATTATGAAGGACCTGCGATTAGGTGGCAGGGTAGTAATCTTCAATGCTTGCATCCTGTGCAATGAGACACATCACTGCAAATATTTTAGTGTAAGATTCCACTTGCACTACAAATATTGTGTTGGTGCAAAGCTAGTTATGGTGTAAATGCAGCCTGAATTTCAGAGTCCTACAACTTAGGAACAGGAGTAGGCCATTCATCCCCTCGTGCCTGCTCTGCCATTCAATTAAAGACACAGTTGATGTGTTCCTCAACTCCATTTACCTGTCTTTGCTCCCTATCCCTGTATACCCCTACATAACTATCGATTTCAGTCTTGAAAGCTTCAATTGTACCAGCGTCCAGAGCCTTTTGAGGGAGAGTGTTTCAGACTTGCATCCTTTGTGTGCAAAAAAAGTGCTTCCTGATTTCACTCCTGAATAGCCTTGCTCTACTTTTAAGATTATGCCCCCCCCCACCATGTTCTTGACTACCCCCATCAAAGGAAATTGTGCAGATATAGAGAAACTATCAAATTATTTTAACATTTTTAGCATCTTGATCTGGTCACCCCTCAATCTTCTACACTCAAGCCAAATTTATGCAATCTTTCCTTATTAGTTTAACCCCTTATGTCCCTCTAAGGAAGAGGGAGTCTTTCTGCTTTGATTTGGAGCCACATTGGGCCCCAGCTCCCTTGTTGCACTGTACAATTTTAGAGTTGCTGTAATGCAATCAGCGTGTAGTGCCAATGCATTCTAAATTGTACAATACTTTTCACCATTCAAAATAGAATGGCTATACTAGCAGGAACAGTCCTTTTTAAGTGGGCTTCAATTGTTATTGAGTTGAATTAAACTGAAGTCTCAATGTTTTATCTGATAAATGTCCTGTGGCAAACCAAACATGAAAGTTTTGTACTGACCTTTCCCAGCACTTTTGTAGTCTCTTGCCCTGCATCAGTTCTGGAGCTAGACAAACCTCTGTTTCGGCATTTTCCTGCTGCACAGTTAATCTGAAGATGAAGAGAACAGTTGTTGTAGTTTAATGTTTGTGTACTGTCACATGCATTCACAGGACAAGTTATTACATAGAAAATAGAGCACAGAAACCGGTCATTTGGCCCAGCCAGTTCATGCCTGTGTTGATGCTCCACTCAGGTCTCCTCCCATGCTTCCTCCTGTAACTCTTCTCAGTATAGCCCTCCATTCCCTTTCCCCCCCATACTTATCTAGCTTTCCCTTAAATGCATCTCAACTACTTTATGTGGTTGTGAGTTATAGATTCTCACCACTCTCTGGGTAAAGAAGTTTCTTTAAATTCCATTTGATTTCTTGGTGACCATCTTTATTGATTGCCGCTAACTTTGATCTTCTCCACAAGTGGGAAGCACTTGCTCGTGTCCTGAGCTACTTGAGGCTTAAGAGTTTTCAACGTCAATGATCCATTTAAGAGGAGGCTAGATAAGTACCCGAGGAGAAAGGATTAGAACGATATGCAGATAGGGTGATATGGAGACGCGTGGTGGGTAATATGAAGAGAAATGCATTTGCAGAGCGAAAATCATGGATTTGTAGGTACCTGTCCCATTATGCTGTTGGATTGTGCAATTCAAACCATTTGACTGAAAACTGGTTTTAAAATAATTATTGGCAAACACTTCAGTGTAAGTGCTTAAACTTGTGTATCCATGTGAAGAGTATGTGAATGGAGCATTTTATTGCTGTGCATGAGTTGGATACTTT
Source organism: Heterodontus francisci (assembly GCF_036365525.1). Taxonomy (NCBI): domain Eukaryota; kingdom Metazoa; phylum Chordata; class Chondrichthyes; order Heterodontiformes; family Heterodontidae; genus Heterodontus; species Heterodontus francisci. The sequence goes on along the minus strand of NC_090412.1, from coordinate 17,165,185 downwards.
TTAACAGATTTTCTCATTATATGCCAAAAGACCTCCTCAGGCTTTACAATCTTTAGTTCACAAAGCAAGTTAGAAACTGATAATCTATTTTTTATAATGAGTTAGTCTCTAATTCAATCCTTGCCAAATACACAACTCCAATTTAAGATTCTTTTTTTAAAATGGCAATTAACTTGTATCATCATGGTTACACTGAACAAAGGTTATTTAACTAAATTTCAATCATTAACTTTTTATGTACATATTATTTATTCTGTAACTGCTCACTGGGTATATTTCCATTTTCGGTACTACTTTAGACTGAGATGAGAAATTTGAGAAGCCTTGACTTTACAAGGGTCACAATTAGTCAAGACTGGAAATCAAGTTCTTCCTGTGGGAGTTTGCAAGTTCTTCCTGTGATCGCGTGGGTTTTCGCCGGGTGCTCTGGTTTCCTCCCACTGCCAAAGACTTGCAGATGATGGGTAAATTGGCCATTGTAAATTGCCCCCAGTGTAGATAGGTGGTAGGGAATATGGGATTACTGTAGGGTTAGTATAAATGGGTGGTTCTTGGTTGGCACAGACTCGGTGGGCCGAAGGGCCTGTTTCAGTGCTGTATCTCTAAATAAAAATAAATATACCCGAACGACTGTGAATCCTAATCGCTGAATAGACACATAGGGAGGAATTTTAACACCCACCCCTTCCCCACCCTCAGCAATCAGCAAATGTTTGAAATCTGAACCCAACACAAACAGGACTACTATAAATTTAAACTTTGAAAGGATTTGCAGCATCTGATTAACCCACTTTGGAGAGGCCAGTCCATCATTGTAATATGTAAATGAGGCTCTATTGCTCAGATTTTGGCGCCATTTGAATTTAACACTGGAGGATCGTGTTTTCCCAGACTCTGGCAAACCCGGCAGCTGAAGGGAATTGGGAGCGGCAGCCAGCAGGTAAGTGCTTTATAGAGCATTGCTTGTGGGCCAGGAGGAGCAGGAGTGTTGGGCAGGAAACGGAGTAAAGCAACTGTAATGTGGTCCCGGCATTTCCGGATTTCCCCAACCTTGGCAAACATGCATCCCTGCTCCCTCCCCATTTCTCCATAAATATTGGGGCTATAGTCTCTAGTTCTAAGTTTTGTACTCTTGAAACTTCTTGGGGCAGTCCCATCCTGGAGCTAGTGGATTCTGCAATTTTCCCCTCCTCATGCATTGGTTTTCCCTATTTCCCCCTTAGTAAGTTTGACCAGGAGGGCAACAACTAAAGGATGACTCTATAACTGGATACATCAAAAACATCTTTCAAGTCCCCTGCCCTGCCCCAAATATAATTAATAACGTGTTGGGTCGTTGAGCCTTTAGTTTGGTCAGCATGAAATGTCCTGTCCTCTGCATTCTCTGTAAGTTAATAAAATTTATGGGATCCTGGGCTTTATAAATGAAGCACTGAGTACAAAAGCCCGGAAGATATGCTAACCTAGATAAAACACTAGTTTGGCCCCAGCTCAAGTATTGTGTCCAATTCCAGGCACCACACTTTAGGAAGGATGCAAAGGCTTTGGAGAGGTTACAGAAGAGATTTACTAAAATGGTTTCAAGAATGAGGAATTACAGTTGTGTGGATAGACTGGTGAAACTGGAATCATGCTCCTTAGAATCAAAGGATAAGAGTAGATTTGATAAGTTTTTTAAATCATAAAGGGTTTAGATAAAATAAATAAAAGGAAATTATTTCCAGTAACCAGAGCATGTGGATTTAAGATGATTGGCAAAAGGACCAGAGGCAACTTGAGAAAAAACCTTTTTTTACACAGAGTGGTTAGGATTTGGAATGCGATACCTGATAGGATGGTGATACAGATTCAATAGCAGCCTTCAAAATGGAATTGGAGACTTGAGGGAGAAAAAATGGTAGGGGTATGGGGAAAGAGAGAGGAATGGGACTAATTAGCTCTTCAAAAGAGTCGGGACCAGCTTGGTGACCAATAGCCTCCCGCGCGGTATGAGTCTATGATTCTATGAAGTTTTTGTTTTACTGGAAATTAGCATCCATTGTGAAGCAGGAAATATCTGGGCACACTTAAGATTATTTTTTATTGATTTTTCTTTTTAACGTCGCATGATTCCCTTGCTCAGTGTGGACATAGTATGTGCTTTTTTTTGAATGGTGTGTTGCCAGACAGGAATTCAGTGGAAACCAAGAAAGAATGATGCCAAAAAATAGACAGCACTGTGGGAACCTAGTGAGTTCAGAGGAAGTAAGAGCAGGAGAAAATGTGAGAAAATGTGTACGGTTGACTAAACGTGCCAGTGACAGGTTCAGGCAGGTAATATAGTTTAATTCTTACCTAATTCAGTGTTGCTTGCTGTGGAACTGCCAGTGACGCATTTAATCCTGGCACCTGCAGAAATCTGTCCTATTTAAATGTGGGAAAGTTATAACCACTAACTTGCCAGACTTCTCCAACTCTCAGGCCAACACAGCTACTTATTTTGCCTGGTGAGCAGCAAGGCACCATCAGAAGAAATGTGATTTTTAAAATAAAAGAACTTGCATTTATACGGCGGATTCCACGTACCCGGACATCCCAAAGTGCTTCAGAGCTAATAAATGCCCAATGAGCTGAATGATCAGTGAATCTATTTTGGTGGTATAGGTTGAGTGATAAATCTTCATAAAGAAAAGAAGGAACTTGCATTTTATATCGTGCTTTTCACAATCTCAGAAGTGCTTTTAAAGCTATTTTTAAAGTGTAATCACTATTGAAATGTAGGGAACTGAGACAGCAGTAAGAGTTGCAGGAAGAGAAAGCTTCCAAATGATAATACTGGTACAGTTTTTTTTTTAAACTATGCATACCGTTGGATGAAAGCAATACTTTGCCCTACCCTGCTCGCTCTTTACATAGTGGCATTGGTGCAATATCTCATCTGAAAGATGGCACTTCCAACAATGCAGCACTTTCTCAGTAATGTGCTGAAGTATCAGCCTAAATGATATGCTCAAGTTCTGGAAAAGGGCTTGAACTTTCATAGTCCTGACTCAAAGGTGCAACCATCAAGCCACGTTGATATTGCATGTATAAATGTAAAGTATTCCCTTCATTCAAATATCTACTTAATTCTGGCACGTTGTTTGTTGCTATGTTTGGGAAGCTTTTTCTGCAGTTGGTTCCTGCATGCTCAATGGAGAGATGGTAGAAACAGATATCGTGGAGGGTGGAGCAAGCTACAATCGTCTCTAATGGAGTCTCTATCCAAGGTCAGGGGTTTGTCTCAGCCAGCTGATGACCTGACAACGTTAGGGTATTCAGAACATTTAGGGATACACTTTTTGCCATGTGCTGAAGTAACAAGGGAAACCAGCTTGTTGCTTGTGCCTACTTTTTTGCTAAAACTAGTAAACCGTGGAAGAAAATACCCTTGTGTGTTCAATAAATGTCAAATATTGGGAAACAAATATGCAAATTGTACATCCATTTGGAATTCTAAAGAGGTAATCGAAGTCCGGGTTTTTTTTCTTTAATCAGGACCATTTAAGTGCATATATAAAACTAAACCATTTTAATTAAATGTAGATTCATACTAAGATCCAATTGTGTATTAAATAACATGTAAACCATCTTCTAGAAAAGGAGGTTTACAAGACGTTTATGTATTAAAGAACCTGGCAATTTTCTCCCTTCTTCCATCTCTTGGAGGCACTAACAGGCGTACAGCCCCATAGATGCACCATTTACTACCTCATCTAAGTGGCCATTATTGATGTGACCATTGACAATGGCAGGCCATTTGATCACAAGATCATCACAATAAAGCAGAATTGTCAGCCCTGTCCAAGTGATGGAAATACGCAGCAGGTCAGGCGGCATCTGTGGAGAGAGAAACAGAGTTGATGTTTCAGGTTAAAAACCTTTCTGTTTCTCTGCTGTGTATTTCCAGCATTTTCAGTTTGTATTTCAGATTTCCAGCATCTGCAGTATTTTGCTTTTGTCCAATTGATATCTGTACTTCATGTGTCAGCCATGGCTCAGTGGTAGAACTCTCTCCTGTGAGTCAGAAGGTTGCTGCATTGTCGGAGGTGCCGCCTTTTGGATGAGATGTTAAACTGAAGCCCTGCCCGCCCCCTTGGATGGGTGTACTGATCCTGTGGCACTACTTGAAGAGCAGGGGAGTGCCCTGGTCAGCATTTATCTCTCAACCAACATAATCTAGAGTAGGAAATGCTAGACTCAGCAGGTCTGATGGCATCTGTGGAGAGAAAAGCAGAGTTAACGTTTCAGGTCAGTGACCCTTCATCAGACCTGACCTGAAACGTTAACTCAGCTTCTCTCTTCACAGATGCTGCCAGACTTGTGAAGTATTTCCAGCATTTCTTGTTTTTATTTCAGATTTCCAGTATCTGGAGTATTTTGCTTTTATAATCTAAAGCAGATTGTCTGGCCATGATCACTTTGCTGCATGTGGGACTTTGCTCCGTGCAGATTAGCTTCTGCGTTTCTTACATTACTGCAATGGCTACACTTCAGGAGCATTTGATCAGCTGTAAAGTGCTTTGGGGCATCCTGAGGTTGTGAAAAATGGAAGGTTTTTCAGTCAGGAAATAATGTGTTCAAACTCCTCTGCGTAGACTTGAGCATCTAATTTGACTGACACTTAACTGACACTGAATGAGTTCTGCATTGTTGGTGCTATTTTCTGGATGAGAGGTTAAACTGACTGTTCAGATGGAGTTATGAAGTATTCCATGGTACAGTTCGAAGAAAAGCAGGGGAGTTCTCTGGGTGTCCTGGCCACGATTTGTCCAACACCATTAAAATAGATTTATTGGTCATTTATCTCATTGCCATTGACACCTTTGCAAATTTTTTGACCACTGCATTACAACAGTAGCTACATTTCAAAGTTCTTAATTGGCTGTGAAATACTTTGGGATGTCTGGAGGACATGCAAGGCCATATATTAGTGCAAGTTCTTCCTTCCTTCATACTAATTCCGTCCTTGCACAGCAGCCACAAACAAGCAGTTCTGACAGTGACCACTTCATAGTAGCCAGAAGCAGGAATCTGGCTAAATTACTTACCTGCCAGTCATTCACTTGCTCAGATATTCACTTGTTCAGAACTTAATGAATTGCAGCCCCTCAGCCAAGCTCAAGATTCTAGTCTTTGATTATTCACGCAGCCAATGTAATTAGCAGTGAATACATTTGTTTACAGTCAGTTTGCTTTTGTAAGAAATTCTCTGTACTGTTCCTAATAAATCATGGAACTGATATAGAAGGAGAGTTCGTTTGGAAACCATGTGGTTTTAGTGGAGCATCCTGTGAGTTATGGTGTAGTAATAGTTTGAAAAGTGCAGCAAAATATATAGAGACATTTAGTACTAGGATATAAGGTGATCTTTTTCTTGCGTTAACCTCAGAATTGAAGGGGAAACTTGCTTAGTGTACTGCTGTTCAATGCCTCATTTTGCTTCTCTCCATTTTAGTGGTGCTGGCACCATTTATACATACCACATAAATTTCTTTGTCTAATTTTCAGAGTACTACCACTAATATCCCTGCACATGTTGCTAAACATTGCCAAGTCTGACATTGTAATGGTCAAAGACATGGAAACATGCAAAGCAACTCTGGTATGAAATAGTCAAGCCAAATGCAATATGAATTTCAGAAAGCAGTTTGAGACCAAAGAGAGGAGATAGCTGGGCTTCCTATTGGCTGCAGTTTAAGCGCACCTAGTTTGTTACAGTTCAAAAAGGGATGGCACACTGCCTATCGAACTGTTAGAGGATTGGTAACAAACTGGTCTTCAGAAACACTAAGCATTTCTTACGTAGCTGTAATCTGAAGACAGCTATCAACATGTGCAAAGCTGTGCTTTCTCCTGGGAGGTGTGAAGTGAACAGTACATCTCAGTGCCCCTCAGTGGCATTACTCTCAAAATTGTGTGTTTTTTTTTATTCTTTCATGGGATGTGGGCGTCACTGGCAAGGCAAGCATTTGTCGCCCATCCCTAATTGCCCTTGAGAAGGTCGTGGTGAGCTGCCTTTGTGAGCCTCTGCAGTCCATCTGGTGCGACTATTCCCAAAGTGCTGTTGGGAAGGGAGTTCCAGGATTTTGATCCCACGACCGTGAAGGAATGGTGATATAGTTCCAAGTCAAGATGGTGTGTGGCTTGGAAGGGAACTTGCAGGTGGCGGTGCTTCCATGCTGCCCTTGTCCTTTTAGGTGGTAGGGATTGTGAGTTTGGAAGGTGCTGTCGAAGGAGCCTTTGAGTTGCTGCAGTGCATCTTGTAGATGGTACACACTGCTGCCACTATGTGTCGGTGGTGGAGGGAGTGAATGGTTAAGATGGTGGATGGGGTCCGATCAAGCAGACTGCTTTGTCCCGGATGGTGTTGAGCTTCTAGAGTGTTGTTGGAGTCACACTCATCCAGGCAAGTGGAGAGTATTCCATCACCTTCCAGGCTTGTGCCTTGTAGATGATGGACAGGCATCAGGGAGTCAAGAGATGAGTTACTCACCTCAGAATTCCCAGTCTCTGACCTGTTCTTGTAGCCACAGTATTTATATGGCTGGTCCAGTTCAGTTTCTGGTCATGGGTAACCCCCACCCCATCAGGATGTTGATAGTGGGGATTCAGCGATGGTAATACCATTGACTGTCATGGGGAGATGGTTAGATTCTGTCTTGTTTGAGATTGTCATTGCCCGCCACTTGTGTGGCACGAATGTCACTTGCCATTTATCAGCTCATTGTGAACCCTCGAAGTGCTGTAGAACTGCAGCACAAAGTGCTATTGGCAGATAATTCTCACAAGCTCCTCCCTGTTGGCTTGGCAAATTTATCCAGTAAATACACACTCTGATGTCAGACCAGCTTAGATTTCTGAGTTTACAGAGGCAGCATTGCGGGCATTCCATTTGAATAAGCACCCCAGGCTTTGTGAGGGTTGCCATTCCCATTCCCAATTCTCCTGCAAGCCCTGCACGTATGGATGCCAGGTGAGGAAAGGCTGAGGCTCAACTATGATGCACTTTGTGGAATGGACAACCAGTACTCTGCCAAGAGAATAATGACCATTTGAGCAACTGTCATAGAGCTATACTATACTTTAGAGATGACCGGGGATAAGGAAGGAGAAAATTGGTTAAATGTTTATTTTTGCGAAGTTAATTCTTGGTTTACATTGTCATTGTTTGCAAGCTGATGCTAGCACAAGTGATACTTACATAATTTCAGTTCTGCTGCAGTGAGTTGTTATTGGAAATATCAGAAAGTTCTTGATTATTTTCGGAGGCACAGCTTCAGCAAATTGAAAACACTGGCACCTCAGCCCAGGTAATGTCGCTGTCTCAACTAGAAGAGGAAAAAGAATTGAGAATAATTTCACAGTAGTTATATAAAAGCTGGTCAGGTTACTGTAGTTTACTTCTAATCCGAAATTAGGATTGCTTAACGAAACTCTCTGAAATCATCAGTAAAAATTAGTTCAAATTTCAGTACTCACCCACAAAGAAATGTTGAAGCAACAATAATGTAACATGAGTTGTAATCAGAAGTCTGAAATTCATTGTGTTGCAGATATTTGGCTGGCTGAAGAAAATAAGAATATAAATTTGAAATTGCACTTAAATAGGACAACAATTCCAAGTTGATTAATGGCAATGAGAGAGGACCCTGCAGCAAGTGGGAGAGAATATATTGGACGCATTGGTCAAGGCTAGTTTTGATGAGCCTTCTGTAAGGAACAGAGTCTGTGCAATATGAAGGATACAGGCAGAAAGTTCCATAGTCCATGGGGCATGACGGTTACGGGTTCTGCCACCAATGGTGAAGTGGCTGAAGAGATATGCAGTTGGCCAGAGAGGAGTGCATGCTGGAAATAGGGCTGCAGAAGATTGCAGAGGTAAGGTGGAACAACGTCTTAGATGGATCTGAAAGCCAGATTGATACACTGTGGCATAGAGTTAATAAAATGAAGACGGCAGCATTGAAAGGAATGCAGGACTTAGGATGGGAGAGAACATAAATGGAAGGGTTCTGGATGACTTGGGAGTTTGAGACCTCAGACGACAACATCACGAATGAGAATTGAGGTGAGTATTGAGAGTGAGTAGATGGAAGGAAGGAAGCTTAAGGTCGGACCACATGTTTGGTTTGATGCTTAACAGGATGGGTAAGGCTGGTACAGCCCAAATGGGCAAGCAGGAAGGGGTAGGATTGGTGCCTAAGGCAAGTTTCTGACAAGAATTGAACAAGATGACTTGCATTGAGCCAAGTTCAGCCTCATCCAGGCCTTGATGTTGGGCAAACAATTAAATCAGCACAACTGCAGTTGTGGAATTGAGGGTAGTGTCAGAGAAGTAAAGTTGGGTGCCACTAGCACATGGAAGCTGGTCCAATGTTTATGGATGATACCAAGGGGCAGCAAATAGATAAAGAAAATGAGTTATAGGTCACACCCAAAGTGACCATGGAGGTCAGGCAGTGAATCCATTGGAGGAAACGCAATGCCAATGTTAAGATAGGCAGGAATGGAATGAATACAATGTGATGTCATGCAAAAGGAGGATGATGTGATTGACTGACTGTTTGAAGCCATGAGTACGTAAACTGAGGTCGCATCACTTAGCATGTCACTGAGTGACCAGGGTGGTCTCAATGCTGTTTGGACAGAAAACAGACAAGGATTTGTATAAGGTGGGTAGGGAATTGAGTAGAAATATTATATTCAAGCACCTTAGAGTGGAAAAGAGCATCTGTTTTTCTCAGGCCTCTGAAGTACCGTGCAATGTTTTTCTACATTAAAGTTGCTATATATATTAAAATTGTAGCTGGGCAAGTTGAGCTTGAGACTTTTGCAGAGTGGAGAGATGACAACAGTTTTAAAAGGGGCATAAAATAGTCATTGAAGAAATGGTGAAGTTGATTATTAGACGTCGTTGGGCTAGGATGAGATAGTTGATCATGAGATGAGTTGGGGTGGGTCAGGGGCACAGGTGGTGGATCTCATGAGGTGATGAACCTGGGAGAAAGATAGAAGGGAAACTGCAAAAGCATCCAAGTTGGGGCAAAAGTTATGAAGGGGGTCAAGAGAGGTCAGGTACCAGTGGGACAAGATCGTTAAAGCTGGGATTGCTAATGGCCTCAGTTTTGGAGATGAAGAAATCCTTAAGTTCCTTATACAAATACAACGGAGCTTGTAAAATCACTAATTATAAGAAAACTTTTCAAAGAATTCATCTGTTGCAACATGTAGGTCTGCTGAATTATTATAACGATTACTGTACTACATGCTGGCTCTTGCATATCTCGAACGGTGCTGGTTCACTTTCTAAAAGCTCTTGGAATAAAAAGGATCGTGGTACTTCATTGACTTAAGCATTGCGCGATTAAAAAGATTGTAACAGTTTAGAAATAAGAGATCCACTCAGACAAAACTGAAATAAAAACAAGAAATGCTGGAACCACTCAGCAGGTCTGGCAGCATCTGTGGAAAGGGAAGCAGAGGTAACGTTGTAACAGACAAAACTGATTATTTATTTGGAATATTAAAAATTATCTTGTGCATATAGCTTTAGTTTTTCCAAGAATGCAATATGTCAAGTGTAAAAAAAAATTTTAACTACAGAGTAAATATCTCCTACTTACAGCTCGATGCATAAAAATGTAGTAGGAACTGACTTATCTGGAGAAATAAGATTGAAAACAGCACATCAGCGTCATGTATGCCCAGTCAGACGAGTCGAGAGGATAGCATGGAGTTGGTTCGACGCTGAACTCCTTATATACTACATTATTTATGCTTGAACTCTTGATAGGCAGCTGAATATAGTGGGTGGAAAATCACATGATTTCCTCGAAATCAAGATTGTATAAAGCTTGGCATAAAGCCAGATTTCAGTGTGAAAATTTGAAACGGTTAGCTTTGAAAACAGACTATAAACTTTCACTGTTTGTCACCGACATTTAGTGTGCTTTGTGCAGCAGAAAACCTTGTGGAAATCACCTTTATGGCTGTGGAATTGACTTAGAACAATGGTGTTGGAAATTCCATTGGGAACAGTGCCCAGACTCCTTTTTATGAAGGATAATATGAAAGGTCTATTGTGGCTTTTACGGAATTCCCCAGTCCAATAGCAACCATGGAGCATAATGTAATTTTGTGAATATAATTCATCACTCAGCTAAGGTTCAGGAAGGTTACTAAAACTAGTCAGAAAACACTTCAGTGCTCAAATGAAATAATGAATGCTTAACCTGGAAATGCTGCAGATACGCATCATGTCAGTCATTTTGTGGGGGAGGAAAAAGCGCAGAAAGGAAGAAGGGAGTAAAAGAAAAGATGGCAGGAAAGTTGGGGAGGTGGTGGCATAGTGGTATTATCACTGGAATAGTACCCAGTAATGCAGGGTATTTCTCTGGGGACATGGGTTCGAATCCCACCACTGCAGAAGGTGGAATTTGAGTTAATTAATTTTTAAAAATCTGTAATTAAAAGCTAGTCTAATGATGGCCATAAAACCATTGTCGATTGTTGTAAAAACCCATCTGGTTCACTAATGTCCTTTAGGGAAGGAAATCTGCTGTCCTTACCTGGCCTGGCCAACATGTGACTCCAGACCCACAGCAATGTGGTTAACTCTTACATGCCCTCTGAAATGGCCTAGCAAGCCACTCAGTTGTACCTAACCGCTACGAAGTCAATAAAAAGGAATGAAACCGGACGGACCACCCGTCATCGACCTAGCCACTGGTAACGCCAACGGCAAACCCAGTCCTGTCGACCCTGCAAAGTCCTCCTTACTAACATCTGGGGGCTTGTGCCAAAGTTGGGAGAACTGTCCCACAGACTAGTCAAGCAACAGCCTGACATAGTCATACCTTACAGACAATGTCCCAGACACTGCAATCACTATCCCTGGGTATGTCCTGTCCCACCGGCAGGACAGACCCAGCAGAGGTGGCGGCACAGTGGTCTACAGTAGGGAAGGAGTTGCCCTCTGAGTCCTCAACATCAACTCTGGACCCCATGAAGTCTCATGGCATCAGGTCAAACATGGGCAAGGTAACCTCCTACTGATTACCACCTACCGCCCTCTCTCAGCTGATGAGTCAGTGCTCCTCCATGTTGAACACCACTTGGAGGAAGCACTGAGGGTGGCAAGGGCACAAAATGTACTCTGGGTGGGGGACTTCAATGTCCTGACCGAGCTGGCCGAGTACTAAAGGACATAGCTGCTAGACTGGGTTTGCGGCAGGTGGTGAAGGAACCAACACGAGGGAAAAACATAACTGACCTTGTCCTCATCAATCTGCCTGCCGCAGATGCTTCTGTCCATGACAGGATTGGTAGGAGTGACCACCGCACAGTCCTTGTGGAGGCGAAGTCCCACCTTCACATTGAGGATACCGTCCATCGTGTTGTGTGGCAGTATCACGAGCTAAATGGGATAGATTTCGAACAGATCTCGCAATGCAAAACTGGGCATCCATGAGGCACTGTGGGCCATCAGCAGCAGCAGAATTGTACTCAACCACAATCTGTGCCAGTGTTGTAGTTGAGGCATATCATGGCCGGGCATATCCCCCACTCTACCATTACCATCAAGCCAGGAGACCAACCCTGGTTCAATGAAGAGTGCAGGAGGACATGCCAGGAGCAACACCAGGCATAACTCAAAATGAGGTGTCAACCTGGTGAAGCGACAACCCAGGACTACTTGCATGCCAAACTGCATAAGCAGCATGCAATAGACAACTAAGCAATCCCATAAAGAACGGATAAGATCTAAGCTCTGCAGTCCTGCCACATCCAGTCGTGAATGGTGGTGGACAATTAAACAACTAACTGGAGGAGGTGGCTCCACAAATATCCCCATCCTCATTGATGGGGGAGCCCAGCACATCAGTGCGAAAGATAAGGCTGAAGCATTTGCAGCAATCTTCAGCCAGAAGCGCCGAGTTGTTGATCCATCTCGGCCGCCTCCTGAAGTCCCCAGCATCACAGATGCCAGACTTCAGCCAATTCGATTCACTCCGCGTGATATCAAGAAATGACTGAAGGCACTGGATACTGCAAAAGCTATGGGTCCTGACAATATTCCGGCAATAGTACTGAAGACCTGTGCTCCAGAACTTGCCGCACCCCTAGCCAAGCTGTTCCAGTATAGCTACAACACTGGCATCTACCCTGCAATGTGGAAAATTGCCCAGGTATGTCCTGTACACAAAAAGCAGGACAAGTCCAACCTGGCCAATTACTGCCCCATCAGCCTACTCCCAATCATCAGTAAAGTGATGAAAGGTGTCATCAACAGTGCCATCAAGCAGCACTTGCTTAGCAATAACCTGCTCAGTGATGCTCAGTTTGGGTTCCGCCAGGGCCACTCAGCTCCTGACCTCATTACAGCCTTGGTTCAAACATGGACAAAAGAGCTGAACTCAAGGTGAGGTGAGAGTGACTGCCCTTGACATCAAGGCAGCATTTGACCGAGTATGGCATCAAGGAGCCCTAGCAAAACTGAAGTCAATGGGAATCGGGGAAAACACTGCTGGTTGGAGTCATACCGAGTGCAAAGGAAGATGGTTGTGGTTGTTGGAGGTCAATCATCTGAGCTCCAGCATATCACTGCAGGAGTTCCTCAGGGTAGTGTCCTAGGCCCAACCATCTTCAGCTGCTTCATCAATGACCTTCCTTCAATCATAAGGTCAGAAGTGGGGATGTTCGCTGATGATTGCATAATGTTCAGCACCATTCGCAACTCCTCACATACTGCAGCAGTTCGGGTAAAAATGCAGCAGGACCTGGACAATATCCAGGCTTGGGCTGATAAGTAACATTTGCACCACACAAATGCCAGGCAATGACCATCTCCAACAAGAGAGAATCTAACCATCTCCCCTTGACATTCAATGGCATTACCATCACTGAATCCCCCACTATCAACATCCTAGGGGCTACCATTGACCAGAAACTGAACTGGACCAGCCATATAAATACCATGGCTACAAGAGCAGGTCAGAGGCTAGGGATCCTGCGGCGAGTAACTCACCTCCTGACTCCCCAAAGCCTGCCCACCTTCGACAAGGCACAAATCAGGAGTGTGATGGAATACTCTCCACTTGCCTGGATGGGTGCAGCTCCAACAACACTCAAGAAGCTCGACACCATCCAGAACAAAGCAGCCCGCTTGATTGGCACCCCATCTACTAACATTCACTCCCTCCACCACCGACATACAGTGGCAGCAGTGTGTACCATCTACAAGATGCACTGCAGCAATGCACCAAGGCTCCTTAGACAGCACCTTCCAAACCCATGACCTCTACCACCTCGAAGGACAAGAGCAGCAGATTCATGGGAACATCACCACCTGCAAAGTCCCGTCCAAGTCACACACCATCCTGACTTGGAACTGTATCGCCGTTCCTTCACTGTCGCTGGGTCAACTCCTGAAACTCCCTTCCTAGCAGAACTGGGGGTGTACCTACCCCACATGGACTGCAGCAGTTCAAGAAAGCAGCTCACCACCACCTTCTCAAGGGCAATTAGGGATGGGCAATAAATGCTGGCCTGGCCAGCGGCCCCCACATCCCATGAATGAATTTTAAAAAAACTAGCAGATAAAATTCGTATCAGCGAGGCAATGAAAGAATATTAAGAGAACAGAAGAAATGTAAACCAGGCATGAAAAGGCTATGCAAGATAATGTGCGATAAAAGTGAATATATTGACTTTTAATTTTTAAAAGCATTGTTGATGCATTGGGGAGTTTTTAGATTTTAGTCGGTGAACTCAAAGCTCAGAAACTTGAACCGTGATCTTGACTGGGACAAAGGGAGGAGTTGTGGGGAATCCCAGAAATCTGGGTTTTCCTGCGTGCTGAGGGGAGGCACCGGAGGAGGCTGCAGGCCCGGAGAAAATGAAGAGCTTGCAGCCGGTCTTCCCAATGCCTGTGAAAGTCAGCTGACCAGGAGAAAACCTGGAAGGGTGATTAAAATCTGAGGCACTTGGCCTCATTATAATAATGTAATCAGATCATCCCCGGGAACAAGTTAGTTGCCCCCTCCCTCTCTCTCCACCCCCCACAATCTCACCTCTGTTAAAACTGGAAGTGGTTCGGGTCAGGTTTGAGACTTTGGCATCCCACCAGACCCAAACCCACCAGTTTTGGACGGGGGTGGAAGGTTAAAATACCCCTCTTAGTGTCCATAGCAGGTTCTGTATCTGGGGCAGTGCAAAATTTTATGATGTATTTTTATTCATTGTTTCTTCACTTAGAATTAAAATTAAAAACTTTAATGCCCTTGATGTGACTGGAAATGTTGATATCATTATGCGTGATTCTGATTGGACAACTAGACAAGTAAGGGACCCTTTACACCTCCATCCTGCACCAGGTCAGTCTGAGCTGTCCACGTCTCTCTTGAATGGAGGTCCAACCTGTTCCCATATGCCACCACCCTCCCCGGTCAACCATGGTGGTTGTGGGGGGGAGGTTGGTGGAGTCCTCAGTTTGGGGAAAAAGACATAATCGGAGTGTTAGTATGGAAGATTGCATCATCCGAACAGATGCGATGGAGACCAAGAAACTGGGCGATTGGAATAGAGTCCTTACAGGAAACTGGGTGAAGAAGTATGGTCAAGGCAGCTGTGGGAGTCAGTGGGCTTATAGTGGATATTAGTCGATAGCCTATCCCCAGAAATGGAGACAAAGATATCAAGGAGAGGAAGGCAAGAGCTGGAGATGGACCTTGTGAAGGTGAGAGTAGGGTGGAAATTGGAAGCAAAGGCAATGAACTTTTCTAGTTCAGGGTGATACAGCTCAACCATATCCATTCTATTTCCTGCACTTCGGCTTTGACTCCTCCCTCTCCCTCCCAGAGCCACAATTGGTCTCCCCGTGTCCTCACTTTCCACCCCACCAGTCTCCATCTTCAACGGATTACCCTCTGTCATTTCTGCCACCTCCAGCAAGATGCCACCATCAACTATATCATCCCTGCCTCTCCCCTTTCAGCATTCCGAAGGGCCCATTCCTTCCGCGATACTCTGTTCTACTCCTCGGTCACCCCCAGCACTCGGTTCCTTTCCATGCAAGTGCAGAAGATGCAATACCTACCCTTTTGCCTCCTCACTATCCAAGGCACCAAACATTCCCTGCAAGTGAAACAGCGATTTACTTGTACTACTTTTCAATTTAGTATAGTATGCTGTATTCACTGCCACGATGATGTCTCTTCCCTTCTATCTTGGGGAGACCAAATACATATCGGGTGACCGCTTTGTGGAAAGCTACCATTCAGTCTTCAAGCGTGACCCTGAGCTTCCAGTTGCCTGTCATTTCAGTTCTCCATCTTGCACCTACTCTGTCCGTGGCCTGCTATCGTGTTCCAATGAGGCTCCGCAAGCTCGAGGAACAGCATCTCTTTCGACTGGGTACTTTGCAGCCTTCCGAATTGAACTCAGCATTGAGCTTAATAATTTTTGATCATAACCTCTGCCCACATTTAGTTTGCGTTTCTTTGCTGATTTGTTTTTTAAAAAATCTTATCGCTCTCTTGTTTACACTGCCATTCCCACCTCCCTCTAGACCCATCTTTAGTTTCTTCACTTGTCCCATTACCACTCCCTTTGGCCTTGCACCATGAAACATTTGTCATTTAATTTCTCCTGCCCTCCACCCTATCCCAGACCTTCTCTTTTGTTGTTCTTCCCGCCCTCTCCCCTTTCACTTGCTGAATTCCTATTGCATTTCTAACTTTTCCCAGTCTGTTAAAAGGTTGCAGACCTGAAATTTTAACTCTGTTTCTCTCTCCAAAGATGCTGCCTGACCTGAGTAGTTCCAGCATTTTCTATTTTTGTTATATAAGTGGCATTACTAGATCATTGCATTTCTTTTAAATCTGGCTAATAGTATATACTCTAAAATGCAAGGTCTCGCACTCCGAGGTCGTGGAACACAAAATCAGGTTCTTGTCCTTGTGCAACTGATTGGCGGGCTATCTGATTTACAAGTGGTGACTTGGGACCAAAAAATTATGGCCATAGTATAAACATTGCTCTTAGAAACTGGGTACGCCGGAGCTCATCCGTTTAAGCAGACTTCTTAAAAGGAGATGTTAGTACTATTGGCACCATTCATTAGTGAGTTTTACCTGGTATATCTGGATTTTTCTTTTTTGATTTGTTCCTTTCCATTCTGCACCTGTACTTTTCTTGTAAGACAACAGCAAATGCAGGTATAATGACTCCAGAGACGTTTTGGCCAAACCTGTCAGTACCCTAGGATCGGCACTTGGACATGTTGGAGGAGCTCTGTCTCACTGCCTCCCCTTCGCAAGACAAGCTGCCTCAGAGTTCTGTCATCTGCTTCTCTAGTGACATGTAAACAGCATCTGGATTCAAGGCAGCTCTTCCCATGAAGGTATTGGTTACTGGAGCATGAACGCTCCATGCCACCTCATCCTTCAAACCAACCCAGGAGCCATATGCTTCATCAGACAACCTGCAGTTCACACCCAAGTGTTAGGGTAGTGAAGCTGCAAGGGATAATGCCTTCATTTGCTGTGAGGGGAGGCATCAACTGAAAAGAACTTGCAGCTTTCTTGGGATGGCAAGGTTCACTTGAGTACATAGAGACATGTTTGATACTCGTGGGTGTCAGGGCACTTCATGTCAACGCAGTGGTTTTTACAGAGATGAAAGAGTTTTCAGTCGGTTAATGCTGAAGTGGTATTTGGCATTATCAGGCACGTCACTGTCCAGGAAACAACCACCGTGCTTTCATAGTCATTTACGGCCCATCGAGTCCACGCTGGCTGTCCGCGGAGTTGTGCAGTCATTCTGAAGTCCCTGGCTCGATCCCCATAGCCCTGCAAATCTATTTCTCTCTGGTGGGCATTCAACTTCCTCTTGAAGTAATTGATCGTCTCTGCTTCCACCACCCTTGTGGGCAGCGAGTTCCAGATCATTACTACCCGCTACATAAAAAAGTTCTTCCTCATATTCCCCCTGTACTTCTTGCGCAAAGCCTTCCATCCGTGTGCCCTAGTCCTTGTACCATTTGTTAATCAGAGCAGTTTTTCCGTGTCTAACTTATCTAAGTCTGTCATAATCTTGTCTACTTCTATTACGTCTCCCCTCAGTCTGCTTCATTGTGTAAAATCTGGAGGGCCCAGCCCTGAGCTATGAGTGCAGTGTACCTGGTCTTGACAAGGTGAATGTGGAAAGGTTGTTTCCTCTTGTGAGTGAGTCCAGAGCTAGGGAGCACTGTTTGAAAATTAGGGAATGCTCTTTTAGGACAGAGAGGAGGAGAATTTTTTTCTGAGGGTTGTGCGACTTTGGACTTCACTGCTTCAGATGGTGGTGGTGGAGGGGTCATTGAATATTTTTAATGCGGCGGAAGATAGATTCTTGTTAGGCAAGGGAATCAAAGATTATCAGGGGTAGATGGGAGTGTGGAATTCGAGACAGAAATAGATCAGCCATGATCTTATTAAATGACGGAGCAGGCTCGGCAGGCTGAATGACATCATTCTGCTCCTAATTCGTATGGTATGGTATGGAAATGGACCAACGCAGCTTCATCTTTAGTGAGATTTCAAAATTGGACCTTTTTGATACAAAGGTGAGTTGAAGATTGTGACCTCTATTAATGATGTATTGAATAGGGTGCTACGGTTTAGCAACATCCTGTTTAATCAAAGCCCATGTCACTGCACTATGGCTTTTATGATGCAGTGAATCCCCCTGTTCCTGTGTAACAGGCGTGAGGGGCTGAATGGTCTCCTCCTGTTCATCGTATTTAAAAGGTACCTGGACATGCACCTGAAGTGCTGTAACCTGCAAGGCTATGAACCAGGTGCTGGAAGGTGGGATTAGATTGGGCGGCTAGCCATTTTTTCAACCGGTGCAGATACAGTAGGCTGAATGGCCTCCTTCTTCTGTGCCTTAACTTTTCTATGGTTCTAAACCCCCTTCACCAATTTCTTTAACTTCCTGTCTGTTTGAAATGGAATGCTCTCTCTGGCAATTGTTGAATTTGTAAACTCAGTGCATTCTTGATTTCTTGACTGTAATATACAATTCAGAAGGGTGGGTTTCAAGGCAACAAAGCCTCACATTCAGATTTTGGTAAACCAAATTTTGCTAGTGCTTGATTTATCACCTTGCCTAAACCCTTTAAATTAGGATAAATTAAGCGATACATTTCCAACAATGAGAGTGGGAATAGACTAATGACCATGTGGAGAAAACATCGGTGGCTCAAGTGGCCCATTTCTGTGCAGAAACGTTCTATAAATTATCATCTGTCAGGTCCATTAAGCCAGGACTGGGTTAATTCCCATATTTTCTGGACCATCTTATAAACTTTATTTTGCAAGTTTTTATCATCCCTTTTCTTCAAAGAGTTTTGTGGTGACAGCTGATGAGTCAATAGTATGATTTAGATGTCAGTGTGCGGGGGAGGAGGAATTTGTCTGTGGTTACTAGTTTCATATTCACACAGTAAAATTAAGAGTGCAAACAAAGCGAAGCTCAAAAGTAAGAGGAGGAGATGAGGTTTGGAGAGCAGCTTGCAGGCAGGACAGTGCTAGCTCAGAAGAAGAGAATAACTGGGGCGGGGGGTGAGGGGGGAACAACAGGTCAGCAAGGTCAGCCAACAGGTGAGTGGGAGGAATTTGTAGTCTGCTGGTATTGCTGTAAAACAATTCCAGCTGCAGCAGGTAACAGAGAACAGATGCTAAGCAATTACTGTAATCTGATATTTGGTTTAAAAGCCTTGCAACTTTTGCTGTTTTTGTTTTTCTACCCATTTTAAAAGAGCAGTATTTGTTCAGTTTTTTGCATGAAAAAGTAAGCCCACCAGGAAAGACCAAGTGGTGTAGTGTGGTTAGAATTTTGCCTTTAGCCCTCGGAGACCAGGATTCAAATCCAGTTCAGACCAATAACCCTGAAAGTCTCCTGCGTTTGCTGACTATGGCTCAAGTGTCTGGGCAATCTCAACCCAGGCTGAGCCCTGCTCCTATGGGGAGAGCAGGAGGTAGTAGAAGCAAGTTACTTGACAGTCCTTTTTGTCACATCCTGCAATGTATGGCAGCACGCTGTATTCTGAGTCCAGATCCTTGATCCCTGATGACACTTAACACAGAGAACCTGCAAAATTTAGAAAGGGAGTGGGACAAGTGTGCAAATTTGCTATTTAGAGGGCTGAGCAAGCTCTTGGAAAAGGAAGTGAAGTGGCTGGTGCTAAAGAAAGAAAAAGACCAGCACCTAGTTTCTCAAAAGCTGATGTGGAAATGCTACCAGCATTTGAGAATGGAGGGATGCCATTGTTGGATTTCTAGGGAAGAGACCCTCACATGCAGCAGCGTGGAAGGAGTGGATGTGCTTGTGAGCAACTCCTCGATCACCCCATTGACCTCTAAACAGTGTTGGAAGAAGATTAGTGACTTCACTGGGTTAGCAAAAAGTGTTTTTAGATGTCTACTGAGCGCAGATAACTAAATAGCAGAGAAACATATTGATATACCCTAACTAGGTAGTCAAGCATTGTCCTTCGGGATATTATATGGCACCATGTCCTTTGTCCCAGGAGCAAATTCAGCTTCCCTTGAAGTTTCATGACTGAAAGTGTACCTGAGTTTAGATCCTCATGGATGGGTAGTGCTGGGATGGATGTCTCTCCTCTCGTGTTGCCTGATTAATCTAGTTTCTGCTGCCCCTCTCACTCCAGTATATAGATCATGTCAGATGAGATTCCCATTGAGCAACGCTCCGATCCTAGGTCAGTAATTGTCTTGAAATAGAATATTTTCCGAGAGTAAAGAGTAGAGCAGGGGAAGGTACTCCTCTGGATATAAAAGTGAAAAAGTATTTGCAGTACCTGCAGAGTCACTAAATAGAGCCAAAGGGTCTCCAGACCAATCTTGGTGAGCAGTGTCCTTTTAACAAATTACTTTTGTTTTGTTGATTGGGTCCTGGCTTTACTGTGCCTGGTGCATATAGTCAAGAGTGGATGAGAAGGAAATTCAGGGTGGTTATCATCATCCCATTCTAACCCCATGTTCCTGCCACTTGAAGATGTGAATAGAGGTTCAGCTGGTACACTTCATCAGCAGACCCCAGTCCAATAAAGGTGCAAAACTCAATCTGTGCATTCTCCCAACCTAGGGGCCACAATCATGGTGCCTCACAAACATCTCTCACCACATTGACAGAAAAAAAGTAAAATGTGTTTGTAATTACTCGTGTTTTTTTGAAATGCCAATAATCCAGCAGGCCCCAGCATGGCTGAGTCAACCACAAGACTGAGTACAATAGTGTATCTGTTACACAGCAAACTAATGTAGATCCATTGGTTTGCATACAGAGAAGTTGCAAGCTTGCCAGGGTAACAGGAATGATTGTGTGTTCTTAA
This sequence comes from Heterodontus francisci, assembly GCF_036365525.1. NCBI lineage: Eukaryota > Metazoa > Chordata > Chondrichthyes > Heterodontiformes > Heterodontidae > Heterodontus > Heterodontus francisci. The sequence goes on along the minus strand of NC_090412.1, from coordinate 17,144,766 downwards.
TTCTCAAAAAAAAGAAATGAAAGCTGAAGATAATTTAGATTGTTCGTGGTAGACTTAGTGTAGTAATCATTCTATATTTAATCTGAAAGCACATTTCTTTTTAAATAAAAACAAGAAATGCTGGAACCACTCAGCAGGTCTGGCAGCATCTGTGAAAAGAGAAGCAGAGTTAACGTTTCGGGTCAGTGGGCCACTTTTTTAGTTAGCCCTTTTTAATTGGCTACAGCCCTTTCTACTTAAAGCTACAATTAAAGCTACTTAAAGCTACCTTGCACTCAAAAATCCTCGAACTGCTAAACTCCCACCCACCTCTACCTCTGACCCATCGGAGTTCGAGCATTCCTCTTCAGGGTGGAAACAAAGCAGCTCCAGGTCCCACCTGACATTCTTCCTACTCCGCTGCTTTGCACCAGGAATATGCCACACGCCCTGAGGAAATTTAGGACAATTTTCTTTGGCAGCAGGAAGAGCCACATGTCATTTTCAATACAGTTATTTCACGTAGAGCTTATTTGATACAAGTTTCTTTTGCCCTGGCAAAGATAGGTTTGGCTTGATGAGTCAGTTGTCACTTGTGTTGTTTTCAGGGAGCAGGTGCTGTGTACAGATTAGTAGCGTATGAATCACTTCTTCAATGGAAGTTGATCAGACAATTCATTATTGCACAAAAAACAACCTGCAAGTAATAGACTGGAAAATCTAACCATGATTTCACATACAATGAACACATAAGCTGTAGGCCAATAAAAACAAGAAATGCTGGAAATACTCAGCAGGTCTGGCAGCATCTGTGGAGAGAGAAGCAGAGTTAACATTTCAGGTCAGTGACCTTCCATCAGAACTGGCAAAGGTTAGAAATGTAATCGGTTTTAGCAAATAAAGCGGGGGTGGGGCAAGAGATAACAAAAGTAAAGGTGTTGATAGGACAGGGTCACAGAGAATAACTGACCAGAAGGTTATGGAGCAAAGGCAAACGGTATGTTAATGGTGTGTTGAAAGGCAAAGCGTTCGTGCAGAGAGGATGTTAATGAACAGAAAAATGAACAGCTCTGGCCTGAAGCACAAACATGAAAAACAGTGGGCAGGTACATGGTACAAAAAATGAATGATGAAACAAACTAAAATAAAATTTTAAAAAAAGAGAAAAGACAAAAAAAAACTGAAAATAAAAAGGGGGGCCCCTTCATGCTCTGAAATTATTGAACTCAAGTGTTCAGTCCGGCAGGCTGTAGTGTGCTTAATCGGTAAATGAGATGTTGTTCCTCGAGCTTGGGTTGATGATCACCTATTACATTTCTAACCGTTGCCAGTTCTGATGAAAGGTCACTGACCTGAAACGTTAACTCTGCTTCTCTCTCCACAGATGCTGCCAGACCTGCTGAGTATTTCCAGCATTTCTTGTTTTTATTTCAGATTTCCAGCATCTGCAGTATTTTGCTTTTATTTAAGCTTTAGGCCAAAACTGAATACTTCCTCGATATCTCACCAACACCTCTCAAAACCTCCACTGTCTCTGATTTATCAGACTGCTTGTCTGATATCCAGTTCTGGGTAAGCAGAAAGTTCCCCCATCTAAATATAGGGAGGATTGAAGCTGTTGTTTCTGACTCCTATCACAAGCTCTCTTCCTGAGCCCTGGCTTTGTTTCTCTCCCTGGCAATTGTCTAAGACTGAACCAGACTGTTCACAAGTTTGACTCCAATATGAGCTTCCAACCACGCATCAGTGCCATTACTGAGACTGCCGATTTGCACCTCAGTAATATTGCATGACTCTGCTCCTGTCTCAGTTATTCTAATGCTGAAACCCTCATCTGTGCCTTTGTTACCTCTAGACTGGGCGGCACAGTGGCGCAGTGGTTAGCACCGCAGCCTCACAGCTCCAGCGACCCGGGTTCAATTCTGGGTACTGCCTGTGTGGAGTTTGCAAGTTCTCCCTGTGTCTGCGTGGGTTTCCTCCGGGTGCTCCGGTTTCCTCCCACATGCCAAAATACTTGCAGGTTGATAGGTAAATTGGCCATTATAATTTGCCCCTAGTATAGGTAGGTGGTAGGAAAATATAGGGACAGGTGGGGATGTGGTAGGATATGGAATTAGTGTAGGATTAGTATAAATGGGTGGTTGATGGTCGGCACAGACTCGGTGGGCCGAAGGGCCTGTTTCAGTGCTGTATTTCTAACTAACTAACTAACTAACTGACTAGACTTGCCTATTCTAATCCACCCCTGACCCGCCTCCCACATTCGACCCTCGCTAACTTTTGAAGTCATCCAAAACTCTGCTGCCTGTGTCCAACTCACAACCAGTTTGGTTCATCCGCCATGCCTAGGTTCGCTGGTGTTCCTTTGACTCCCTGTAAAGTAACACCTCACTTTCAAATTCTCATGCTGGTTTTCAAATCCCTTCATGGCCTCACCCCTCCGTATCTCTGTAATCTCTCTAATCTCTTACAGCCCTACATCCCTTCGAGGTAACTGCATTCCTCTAATTCTGGCCTCTTGAGCAATCCCAGATTTTAAGTGCCCCACCAGCAGCCAAAGGCCTAAGTTCTGAAATTCCGTCCTTAAACCACTTTCTTTCTCTATCCTTTTAAGGTGCTCCTTAAAATCTACCTCTATGACCAAGGTTTTGGTGATCTGCCCTAATGTCTCCTTGTGCAGCTCCGTGTCGAATTTTGATTGGTAACATTATTATGAGATGCTTTAGTATGTTCAAGGCGCTATATAAATGCGGGTTGTTATTGGTTAGTGAGTAAAACTGGGGAGAAGGCAATCAGAAAAATTAAAATTGAAGTTAGGGTTAAAAAAGGTAGGTCACATTATAGAGTAGGATTTTACTAGACCTGGAGTCATAGTCATTATGGTACAGAAGGAGTCCTTTCGGCTCATTGAGTCCATGCCAGCTCTTTATCGAGCAATCCAATTATTGAAGTGTATCCAGGAGTATGCCAGCAACGGATTGCTGTATCTGACTGCTGATGCCTACCTTTAACACATTGGAACAAAAGGATATAGAGGCAATGGAGAAGGTGCAAAAAAGATTTACAAGGATGATAGCAGAACTGCGAGGTTATACCTATAAAGAAAGGATGAACAGTCTGGGTCTCTATCCTCTTGAAAAGAAAAAACTGGGGCATGGCGTACTAGAGGCCTTTAAAATTATGCAAGGTTTTGATAGAGTACAGAGAAGGGATCCACTTGTGGGGAAGAGGAAAACCAAAGGCCAGCGATATAAAATAATTGTCAAGAAATCAAATAGGGAATTCAGAAGAAACCTCTTTACTCAAGGAATGGTGAGAACATGGAACTCGCTACCCTTGGAAGGATTGAGGCAATCAGTATAGATGCATTTAAGAGGAAGCTACATAAGCACATGACGGTGAAAGGAACACGCTGCTGGATTCAGATGGCGAAGGACATGAGGAGACTCGAGTGGAGCATAAATGTCAGCATGGACTGTTTGGGTTGAATGACCTGTTTCTTGACCATATGTTCTATGTAAGCCTGTATAATATGTAAAATAAACAGTGTGCATGTTTGTGTGCTTACGTAAGTTTTAAGTACTGTGGACAGGAATGCACTTGGGATTGACATCCTACAGGTGGATAGCCTAAGAGTGCTGTCTGCTAAACCTAATGTGATTAATGCCCACTTGGTTAAGGTACCAGGAGGTGGCTGTTAGTGTGAAACTATATTTAGTGGAGGGCTCAACATCTACGGATCAGGAGGAGAGGGGACAAAATAGGAAAAAGTGTTTGCAAATGGGAGCAATGTAGTCATACAGACTTGTACTACGGAGTGGAAGCAACAGAGATGGGACAAATTACAGCTTGTACAAGGGGTTACTGCAACATAAGTCTTCAGAACATTAAGACTTATTCCCATTCATGAAAATGTAAGAGACTGAAGTATGTTTGTATTGTAATGGAGAAAGAAGACACATTGTGCTGAGATACATCATCGAAAGATTCTTTGGGTGGGGGAGGAGGGCAGGATCTGGAAAGCCATAAAGATTTAGGGCACAGCAGCTTTTTTACATAACCAAAAACATCTGGAGTCCTGATCAGTTTGTTGCAGTCATCTAGTTATATTTACAGTTTGAAGGAAAAAGGGCTTGCCTTTTAAGCTGAACAAATTCTTTATTTCCCCCCACCTGCCATGTTCTGCATGCCTTACTCCAACTCAAGAGCAGGTAAGTAACTTCGTCGCAACCATTGTTGATGCTGCTCTCAAGCTGGTCAACAGGGCCGAAATGATAGAGTGGCCGAGGCTTATTCACCCTCTCAATTTTCTTTTCTTCATCTCTACATAGAAAGTATAGCACTGAAACAGGCCATTCAACCCAACTGGTCCATGCTCCACATAAGTCTCCCCCAACCTCTTCATTTAACCCTGATGGAATAATCTATTTTTTTCCCACATCTGAATATCTATCTACCTCTTAAATGCACCCATGCTATTCACCTCAACTACACTGTGTAGTACAAGTTCCACATTCTAAACAACTCTCTCTGGATTTTAAAAAATGCTCCTAAATTCCCTAATAGATTTATTAGTGACTATCTTGTATTTATATCCTCAAGTCCCAGCCTCTTCAATCTTCCCTGACAGGTATAACTTTTTAGTTCTGGTATCATCCTTGTAAATTTTTTTTGCACCATCTACAGTGCTCCTGTTCCTTTTTACAATGTGGTGAAACGAATTGCACAGAGTAGCTCGTAAGTATTGTCTAACCAAGGTTCGATAAAAGTTTGAGAAGAAACAAGCCTTTGCTCAACACTTCCACTTGACACCTATGAATAGGAACTCATGAGCGAAGAATCAGGAGATTTCTCTAATGGCTGAAGTAAAGCTAACTAGTGATCTGCTGAGCCATACAGATATGGAAATTCCTCAGGCTCGATCCTGTGCTGCATTAACTAATCTCAGCTATGGTATGATATCATTGCCTCAATTGCCTCCAGTGCGCCTTGGTTTCGATAAATAAAATTGCCCAGGGTTCCCCATTCTGACCACCACCCTGCACCCCTTGCTGAAAGTGTACTACCAATGCACATAGTTTTGGGCTCAGTTATAATGGCCTCTTGAATAAACAGTCGACATTCATTATCAAGGGTTGACATGATAATGGTCACTCAGATGATGGATTAGTGGACAACAAATTCCTTTGGAACTTTATCCCTGCAAGGAATTGATACTTTTTGGACTGAAGAGGAAAAGATGAAAAACAATGGAGAATAATGATCACAAGCCTGCTCCCTCGGACATCAAACAACTGCATAAAGAAATTATTTTTCAAATTATTCATTAATTTATAAAAGAAAACTTAAAATTTCAGGAGCCTATGATGTATTTAAATTGTTATATAAAACTTTTTTTAACATCTGCAGTTGAGCATGTTTGGACACATTTAGCACCTTGTGACTAATGCACCCAGACGTGCGTCATCGATATATCATTGTAGAGGAGCCGCCTGTGGTCTATGAATTGCAATGTAGAAGAAAGTATGTATGCTGATGACAATATTATATGTCATCCCAGGCGTAAAATAATTATTCCATTTGTACTTTTGCATTGTCTGTTACAGCTGTTGACTTGCAACGGCTGAAAATCACTCTGTACACTGTCATGTGCCAATGTGGCAGACATCACAGCACTTTTATGTTGCAGGAGAAGTGGGTCTACCAATGTGCTATTGTGTTAAGCCTGTTGGTTTCAGTAAACACAGCAGTTAAGCAGTCAGCAGTGATACGTTAGCTTGCTTTTATAATTTAATGCAGGGTAAAATCATGTGAACAATGAGATTTGTATCCTGTGACATGCAGTCTCTCCAGATGAAACTTTTTCCCCTTATGTCAGCAACTATAATTGTTGAGACTGTAATTGCAACATATTGGGTTCCTGTGCTTAAATGCAACATTTTTAGAGATGTACCTGGCAAATATATACATCTGCCAAATCTATTATTTTCCCTTGGTGCCGTGAGATGTCGAAATTGTACATAAAACATTAATTACTGTTGCTGCTTGTATAAATGTCAAATTACACATCTGATATCCTATTTGACTTATTTAATGGTTCACTTTAGCCAATGGATTATTTTATTTGGTTTATTTTAGTATTGCTGAAAGAAGAGGCATGCTGTCGAAGCTTTTCATCTTACACTCATCAGGACAGATACAAGAATGCCAAATTTCAAAGGGAGCAACAGTTTTTACTGAATGAGAAAAGGCTGTAGATTCGTTGGCAAGTCCACTCTAGTTGAGGTATCGTCATGGAGAATGCACGAGGGAATTATTGTTCCTCACGCCTTTGTTTACTTCAAAAAAGACACAAAGCCTGGACATGTTCCTTTTGCCTGCAGAGGACAGGTCCCTGCATGTGGATATATGTAGCTTCTAGCAAGCATTTTATGTACTGGGTTTTTGTGAGGTGTGTGTAGTTTTCTTTTAAATAAAAGTTTTTAAAAAAAAATTTTCTCAGGAGTTTAGTCTTGTTCTATAGTTCTCGGACTTGGACTGCGAGCTCTGTGACAGAGCTGCTGTAGTGTGGAATTTGCAGGGAGATGTTATTGGTCGGCAAGACTAAAAAAAATAGACAATGGAACAGGTCTGCAGAATTGAAAGAAATGGAGTAGAAAGGTAATTGTGGGAACAGAGACTTAAAATAATGAAATAAATAACTTGAGAGTTATAGGAGTGCTATAAGATTTGTTTTCCTTTGAGCTTTTATTTGTTTTTTTTCACTTTTTTGGTGACTTTTGCGCTGTAGGGTAGAGGCCTGCTTTAGGTCGGGGAAAAAGAACCCGAATCCGACCGAACCACAGTGGGCCTGAACCTGACCAGGCCCGAGACCCTCCGATTTTGCCCCGACCCGACCCAACCCTGCTGCTACGCGCACCGCCCCGAGTCCGACCCAACCATCCGTTTACTTACCTTCCTGCAAGAAGCTGCAGCACATGCGCAATGACATCATAGTGATGTCACTCGACCACTGTGCAGACTCAGTTTTGTCCCAGACTCACAGCTCAAGTAAGTTTTTATTTTTTTTTAAACTTTTCATGCTTACCTGCAGAATACTTACCGTGCGTGTTCAGCCCGACCCGACCCGAGCCCGAAAGCCGGCCCCGGAAGTTGGGCCCGATCCCACCCTAACCCGTCGGGTAGCAGCCCTCTATTGTAGGGAAGAATTTGCCTTGTGCCTTCATAACAGTAACTGCACTATAGAATTAATATATTGGTTGTAAAGTGTCCTGGTGATGCTGAAAGATACATAAATGCATGTTCTTCCAATTTGTACAGCAGCTTACCATTTCTTTAGGATGTCTGAAAGTACTTCATAGCTAATGAATTACTTTTGAAGTGCAGACACTGTTACTAGGTGATGTTTCGTATTTCTAGTTTTATGTCATTAGTTTGACCTGTAATGTTCTATGAAGTGATTTTGTGCGTGTTGGACACTCGTGGTTGTGCATTGTGTCTATGGGGTAATTGTAGCCATATGTAAAAGGCATCTCACCACACCAGCTACTACATTTGTATACAATTTAAATTTAATTTTGCGATTGCTTTTTTTGTGTAGCTGACTTCATCTCTTTCCATTCCCTTAAGGAAGAATTAGAACAGCGTGCAGGTGTCTCAGCCCACTGTATGGTAAGGGGGAAAGAAATATTAAGCTTGGGGTCAGAGGAGAGAAATGGAGCACTGAAGAAACAGTCAAAGAGGAGGGGACTGGATAAAGAATTAAGGAGGATGGGAATATAGTGGCTGAATTATATTAAACAAGAGAACTGTAGCTCCTAGTTCTAATCCAGCCCTGACAAAAAAATTTTATTTAAGAGCTTGATGACGTTGGATGAGGAGGCTGATGTGGAACATAAACACTAGCATAGAGCAGATAGGCCTGTTTTTGTGCTGTTGACTCCATATAATTATATGTATTAAGTGTAGTTACATCCTTCCATCTATGAAAGATGATGGACAATCAGCAAACAATCCATTTCGGTGGGGTGTCTTCTCTTGGTGCACCTTTGCTGATGGCTGTGAAGGCCAATCCTTGCGAGGCAGGTTCTGCCACAAATGCTGCACATGAAGCTGCCAAGTGACGCTGTGAGTTGTTGTTTTTGACATTGGCACCTGTTGTCAAGCTGCTGTAGCAACTAGTTGGCATGGTAGTGCACACTGGTCGACAAGATGTGTCGCTATTTCCCTCTTTTGCCAGCGACTGACTCCCAGGTGGTGGTAGTCGATATTTAGGGCCTTCACGCTCGCAAGCATCCTTGAAACGGAGCTTTGGGTGCCTCACTGGTTATCTGGACCTGGCCACCTCACAATACAGAAGGCACTTGGGTATGTGACTGTCTTCCGTCCTCTGGACATGTCCGATCCACAGAAGCTGCCTCTGTTTGATTAGTGCCAACACAGTGGGGAGCTCTGTCTTTGAGAGGACTGCTGCATTTGTGATTTTGTCCCGCCAGGATATACCCATAATGTGCCTCAGACAGCGAAGATGGAAATTATTGAGCTTCTTTTCCTGGTAGCTGTAAGTCGCCCATGTTTCACAGCCATACAGCAAGGTGCTGAGAACACAGGCCTTGTAAACCATCAGCTTGGTCCCAAGGGTCAGCTTGGTGTTATCCCATGCACATTTCGCAAGTCAGTCAAAGGTCGTAGCTACTTTCCCTGTGCATGTATCGAGCTCTGCATCAAGGGACAGATTGTCTTTCACAGTAATTCAGCGTAAGGTACTGGAAATAGGGAGAGTTTTTTTGATTTGGCGGCAGCAGAGTAATAATACCCTGAATCTCCAGTGTGCAGTGACAGTGATTTGGACTTGATGTCTTATGACTCTCCTTTACTCATCAACTCCTATTTGTGAATTATGCAGATTGCTTAGAGCCCATAGTCTATGTAGGTGGGGCTCTGTTAGAGAATCAATCGAAAAACAAAGTTGTGCGTGCTTGATCTTGATATCAGTGTTTCATTGTGCCAGCTAATTATATTGTAGGTTCAGCAAATGACACTAGATCACATTTGTATATTTTACAGGCTTGACAGCCTGAAGGCAGACTTGTGTCCAAATTAACCATTGAATAGATATATACAACAATGATAAATAGTCCAATACAGTCCATTGTATAGTAAAAGTTACACAACCACTGAATAATTAATGTTGGCTTCAATCATTTTAAAAAGAACACTTTTTTTCTTGCATTGCTTCATTAATATGTTTTCTCCCATCTATAATTTTGGTCAATGTGTTCAGCTATCAGACAACTTTTACACAAAAAGAGTGTACTTGAGTAACAATAATATGCATTCATGTAGCACATTTTATGTAGAAGATGTCACAAGGTGCTCTGCAGAGGAAGGACCTAAATAGATGCCAAGGCAAAGAAGCTACATAAATTAACACACAGGGCCCTGTTCTTTGCAGACAGAAAGAACATGTACACAGTATAAATTTGTTGCTTTCCCTTACATTGATATTCTTGCGAGTTACTCTGTTGAGTGCAAGACGAAAAGCTTCGACAAAATGTTAATGTTTGTGCTTGGAGTGCTTTGTGCTTTACAGTCTTTTCACTCCCTCTCTGTCCTAACGCTTTGTCTTTCAGCACACCATTAACATACCGTTTGCCTTTATTCCATGACCTTCTGGTCAGTTATTCTCTGTGACCTTGTCCTATCAACACCTCTTCTGTTATCTCTTGCTTCACCGCACACCCGCCCCCCCCCCCCACCCCCAGCTTTACTTGCTTAAAATCTTTTACATTTCTAATATTTGTCAGTTCTGAAGAAAGGTCACTGACCTGACATGTTAACTCTGCTTCTCTCTCCACGGATGCTGCCAGACCTGCTGAGTATTTCCAGCATTTCTTGTTTTTACATTCTTAAACCTTGTTCGCTGTAGGAGACTTTTCTCAGTCGGGGTTCGTGTGTCTTCAGTGGATTTAGAAAGAGATGGGAGCAGACAGGAGAGATCTTCTCAGTCCAGGAACAAATAGACATTCTCAGTTCAAACTGTTTGAACAATTCAGAAAACTCCAGGTTGCCAAGCAGGTTAGTCATGTGACTAACTGGTCTGACCACGTCTTGGATTGTATCACCATAGCAGTCTCTGGAATTGTCCTGTTACATACAATACTTGGTGGTCAAGGTCCATTGTGGGTTGAATGTGACAGGGAATGGTCTTTTTGTCTTTCTAATCACCGTCTGTTAATATGCAGATGTCTTTTCCAGCCACAGCTGATCTGTTTAACAAGTCCTTTCTTCACTCCAGTAACAGTTTAATCTCGCTGTTCATGACAAAATTAATGTGCCTCATTCCTGGCAGGTGGGGGCCTAGCATGACATCCTCCGTAGAACTCACTGTGACCAAACGTGTGATTACTCTTTGTATGTCGAGTTACATTGAGTTAATGGCACACCAACAGGCCAGTTGGCTGAACTAGTCCATGTCGGCATTTATGCTCCATGTGAGTGTCCTCCCATTCCTCTTCTAACTTCTTCAGCCTATCCTTTTATTTCTTTCTCCCTTATGTGCTTTTCCATAAATACATCTGTGCTATTTGCCTCAAATACTGTTTGTGGTAGTGTGTTCCAGATTCTTACCACTCTCTGGGTAAAGAAGTTTCTCCTGAAGTTCCTATTGAATTTATTGGTGACTATGTTAACTTTATGATCTGTAGTTTTGGACCCCCCCCCCCCCGCCCCCCCCCCACAAGTGGAAGCATTTTCTCTGTCTGTACTCTATTAAATTTTTTCATTATCTTAAAATCCTCTCAGGTCATCCCTCAGCCTTCTATCTTTTATTGAAAAGAGCCTTAATTTGTTCATTGTTTCCTGATACCATAACTGAGAAGATATGCTTATTATCATTTTGAATCTTTTTTGCACTTTCTCCAATACCTCTATACCCTTTTTATAATATGGAGAACAAGTTCAAAGTATTCCATGTGTGGTCTAACTTAAGGTTTGATGGAAGTTTAACATAACCCCTCTGCTTTGCAATTCTATCCCTCTAGAAATGTACCCGAGCGCTTGGTTTGTTTCTTAATGGTCTTATTAACCTGTGTCGCTACATTTAATGATTTGTGAATATGTATTCCTGGATCCCTTTGGTCCTTTACCTCATTTAGGCTTTTATTATCCAACAGAATGTGGTCTCCTTATTCTTCCTACCGAAATCTGCCATCTTACACTTGTCTATATTAAAATCCTTTTACCAACTTACATATCCATTCTGCAAGTTTATTAATGACCTCTTGTATTTTATTGCATTCTTCCTTTGTATTAGGTGCACCCCCCCCCCCCCCCCCCCACCAAATTTAGTGTCATTCGCAGTGTTGAAACTGTACTTCCAATTCCCAAGTCCAAGTCATTAATTTAAATTGTGAACAATTGACCCAGCACCGATCCCTATGGAACGTCACTTCCCACCTTTTGCTACCTTTAACCGCTACTTTGTTTTTTATTTTGTAAGCAGCTTCTTATACATTCTGTTGCTTTCCCTCTGACTCCACATGCTCTGATGTTAGTCATGAGTCTACTATGCGGCGCCTTATTGAAAGTCTTTTGAAAATCCAGATATATTCTGTCGACTGTATTATCCTTGTCTACCTTTTTTACTTCAAAGCATTTAGTAAGGTTGGATTAGCATGACCTTCCCTTTTGAAAACCACGCTGACTTCTCTATATTTTCAGTTTCTAGATGTTTTTCAATAAAATCTACCACTGACGAACTAACTGGTCTGTAGCTCCCTTAACTTCTTCTATCTCCCTTATTAATTATAGGACTCGTGTTGGCTGTCCACTGGTTCTCTGTCTCCCTTTATATACAATTGTGCCTCTGCTTCCTTTTCCCTATCTTGTTTAAATGAGTGTGGATACAATCCATAGAGGGCTTTATTCCTCATAAGCTTGCCTAGTTTAATCAATTATCTCCTCTATCTTAATTATCTTTATATGATTTGTTCTCTTCTAATGTCAGGCTCACCTTGTTAGTCTCCTTGGTTAATATTGAGGCACAGTAACTATTCAATATTTCTGCCATTTCACTTCATTATCTGAGTTTATTTTGTGCATCTCTTAATGGGCCATATACCTATGCTGTTTTTTGTTTTGTTACTTGCATGACTTCAGAACATTTTTTTATATACCTTGATTTAATTTTTGTAGTTCCTTTTTGCTTTCCCAATTGGTTTTATGACTTTTCTAACCTGTTATTCCCTTTTGTCATTCTCTTTATTGTCTGTATACTTAGTCTATGCCCTTCTTCAGTTTCAGCTTTACCCTTGCATCTTAATTCATCCATGATCTTTTGTTCTTTGATAGTTTGTTGTTTTTTTTCAAGAGCAGTAGGTTTCTCCTGAACTCTTATCACCATTTTAAATATTTACCAATGCTGTTCTATCTCTTGCTGTTCATTTTGCTGCAGCCTCTGTGAAGCAGCTTGGGAAGTTTACAATATTAGAGGTTCTATATGAATGCAACTTTTTGTTGTCTGCTGTTAATTCAAAGTTAGCTTTGATAAGTTTGGTTCAAATGAAGCAACTGAAATAAAACCAGTGAGGAGGTGTTTTTGCAGGAATGTTTCAATTGAACAACTTTTAATTAAGAGTGGTAAGCTCTAATCATTTGGCTAGTTATACTACATGCATTGATGCAAAATGTTTTCCGACATTGAATGAAAAGAAATGAGAAATATAATTTTGCCTTTTAATTTTAATATAAAATACTAAACACTTGGAAAATACAGGACTGACCTATACAAAACATGTTGGTTCCAACATGTCACTTCATACTTAGCAATATGTTTCAAGTTGTAAAACACATATATTCTGTTGCACAAAAACATTTGGAAAACGTTGCTTTAGATAAAATAGCTTGTATGCAATATTAAACAATAAATATACCAAAGATTCAAATTAACATGTTTTTTAAAGTGCTGTACTTTCAGTATGCCCAACTGTTTACTTTATGCATATAAACACTGACCCACTTGACTCGGTCTACGATTAATGGTTCAGCAGTGCAAACCACAGCACAAAGGTCTTTGTTCAGGTCTAGTTGAATTTGTTATTTGTGAAGGCTTTATGCAAATCTTGAGTTACATTGTGCCATCTATAACCTTATAGCTGGGGAGTGGGACTAACAGCATAGCTCCATGGAGTGCCAGCATGGAATTGATGGGCCGAATGGCCTGCTGTGCTGTAAATGACTCTGACATGCTATGGCATCCAAATTTACACAGTGCCTTGGGCAAACTTGACATCAAACTGCTAATATTTTTAGCATCAGTGTATCTTATGGAATTAAATGACTATATAAATAACATGTTTGATTCACTACATTAGTCTTTGTTTCATACATCACAGCCTGAAATTGAATACCAGTAATCGACAATAGATTTAAACAAGGCAAGTGACAAAACAGTTCTTGGCTTTTGATTTTGAAATAAGTTATTGAAAAATTCATAAATTTGAGCACTTTTGAATTGGCTATCCCTATGTTGTAAGTTGCAAGGGACATCAGGACTCAAAAGGTTAATTTCTTATTTTCTATTTTCTTTGAATCTTCTTGATGACATCATACTTCAGCTCTTCTCCCTTTGGGTCTAATTTGCGGGCCTTTTCTTTCCTGGTCTTACAATACATTCTCCCTTCCTCTCGATATCTTGGCCAATTCTGGTGGGGAGAGAAAAAGCAGTGCACATGTTCAGGACAGGGCTGAGAGTTTAAAATGTCTTATCTGATTCCAATTATCTTAATCCAGGAAAATCTCCGATATTTACTCTTGGTGATTATCAGACTTTTTAGTTCTATTAAACAACTAAATTATGTAGAATTGTACTTATTTTGAAATGACAGAGCAATAAGAAAAGAACTTTTGTGAAATCTAAATTAACTTGCAATTCTGATCAGAATTTGCTGCATAGACATGACTCCAAATTATTTTTAATTCTCTTTGTATATTAGGTTCTTTTGGCTACTTTGTACAAATAATATTACTGTGCTACAAGTAACTATTAGACAAAAAAGTGGGCAAAATTTCAGATTCGGACACACAAATATTTCATCTAAATAAATGGAGTGGGATATTTTCTTTCGTGAAGCCTTTAGAAAGTGCTTTCATCAATTAAATAGTTAGCGCTCGGTTTAATGAAATAATCCTGGTATATGGGATAACTAGAGGGCAAGTATTTAATCACAAGCAGTTTTATACTTAGTTCAAGCATCAAGTTATGTGGATTGAATGCTTGTCAGATCCATAAAAACACTCTTCCATTTGTATGCATATAATTGCTAACAATTATGCATTTACTTTTTATATGAAGTAAACATGACTCCTTTAACAGTAGGCTTGTTAAAGCTTGCCCTGTTGGCCCTATTTTATATGAGCCTACACATTTTGCAGCAATTGGCATTCTTTATTCTGTTTTGCAAGTGCTAATCTGTTGATTGTGAAAATAGTTCTACTGCTGATACGCTGTAACAGAATATAACTTGACACTGTAACAGCTCTCTAATGGTTTACTCTGATGGATTAAATTTCCACAATTGGACCTGGAGAAAAATTTCAAAAGCAAATCTAATCCAGATTGATCATTTGGTTATGGAATCGTGTATGAGCTCTGTGCTTGCCAAACCTGTTCACTTTTTTGTATTAAATATTTTTTTTTAAGTCCTCCTAACTATATGCATTGATCATTTGTATAAATATCAAATGTTGCACCATTAATATTGATTCTAATTTTCCCTTTCCATTTAGTAAGCCCATTAAGTTTACAGTCTATCCCTGGTGATGCAAAGTCTATTCCCTCCCCCCCGCGACCCCCCCCAAAAATTGTCAATTTTCCAGTATTTGAATTAAGTAATTTTTTAGATTAGATTAGAGATACAGCACTGAAACAGGCCCTTCGGCCCACTGAGTCTGTGCCGAACATCAACCACCCATTTATACTAATCCTACATTAATCCCATATTCCTACCAAACATCCCCACCTGTCCCTATATTTCCCTACCACCTACCTATACTAGTGACAATTTATAATGGCCAATTTACCTATCAACCTGCAAGTCCTTTGGCTTGTAATTCATGTAAATAATGTAATTCAATGCCAAATCTTTCCAGTTGTTTGATTTCAGAGATTTAAGACTGTAATTCACTTTGTTGTAGAAAAACTGTAATTTTGAGCTCACCTCTCCCAACATGCGACCAATGCTCTGCCTTGTTTTGAATTGGGGTTAAGGCACACTTCCCTTTTTGCGTTTTTGTAATTAACTGCAAGTCTGAAAGAAGACAACAAATTGAAACATTAATTACATTTTCTACATTATGCATCTTTCAGTCTTTGCTGTTGAGATTATTGGGTGCTCGAGCCATTCAAGTGTCCAGACTGTCAATCAAATATCTATAAAATCAGTAAGGATCACTAAGTGATGATTGATAATTGCCCAAATTTTTATGAACTCTGCCATTCCCCAGAACTTGCAACTTAATGGGGTCAAATACAGACAAAACATAGAATGCTACCTACTTCCCCCCCCCCCCCCTTATAATCTTACGTTGAGGGTCATCTTGAGTGATTTTAAGCTGTACATCCCACAGTGATTTTTTTTTTTATTATGCAGCAGTTCTCTAGCACATGTCCAGATCTTTGACTTCTGCAGCAATTTGCTCTAAACTGTGAGTCACTGCGCTGTTCAAAGTTTACGTCCTAAAATTC
This sequence comes from Heterodontus francisci, assembly GCF_036365525.1. Classification (NCBI taxonomy): domain Eukaryota; kingdom Metazoa; phylum Chordata; class Chondrichthyes; order Heterodontiformes; family Heterodontidae; genus Heterodontus; species Heterodontus francisci. The sequence goes on along the minus strand of NC_090412.1, from coordinate 17,129,042 downwards.
AGAGAGAAGCTAAGCTTTGACAGAAGACAGTTTGCCTGACTACTGCTACAAATAGACATTCTGATGTTTTAGGCTTTACAGATTGTGTACATTCTTTGTGTACAAAAATTCAAAGGAGGAAGGGAAATAGCGATGACAAAGTTGAAGTTGCCTTTGCATCAGTCCCGCTTGAAGCTGCTGTGCATAGGGCAGATTTCCTTTATTACCCCTGGGAAATGCAGGCTGTAGGGGTCAGAGTGCCAGTGTTTGCAGCTGTCTTCTCTCTCTCTCTACAACATGACCAGAGGAGGACCTTTCTGTATTAACTGCAGTTCTGAGCCCCTTTATTTATCTTGGTTTAGGGGTTGACAGGACTTCATCTAAAACTTTACAAAGAAAATCATTTAAACTGAAACTTTCATTTTGTTTAAGACTTGATGAATTTCATTCCCTCTGGATCTTTTTAACTAACATTTTAATTTCCAATTAAATGTGCCTGTTCCCCCACTTTGCGATAAACGCAGGAGCTGTTAAACTTATTTACACACTCTCCTCATGATCTTCACCCATTCCCTCATCCATTAGTAGCAAGAACTCTTCACAGTTTACTTACATGATTTGAGTATTTGCGCAGTGCGATTCTTTTGGGATGATTAAAAAGTCCTCCACAATCCTGAAAGGCACCATTTTAGCCACATCGAAGCAGAGACATCTGGGTGGATTGAGGGTGCTCTCTGTAAAAGAGAGTTTACGCTTGAATTTATTGTCACTGAATGCACAGAACACTACTCATCTGTTTTCACTTTTAACTGTACTACTGACTAACCAGGACTTCATTACTGACCTGCGGGGAAGTATGCACAGATGAATGCCAGAGCCAAGAGAGTTGTTGCCTGGATTTTGCAGTTCATTTTGTTGCTCGTTTTATAGGTGAGTTCTGTTCTAAAAACACAAGAAGACAGATGTTCAAAAAATTAACTGCAAATACTGAATGCATTACAGTATTCCAAAACCTCTGGACTGATAGAAATAATGTTGATATAAGTGGAATTCGAAGTAGTTATTTGGAGCATAATCAGCCCGATGTAGCACTTGAGAAAAGTTAATTAACACTAATAACGAAAAGGGCTACTTAACAAAAAGGCTTCATTCAGCAGTGCATAAAAGTTTCAATTGTCCAGCTAAAGATTGCATTGAGAAGTGAAATAAAAATGAACTTACTTTAAACGGTTTGTTAGTGATGGACAGTAACTTTGCCGCCTTTAATCTGTTGCACGTTGTTTTGTTCTTCCAAGCTTGCTTACTGCCACAGTCCCTTTGAATGATTCAGAACAGATCAGATGTTTTTGCTGCTGGAACTTGCAGTTTGAGATCTGTGCCTGTTGGTGCTTTTTGCTGCTTATTTATACTTCTGCTCTCAGCTACAGCTGTGAAGATCAAATCACATGGTTTCCTGGAAAAAAACAGATGATGAAATGCTGGAGATTCCAGTTCAGACTGAGCCAACAAGAGAGCAGCAGATGCAGACCCCCAAATTGGAGGCAACTTGCAGCTGCGTCAGATTTTTTTTCTTTAAAAAAAAATTACTTTTTTTTCTCCACCAAGTTTCTATTCTCGGTTCCTTCTCTCTGGAAGGCATTGATCTCTTCCTGGGCTACAGTTTAATGGTAGCCCCAGTTCCCTTTTAGGGCTATTTTCAGTTGGGACAGTAGAGTGGCAGTGGGGTTTCCGACTGGCATCAGGACAAATATTACTAATGCAGATAGGAACAGGAGTAAGTAATTCAGCCCCTCCAGCCTGCTCTGCTATTCAGTTAGATCACAGCTGATCTGCATCTCAACTCCATTTACCTGACCTTTGGCTCCATATCCCTTTAATACCCTTACCTATCAAAAACTTATCCCTCAGTTTTGAAATTTTCAATTGACCCCCTGCCTCATTGGCATTTTGGGGTGCATTTCCAGTTTCCACTGCTATGTGAAGAAATATTTTCTGACATCTCCCCACCCCCCCCCCCCCCCCGCAACCCCCTACTCCTTCCACTGAACAGCTCAAACAACTAAAATATTTGCAATCCAAATCATGATCTGGTTTCTTTCATCCATGGTACAACAGTATTCTGCAGTGCTCTCTACTAGACTGATGCTGTGTTTATTATAAATGTGCATTTGATTTGCACCCTGCCTTGCTGTCTCTGACCTTCCTGATCAATGTACCTGAAGTTAGTGTTCCCTAAATCCTGTAGACAGGAGGTGGTATGGTGGCTATAATCTCTTGTGATCAGTTCATACACTAATACTGTGGTTTCTCCATTCAACTTACTTGGATTTCAAACCTTAGTTGCACGCTGGACAGCAATGAAAGTTTAAAAAAAAAAGTAACCCTTTAGTGAACGTGAATGGTGTATACTGCTGTGTGCATAGTGATGTAAATTTTAAAAATGTACCCTCTCTGATCTTGAAACTTCATATTGATTCGTCTAATGTGATTTGGAGGAAGAAACTGCTTCACTGTGATGTGAAGTAGCTACAAGGGGAGGGAAGCGGTTAGTTGTATTCCTGTCTGTGTACTTGATCTAAATAGGCAACTTTCAGTGATGGCAAGTACAAAAGCACCAGATTCAACAGTGGATCTTGCACCCAAGACATGGAATATGTTCCAGAATAGTCAGTCTTAAACTTGTTACTGATAGGAAAGAGGTTGAAGGTAGAACCTTATTATGTGGAAACAATAATGATGAGATAATTGATAAAATTTGCTGAGATATGATTCTGTGCCACAGTAGGAAAGACCAAAAAGGGTGTGTGACCACATTTGCCGCCGTAACCATTTGACATGAGTTTTGGTGGAGAAAGTTTGAGACGAACTGACTTTGCTTCTCCTTGACTGCCTGCTTGATTCACAGTGCTCTGCCTCTCTCCATTCACCTGATTGCCAATGAACAGACTAACCGGCCTCAATATTGGCCTATCCACAATGGTAGGGGTGGGGTGGAGTTAAAAAGTGAAATTTGAAGAAACCAGCCCTCACGCAGACCAGAGCTTCATCACCAGTGCACAGTCCTCCACCCTGCCCCCCCTCCCAGCCTTCCTGATTGCTGACCAGAGCTTCCTCTCCCCTACTTACCAGGGCCTGTCCCCAAAGGTCCCCAGCTACAGATTCCTGATGCTAGTGGTCCCTCCCGCAACCCGGCCAGGCTGCATTTTAAATTGTGGTTAGGAGTAAAAATGTTGAAGCTGACCATTGAGGACACTGTAAAAACAGAAGTGCAAACTCAACAAAGTGCACATGATTGGAGGGGTAACCCCCATGAAAAAAATCACAAAGAAAGTGATTTTTCGAGTGATGCAGTAAGGACTGGCTGGTTTTAATGTCTGTTCGGCATCAGGGATGTGAGAAAATACTACAGCCTGAAAGACAATGGTACCAATATTTCAATGCCAATGAGTTTTTCCTAAAAAGTATATCCATTGCATCTTGGCTAAAGGCTGAATAATGGGAATTCTCAAAGTGGCTCATCATGGCCATGACTGAAAGTACTTTTCCTTTCACAGTTTCTTCATCAGACAGGAGTAACACTGAATGCCTGGGTACAGACTGTGTTCTGCATTTTGCACAGTGGCTTGTCATTGGTATTAAGAAGCCCTTTTGTACTGTGCAACTATTACATTTTATAAACTCTAAAATGTATGTTCTGTAGCTGCTGTTTCAGCAAGAGCCAAAGACGATTCCTTCAGTCCTCCCATTGTTTAACTGGAGGAGATTGGGACTCATGTAAGATTTGGGGGAGGATTTTAAGCCCTTGAACGGGGCTGTGAATGGAGGTGGGCGAGTGTGAAAAGTCGCACCGTGGTTCGATGTGCTGGTTTGCTGGCTCCATCCCGTTCCTGGGCTATTTTCCCAGAGGTGGCATCAGAGATGACAGCCTGCAAGCTGCAGGTAGCCAATTGAGCTATTTAAAGGCCAATAAAGTCCTTTTGTCAGAGGCCGATTGGAATTTTCTAGTTGGCCTCTAGGCTCACCGAGGCCTTGGAATAAGCCACACGCCTGGAGGCGGCAGACATGGGGTGCCTGCGCGCCAGGCAGGATTTGAGGCCCTAGCTGCCTGGCTTTACTTGCAGCTGCAGGCTGCCCTGTGGAGGGGAGCTCCTCCAAATGGTGACCCAGCTCCTGAGGGCATTTTTTATTTAACATTTTAAAAAGCTGGAGCGAGGATGGCTTCATCTTGAGATGCCCTTTCTCTCTCACCTGAAAAGGCAGGCTTGCTGCTGCTTCAGTGCTGGAGGGCCTCCTATTGGCCTTCTAGCTTTGAGAGCCCGCCCACCCGCCATCCTTAATAGGACAGTGAGCTTGCTAATTGGCCAATGGGGGGGAAAATCACTGCCAGTTGACTTTCCCCCACAGTGTGGGAATTCTGACCCCAATTTGACCCTGACATTGGAGTCCTGAAGACACTGGGGGGAAATCCTGCCCTGGATGTTGAGCAAGCAGCTTGATATACAGAGGGTGTTGGAGGGGTAGAGCTGACTGTCATGAGTGTGCATGTGGAAGCTGACTCTAGGCCTGCCAAGGGACAACATGTAAATGAGGAAGATTAGGGGACTGGGCGGTTGCCGAGGATACATCCATGTGTAATGATGCAGGGCCGAGAAGAGAAGCCATTGTTGAAGAAGTTCAGCTATGATTGGCTAGTGGAACTAAGCAAGGGAAGTCTCATTGAGTTGGATAATTGAAGAAAGTCCTTGAAGGAGGATGATGTGTTAATCATGTCAGAGGTTGTAGAGATGTTGAGAAGGATTAATGCTCCACAGTTAGAGGATGTCATTTGTGACTTTGGGCATATCTACAAGTATGCATACTGCTGATTACTTACGTTGATAGCTACATTGAATTGGTGGGAAGTACAGGATAAATGATTGAAATTGAATACTGATGGTTTTAGTATGTTATTAATAAGATCATTTCTCAGTAGCATTATGGTGCTGTAGATGTGACATGCCTCAGTAATAAGACATGGTTTTTAATGTAGTACAAGCAGAAAATGCTGGAAATACTCAGCAGGTCTGGCTGCATCTGTGGAGAGAGAAGCAGAGTTAACGTTTCAGGTCAGTGTCCTTTCATCAGAACTGTTCTGATGAAGGGTCACTGACCTGCAACGTTAACCCTGCTTCTCTCTCCATAGATGCTGCCAGACCTGCTGAGTATTTTCAGCATTTTTTTGTTTTTATTTCAGAATTCCAGCATCTGCAGTATTTTGCTTTTAATTTATTTTTTTAATGTAACCATTTGTTTTTTTTGTTTTTAAAACTGTTCATTTATGGGATGTAGGTCGCTGGAAGGCCAGTATTTATTGCCCATCCCTTGGACTTTGGATTGAGGCTTAACCACAAGGAGCCTATGAAACTTCATCCTTTTCAAGACAAAGGACATTCAGGCCTGCACGACTGAAAGATTTCCTCCTAAAAAGCTTCTAAAGGATTTTTTAAAACAATAATTGAATTCCAATTGCATGCTACCCTCTATGGTGTGTCGTTTCTTGTGTGTGTGTGTGTATACGTGCTAATGTGTGAGTGGATGAAGTTGCGAACATTAATGTTATTGCGTAAAAATATTCTTTACAAGAAACCTGTCTTTTGTCTATTTATTTTATCCTTAAAACACTCGGGGACTAAAATGCTATCTGTTGTCAGTTGGGAGGTGAAAAGTGGAACTCACCCACACTTCCCACCTGCCTGCAACACAGCGAATCCGTGGTCCTTGTTGGAGGGTGTCTGGGAAGTAGGCACATGCTTTCCACACCTGACATTCACTCTAAGGTCTCGCAAACAAAAGTCAGCAATTGGAGGGGCAAAGATTGCCCTCTACACATTACTATATACAGTTGGCTCTGATGGTATATATCTGTCCCCAATGGCATGGCATCGATGCAAAAGTTTGTTTCATGGCTGGTTACAGAGCACCATTGATGAGGATGTGGAGTGAGTCCTCTGTCTGCTCGCTTGCCTGGAAACAATGTAAAAGATGGAGGAATTTATTTTCCAGATGGGCGGGTGGGGACTGTTAGTGTTATGTAAATGGAGTGAAACAAGATCATCTTGCAGCACTATTACAGTAGTTATGAGTACTCAGCTTTGTATCATAGTCTCTGGCTAACAAAGCAGTTTTGTGTTTCCACATACAATTGGCAAGATAGTAGAGAAGGGATTAAAAGTTCATTGGTTGTTGAAAGACATGAGATGCAGATCACTGTTGCATAGCTAAAGGAAGAGAGCCAAGATAAGCATTTAAATCTGGTGTGCTTTTACTCAGCATGGTTTCTGTGGCTAAAATAAGTGAAAATGCCTTGCATTGGTAGGGGGAGGGAAGTAAAGTATTTCAATCCTTATGGGATTACTCTGCAAGATAGATGCAGACATTAAGAAACAAAAAAAAAGGTGCTATCAAAGGGTTAAAGTTGAGGCTTGTGCTGGCAAAAATGCAGATTTTTTTTTCCCACGAGGTAAATTAGTTCAACTCTACCTCACGACAGAAAATGTAACACTGAGCAAATCTGAGGTATAATGAGACCAAAGTTAATATCCAGCATTACTACTTTGGATTCATGGTACTTTATTTTACTAAAATTATTGAAGACTGCATTTTCAGTCCCAATATTTAGCAAGTAACGGTCAAGTGATGTGAAGAAACTTCACTAAAATGTTTGAAACATAGACTAAAATTCCCCTGTAAAAAAAATCTTCACAAATATTAGGCAGTTTCTTTGCAGCTAAAGTATTAAAATTGAAAGGAATAGGAAGTAAACATTTTTTGCAAGAAACATAGTGCATTCATTTTAATACATATGAATTGTGCTTCCAAAGAGTTAAGGGAACTGCTGCTTCTGAAGTGGCAACAGTGCCTGTATTGCTGAAAGAGAAAAGCTTCGTTCTGGTAATGTATTTTTGACCTGCAGCTTTTTATATAGTCTGCACATACCTCAGAACCATACAAAAATCTGGGTGTTTTTTTAATGTTGCTTTGTTTCTTATCTGATAATTCAGGACATATGTTCATGTCTATGATCTTAACCATTGCACTTGAAAAACTGTAGTTTCTCTTCAGATGGTATGAATCTTCTGCCCCCTACCCCCTTTTTATTGTAATGTGTATCTTGGTTAAATTTTTAAATATTTTTTCACTCCGTCATCTGTGGATTCCTAAAAATTGTGTGTATGCAGAGAAATGGAAGAGCAATGCACGTGGTCTAACGCCAGCTGCAGTTTGCGTTAGCTGCAGTGACCAGGTTTATGACATTCCTGTTTAAGATTATTTCTTTGCATGGGGTGGGAGGGTTTCTGGACTGAAGGGTTTCAGTGCTAAATCCTGTTGTTTAAGTGGGTGCAAAACTGGTGAATTAAAAATTATTCTAAAATGGACAACAGTCTGATATGAAATACTGTAGAGCTAACTGTTCAAGTATTTCCTTCAAAATAGTCTGAAAGTGAAGCATGAGGCATCAGTGGCATGCCGAAATTAATGCTAAAGGCAGCCAAAAAATAAAGACAATTCAACTTTTGTATTCTTGTGATTCACGTTGTGGGCAATTTGGAATGAAAATTCCAATCTGTTAGTCAAGATTGTATTACACTTGTTTAAAAAAAAATTATATTTAGAAAGTGTTTCACTGTTCTCAGTTGCTCATGAGAAACAAACCACAAGAAATGAATCAATGGATGGCAGTTCTAATTGCCCATCTGAGGTTCGATCAGAGCAGAACAGGATATGACTCTTATTAACAACACAAAATCAAAATACTGTAGATGCTGGAAATCTGAAATATTTTATGATCCTATGAACCTCTGTCCCACATGTCTTGTTGACTCACTGGGTAGTGCATTTAGCAGTTGCGGTATTGGGAAATGAATATTCCTTTAAGAAAAGGAAAACTAAGATGGCATATGGTGGTTGAAGGCCATCTAATGACAACTTGAATTTATATTGGCACCTTTTAATGCAGAATGATGTCCAAAGGCTCTTTGCAATGGCATGAGGATAAATGGACTCCAAGACCAAATCAGAGCTAGGAAGGTGACTGAAAAGCTTCATCAACGAGGAGGGTTCTAAGGAGGATCTCGAAGGAGAAGAGGGAAGTGGAGAGGCTGAAATGTTTATGAAGGGAATACGAGAGAGTGAGACCTATGTGGCTGATGGCACCACCACCACCAGTGGTGGGACAAAGGGAGAGGGGGATGCAGAAGAGGCCAGAGTCAGAGGAATGGAGAATTGGGTGGGGGTGGATGTTGTGTCAGGCTTGAGAAGTTTAGAGATAGACCAGGGCAAGTTCATGGATGGGTTTAAACACCAGGATAAGAATTATAATTTTGAGGCATGTGGTGGGGGTGAGAGCCAAAGTAGTTCAGCAAAGAAGTGAATGAAGTAAACTACGGCATAGTAGACGGGAGGCACGTTGATGCCTTTGATATTGCTCATGTTAGTGTGAGGGGCTCTGGACAAGATAGTGTTGCACATTTTCTGGTGAGGAGCTACAGAACAATCTTAGCAGAGGTTTGGGAGCAGGTCATGACCTTTACTCTCAGCCAGGCAAGATGTGTTTCTACTAGAAAAGCAGAAGCAAAGAAGAATAAAATAAAATTTTAAAATAAAAAGAATTTCTATGATTCAACCTCAATCTACAATATTTACTCTTCCATACAACAAATGTAATAATTGTCGATGTATTGTGACTGAAGGACAACTGTCTGACTCTACTGCAATATTTTACAGTGAAAACATTTTCAATGTATCCCTTGGTCCAAGATTTGCTTGAATAGGGTTACTCATGGTATGCCCTGTTAGACATGATTGTGCACATTTAGGTTTTAGAAATTTGTGCCCACAAATTTGATGAAGTGCAAGTTGAGAACGGTGTGGCAAAAGGTTATAGGGCATGTAGGACCTTGGTGATCAACGGGACCAACCAGTGAGATTTAAGGATTCGGAAATAAAAAGGAGGAAACACTGAGAAGGGAGGTGAATTAAAGTGAGTGAATTCAATGTAAAATCAGATACATAAAGAGAAATGAATATTCAGAAAGATTTGATTGATAAAAAATGTAATGTAAAATTTGTCTTTTTAAATTCTCAAAGAATTCATAACCTGAAGGAATAAGACTGCCAATTAACCTATCTGGCCCAGAAAATGCAGTCATTAACAATTATCATGCCATTTAAAGAGTGTTTACACACTTAATTGCTGGGCTTAAATTTCTGGACTCTGTATAATGTGCAAATCCAGCAACTTCAAAAGGAGGTATAGTGCAAGGTGCCATTTTTGTGAAGCTAACGTGTAGTGGCAATAATCGGCAACCATTTGTGATTCACAATTCACAGGGTATCTCTTTCCCCTTTCCCCCCCCCCCTCCCCCCAGCTTGCACTTTATTATAATATTGTGTGCCATTCACATGCTGTTATTTTTTCAGCAAAATGTGGTCCTTTGTCTCTTGCTTCACACCACATTGAGATCCTATAATCATGGTGTTTACAGCTGTACAACACCAATCTAAACCCTGCCTGCAGATCAAAGACTTTAAATCCATCCATTTCACTTGGTTTTCAATTATGGTGCAGTTTTTAAACAGGAAGAACATTACTGTTAAGAATTTTCTGTAAACAAGTGATCAATTCCTCGTGCCAATAAACCAATTTATAGAAATGATGGCTGTAGGCAGGAAATTTTAAGATTGACACAAAAGTATGCACTTAATCGAAAATGCTGCTCTTTGTACCCAGAAAATGTTCACTCTTTAAATATTGCGCTCTCTCTGTTTTAAACAATTTTTATTTTATCATAAATTAAGAAATTTTAGCAAAAATAAGTGGCATTTGGCTTTATCTATATTTAACAAACCAATTCTGTTCCTTAGCCACTTGCTGTTCCCCGCTGACCCCTACTCAAAATACTTACTTCTTTGTTCTTCCCCACCCCTAACACAGTCTGGGATTACCTTTACTGCCCCTCGCATCCCTCAGTTCATGTTGGTGATTTCCTCCACTCTTGGCTGTGACCCATCTCTGGGAAATTTTCTGCTGCAGATGGGAATTCTTGATGGCGTGAAACTTAGATCTGAAATTCCTCAACCATGACCGGATTTAATCCTGCAGAATCGCAACAGTCAAATCAGAGCCAGGATCAGCCCACATGTTTGCCGCCTCAGGGGAGTTGAGTGCGCAAGCTTGTGTGTGCCTGGGCCCTAAGCCAATTACATATCCAGACTGGAAGATGGTTGAATATTTAACACACAACAAACCGTTTCTTATCAATAATCAAGATATCATTAGGATCAATCCCGAGGACTCTGGACACAGCTGTCCAAAAATATCAGCAGAATTGAGGAAAAGTAGAGATAGTAACAATAAAACACTAACCACACACACGCACACACACATTCAGCAGGACAGACCCATATGTCCAACTTGTAAACATTTATCAGAAACAGTTTATTGTTCAGCGTAGGGTTAGTTTTTTTTCAAGGGAACGCCTACACTGTTAACACTTTGATGAACTAAAGTAATATTTCTGAGCTAACAGCAAGTCCATATGCTATTTTAATGTATTCTGTTCTATATGCAAAACTAGCTTTTAAACATCCCAGCTACCTCTCTGCTAACCTACTTTTCTAACTTCCCAGGTGCCTCTCTGCTTCTTTTACCCTATCGTCCAACAATATGAGAGTTTGTTCTGTTCAAGCACCATGCCGATGTGAATCTGACAGCTGACTTTCTGAATGGGTTTTACACTCAGCATGAACCTCACCCACTGGAAGCACAGATTGTGTGGAGTGGGTCTGCAGGTTCCCAACAGTTAATAAAGCATACAGTATCCTGGGCTTTATTAATAGGGGCATAGAGTACAAGAGCATGTAATTTATGTTGAACTTGCATAAGGCACTAGTTCGACCTCAGCTGAAGTATTGTGTCCAGTTCTGGGCACTGCACTTTAGGAAGGATGTGAAGGTATTAGAGAGGGTGCAGAAAAGATTCACGAGAATGGTTCCAGGGATGGATGAAGAACTTCAGTTGTGAAGATAGATTGGAGAAGTTAGGACTGTTTTTCCCTTGGCGAGGAGGTGATTTGATAGAGGTATTCAAAATCATGAGGGGTCTGGACAGACTGGATAGGGAAAAACATTTCCCACTCATGAAAGGATCGAGAATGAATGGGGCAAAGTTTAGAGGGGATGTGCGAGGCAAGTTTTTTTTACACAGAGGGTGGTGAGTGCCTGGAACTTGCTGCCAGGGGAGGAGGTGGAAGCAGATACGATAGCGACGTTTAAGAGACATCTTGACAAATATATGAATAGGAAGGAAATAGAGGGATATGGGCCCCGGAAGTGCAGAAGGTGTTAGTTTAGGCAGGCATCAAGATCGGTGCAGGCTTGGAGGGCTGAATGGCCTGTTCCTGTGCTGTACTGTTCTTTGTTATTTTCTTCTTTTGAGAGGCACAGATTTAATGTAATTGGTAAAAGAAGTGAAATGAGGAAAAACTTTTTCACGCATTGAGTGGTTACTGTTTGGAATGCACTGCCTGAGAGTGTGATGGAGGCAGGTTCAATTGAAGCATTCAAAAGGGAATTTAGACTGTAATCTGAAAAGGAAGAATGTGCCGTGTTACGGGGAGAAGTCAGGGGAGTGGGTGAATTGCTCATTCAGAGAGCCGGTGCAGACATGATGGGACGAATGGCCACCTTCTGCGCTGTAACAAACCTGTGATTCTATTCTGGTGGTTAACACGTCTTTTAGAACATTAGAACATTACAGCGCAGTACAGGCCCTTCGGCCCTCGATGTTGCGCCGATCATCTGACCTACACTATTCCATTTTCATCCAAATGTCTATCCAATGACCACTTAAATGCCCTTAAAGTTGGCGAGTCTACTACTGTTGCAGGCAGGGCGTTCCACGCCCCTACTACTCTCTGCGTAAAGAAACTACCTCTGACATCTGTCCTATATCTTTCACCCCTCAACTTAAAGCTATGTCCCCTCGTGTTTGCCATCATCATCCGAGGGAAAAGTCTCTCACTATCCACCCTATCTAACCCTCTGATTATCTTGTATGTCTCTATTAAGTCACCTCTCCTCCTCCTTCTCTCTAACGAAAACAACCCCAAGTCCCTCAGCCTTTCCTCGTAAGACCTTCCTTCCATACCAGGCAACATCCTAGTAAATCTCCTCTGCACCCTTTCCAAAGCTTCCACATCCTTCCTATAATGCGGTGACCAGAACTGCACGCAATACTCAAGGTACGGCCTCACCAGAGTTTTGTACAGCTGCATCATGACCTCGTGGCTCCGAAACTCGATCCCCCTACTAATGAAAGCTAACACACCATATGCCTTCTTAACAGCCCTATTAACCTGGGTAGCAACTTTCAGGGATTTATGTACCTGGACACCAAGATCTCTCTGCTCATCAACACTACCAAGAATCTTCCCATTAGCCCAGTACTCTGCATTCCTGTTACTCCTTCCAAAGTGAATCACCTCACACTTCTCCGCATTAAACTCCAGGGCTGTCTCTACTCCCCTTCTTGAACAAGGGGACAACATTTGCTATCCTCCAGTCCTCCGGCACTACTCCTGTCGACAATGACGACATAAAGATCAACAACAACAGCTCTGCAATCTCCTCCCTGGCTTCCCAGAGAATCCTAGGATAAATCCCATCTGGCCCAGGGGACTTATCTATTTTCACTCTTTCCAAAATTGCTAACACCTCCTCCTTGTGAATCTCAATCCCATCTAGCCTAGTAGGCTGTATCTCAGTAATCTCCTCGGCAACATTTTCTTTCTCTACTGTAAATACTGACGAAAAATATTCATTTAACGCTTCCCCGATCTCCTCTGATTCCACACACAACTTCCCACTACTATCCTTGATTGGCCCTAATCTAACTCTAGTCATTCTTTTATTCCTGATATACCTATAGAAAGCCTTAGGGTTTTCTTTGATCCTATCCGCCAATGACTTCTCGTGTCCTCTCCTTGCTCTTCTTAGCCCTCCCTTTAGATCCTTCCTGGCTAGCTTGTAACTCTCAAGCGCCCTAACTGAGCCTTCACGTCTCATCCTAACATAAGCCGCCCTCTTCCTCTTGACAAGCGCTTTTAGTGACCTCTCCTTACAATGACCAACTGAACTGGGGTTAACAAGTCTTTGTTGAGGATTTTGAGTGCTACATAAAGCCAGCTTTCAATGTTCACTTCTGATTGAAATCAACTATGCTGTGTTTGATGAGAACTTTTGAGATACATTGGGAGAATTCAGCAACACTCAAATTTGTCCTGGAAATTCTCAGCTCTTTACCTAAAACGAGTGGGTGCTGAGCTACTCTACCTTTATTGGACACCTTTATTGGAGTCATCAGGGCTTTGGCAGTTTGCTAGGTGCCACCCTTGCTCTGCATGAGAAATTGGAGAAGGGCATGAGGCCAGGCAGAGCAGCACCAGCTGCTGTAGGAGAGAGATCAGGAGGGTGAGGAAGGATCTTAGCAAGAGGTCATATCCTTCCAGGGTCTTCAGAAAACACTGCTCCTACATTCACATGATACAAGACTGAGGAGGCTGCACTTTACCAAGGAGGTCATTTGAGGGATCTGTGGCCTCGTGGAAGGAAGACTGTGATGTCACAGCACAGCCAGGACTGCTTTACCTGTGGCAGTCAAGGTCATTTAATTTTTAATGCTAATGGAGCCTGCCAGATATTAAAAGTCTCATGTCAAAATCCTCTGTGTACTTCTGCATAAGGGAGGTCTCTGTGGCTCTTAAGGCTTTGAGGAATGGCCCTATATCATTATTGGCAGAGAAGACCACCTCTCCGATTCAACATGATTGCAGGACTCCCCGTGGTCCAGGGAGCCATTGACGGCACATGTGCCACAGGTCCCTTGTAGATCGCTCTTTGTGGTGAAAATGATGTCTGGGGACTGAAAGATGCCACACAAAGGCTCAAGTCCCTGGGCAACTTTAAACATAATGAAAGGTGAAAAAAGAAAGTCTTGTAGCGTCCCAAAGCGCTTTACAGCCTTTGAAGTGTAGTCGCTGTTGTAATGTAGGAAATGCGACAGCCAATTTATGCGCAGCGTTCTCCTACAAATAGTAGCGTGTTAATAACCGGATAATCTGTTTTCTAGTGACATTGATTTCAGGAATAAATGTTGACCAAGACACAAAGGATAATGCTCCCCCCCCCCCCCCCCCCCCACAATATAGCACCATGGGCTCTGTTACGCCCACCAGAGGGGGCAGATGAGCCTTGATTTAACATTTCCTCCAAAAGATGACACTCCATCAGCATTTCTTAATTACTGCACTGAAATGTCCGCCCAGGTTTTTGCACTCAAATCTTTAGATTGGAACTTGAAGCCACGAACTTTGAACTTGGAGTCAAGAGTGCTACGCACTGAGCCACACCTAACACTCTCAGTTCCTTGCGCTGACTGCAAAATCTGTGTCAGGGTGTTGAAGAGGTGACATTCATGCAATGCAATCCTGTTTAAACAGTTTAACTTTCACATTGTAGTTTATAGTGGGTAAGGAAGACTGATGAGGGGTACAGAGGGGTTCACAGTTTTAAGGTAACTCTAGTGCAAAAAATATTATTTGTCTAAAAAGTCATTTGTGTGGAGTAAGGATTAAGATTGAAGTACCTCAGAAACACCAAAAATATTGCTGTTAACAGGAAATAGCATGGCAAATTGAATCAAAGTCTGATTCATGTTATAGCTAGTTGGATTTTAAGTTCTTTTTCTCCACGTCGGGAGATTATGACATGTCATTTGCTGGGGATTACTGTATGAATGAGCTAATCCAAATACTTTTGAATATGCCAGTGCAAGTCTATATTCAGTGATTTTTTTTTGCTTTGTCATAGATAGGGTGAAGAGAAAATGCCAGGGTTGTTCAATCATGCATAGCTGTTTAGTGCTGTGTGCCATCTGGAAGGAAAACACTACTCATCCTTTTTTGTTTCTTGTAATCATTTTTGGAAAATGCACCAAAGGATGTCAGACTTGTAGGACATAAGGGAAATGAATCATTGAATATCCATGTGCTATGAAAAATTAGCTCTTCAATTTCTGCTTAGTCAAAATCAAGTTTTTTAAAAACATTCTCATCACAGCCAACGCGCGCATAAATTTGAACTATTGGTGGAGTCATGTGGTCATTTCATGAAAATTTTAGCAGGTGAACTTCTTTCCCTCCAGGTACCGTCAACTGTAGTGGTAATGTCACTGAACTAGTAATCCATGCCCTGGGGACATGGCTTCAAATCCCGACATGGCTTCAAATCCCACCATGGCAGCTGGTGGAATTTAAATTCAATTAATATGTAAATTCAATTAATTAATAGAAAAAGAATCTGGAATTGAAAGCTAGTCTTAGTTCCATGGCACCATTACTATTACCGATTGTCAAAAAAAAAAATCTGGTTCACTTATGTCCTTCAGGGAAGGAAATCTACCGTCCTTACCTGGTCTGGCCTACATGTGACTCCAGACCCATAGCAATGTGGTTGATCTTAACTGTCCTCTAAAATAGCCTAGCAAACCACTGAATTGTCAAGAGAAATTAGGGATGGGCAACAAATTCTGGCCTTGTCAGCGACGGCCACATCCCATGAAAGAATTTTTTTTAAAATCCATGAGTACTATACCCAGGGTACACAGGATCGCTGTTGGTCAAGACCTTGAGATATGCTTAGTGGGACTACAGTCAAGTTGAAGCATTGCAGTGTTTGTATTAAATGATCCTGTCAAAATTGTGAACAGTAAAGAGTATTCTGACTTGGTATTCAACTGACATAGAATAGATGTATTCAAGATGAAGCTAGATAAGTTCATAAGAATAGAAGGATATGCTAATGGGGTTGGGTGAAGTTGGTGTGAAATGCTGGAGAGGAGCATAAACACCGTCATGGACAAGTTGGGCCAAATGGCCTGTGCTGTAGATTCTATATAACCTGCTCACTCCCACTGAGTGAATGCAGTCCTCAAGTATGTGAAATTGGAGAGACTGGGCAGAAATTTCAATTCCCATCTGAGGCTGGATGACTCAAAAATTAGCGTTGGCAGTCAGCATTCTGGGTTGCTGGTGCGTTCCCACCTCCGGACTATTTTTGCTCCAGGAGGGACAGGGGATGTGGGATGGGTGACGGCCATCTGCCTGCAAGCTGGTTGTCCCTCCGCGATGATAGTCTGGCAACTGTGACCTTTTTAATATGACATTTTTTTTTAACCTCTTCAGCGGTTGCCTCCATTGTGAGGCGCTCCCTCTCTCCCTCGCCTGCATTGGCATCTCCCGCCTTGGATGTTGGAGCTGGACATATGTCATTGCTGGAGAGCCTCCTATTGCCACTTAGCCTCGGCAGCTTGCTCACTGTACTTTTAATTTAATGGCGAGGTCACTCCCTGGCTACTATTTTGGTCATCCCTACAAAAATCGAGTTGGGCATCTGATGCCAATGGAACGTGGAAATTCACCCAACGTCAGGGTCCCAATCCCGAAACAAAAGTCCAGCCTTGCATTTCTTTAAAACTGGAATGGTGCAAGACTCTACTGGTAAAGAGATGAGGAAGACTCTGGTTTGCAGATCTGAGGGATGTATATTGTCTGAGTGGTAGAATGTGGCTCATGATTTCGATAGCATTTTCAACCGGAGGACCAAATCATAAAACACTGGGAATTGTTATGTTTTTAAGGTTGTACTCAATATTTTCCTTGCGGTCAGCATCAAAGGGCAAACACTTAAACAAGCTCTTGATCACTACAACCCAGAATGTACCTTTTATTCACACAATAGTCGGTAACGTAGCAAGCCCAAGAGTCAGAGAAATACTTGTCAGTGTATTTTAGCGCACTGGATATTTCACAAGTCCTTTATGATCCAGACTTCCAAAGGTGGCAGGATAAACATTCTATCAGTGTTGCGCCTGGGCCGAAAACTATGCAACAGATTTATGAACAGTAACAGATAAGCAGTAATCAACACAATACAGCACTCTGCACTGTTTTTACAGATCTTTGAACTCATGCTCCCTCCTTAATTGCCAAACTAAAATAAGTCTCAACACTAGCTCTGCTAATAGTAAGCATTAGGAAGATCAGATGGAGTGTAAAATGGATGGTCAGACTCGCCATCATCAGATTTCTGCCCGACGGTGAAAGTTAATATTACCCACTTAGTGTTTCAGCTTTTTTTCTGGTGGTCTTCAAAGAGCTGGTGAACTAGGATCATGCTCCCTTAGACTTTGACTTTTGTTAAGGATCAAAGGAAGTGAATATCAAATAAAGCTAGCAACAAAACATATACTTCAATAATGTAGGAGGTGCCTGCAATCTTCATTTTATGAATACATTTGTCACCGAGTTGGAAATTACTTTAGTCTTGATGAGCTATCCATAGAACAAAGCAAGCATTGTTAAATAGTTATTCATTGAAAGACACCTACTCTTAATAAATTTTCCAAATAAAATCTATTCAGTTGAACTAAGATGTAGAACTCATCTGCAGTGGCTTATGTACTTTGAGCTGAATACAGACATTGGCAGTAACCAAAAATTCAAGTGACTGCCAATTTCCTACACAGACATTTCAAAATGCATAGACTTGCGGTTAGAATTGAAGCCAAAACTCCCACGTTCGGCACTGGACTTCAGGAGTTGGAATTCTAGTAAACATTAACACTGTGTTTTGTAATGTTGATATGACATATCTTATTGACCCTTGTGCACTTTCATGGTCAATGTTCAATTTATTCACAAAAAACTTTTAAAAATATGGCATTATCACTTTAATCATAGAAACATACAAAGCAGAAGGAGGCCATTTGACCCCTCATGTCTGTGCTGGCTCTTTGAAATAGCAGTCATGATTAATCCCATTTCCCCACTTTTTGACCATAAACTATAAGTTCCTCATCCTCAAGTACCTGCGCGCACCCCCAACCCCCCTTCAAAATTATTTGTGGAATCAGCTTCCACCACCTTTACAAGCAGAGCATTCCAGTTCCCAGCAACTCTGTGAAATTTATTTTCCTCAACTGCCCTCCAGGTCTTTTGCCAATGGTTTGAAACCCATCACCCCTGATTATTGATCCACTTGCCAAAGGAAATAGTTTTTTTCATCTACTCTATCAAAACCTCTTGAAAACCTCTACAACGTGCCAACTTCTTCTCTGTTCTAAAGCGAACAGTCCAGGCCTTCCCAGCTTTCTAACTTTGCATGGAAAGTTTTGTCAGAACTATTCAGAAAGGCAGGAAATGATTGTGCTTTGTAGTAAAAGTGATCATGTTGCCTGCACATGAAGCCCTCATGGTCTTCCCTTTTTCAGTATTTCCTGCTCCAAATGATTGTTAATGTTTTGATTCATTTTCCACCCACCTTGCTGTAGATTCCTTGGCTTCTGTATTTTAGATTACTTTTGTAGGTGATGCTCAACTCCCAATGCGCTCAGGAATATCTTCGCTAGCCCTGACATTCAGGTAGGCATTCAGGAACCTCCAAGATAATGTACAGAAAAATATTTCTGCTAATTGCTTTAGCTACTGCTATTTTCCTCTGGATCTTTCTCCTGTCTATAAAATGCAGCAGAGCATCACGACATCAGCCGTTGTGTTATATTTTAATTGTCAGGCAAATTTCTTTAACAAAAGACAAATGAATAAATGGCAGTAATATATAACATTTACTGCACAAATTGGACTCCTGAGTGGGGGGGGAGGGGAAACAACAGATGTTTACAATCTTACCACTGAAATAATTTTTTGAATGAACATTTTATATAAATACAGTGGGATAGATTTTCACCTTGCCCAAGTATAAGACTGTTGACATAGATTGGACGTAATGGAAATTAAAATTGGGCATTTTCTATATTGGGTGACTAATCTGCAATGCCAGTTTTACATCTGAGGAGCAAGTTGAAAATCTACTCCGCTGTGATTTTTTGTTTCTTATATTTCTGAGTGCTGTGGGCGATACATTGACCTGACCTAAAATGTTTCCATATGGATTCCATCTAATTTGAGCAATTCAACAAACTCGCATGCTGCTGAAACAGTTCCTAGGGCTCCTTGTACTGAACTGACAACTGCATTGACAAAGGAGCTGTCGGTTGTAACTGAATCAATCACAACATCATTTATGTTTGAATTATGTGGTTTGGCTCCTCTCTCAACTCAGTCATTTTGGTGACAGTTGACAAAACCTCATAACATTTGTGTCAATTTAGACTGGGACATGAATTTTAACTGCAGCTGGCTTTTAAACTTTTTGTGCATTATGACGGGGTTTGTGTGTGTGTGTGATAGATATGTGCACACAGATTGGGCTTCGCTTTAATATTTCCATAGATTAATGCATCCACACTTGACTGTCCAGATTGATTAGCTATTTAGATGAGATACTATAAGACTACTGGAGGCCTGCAGGCAATAAAGCTTAAAAAATAAAAGTGCCTTGATTTACCATTGCAAATGAATATGGTGCTACACCATTTTCCTCCCTCTCGCCTGCCCCTACCTAAAGATAGAGATGTGCTGACTTTAACTACAATCTTATTTGTCTTCTGTTAAAGAATGTATGTGGCTTTAACAGTTTGCCAGATGAACTTTCAATTTACCTCAATTAATAAAATAAAGCATTACCTTAACTGTGCCGGTACTACATCCATTTGCAGAGTTATGCATTCCATCCCCATTTGCTTGCTATTTTTGCTGCACATGATTTAAAGAAATAAAATTATACCATGCAATCTATACTACAGATATAACTTGCTTTTGTTTGACAACTGGCTAGAGAGAGGTTATATCCCATGTGTAAAAACAAAAATACAGTGAAGGTCAGAGTCCCTGATGTTTGATTTTCTGCAGTTCATGTTACTTTCATAGTTAAAAGTTCTTTTGGAATCCATTCCCGTTCTTGGATCTGTTCGCTTTGCTCATTCTTACTAGCACCTGTTAATAACATCATTCTTTATAACACAAGCTGGTGAGCTGTTCTTTCAACCGATAAATTCCTGAAAACTCTTTCACTGCCGCCTTCACACTTACTGGGAATGCTTATGAAAAAAGATTGGGTCATACTGTAATACGCATACTTTTCAGTAAATAATGTACATTTTTTTTTAATCTTTTAAATGACTAAGATGATGTTTCTGGGCTTTATTTCAAATGGATTGGTGTGTTTCGGGAATGCTTGAACACAACTGCTTGATTCCATCATAAGCCCGTTCATTTTTAATTAGAATGATTGTGCAGTGCTGTTCGCAATGTTCTGTAAAAGAAACATGCGTTAATTTTAATCAGTTATATTCTGTTTTTCAACAGCTGCAGCCATCTTGGTGATTAGCATGTTTCATTTGCAGGACCACTTGTCATTTGTAGAACAAGTGTCAGCCTTGACTCGGTAGGTAGTCTCTTATCTTGACTCAGAGGTTCTGGGTTCATGTCTCCATTCCAGAGACTTGAGCACAAATTCTAAGCTGACACTTCAGTGTAGTACTGTTGGAGGTGCCATCTTTCAATGAGATGTTGTACTGAAGCCCTGTCTGCCCTCTCGGAGAGACATAAAAGATCCAATTGCCTTATTTGAAGAAGAGCAGGGGAGTTGCCCCCAGTGTCCTGGCCAGTAATTATTCCTGAACCAATGTAGTTAAACCAGATTAACTGGTGTCATGTGTTCAAGAAGTGTGATGATGCAAAATTATGCACAAAAACTGAAGAGTTACAAAAGCTGACTTTGTCTTTTTTTTAAAAAAAGGGCCTTTCTTTTCAAAAGTGAACAATGTGCTCGAAAATGGCTGTTGAAGGAAAAGGACATAGCGTTTGTATTTTCAAACTGTTTCGCATGGGCAAAGGAAAATCTTCAAAGCTATGAGGTGTCAATTGCACCCATCCTAAAATGTTCCAGAATTGAATGGGTTCTTCTGAAACAAAGGAGGTGTGAAGTGGGCCATGGTGCGATCACCATAGGGGAGAGACCAAAGTGTCTCATACCAGGAGGGGAGATGTAATACATCTCTACTTTAAAAGCCAGCCAGGAGAGAGAGAGACACACCCAGAAGTCAGCATCCAAGAAGCTTACTTCCCTTAAGCCAGACTGGGCATGCCTGCTGTAGACTACACCTTATACAACAGTAAACTAAAAGTGAGCCCTGTCTCCAACTGAACTTTCACCCAAGAGAGAAATCTACAAATGCCTCAGGCCTGCAACCAACCAGAACTTGACTTCCAAGAGAATTCAACAGGTTTACCGTGACTTCCCCACTTATAATGGTTTATCCCCTTTTTCCTGTCTATCTGCCTCCTGTGTGCGAGCGAATGTGAGAGTGGATGCAGTTGTGACAATTTTGGGTCAATAAATAATTGTTTTTCTGTTTTAAACCTGCAAGAAAACCTTTCGCTGTCTGTTTATTTGACAAATAAAACACCAAGGGGTTAAACCCTAATAACAAAACACACTTGCTGTGGTCCCGTGGGAATTGAACAGTGGGAACCACCAAATCACACCATATGGCCATAACACTGGCCATTATTACATTGCTGGTTGTGAGGCCTTGCTGTGCACAAGTTGGTTGACTTGTCTCCTTACATTACAACTGTAATCATTTTAACAAGTATTTCATTGGCTGCAAAACACCATAGGACCTCCTGACATTGATCAATCTGCTATATAAATCCAAGAACTTTCTTCCACCTCAGCTGCTGTTGCAGAAGCACTTCCTAAAGTCCTGGATAGTGCGAAAGGACAATTTTCTCAGCAGCCTGACAAGCGTTCTTTCTTTTAAACTGTGCGCGCAAGCTGGTGCACAGTTACTTTTAAGGTGTGATTCACAACTTTTGTTTCAAAATGTTATATCTTTCCAAATGACTGCGGATTATGTACTTATAGTAGCTGAGTCACCTAACTTCTCAGCGGCCAGAAATTATGTCGGTCCCAATCTTTCTTTGGCCTCCTTGTCTCGAGAGACAATGGGTAAGCGCCTGGAGGTGGTCAGTGGTTTGTGAATCAGCGCCTGGAGTGGCTATAAAGGCCAATTCTAGAGTGGCAAACTCTTCCACAGGTGCTGCAGATAAAATCGGTTGCCGGGGCTGTTACACAGTTGGCTCTCCCCTTGCGCTTCAGTCTTTTTTCCTGCCACCTGCTAGGTTTCTTCGACTCGCCACTTTTTAGTCCCGCCTTTACGGCTGTCTGCCAGCTCTGGCAATCACTGGCAACTGACTCCCACGACTTGTGGTCAGGGTCCCAATGACGAGTCCAATTCTGTTCAACACGCTATATCAGCGCAGCGGTAAAGTGAGTGTGCTTTGAGATGCAAAGGGAGCAGGAGGAATGTGAGAGCTTGGAGCAAATGATTGTGTAATGAACAGTGCGCACGCACACTATAGTTGTATTGTTTTGTCACTGCACAATGTTTGTACACATTTAGTACTGTAATCACAGTTTAAGCCTTTCAAAATTCTTAGTGTTTATAATTATTCTAGCCTGAATAAAATGCAATTCGACCAGATTGGTTTCTGCTTATTGGCAATGCAATTGTGTTAAATCACAAAAGGCCAGATGATCGGAAAACATTGTTAATAAACTTAATGAAACTCAAACGTATGTTCAGATTTTAGCCTTGAGGCACGTTCTGTGGAAAATAAATTCTTCCCTCCAACTTTCTACCACTACAACTTGCATTTATATAGTGCCGTTAACATAAAAAACCAATAAGGCACTTCATGGAGGCCTAGTGAAGAAACAGACGTTGAGCCAAAGGAGATGATATGAGGTGGGATAAGCGGTGGATTTTAAAGAGGGTCTTAAAGGAGGCGAGGGAGATGGAGAAGCAGAAGAGTTGGGAGACGGAATTCCAGAACATGGCACCTAGTTGGCTGAAGGCACAATTGCCAATGGGGGGGGGGTGGAGCAAAAGGGAGGGGGGGATGCACAGGAGGTCAGAGGAATGGTTTTGTAGAGTTGAAGGAGGTTACAGAGTGTGGAAGGGGCAAAGCCATGACTAGATTTAAACACTAGGATGAACATTTCAAATTGGGGACTGGGAACCAATGTAGTTCAATGAGGACAGGGGTGATGGGTGAGTGAGACTTGGTGCACTGGCGGCAAAGTTTCTCCCCTTAACTTCCATCTCATTTTCAACGATCCCAGCGACCAGGCCCAAGTAACCTGTTGCTCCTGACATAGGCACACAAGTGGGCCAGTCAGTCTCTTGAACCTGGTCTGCCATTTAAGTAGATCATGACTGATCTGCACCCCAACTTCACTTTCGCACCTTTGCTTCATATCCCTTAATACCCTTACCTAACAAAAACCTATCCAACTCTGTCTTGGAAGCCCCAATTGTTCCCACACCCACAGTCTTTTGGAGGAGAGACTTGCAGATTTCTGTAAAAGTGCCTCCTGATTCTGCTCTTGAGTGACCTAACTCTCTCATTTTAAGATTATGCCCCCTTCTTGAGCATTTCAGGCATAGTGTAAAAATAAGAAAAATTCCAGCCCATCGTAGTACATGATATCTGAATTTCATAACCATGGAAGGACTGTTTTTCAAATATCCACTGGTAATTCACTTCTGCCTGTTTGTGTTGCGAAGGTAGCATAAATTAACTATCACGGTGTGAATCCTTGTAGGTAACCACCAGGACTTTTCATAGTCTGCCCAATGTGTTGCCTGGAGTTAAATAGCCAGATTGAATATTGACTTCAGAATCTGTGTGCAAATGAACTAATCTAAGATAATGGCATACTATGTAAAGCACATAACGTGTGTCTCCATATTTCAGAGCAGCATTGGTCAAATGTAAGTAATGCATAGACAGTCATGAATATCTAAAAATAATTGCAAGGCAGTATAAATACATATATATCACACCTTTATTGTGCTGCAACATCGCAAAGCACTTGACACTTTAATTACATTTGAAGAACATTGACTGCTGTTATTTCAGCAAATGTAGCCTATATTCTGCTCCAGCAAGGTCCCATAAATGTGAATGAGAAAAGTAGCCATTTAATTTGTCACCTTTGGAGGAATTGATATTAGTAATGAGGTTCGGGACCATTTTATTTTACACAAAGGTATGTAATTTAGGGGGAACGTTGTCATGATTTCTAATCGTAAACGCGTTTTAACTCTCTGTTGAATGTGCAGATTAGAATACTAACTTGTCACCTTCAGTGCATTGTACTTTTATTATATGCTTTTGTATAGTGGTATATAGGTCGGTAATAGCTTTTGCTGTTTTAGGCTTAGTACCATTGAGTATTATATTTATATTGAAATGCCAATGATTATGATATCATGCCAAAAGCTGCTTGCAAATAATTTGTAGGTGATCATTAGCTAAGTGTGTTTCTAGTACTTAATACAAATGAATGAAAGGCATTAATTAATGAAGAGTTGGTTGGCATATTTCTGTGCTGTAAATAATATGCATTCAGACGAACTGGTCCATGTTGGTTGTTTCTTTTCGGCATAAAATTCGTGTTTATTTATTCAAAACAGGGTATGTGCACCTTTCAGCTTTTGGGGATGGCACTCCTTTAAGTTTACCATAAGCTTGCAAAGACATATCTTCTCTTGGCTTGGGTGGTTTCCAAACCTGAAATAAACATTAAAGTGTTAAGGAGTCATTGTTCAGGTACTGTATTCCTACTGATTTAACCCATTTGCTACGTTTTGTAGATTTCACACAGGTGATCCTCCGAAATAGGTACGGATGCAGTTGAGCGAGACTTGGGAGTCTTCGTAGACTCCACGTCCAACCAGTACAAAGCAGCAATCAACAAAGCCAACACAAGGTAGAACTATGCAACCAAAACAGTGAAATGTAAGTCAAAGGAAGTTGTGATTATATCTTGACTACTGTGTCCAGTTCTGGTCACCAAGAAACAAGGCTGGCTTTCCAGGACTGGAGGCAGCACAGAGAATAACCACAATTCCTACTGTCTCAGATCTGCATTATGGGGACGGACTGGAGAAACCTGAACTTTTCAGACTAGAAGGAGGTGTTCAAATGGTGATCCTGAGATGCATGAGATAGTTGAAGATATAGAAAGTGGTGAAGTTGGAATATTGAATTGAGAGTGGGACCAGGGAACATGGGTTCAAACAAAAGGCAAATGAGGGCTGATATCAAAGATTTCCTTCACACAGATTGCTCAGTGTATGGAACATAGTTTTAGTGTGAAAACCTTTGGGATACATCAACTGTAGGGTCTTCCTTGATGAATTAAGATGGGAAGAATGGCTTTCCTCATCTATAATTATAGTGTGATCTTACAAAAGCACTTTAGACTCACTGGATTATTGATGTGATGCAGAGCTTCCTGCACAGGTAAAAGAGCTTTAATGACTATAAAATCGAGGAATTTGTCTAATGGAATGAATTGCCACGCAAGGTGTCATTTTGAGAGTTGTTGGCGGCCAGCAATGAGATCAATGACAAGTTGTTTAGTTTAGAGATACAGCACTGAAACAGGCCCTTCGGCCCACCGAGTCTGTGCTGACCATCAACCACCCATTTATACTAATCCTACACTAATTCTATATTCCTACCACATCCCCATCTGTCCCTATATTTCCCTACCACCTACCAATACTAGGGGCAATTTATAATGGCCAATTAACCTATCAACTAGCAAGTCTTTGGCATGTGGGAGGAAACCGGAGCACCCGGAGGAAACCCACGCAGACACAGGGAGAACTTGCAAACTCCACACAGGCAGTACCCAGAATTGAACCCGGGTCGCTGGAGCTGTGAGGCTGCAGTGCTAACCACTGTGCCGCCCAAGTTGGTCTGGTTTCATTTGGTATCGATATTAGTAATTAACACAGTTACAATTTGCTGAAAGCAAGTTTGGGCCACTAAATTAGGGCTAGTGTGTTAAAATACTGTCTCCGATATGCATTTGTGCCAGTGGAACCTCGTTCCAGTTACCCCTGTAGTGTCCTCCATTCGAAGGAAAGACTTGCCCCAACATTATATACTCCCCGTTGATGAACAAGGAGTTGATTAAAGCCATCGATAGTGATGTGTATAAACCTGAAGACTGGAGCCAACGTCTCTTGCAATAAAGTTTAAAAACATATTAATTTATCTTGTGAACCGTAGGGCAGAATTTTATGGTGCCCTACAGGAGTGGCCGTAAAATTGAACAGGAGGCAGAGGGCCGTTCCCGACACCTTTCCCACCTGGCTGCAATTTTACGAGGGGTGACCGCGGCGAGAAGCAGCCCGCCTTCCCCAGGCCAATCAAGGCCCTTGTGGCCAATTAACTGCCACTTAAGGGCCTCCTTGCACCGCCGCTGGTATTTTACCATTTGGCAGGCAGGCAGCTCATGCCCCAAAGCCCCAACCGCACCCCCTCCCCCCACTGAAAGAAAGTTCCACCTGCACCCCCCCCCCCCCCCCCCCCAAACTGACCCCACCTTGCTTTGCTGGGGCACGGCCGATTGTTCCCGGCGAGGCCCCAAAATCTTACCTGTTTTCTGGGGCCGTCGTCCCTCTTGCTGCTGTGGCTGGGTTGCAGTCCCAGCGGTGGCCACTGCTCCCAGTGGCGCTGCTGGGATTGAGAGCTGTCGGCCCGCTGATTGGCCAGCAGCTCCAGTAGGCGGGATTTCCTGCCTCAAGAAGGTGGAAAACCCACCCAAGGCCAATTAAGGGTCTGAGGAGTGTAAAATCCTGGTGTGGCTCCCCAAGCCCATCGGAGGCGGGTTCATTTCTCCCCCCACCCCCCCCACCCCAATTTTCGGCCCAATTCCAGTGGTCTAACTCAACAACTGTGCGTGGGAGAAGGGCAACTAGCTACATCCAAACAATATACTACAGAAAACCCTCCATGGAAAGCGACAGTGATTCAGTCTTTTGATAATGTAAATATTATACAATACTATAGTAACTAATCCGATAATGAATACCATTAAATATAATTCTCTTTATCGTTCACATTTTCCTGGTCAATTATCAATTTTAGCTGCAAAACATGTATTAGTGTTTTGTACCTCACTAGATGCTTCCTGTTGGGTGGTTCAGTGGAATTGTAATACTGTAGCACTGATTTATTTCATAGTGGATATATATTTACACCATTGAGTAATCTGCAGCACTTTGGGAAAAATAACATTCAGATTAACTATTTGTTTCCTTTAGCTCTGCACTGTGGTTTCCCAAGCAATTGCACTAATTCAATCCAGTCCAAATAAACCCACACTTGTCAAAGCATGAAATTCCAGAGTACCAAATCATTTCCAGAGCTTTGTCTGGAATATTTGTGTGTAATAACCACCTCCTACAGCACCAGCGTGTTAGGTCATTGAATAAGGTTAGGTTTTTCATGCACCAATCTGGGCAAGTAACCTTGCACAAACAACTGGACGTTGCAGGAAAAAATAAAGTTCTGTTTTGTTGTTTAAATGAGCTGCAAATGAAGATTAGCAGATTGTACCTGAAGTTTGTGAAGGTCCTGATAATTCAGAAGCCAAAACATAAGGCAAATAAAGGCAACTTTTAACTTGGTTACAAGTGTAGTTGGTTCATCTTCCATTAGATATTTGTGTAAAACAATTTCCTTTACAGAGATGCTGGTTAGACCTTGGAATTCTCAACCACAATGTGTTCTTGAAGCGGAGTCTATTTATTGTTTTAAAAGGGAATTATTTGCTTCTAAAAGAGGAATACTCAATATGGGGTGTGAGTAGGAATGTGCAAATGGACTTGGCAGCGTCTTGTGTAACTCGTGGAGAATAACAGCAGCGTAACTTCGGTGGGTCGAATGACCTGCTTCTGTTATGTAACATTTAATGATGGGTAATGGAATTACATTCTTTATGCTGATCAGAATTGACAATCAACCTATTTGTAGTAATCTAGATCAATAACCTAATGGAATAAACTATAAGCACTTGGAGTTCAATATATCGTTAACATTTTTAATGTCTTATACATATTAAAGTCAGATTTTTAATGTGCCATAGCGAGGAAACATTTTTCTACTTACTTTTGCACACAGGAGAGCAATCTCCTTGCCTTCTGGCCATTTGGATCAAGACAAAATGTTTTCTCATTCCTCAACTGAACTCTTCATTAAAAGAAAATACACCATTAGTGGCTTATCTACAGTTTTTTAATCGAAGTTCAAATTATGATGATCATTAGATGGAAGGACCATTATAGGAAGGCAAGAACTTTCTGGCCACCTAATGCAGTTTATATAAAGGTAGTAATGGTATAGACGTTTATCCCAGATTATCCCAACTGAACAGGTAATCGCTTAATTAGCTACAGTGCTAAAACCCCACAAAAGAGCTACCCCATTCCCAGGTGGCACAGCTTTTATGTTACATTAACTACACAGCGGTTCTTTCCAACAAAGATAAGAGTCAGACAGTTGTATCATGCGTGTAGATGAAATTTGAATTTTCAGGTAATGATCGAAATGAAATGGGCAAAAATGGAAAACACTTTGCTTGTACCATCAATAATAAAAATGCATGAGTAATGAATAAACCAGTAATTTTTTTTTAACAGTATGTGTTGGACCTCAAATGAATTGCAAACCTGATATCTAACCAGTTGGGCTATTTTGTGTTTATTTGGGAAAACCTACATTAATTTTTCCATTTTGATTTGCTTAACATCCCTTCAAAAATGGAGGCACAAAGTATCCTGTTACATGATAAATGCCCTCATTGTTAGGTACATGAGTCATTAAGATGTTGTTTACAGCTGGATACAGTGTAACAAATGTAAGCACTATCAGGAAAAGGCAATTGTTCAAAACTTTTTTTATAAATTGTTCTGTTGTGTTACCTGGATTTAGTAGCAAACTCTATATGTAGTGGAAAGTAATCGCAGGAGAAATCAATTAACATTTAAAGTGGAGTATGTGTGTGTTTTCCCTGAGGTGTCATGATGGGATGGAATAAAGAAGGGAGGAAGTCTGCTGTTCGGAGACAGGGGCACTGAGCAGAAAATTGGGATCAGATCTGGCTTCTTTAATCCTTTATTTGTCAGATTTTTGAAGCTAAATCTAAAGCTGCAGTTTCCACCAGTCTAGCGTGGTGTAATGTTTCCATTTTTCATATTGGATGTCCTTATGGCCCGTCTGCATCTGATTCTTAGTGAATTAGTGCTGAATTGTGGGCACCTTTGTGATATGGACGTGCATTCACTCATTCCGATCGGGATCTTGGCAGTTATTGATTGCTTGACTGTTCTTATTTGTAGCATCCAGAATTCAAAAATCTGTATTTTGGGATGTTAAACAAGCTTTGTGCTTTATTTTTAGAATACGTGCTAATACATCATCCAGTAATTGTTACAAAATCATGCAATAGCATCTTGTGTGTCAAGTCAACACTCTTGAGTCCATTCAGTGACAGTATAGCATATTACATGATCCTGTTTTTTGCTCGCTGACTCCCTATGGCATCTTTGATCATGGGATAGAGTTTCCACTTAGCAGTGCTGGTGTTTTTCAGCACAATTCACCCAAAATTAGCATAACCTGCACAGAAGATCACAGAATTCTAAGTGCAAATTACGTTTAGTGCAACTCTAGTTTCTGTGATCTTTTACATTAGTTTAAAAAACATTGCGCTAGAAGCAGGCCCCATCAACAAAACTGGCCATGACCCCAGGATGAATTAATCATCAATGGCATAGTCCTCTAATTGTGCTCATTTGCAAGCCTTAGAGGAGGCTGTAAAAATTAAGCTTTTGACTGCAAGAATAGTATGAGGCACATTTTAAATGTATTTTTTTATTTACTGAGGAGCTGACGACCATACCCCAATATTAATAGAAAATGTTTCTGTATCTTTTGTCATTTTTCAGTAATTTAAAATTGGATTACTCTCAGGTGGTGGATTGACATGATCATTTAAAATGCTTTTTTTTGTGATAAACCCATTTCCAGCTGTATTAATCAAACAGCACCAAGTTACATCTATCTTTTTTTTAATCATTCATGGGATCTGGGCATCGCTGGCCAGGCCAGCATTTATTGCCCATCCTTAATTGCCCTTGAGAAGGTGGTGGTGAGCTGCCTTCTTGAACCGCTGCAGTCCATTTGGGGTAGGTATACCCACAGTGTTAGGAAGGGAGTTCCAGGATTTTGACCCAGCGACAGTGAAGGAAAGGCGATATAGTTCCAAGTCAGGATGGTGTGTGACTTGGACGGGAACTTGCAGGTGGAGGTGTTCCCATGCATTTGCTGCCCTTGTCCTTCTAGTTGGTAGAGGTCGTGGGTTTGGCAGGTGCTGTCTCGGGAGCCTTGGTACATTGCTGCAGTGCATCTTATAGATGCTGCCACTGTGCGTCGGTGGTGGAGGGAGTGAATCTTTGTAAATGGGGTGCCAATCAAACGGGCTGCTTTGTCCTGCATGGTGTCGAGCTACTTGAGTGTTGTCGGAGCTGCACCCATCCAGGCAAGTGGAGAGTATTCCAGCACACTCCTGACTTGTGCCTTGCAGATGGTGGACAGGCTTTGGGAAGTCAGGAGGTGAGTTACTCGCCTCAAGATTCCTAGCCTCTGACCTGCTCTTGTAGCCACGGTATTTATATGGCTACTCCAGTTCAGTTTCTGGTCAATGGTAGCCCCTAGGATGTTGAAACAGGGGGATTCAGTGATGATGATGTTGAATGTCAGGGAGAGATGGTTAGATTCTCTCTTGTTGGAGATGGTCATTGCCTGGCACTTGTGTGGCGCGAATGTTACTTGGATATTATCCAGGTCTTGCTGCATTTCTACACGGACTGCTTCAGTATCTGAGGAGTTACGAATGGTGCTGAACATTGCGCAATCATCAGCGAACATCCCCACTTCTATTTATTTTTTATTTAGAGATACAGCACTGAAACACCGAGTCTGTGCCAACCATCAACCACCCATTTATACTAATCCTCCATTCCTACCACATTCCCACCTTCCCTATATTCCCCTACCACCTACCTATACTAGGGGTAATTTTATAATGGCAAATTTACCTATCAACCTGCAAGTCTTTGGCTGTGGGAGGAAACCGGAGCACCCGGCGAAAACCCACGCAGTCACGGGGAGAACTTGCAAACTCCGCACAGGCAGTACCCAGAATTCAACCCGGGTCGCTGGAGCTGTGAGGCTGCGGTGCTAACCACTGCGCCACTGTGCCGCCCTTGTGATTGAAGGAAGGTCATTGATGAAGCAGCTGAAGATGGTTGCGCCTATACACTACCCTGGGAAACTCCTGCAGTAATGTCCTGGAGCTCAGATGATTGCCCTCCAACAACCACAACCATCTTCCTTTGTGCTAGGTATGACTCCAGCCAGCGGAGGGATTTCCCCCTGATTCCCATTGACTTCAATTTTGCTAGGGCTCCTTGATGCCATACTCGGTCAAATGCTGCCTTGATGTCAAGGGCAGTCACTCTCACCTCAGCTCTTGAGTTCAGCTCTTTTGTCCATGTTTGAACCAAGGCTGTAATGAGGTCAGGATCTGAGTGGTCTTGGTGGGACCCAAACTGAGCGTCACTGAGCAGGTTATTGCTAAGCAAGTGCTGTTTGATGGCACTGTTGATGACCCCTTCTATCACTTTACTGATGATTGAGAGTAGGCTGATGGGGCGGTAATTGGCTGGGTGGGACCTGTCCTGCTTCTTGTGTACAGGACATACCTGGGCAATTTTCCACATTGCAGGGCAGATGCCAGTGTTTTAGCTGTACTGGAACAGCTTGGCTAGGGGCGCGGCAATTCTGGAGCACAGCTCTTCAGTACTATTGCCGGAATATTGTCAGGACCCATAGCTTTTGCAGTATCCAGTGCCTTCAGTCGTTTCTTGATATCACACGGAGTGAATCGAATTGGCTGAAGTCTGGCATCTGTGATGTTGGGGCTTCAGGAGGAGGCCGAGATGGATCATCAACTCGGCACTTCTGGCTGAAGATTGCTGCAAGTGCTTCAGCCTTATCTTTCGCACTGATGTGCTGGGCTCCCCCATCATTGAGGATGGGGATATTTGTGGAGCCACCTCCTCCAGTTAGTTGTTTAATTGTCCACCACCATTCACGGCTGGATGTGGCAGGACTGCAGAGCTTAGATCTTATCCGTTGGTTATGGGATCGCTTAGCTCTGTCTATCGCATGCTGCTTACGCAGTTTGACATGCAGATAGTCCTGTGTTGTAGCTTCACCAGTTTGACATATCATTTTGAGGTATGCCTGGTGCTGCTCCTGGCATGCCCTCCTGCACTCTTCATTGAACCAGGGTTGGTCTCCTGGCTTGATGGTAATGGTAGAGTGGGGGATATGCTGGGTCATGAGGTTTACAGGTTGTGGTTGAGTACAATTCTGCTGCTGCTGATGGCCCACAGCGCCTCAAGGATGCCCAGTTTTGCATTGCGAGATCTGTTCAAAATCTATCCCATTTAGCACTGTGGTAGTGCCACACAACACGATGGACGGTATCCTCAATGTGAAGGCATTGTCTCCACAAGGACTGTGCGGTGGTCACTCCTACCAATACTATCATGGACAGATGCATCCGCGGCAGGCAGATTGGTGAGAACAAGGTCAAGTATGTTTTCCCCTCTTGTTGGTTCCCTCACCACCTGCCGCATACCCAGTCTAGCAGATATGTCCTTTAGGACTCGGCCAATTCGGTCAGTCGTGGTACTACCGAGCCACTCTTGGTGATGGACATTGAAGTCCCCCACCCAGAGTACATTCTGTGCCCTTGCCACCCTCTGTGCTTCCTCCAAGTGGTGTTCAACATGGAGGAGTACTGCCTTATCAGCTGAGGGAGGGCGGTAGGTGGTATTCAGCAGGAGGTTTCCTTGTCCATGTTTGATCTGATGCCATGAGACTTCATGGGGTCCGGAGTCGATGCTGAGGACTCCCAGGGCAACTCCCTCCCTACTGTATACCCATGTGCCACCACCTCTGGTGGGTCTGTCCTGCCAGTGGGACAGGACATACCCGGGGATGGTGATGACATTGTCTGTAAGGTATGATTGCTTGAGTATGCCCATGTCAGGCTGTTGCTTGACTAGTCTGTGGGACATCTATATCTATCTCTCTAATATATATCTCTCTATCTAATATATATCTCTCTATCTCTATAAATAGAGGAATTTTTTAAGCATATTTTAAAAAAATTTTAACACTGCCCAATTGTGCTGGTTCATGGCAGATTTTGCATTCAGCAATATGCAAATGAATTTGACCGGAAACTCAAGGGGAGAAAAACTCTTTTCAAAATTACTGCAATTTGCGACTGGATTGCTGATTTCACCCAAAGCGGAAACTCTATCCCAGTTGTTTTAAAATAGTGGGAGCCACAACTGAACACTCGGGTACTAGACGTTGTACCAATGTATAGTCTTTACCACCACACTCAATATACACACAATTTATATAGTATCAGATGCTCACATACATCTCACGATTGAAACCTGAAAACATTCTGCAATTACAACAATTTAAATTGGAAAAGCAAATGTTATTTTTAATTTATATGACCCAAAGATTACTGTATCCTCCAACGGGCAAACATTTTAATGGGTGACGTTCTCACATGTACACTGGTACTCACCGTATTTCAGGGGTTTTGCAGGTGGCTGTTTGGGGGATTATTGAGTAGCTCACGATCTGTCTGGGCTTCACAAGCTTTGTGAACTTGTGACACTGACAGCTGTCTGGAGACTGAGCTGAAATATAGCAAGAGTTCATTAAGTTATACCGGTGATGTCATCAGAATATAGTTAAAATAAGGTGATAGGAAGTTCATTATTTACCATTGGAGAAATTCCATAGGATCATCATCGACATCACAATGGGAAGCCTGCAGTCCATTTTGCAGCTTTATTTCGTCACTGTGCTATCTAAAATAATTTTTGCAAATCATCAACTTTTCCTTATAAGGATTAATTACAGTACTGATAACCAGTCAGCCATTAAGTAAATTGATTTGTTTCTAATTGTCTTCTGCTCTGCTTTGAGGCTTCTTAATTTGTGTCAGAATCAGAAAGTATTCAACAACTTTACAGAGACCAACACTGGTCCAAAAGCTGTGAAGTACCATGAAGACTGACCTGAAACCACAGACCATAATTAACTCTTGAGCAATCAACCTAATATGGAAGGTGGAAGACAGCAGCAGTGATTCAGTGTTCTTGCAGGCAACATATCACAGAAATAACTGATTCTATTTCAGAAATTTACAGCTGTAAACTGTTTATATTACTCATTAATTTGCATTTCAGAATTGTTCCAAATCTATAATATGTACCAACCTTGTAACTGTTGTGGGTGTTGAAAGGAACTAGATTTTTCACTTCACTCTTATCCTATCGATTGCGGTTGGTGGTAAGAACTATGGAATTCTGCAGCTTTCAGTGGATGGTTTCCTCCTTTGAGCATTTATTTATACTGCAGGGATTTATGGCTGTTTGTGGTAATTACTGGATGCTAATCACATGGTGTGCAAGTTGCCAGATTTGGAAGCATTAATGGGAAAAGTGAAGACCTTCTAGATACTGGAATGCTAAATTCTCTGTTAATTATTTTTTCTTTAACTCTGTATTGAACACTCCTTGTTAAAAATGATATTGTTTAAGACACCTGAAAGTGAAAGATCCCTGTCTTACTGTCAGGAAACCTGCTTAGGATCAAAAAGTTCAACTAAAGATCTGAGGCAATAAACTAGATTAGCAAATCTCAATTGCACTGGAGATAAAATGAAATCCTTATCAGTTTGTGTCTAATACCTTTTGTGCAGTCCTAGTTTTGATTTAATATTCTACAGCTCTAATTGTGTATATAAAACTAATTGTGTTGTAAATTATTGAAAAACCTCTGCCTGGCTCCTTTCTGTTGAACATGTGCATTTGGCTCAAACATTTCTCCCATCCAGTAAATTGGGGTTGAGATCTCCAACCGTTGTTCACCAAGAGAAAATCCTCCATCTCTTTACACTTGTCAGTGTCAGCTGTGGCTCAGTTGGTAGCACTCTCACCTCAGAGTCACAAGGTTCTGGGTTCAAGTCTCACTCCAGGGCTTGAGTACAAAAAGCAATACTGACTCCAGTGCAGAACTGAGGGAGTGCTGCACTGTTGGATGAGACATTGAACCAAGGCTTTCTTGGGTGATGTCAAAGATTCCCTGGCACTATGCTGAAGAAGAACAGGGGAGTCAACTCTGGTGTCCTGGCCCGCAATCAACATCACAAAAACATATCATCTGGTCATTTCGCATTGCTATTTGTGAGAGTTTGTTGTGTGCATACTGGCTGTCACGTTTCCTGCATTACAACAGTGACAAAAGCCAATGAAATACTTTTTGAAATGTAAAGCGCTTTGAGATGTCCAATGGTTGTGAAAGGTGCTATATAAATGCAAGTCCTTTTTCTTTTTGTCATTCAAAGATTCTTGTTTGAAGCTTGTGAGCAACAGTCTGGGTGCTGCTTGCGATCAGCTCTTAGTCTGGATGCAAGCAATGTCAATAAATCAAATTAACTTGTCATTATCACATGGTTGTGGGACCTTGCAGTACACAGGTTGGTTGTTACATCTCCAATATTACAATAGTGATTACATTTAAAAAATGTATGTCATTGGCTGCAAAGCGCTTTGGGACATTTTGAGGTTGTGTCTGGTGCACCATAAGTCCAAGAACTTACTTTCACTTTAGGAAGTGCTTCTGCAACAGCAGCTGGGGTTTCGGAAATTGTGTGAAAGTGCAATTTCCTCAGCAACCTGAACATTTTTTTTTATAAAAGCAAAATACAGCAGATGCTGGAAATCTGAAATCAGAACAAAAAGTGCTGGAAATACTCAGCAGGTCTGGTAGCATCTGTGGAGAGAAAAGCAGAGTTAATGTTTCAGGTCTGTGACCTTTCATCAGAACTGGTAAAGGTTAGAAAAGAATTCGTTTTTAAGCAGGTCTTGGGGGAGAGAACAAAGGGGAAGGTGTTTGATAGGGCAGAGGGTAGGAAAGATCAAATAACAAAGCTGTCCTGGGACAAAGGCAAAGAGTGTGTTAATGCTTGTGGTGAAAGACAAATCATTATTCTGGAGAGAGTGTTAACAGCAGAATAGTGAGCAGCTCTGACTCCATGAAAAATAGGCACATGGTTAAAAAATAAAATATTAAAAAAAAGGGCCAGTCATGCTCTGAAGTTATTGAACTCGATGTTCAGTCCGCAAGGCTGTAGAGTGTCTAATCGAAAGATCAGGTGCTGCTCCTCGAACATTTTTTAAAAGCTGTTTATGCGCAAACTGGTGCACAGTTACTTTAAAGGTGTGATTCGCGACTATCTTTTCAAATGTTATACCTTTGCAAATGGCTGCAGTAACACACTTAAAAGACTGGTGCACACAAAATTGCTTTGCTGCTTTATGTGAGTAGCTGAATCACCTACCCTATCAGTGGCCAGCAATCATGTCAAACCCAATGACAAGTCCTTCAGCACACTGCCATCAGCAGCAGCACAGTAAAATTAATGTGCTATGAGATACGGAGGGAACAAAAAAGCTTGAGAGCTTGGAGCAAATGGTATAAATGGTGCGCATTTGGTGTAATGAACAGCATATTATGTTCATACCTCATTGCAGGTCAGTGAGGACAGGAGTGATGAGTGAGCGAGACTTTGTGCAGGATACTGGCAATTGAGTTTCTCCCTTTACCTCCATTTCATTTTCAATAATACCAGTGACTGCACCCATTAGACACAGGGGTAGGCCATTCAGCCCCTTGAGCCTGGTCTGCAATTCAAGTCATTGTCATCAGTCCCTCGAAACGAGGATGACGTCTGCCAGGGTTCATGATTTGTGCGTGCTCTGGTGACTTGGCAGGCCAATCCTGGAACTGCAGGTCGTTGCACAGAGAAGATAAGTGTTAACCTGAGGGCAAGGGGTTCTCAAGCCAGGGCCCTGCTCTCCTGCTTTCAATGCTTCTCCGCAGCAGAGTTTATGCAGTTTCCGACTGTGTTGTGGATTGTTGGATGAGGCGTTGCCACATGGCACGGTTAGCGGCAAGTTCCTCCAATGCACCGATATTGATCTGTCCTGTTTTCAATGAGGCCCTCAGAATATCCGTAAAAAGTTGTCTCTGGCCTCCTTGAAATCGGGTGCCATCCTTATGTTGTGAAAAGAGGATCTGCTTCAGAAGCTGATTATTTAGCATGCGGATGTAACGCGCAGACCAGCGGAGCTGACTTTGCATAATCATGGTTGCGATGCTGGAGAAATTGGCTTCAGTGAGGATACTGGAGTTTGTTCGCCTATCTTCCCACTTGACTTTGAGTATCCTGCAGAGAGACTGCTGGTGGAAATTCTCCAGCGACCGGAGGTGCCTTTGGTAGGCGACCCAAGTCTTACCGCCATATAGAAGAGTAGTGATAACAACACCTTTGTCGACTAAAGCTTTTGTCCTCTTATGGGGATCTCTTGTTGAAGATACACTTGCACAAATTTTGGAGGGCTGCGTTGGTATAGCTGATTCTGTGCTGGATCTCCACTTCAGTGGTGACCTTTTGAGAAAGGTAGCTGCTGAAATATGGGAAGCGTTAAATGACTTCTAAAGTAGGTGCTTGTCAGGGGGGAGGACTGGTGGAGGATTTTGGTCTTGCTGATGTTGAGTGATGTATGTGGTGTTGAAGAGGTTGAAGGTGGTTTGAATGTGACTTGCAGTGTGGGCTGCAACTGCACAGTGATTGGTATATTGTAAGTCATGAATGTGCTAGAGAGTTGCCTTAGTCTTGGCTCTCAGCCTGTTAAGGTTGAAAAACCTCCCATCGAGTCGAAACTCAAATCATGACCCCATGTGGAAATTGGTCACAAATGAGTTCCATGACCAGGCTGAGGTAAATAGTGAAGAGAGTTGACTCAATCACACAGCCTTACTTGATGCCTGTTCAGAAACAAAAGGGCTCAGTCTCCAATTCATTGCAAAGGACGGTTGCTGTCGTACTGTCAGGCAAGAGTCGCAGGATGGTAACATATTTTGCTGGACATACAAGTCTCTGGAGAACTTTGCAAAGAGCTTCATAGTTGATGGAATCAGAGGTCTTTGACAGATCAATAAAGGCCATGAAGATCTCTTTGTGTTGTTCCAGACACTTGGATTTGTCGAACAAAAAAGATCATTATCTGTGGTTCCCCTGGATGGTGGGAAATCACATTGGGTCTCCGGAAGGATGTCTTCGCTGATGGGTAGGAGACGGTTCAGGAGGTTTCAGGAGAATCTTTTCCACTGTGGACAGAGAGGATATGCCTCTATAGATCACACAAATTGATTTATCATCCTTTTTAAAAAGTGTAACAATGATGGCAATGCGGAAGTCAGGAGGTAGTACCTCTTCCCACATTTTTGTAAATAGGTCTGAGAGTTTGACCACCAGCTTTGTAGATCTCTGTAGGAATGTTGTCCAGACCACACGCCTTGTTATTCTTCATCTGTGGGTATAGTCTTTTGTATCTCAGCAAGTGTTGGCAGCATACCCAAATATGATCTCTGCAGCTGTTGAGGGATTGTTTTGATGGTTTTGTCTGATACTGTTGACTCCCGATTGAGAAGGTTCCGGTAGTCCTTCCAACGGTCTCGGACAGCTGCATCATCTTTGAGAGTAGTGGCGTCTTCAGCCCCGAGAGGGAGGGGCCATTTTTTATTGGTCCACAGACGGTCTTGGCCTGGAAGAAGCTGTGCATGTCATGCTGGTCTGCGTAACGTTGGATTTCATTGGCCTTCTCTACCAACCACTTATTCTTGATGATATGTATCATTCTCTGAGCTTCAAATTTGAGTGGTAAGTATTCTTCTAATTTTTGCTGTGATGTAGGCTGATTTTGGCACATAATGAAGGGTTGCCTTTTCCGATTGAGAATTTTGCCTATTTCTTTATCATTCTCATCGAACCAGTCTTGGTGCCTGTGAGATTCAAACCCAGTGGTCTGAGTGCATGTCTACTGGGTCGCAGAAATGATTTGTTTCAAAGCCCTTCCACACTGGCATTATTGGAACCTGTGAGTGCAAGACTGGAAGAAAGTTACACCTGGAATTGTCCTCTTGTTTTTATATCATGGAGAATGTGGATGTTAAATTTTCTCCTGGATTTCTTTGAGGATCTTCAGTGTTTGGGTGCCAGGCGTATGCT
Organism: Heterodontus francisci; assembly: GCF_036365525.1. NCBI lineage: Eukaryota > Metazoa > Chordata > Chondrichthyes > Heterodontiformes > Heterodontidae > Heterodontus > Heterodontus francisci. Next base: position 17,089,895 of record NC_090412.1, on the reverse strand, counting down.
CATGGTGGAGTGTACAAGTCTGTGGTCTGTCCAGCAGTCGTTTGCACCCCACATGGCTTGGGTGATGTGCACATCCTTCCCATCCTGGGCTCGGGCAATCACATAGTCCAGCAGGTCCCATTGCTTGGATCAGAGGTGTTTCCAATTTGTCCTGTATTTATCTTTCTGATGAAAGAGTGTGTTTGTGATGGTGAGCCTATGTTCAGTGAATTTGGTGAGGAGAAGTCGGTTGGCTCGTCCGATGGTGCCCTTCCAGACGTTGTAGTTGTGTCCAGATCTGGCATTAAAATCTCCGAGCCGAATCACTTTGTCTTGGTTTGGGACGGTTGCCAATACAGAATCCAGATCTGTATAAAAGAGCTCTTTGGTTTCATCAGTAGAATAGAGTGTGGGAGTATAAGCACTGACGATTGTGGCCCATTGGTTGCCACTGAGTTGAAGGCATAGGGTTATGAGCTGTGTGTTAATGCCAATTGGAAGCTCTAAGTATATCTGCGATTCAATTTTTGATGGCAAATCCAACTGAATGTAAGCGACGATTCTCCTCTGGAAAGGCCATTTTTTATTATAAATTGCAAAAAGTTGGTGGGAGGGCGCCTTCATTTAAAAACACCCTCTCCCTCACTTACATGCCATTGCATCCTGCTCCGCTCTTAAGCTGAAAGGCCTCTGGAACTCCAGCTTTGAGGGCCCGCTTGTCCATAATTGGACAACAGCCGACCATTTGGCCATTAATCGGCCACTCTGGGGAAAAATCACAATGAATGATTGTTTCCCATACAGTGCAGGCTTTTGACGCCCATTTGAGCCTGACGGCAGGGTTCATAACCTTGTTGGAAAAATCCAAGCCTATGACTCTGTAATGCACTAATTCAGTCTGGTCCAGATAAAAGCACACTTGGCAAGGCATAGAACTCCAGAGTACCAAATCATTTCCTAATCAGGATTGGAACTTTTCCTGGAATATCTGTTTGTAACACCACTTCCGACACAGTAGCATGTTAGGTCACTGAATTATGTCAAGTTTCTCATGCTCTAATCTGACCAAATAACCTTGTACAAACAGATAGACATTTCAGACACAAAGTTCTGTTTAAATGAGCTGCAAAATAAAGATTAGCAGATGGTCACTGAAGTTTTTGAAGGTCCTGATCATCAAGGAACCAAATAACAAGGAAAATGAGTTTAACTTTTAACTTGGTTACAAGTGTATTTAGTTCATCCTCCATTAAATGTTTTTTAGATTTTTCTGTTTTGCACCATTTCCTTTATAGAGAGGCTGCTTAGACCATGGAATTCTCAACACATTATGTTCTTGAAGTGGATTCTATAAATTGTTTTAAAAGGGGGATTATTTGCTTGCAAAAGAGGAATGTTAAATAGTATGGGGTGTGAGTAGGAATGCAGAAGTAGAGTGGAGAATAAGAGCAGTGTAAACGTGATGGGTCAATAAAACCTGTTTGTGTTGCATAACATTTAATAATGGATAATGGAATTATATCCTTTCTGCTGATCGAAATTTACATTCGACCTATTTGTAATATGGATCAATAACCAAATATAATAGAATAAACACTTTGCACTGATTAAATATGTTACTTTTGGTTTCAATTTTTAATCCCATTAGTATTAAAGTCAGTTCTTTAATGTGTCATAGCAAGCAAACACTTTTCTACTTACTTTTGTGTACAGAAGAGCAACTTCTTTGCCAGCTGGTTATTTGGATTAGGGCAAGATGTTTTCTCATCTCTGTCGAACTCTTCATTTAAGGAAAGTACACTATTAGTAGCCTATCTAGATTTTTTAAATATATTTTATCTTGGTTCAAAATATGATCATTGTTAAATGAAAGGACCATTGTAGGAATCCAGGAACGTTCTGGCTAGCGAATGCAGATTGGATAAAGCTGGTAATGGTGCAAGTGGTTTATCCGATAATAGCCAAATAGCTAATTGATCAATTCATTGGGCGACCCCATTCCCGGTTGGTAAAGCCTTTATGTTACATTAACTTCTCAGTGGTTCTTTCCAACAAAGATACAGGGATGAATTTTTCGCATAGGGACTGGGTAACATGAGCCAGGATGATTTCTGCGTCACGAGCCCACCCCCAGTGGGGGGGGGTGAGGGGGGTGGGGTTTGGAATACAGATGATGCATGATATTCACTGGGGTGACCCCTTAATTGGTATGGAGACAGGTTCACCGTCTAATTAGCAGCTACGGGACAGGAATGGATGGGGGACTTCTAAACAGCGTACCCGATTTAAAAGGCAGGGGTTGGGGGTTGTGGGTGGAAGAGCAAAAGGGAAGGTCTATGATGGGTTGGAGGGCAGGAGACATCAAACACAAGAATGGAGATGGAAAGCAATGAAGGTGAACTTACCCCGCCTCACCTTTCACTTGCTCAAAACCTATTACATTTATAACCTTTGCAGGTTCTGATGAAAGGTCATCGACCTGAAACATTAACTTTGCTTTTCTTTCCACAGATGCTGACTGACCTCCTAAGTATTTCCAGCACTTTGTTTCTTGATTCAGATTTCCAGCATCTGTAGTATTTTGCTTTTGTTCCCTTAATCCTTTGTTGTATTTTTGAAGCTAAATCTCAAGCCCTGTTTTCACCAATAATATATCTAACAAGTGTAATGTTTCTGTTTTTCACATTGCATGTCCTTGTGGCCCCTCTGAATCTGATTCTTAGTGAATTAGTGCTGAATTGTAGGCACCTTTGTGATATGGACGTGCATGCGCATGTTTCAATCAGGATCTTGGCAGTTATTGATTGCTTGACTGTTCTTATTTCTAACGCCTAGAATCCAAAAATCTGTACTTTGGGATATTAAACAAGATTTGTGCTTTATTTTTAGAATGTCTGCTCATGCATCATCCAGTAATTGTCACGCAACTATGCAATAGCATCTTGTGTGTCAAGTCATTACTCTGAATCCGTTCAGTGGCACAGACCACAGCGTATTACATGAGGTTCCTGTTTCTGCTCGGTGACTCTCTGTAGTAACTTAGATTATGGGATAGAGTTTCCTCTCACTGGTGTTCTTCAGCACAATTCACCCAGGCACCAGATGTTGACGTTTTGATGTACAGCCTTTACCAGCATTCACAATATACATGGTCTCTAGGATAATGTATGAAGAGTTCACATATATCGCAGGATTGAAACCTGAAAATGTTTTGTAGTTAGAACCATCTGAATTTGTAAAGTAAATGTTTTGTTTTTAATTTACATGCCCCAAAGATTACTACATCCTCCAAGGGGCAAGCATTTTAATGGGTGATGTTCTCACATTTACACTGGTACTCACCGAATTTTATGGGTTTTGCAGTTGGCTGTTTGGGGGATTATTGAGCATCTCACAATCTGCCTGGGCTTCACAAGCTTCATGAACTTGCGGCATTGACAGCTGTCTGGAGACTGAGCTGAAATATATTAAGAATTCAAGAAGTTATACTGATGATGTCATTAGAATATATTCAAAATAAGATGAAATGTTAATTACTTTAAAACATTATGTTTAGTTTTTAAAATTTTGCTTAATTGTGTTGAATGCTCCTTATTAAAAGTGATATTGCTTCAGACAACCTAGAAAGTAAAAGACCCTCTGTCTTACTATAGTGAAAGCTTACAGGATTAGTGTCAAAAGTTCAACGAAAGATCTGAAGCAATAAGCTTTATTAATAAGCCTCAGTTGCACTGTAGATAGAATGATATCCTTAACAGCTTGTGTCTAATACCTTTTGTGCAACCTTGGGACAGAATCTTTTGGCCCATCTGAGGTCAGGAACAGAGGTGGATGAGTCCCAGAAATACCAACAGTGTGCCAGGTTCAGGGCCCTGAAGGGCTTGTCCATCCCTATGAGGTGGGTAGCCAATTAGACTCATTAAAAGCCTTGTTAAGGGCAATATAAGGAGGCTGACTGGGAATTTCCAGTTGGCCTCCAGTTTCCCGACGCAGTGCGGGCCTGTTCAACTGCCTGGAGGTGGGCACTCATCGGCAGGCTGGGAGTCCAGCACTCTAGGCAGGCCTATAGGCCCTACCTGCCTGCCTGGGTGTGGGTGCAGCCAAACATGCCCTGTAAAGGGATTTCTCTCCTCCCTCACCCCTATCCCCCCCTCCCCCCCCCCAACATGACCACCACCGTGGTACCCTGGCTGCTTTTTTCTATTTTTTATTAGAATTTTTAAAAAGGTTGGCGAGAGGGCACCTTTATGGTGCTTGTCCTTTACTGCAGCCTGCTGCTCATCTCAATCTTGAAGGCTTCTAGCTTTCTACCTTTGAGAGCCTGCCTGCTGCCCTTAATTGGACAGGCAACCAGTTAATGTGGCTCCCTGCAGAAAATCACTGGTCAGTGACTATTACTCCCTAGGGGTGGGTTTGGGACCCGGAAACCGACCCGACTCCTGTTTCCCACCACCAAAGTGAAAATTCAGGCCTTAGTTTTGAGTTAATGTTGAAAATCTGTAGCTATAAGTATACAAAACTAGTTGGGTCATAAAATATTGAAAAACTTTCCTGCTTGACTTCTTTCCATTGAGCCTGTTCATTTGGCTCAAATGTGTCTCCTATTCAGTAAGCTGGGGTTTGGATCTCCAACCTTTGGGTGGCAAGGGAGAAATGTCCTCTCTTTACACTTGTCATTCAGAGATTATCGTGTTGATGCCCGTGAGCAACAGTCTGGGTGCTGTCTGTGATCAGCTCTTGGTCTGGACAGAATCAATGGCTGCATTCTCCAAATAATAGAGATATGATTTCATGACTATGGCACATCAGTAACTAGGTAGCTAACGTAACTTGGCCAGTCAATCTGTCTCCATATGGCAATTAAAACAACTACGTTAGAATTGTTTTGTAACTACAAGATATGATTTATTTTTCCATATTGACTTGTTTCTATTCCAGTTACTCTTCCTTTAGATCTGTCACTTTCTTAATTCCAGTTTTAGTTCTTCCTACATCAGTATAATTTTGCTTACTTTAGTTTTCCTGTTGCTGTTTTCACAATATTATTTTTAACTTTTATTTACCTGCTTTTATGGCTTTCCTGGGGGTGTTGTCTATTTCATTCGGCCATATCATGTACCTGATTGTTAGGTAGCAGCCCTTGTTGAAGGGCTATTTATTGGGATGTTAACAAAGCTTAGACAATTCCTGAAGTCTCTGTGTTCTACATGGACAAAGCATTTGGCACCAGAGCCTTGAATAAGATGAACTTGCCAGTTGTACTTTTGGTGTGATATCAGCTGGGGGGGGGGGGGGCGGCGGGGGGGGTGGTGGTGAATGTCCCAGAGGAAATAAAGTGCAATCTGCTCAGATCAAAATGGGGTTTAAGTCCACGATCTTCTGACTGAGGGAAGAGTGTTACCACTGAGTGCTCTTCATTGTACTCCCCACATTTATTGGTAAAGTGGGGATATGAAATTTTACACTTACTGTTCCACCTTCTTTATGGTAACAAAGACAGATATGTTACCTCCTGATTCTCTGGGGTGAGTTGAGCACAATAAATTGGATGTCTCTAGAACAGTCAGGTGAAGGTGTGCAGCCTTTTCATTACTTATTGTAAAACACTATGTTCATTTATTTGTGAACTGCTTATTGAACACTCCCTATTAAAAGTGATAATTGCACCAGGCAACCCAGAAAGTAAAAGATCTCTAGTCTTACTGTAGTGAAACCTGCGTAGTTTCAGTGTCAAAAGGTTCAACTAATTTTATGAAGCAATAAAGTTTATCAATAAGTTTCTGTTGCACTGGAGGCATGAGATAAAATTATATCTTTTAACAGCTTGCGTCTGATACCTTTGTGCAATCTTGGAGCAGAATTTTCCGTCCTGCCGAGGTCCAGAACGGAAGTGGACGGGGCCCGAAAATGCCAGTGTGCCAGTTTCCCGACCCCAACCCTGTTCCCGGCGTGGGCGTTTTAGGGCAGGCATGTTCGGGGCCTGGACAGTTAAAGGCAGCCATCTGGGATTTTGCGGTCAGCCTCTAGTTTTCCAATGCAATGGGAGGCAGTTTAACAGCCTTGAGGCAGGCACCCATCGGCGGGCTACGGGTCCAGCGCTGCAGGCAGGCCTACAGGCCTGGGTGTGGGTACGACCAAACCCACCCTGTAAGAGGATTCTTCCCTGCACCATGCCCACCACAGTGGTACCCTGGCTGCTTTCTTCTATTTTTTATTTGAATTTTTAAAAAGATTGGCGAGAGGGCACCTTTATGGTGCTTACCCTTTACTGCAGCCTACTGCTCCCCTCAATCTGGCTTTCCACCTTCGAGAGCCTGCCTGTTACCCTTAATTGGACAGGGAGCCTGTCTCCATGCCAATTAATATGGCTCCCCTGATAAAATCCCTGGTCGGTGACTATTACTGCCTAGGGGTGGGTTCAGGACCTGGAAACCGATCCAACTCCTATTTCCCACCACCAAAGTGAAAATTCAGGCCTTAGTTTTGATTTAGTGTTGAAATCTGTAGCGATAAGTATACAAAACAAATTGGGTCGTAAAATATTGAAAAACTTTCCTGCTTGACCTCTTTCCATTGAACATGTGCATTTGGCTCAAATGTGTCTTCCATTCAGTAAGTCAGGGTTTAGATTTCCAACTTTTGGGAGGCAAGAGAGATTTTCATGTTCCAGCCTGTAAGCAACAGCCTGGGTGCCGTCTGTGCTCGGCTCTTGGTCTGGACAGAATCAATGGCTGCATTCTCTGAGTAATAGTGATATGGTTTCATGACTATGGCACATCAGTAACTAGGTAGCTAATGTAACTTGGCCGGTCAATCTGTCTCTATATGGCAATTAAAACAACTACATTAGAATTGTTCTGTAACTACAAGATATGATTTATTTTTCCATATTGACTTGTTTCTGTTCCAGTTACTCTTCCTTCAGATCTTTCTTTGATAATTCCAGTTATAGTTCTTGCTATTCAGCATACTTTTGCTTACTTTAGTTTTCTATTGCTGTTTTCACAATATTTTCCTTCACCTTTATTAACCCGCTTTTATGGCTTTCCTGGGGGTGTTGTTCATTTCATTCGGCCATATCATGTGCCTGATTGTTAGGTAGTAACCCTTGTTGAAGGGCTGTTTATTGGGATGTTAACAAATCTTAGACAATTCCTGAAGTATCTGTGTTTCTACATGGACCGATCTTTGGGCACTAGAGCCTTGGATATGTTGTACTTTTGGTGTGATATCACTTGGTAGGATAAGTGTCCCGGAGGAGTTAAAGTGCAATCTGCTCAGTTCATAATGGGGTTTGAGCCCTCAACCTTCTGACTCGGAGGCAAGAGTGTTACCACAGTGTGCTCTTCACGGAACTCCGCATACTTGTGCGTAGAGTACTAGCATGGTTCATAGTTCATCGAATATTGAAAAACCTTCTCATACAATCGTAGAATCATTACAGTGCAGATGGAGGCCATTCTGTGCTGCCTCTCTAAGAGCATCTCGCCTAGTCCCACTCCCCCAGCTTTTTCCCTTCACACTGCAATTATTTTCTCTTCCTATCTGAAAAACATCCTTTCACGACTACTCTGTTTCCTGTCACTCAGCAAATTTTTTTATCTATGCTGCTACCGTCCCTTTTTATTCCATGGGCTCTAACTTTGCTGACAAGCCTGTTATGCTTAGCAAATGCCTTTTGGAAGTCCATGTGCACCACATCAACCATTTTACCCTCATCAACCCTCTCTGTTACCTCGTCACAAAACTCAAGCAAGTTTCTTGAACACAATTTGCCCTTAACAAATCCATGCTGGCTTTCCTTAATTAATCTAAATTTGTCCAAGTGACTATTAATTTTGACCTGAATTATGGTTTCTAAAACCTTTCCCACCACTGAGGTTGAACTGACTGGCCTGTAGTTGCTGGGTTTATCCTTGCTTCCTTTTTTGAACAATGTAACACTTGCAATTTTCCAGTCCTCTGGCACCACCTCTTTATCTAAGGAAGACTGGAAGATTATGGCCAGTGCCTCTGCATTACCACCCTTACTCACCTCAGTACCCTTGGATGCATCTCATCTGGTCCTGGTGACTTATCAACTTTAAGTACATCCAGCCTATCTTGTACCTCCTCTTTATCACTTTTCTAGCCCATCCAGTGTCTCAACTACATCCTCTTTAACTGCCACTTAGGCAACATCTTCTCCTTGGCAAAGTCAGATGCAGAGTACTCATTTAGTGACTCCTTTCTGTTGAACATGTGCATTTGGCTCAAGTGTTTCTCCCATTCAGGAAGCCGGGGTTTAGATCTCCAATCTTTGGTGAACAAAAGAGAAACCTCCATCCTTTACACCTGTCATTCTTGGATTGAAGCATGTGAGCAACAGCCTGGGTGCCGCCTGTGATCAGCTCTTAGTCTGAACTGAATCAATAGCTGTATTCTCTGAGTAAGAGAGATATGTTTTTATGACTATGATACATCAGTAACTAGATAGCTACTGTAACTTGACCATTCTGTCTCTACATAGTAATTGAAACAACTACGTTAGAATTGTTCTGTAACTACAAAATATTATTTATTTTTCCATTTTAGACTTTTTACTGTTCCAGTTACTCTTCCTTTAGGTCTGTCACTTCCTTTGATAACTCCAATTTTAGTTCTTGCTCCTTCGGTATAAGGAGGCACCCACTTCAAATAAGTGGGCAATTCATCGAAATAGTCATGTGGAGGTGAATCTATCTTGCACACCATTTCCTGACATTCTACCATGCAGGATACCATTTTTAGAAGGACCTCTGTGTGAAGTGGGCATCCAGCATTGCTATGAAATCAGCAATGGTAGCTGATGTTATGGGAATGGATATGTGCATTGAATCTTTCAGCCAGTTTGGACCACTTTTTGTTAATATGGTTCCCACTGGCACTTGGATCCTCATGAACCTTTGTGGCAATTATTCAAAATTCTTATTCACCCAAGGACTATTAACTGCCATTAATGTTTCCCAATGTCAAATCCCTTACGGGCCTTTGGAATATGAAATTGAGGACCTGAGGAGCTAACCGGTCAGGTTGGAGGAGAGATACTCTGTGCCCATTCCTTATGACCTTCCCATACAAATCTTTAAACAAAGATGGGTTGGTAGGCAATTAGTATGTGCATCACGTCCTCATCCCAAAGTAGGTCCAACTACACCAAAAATATCTATAAATGCCTGACTGGCCTTAACTTTACCACAGCAAAATACTGCGGATGCTGGAACACTGAAATAAATACGTGAAATGCTGGGAATAGACAGCAGGTCAGGCAGCATCTGTGCCGAGAGAAATTGAGTTAACTTTTCAGGACATTAGCCTTATGTTATTCATGAGCTTAATTTTGGATACCCTGGTTACAATATGTAATGGGTCTGTGGCATTGCATGAAAGAAAGCATGCCAGGGTGTTTCAAGATGCAGCATTCCTTGATTGGCTACACCCTACTAACATGGCATTAATGTGAATAGACATACTTAACTGGCAGTTGTCATGGGGAGTTGTCATCTAAGGGTCTGGGACAGCAGTGAGACAGGTGCAGAGCCATGTTATCTACAGCAAGGACACCTGCAACTGAAAAATTAGTGCATTCGATCAGTGCATTCTTTGGGTGCAAACAGAAAATTTGTGGCAGTGAGCCTTGTACCTTTCACTGCTGGAGAACGGTGTTCCTTGTGCTGTTATTTAGTTTAGTTTAGAGATACAGCACTGAAACAGGCCCTTCGGCCCACCGAGTCTGTGCCGACCATCAACCACCCACTTATACTAATCCTACTCTAATCCCATATTCCTACCACATCCCCACCTGTCCCTATATTTTCCCTACCACCTACCTATACTAGGGGCAATTTCTAATGGCCAATTTACCTATCAACCTGCAAGTCTTTGGCATGTGGGAGGAAACCGGAGCACCCGGAGGAAACCCACGCAGACACAGGGAGAACTTGCAAACTCCACACAGGCAGTACCCGGAATTGAACCCGGGTCGCTGGAGCTGTGAGGCTGCGGTGCTAACCACTGCGCCACTGTGCTCATACGAATGCATGAGCATTGAAGGCACCGATGAGACAAACTGAATGTTTAATGCAGGGTTCAACTGGGGTTAAACATCCATAGTCATGTCCCACAATCAACAAATAAAAGCATTTATTGTAGTGGTGAAAATGATTGTAAAAGATTAGGCAGTACAATAAATGCTGGCCTTGCCAGCAACGCCCACATCCTCTGAATGAAGGAAAAAAATACAGAACTTTTTTATATTCAGTTTAGGGAAATAATCATTTTCAAAAAAACAGCTATGGATGCCAAAAAAGATAAGGGACAATATAAAACTAGAAGAAAAAACATACTATAATGCAAAAACTAGCACAGAACCTAGAAACTGGGAGACATACAAAGAACAACAGAAGTTGTCTAAACAGATGAGAGCTCCAAAAAGGAGAATGAAAATAACCTTTCAAGGAATATTAAAATCAACACAAACATTTTTTTATAGTTACATTAGGAAAAAGAGGGTGGTCAGGAGCAATGTGGGCAATGAAAAAGATAATGGTGATATTGTCAATGCAAATAAGTAAATGGTGAACATGTTGAAGAATTACTTGGTATCAGTATTTACAGTCGAGGCATGCCAGACATGCCAAGGAAACGAATATTGAATTGGGGCGAAGACTCACCAAAATTGACATGAACCGTAAAACAGTAATGAAGAGAATAATGGCACTAAAGAGTGACAACTCCCCAGGTCCAGCTGGTTTCTATCTCAGGGTTTTAATGGAGATAGGTAAGAACATTGCAGATGCCCTAACTATAAACTTCCAAAGTTCTCTTGAGTCAAGAACCATTCCTTTAAATTTGAAAATTACACAGTAGCTCTGCTATTTAAGAAAGGTGAGAGGAGGAAACCAGGAACTTATACACCAGTTGGCCTAACGTTTGGAAAATTATTAGAATCTATAAGGATGAAGTGACTGAACATTTTGAAAACTTTTAGATGATCAGCGAGAGCCAGAATAGATTTGTAAAGGGTGGGCCATGTCTGCCAGAACTGATTTGAATTTTTTGAAGAGCTCATAGAATCATTACGGCACAGAAAGAGGCCATTCAGCCCATCAAGTCCATGCAATTTCTCTGTAGAGAAATCCAATTTAGATCCATTTCCCACTTTATCCCTGTAGACCTGCAAGTTTATTTCCCTCAAGTGCTCATCCTCTGTCCTTTTTCAAATCATTCATTGTCTCTGCTTCCATCACCCTTGTCAGCAGCGAGTTCCAGGTCATTACCACTTGCATTAAAAAGTTCTTCCTCACATCCCTGCTGCATCCCATGCCCAAAACCTTAAACCTGTGTCTCCTAGTCCTTGTACCATCAGCTAATGGGAACACCTTTTCTTTGTCTACCTTATCTCAATGTGTCATTATCTTGTACACCTCTATCAAATCTCCCCTCAATCTCCTTTGCCCCAAGGAGAGCAACCCCAGCTTTTCCAACCTAACCTTGTAGCTAAAATCCCTCATCCCTGGAACCATTCTGGTAAATCTCCTCTGCAACCTCTCAAGGACCCTCACATCCTTCCTAAAGTGTGATGACCAGAATTAGATGCAGTACTCTAGTTGTGGCCTAAGCAGAGCTTTATATAGGTTCAGCATAGCTTCCCTGCTTTTGTACTCAACCCCTCTATTTATGAAGCCCAAGATCCATGTGCTTTGCTAACCACTCTCTCAATATGTCCTGCCATCTTCAAAGATCTATGCACATGACCCCCCCCACCCCAGGTCGTTCTGTCCCTGTACACTCTTTAGAAGTATACCATTTAGTCTATATGGCCTCTCCCTAACCCTTCTATAAAAATGCATCACCTCACACTTCTCGGTATTAAATTTCATCTGCCACTTGTGTCTGCCAATTCTGCTACCCTATTTATGTCCTGTTGCAATCGATTTAGTATCATCCTCGCTGTCTGCCACACTTTTAAATTATCAGTTTAACAGTGGAAACTTTTTTGAGTTTCCAGAACTCCCAGAAACACGAAAGGCAACAGAAAGTCACTCCTGAGGCAAAGATTTCTCAGAGACTGGAAGTAAAAAAAAAAAGGAATTTGCCAGCTCCAACAACGCAAAGATTCCTTTTCAGGGGTCTTTTTCCTCTTTGGCCTACAGGCTGCGTTTTGCCTAATGTAGGATTTTCTGATGAGAGAGCAAAATCTTCCTTCAAGGACAGAAATCTTCTGGTCTTCTGCCAGAACAAAGCGGTTCTAGCTGGTTTTACTTACAGTCTAACTGATGCAATATGGCATGTGACCTCATCTCTCTTGCTGTTGCTGAGAAACAGGCCTGCAGCTCACAATCTCCTTTCAGTCTTAAAGGCACACAGTCCCTCCCCCTTAGTTTTTAAACAAAAACCACTCCCATGACCCCCTTCATCAACCCCTTTGTTTCTTCATCAAAAAATTCATTTAGGTTAGTCAAGCATGATCTGCCTTTTACAAATATAAGATAAAAACAGAAAATACTAGAAATGCTCAGCAGGTCTGGCAACATCTGTGGAGAGAAAAACAGAGTAAATGTTTCAGATTGATGACCCTTCAGCATCTGCAGTATTTTGCTTTTGTCTGTCCTTTTGTCAGTAGATTTGTTGGGAATTTAGAATAGTGGGAATGGAGGTTAAGGCAGTTGAATGTTCCTCCTGCAGAATGTGGGAGGTAAGGGTCGCCAAGAGTGTCCCTGCTGATTGCATCTGCAGGAAGTGCACCCAACTCCAGCTCCTCGAGAACCGCGTTGGGGAACTGGAACTGGAGTTGGATGAACTTCAGATCATTCGGGAGGCGGAGGGGGTTATTGAGAGGAGTTATAGGGAGGTAGTCACACCTCAGGTAAAAGAAGTAGGTAGATGGGTTACCATCAGGGGAAGGAGAGGGAACCAGCAGGCAGTGCAGGGATCCCCTGTGGCCGTTTCCCTCAACAACAGGTATACCGTTTTGGATACTGTTGGGGGGGACGACTTACCAGGGGTAAGCAATGGGGTACAGGTCTCTGGCACAGAGTCTGTCCCTGTTGTTCAGAAGGGAAGGGAGAAGAGGAGCAGAGCATTAGTCATTGGGGACTCCATAGTTAGGGGAACAGATAGGAGGTTCTGTGGGAACGAGAGAGACTCACGGTTGGTGTGTTGCCTCCCAGGTGCCAGGGTTCGATGTCTCGGATCGTGTTTTTGGGATCCTTAAGGGGGAGGGGGATCAGCCCCAAGTCGTGGTCCACATAGGCACCAACGACATAGGTAGGAAGAGAGATGGGGATTTAAGGCAGAAATTCAGGGAGCTAGGGTGGAAGCTTAGAGCGAGAACAAACAGAGTTGTTATCTCTGGGTTGTTGCCCGTGCCACGTGCTAGCGAAGCGAGGAATAGGGAGAGAGAGGAGTTGAACACGTGGCTGCAGGGATGGTGTAGGAGGGAGGGTTTTGGTTTCCTGGATAATTGGGGCTCTTTCTGGGGTAGGTGGGACCTCTACAAACAGGATGGTCTTCACCTGAACCAGAGGGGTACCAATATCCTGGGGGGAGATTTGCTAGTGCTCTTCGGGGGGGTTTAAACTAATTCAGCAGGGGGATGGGAACCTAAATTGTAGTTCCAGTGTACAGGATGTTGAGAGTAGTGAGGTCAGGGATAAGGTTACAAGGACGCAAGAGGGCACTGGCAAGCAAGAACTTGGTTTAAAGTGTGTCTACTTCAACGCCAGGAGCATCCGGAATAAGGTGGGTGAGCTTGCAGCATGGGTTGGTACCTGGGATCTTAATGTTGTGGCCATTTCGGAGACATGGGTAGAGCAGGGGCAGGAATGGATGTTGCAGGTTCCGGGATTTAGATGTTTCAGTAAGAACAGAGAAGATGGTAAAAGAGGGGGGGGGCGGTGTGGCATTGTTAATCAAGGAGAGTTTTACGGCGGCAGAAAGGACCTTTGAGGACTCGTCTACTGGGGTAGTATGGGCCGAGGTTAGAAACAGGAGAGGAGAGGTCACCCCGTTGGGAGTTTTCTATAGACCTCCGAATAGTTCCAGAGATGTAGAGGAAAGGATAGCGAAGATGATTCTCGACAGGAGCGAGAGTAACAGGGTAGTTGTTATGGGGGACTTTAACTTTCCAAATATTGACTGGAAATACTATAGTTCGAGTACTTTAGATGGGTCAGTTTTTGTCCAGTGTGTGCAGGAGGGTTTTCTGACACAGTATGTAGACAGGCCAACCAGGGGCGATGCCACATTGGATTTGGTACTGGGTAATGAACCCGGCCAGGTGTTAGATTTAGATGTAGGTGAGCACTTTGGTGATAGTGATCACAATTCGGTTAGGTTTACCTTAGCGATGGGCAGGGACAGGTATATACCGCAGGGCAAGAATTATAGCTGGGGGAAAGGAAATTATGATGCGATTAGGCAAGATTTAGGATGCGTAGGATGGGGAAGGAAACTGCAGGGGATGGGCACAATCGAAATGTGGAGCTTATTCAAGGAGCAGCTACTGCGTGTCCTTGATAAGTATGTACCTGTCAGGCAGGCAGGAAGTTGTCGAGCGAGGGAGCCGTGGTTTACTAAGGAAGTTGAAGCGCTTGTCAAGAGGAAGAAGAAGGCTTATGTTGGGATGAGACGTGAAGGCTCAGTTAGGGCGCTTGAGAGTTACAAGCTAGCCAGGAAGGATCTAAAGGGAGAGCTAAGAAGAGCGAGGAGAGGACACGAGAAGTCATTGGCGGATAGGATCAAGGAAAACCCTAAGGCTTTCTATAGGTACATCAGGAATAAAAGAATGACTAGAGTTAGATTAGGGCCAATCAAGGATAGTAGTGGGAAGTTGTGTGTGGAATCAGAGGAGATAGGGGAAGCGTTAAATGAATATTTTTCGTCAGTATTTACAGTAGAGAAAGAAAATGTTGTCGAGAATACTGAGATACAGACGACTAGGCTAGATGGGATTGAGGTTCACAAGGAGGAGGTGTTATCAATTTTGGAAAGTGTGAAAATAGATAAGTCCCCTGGGCCAGATGGGATTTATCCTAGGATTCTCTGGGAAGCCAGGGAGGAGATTGCAGAGCCTTTGTCCTTGATCTTTATGTCGTCATTGTCGACAGGAATAGTGCTGGAAGACTGGAGGATAGCAAATGTTGTCCCCTTGTTCAAGAAGGGGAGTAGAGACAGCCCTGGTAATTATAGACCTGTGAGCCTTACTTCGGTTGTGGGTAAAATGTTGGAAAAGGTTATAAGAGATGGGATTTATAATCATCTTGAAAAGAATAAGTTCATTAGCGATAGCACGGTTTTGTGAAGGGTAGGTCGTGCCTCACAAACCTTATTGAGTTTTTTGAGAAGGTGACCAAACAGGTGGATGAGGGTAAAGCCGTGGATGTGGTGTATATGGATTTCAGTAAGGCGTGTTTGATAAGGTTCCCCACGGTAGGCTATTGCAGAAAATACGGAAGTATGGGATTGAAGGTGATTTAGTGCTTTGGATCAGAAATTGGCTAGCTGAAAGAAGACAGAGGGTGGTGGTTGATGGCAAATGTTCATCCTGGAGTTTAGTTACTAGTGGTGTACCGCAAAGATCTGTTTTGGGGCCACTGCTGTTGTCATTTTTATAAATGACCTGGATGAGGGTGTAGAAGGGTGGGTTAGTAAATTTGCGGATGACATGAAGGTCATTGGAGTTGTGGATAGTGCCGAAGGATGTTGTAGGTTACAAAGGGACATAGATAGGCTGCAGAGCTGGGCTGAGAGATGGCAAATGGAGTTTAATGCAGAAAAGTGTGAGGTGATTCACTTTGGAAGGAGTAACAGGAATGCAGAGTACTGGGCTAATGGGAAGATTCTTGGTAGTGTAGATGAGCAGAGAGATCTTAGTGTCCAGGTACATAAATCCCTGAACGTTGCCACCCAGGTTAATAGGGCTGTTAAGAAGGCATATGGTGTGTTAGCTTTTATTAGTAGGGGGATCGCGTTTCGGAGCCACGAGGTCATGCTGCAGCTGTACAAGACTCTGGTGAGACCGCACCTGGAGTATTGCGTGCCGTTCTGGTCACCGCATTATAGGAAGGATGTGGAAGCTTTGGAAAGGGTGCAGAGGAGATTTACTAGGATGTTGCCTGGTATGGAGGGAAGGTCTTACGAGGAAAGGCTGAGGGACTTGAGGTTGTTTTCGTTAGAGAGAAGGAGGAGGAGAGGTGACTTAATAGAGACATGTAAGATAATCAGAGGGTTAGATAGGGTGGATAGTGAGAGTCTTTTTCCTCGGATGGTGATGGCAAACACGAGGGGACATAGCTTTAAGTTGAGGGGTGATAGATATAGGACAGATGTCAGAGGTAGTTTCTTTACTCAGAGAGTAGTAGGGGCGTGGAACGCCCTGCTTGCAGCAGTAGTAGACTCGCCAACTTTAAGGGCATTTAAGTGGTCATCGGAAAGACGTATGGATGAAAATGGAATAGTGTAGGTCAGATGGTTTCACAGGTCGGCGCAACATCGAGGGCCGAAGGGCCTGTACTGCGCTGTTATGTTCTATGTCCTGGCGCTGCTTCATTAACTCAAACCTCTTCAACTGCCTATTGATTTTTTTTCCCCCCTGATTTTTGTTTCTAAAACCTTAACAACACAGCTGTTAAATTGACCAGTCTGTAATTAATTGGAATGTCATTACACTCTTTCTTGAATAAGGTTATCATATTTATCACTCTCCAATCCTCTGGCTCCTCCCCTTTATCTGGGGAAGATAACTGTACTCCCACTTCATTTCATAACCAAAGTGCAAACCATCCGGACCAGGCGACTTATTCACTCTAAGCATAGCCATCCTTTCTAGTATATTCTTCCTATCAATTTTCACCCCATCCATTATCTCTGCCATCATCACTTCCACCAATATTTTGTCAGCATCCTCTTCCACCACTACAAAGCACACATTAAGTATTCTAGCCTTGCCCAGCACCTCCTAAGCATTTATCACCCTCTTTGTCCCTAATAGGCCCTGCCCCACCCCTTACTATCAGCTTACTATTTACATGTCATTCGAAAATTTTTGGATTCCCTTTATGTTAACTGCCATTCTATTCTCATATTCTCTCTTTGCAAGTCTTATTTTCCTCTAAACCTCCCCTCTCAACTTGGCCTGGTTCTCACTTGAAGAATTCACCTGACATGCATCATACACCCACTTTTTTTTGTATCATCATATTCTCTGTCTCCCTCGCCATCCAAGGAGCCCTGGCTTTGGTTCCCTTACCTTTTGCCCTTGTTGGAATGTGCCGAATCTGTGCCTGAAACATCTCCTCAAAGCTCACCCATTGTTCTGTCACAGTTTTGCCTGTTAATCTTTGGTTCCATTTTACCCAACTAGATCCCCCCTCATCCCGTTGAAGTTAGCCCTCTTCCAATTTAGAAATTCTTTAGATTGTTCCTTGCTCTTTGCCATTACTAATCTAAACCTTATGATGCAATGATCGTTCTTACCCAAGTGTTCCTCCACAGACACTTGGCCCACCTCATTCCCCAGCACCAGATGCAGCAATGCCTCTTTCCTGGTTGGACCAAGAACATATTAGGCAAGGAAGTTCTCCTGAACACATTTCAGAAATTCCTCCCTTTCCTTAACCTTTACTCTAATATAATGCCAATTGATATTTTGGAAATTAAAGTCCCCCAATATCACCACTCTGCAGTTCTTGCATATCTCTGTGATTTCCCTACAAAATTGCTCTTCTCTATCTATCGCTATTTGGAGGCCTATAGTATACACTCAGATCATATCCTATTTGCTTCTCAATTCTAATCAAGTAGATTCAGTCTGTGACCCCTCAGGAAATCCTCTCCAACACAACAATGTCTACCCTAATAAATACGGCCACCCCACCTCTCTATTTTCCTTCCATCTTTTCTGAACTCTTTGCACTTATGTGTGACGAGTCCACCAATGATCAAGAGAACTATGTGCTGCCGAGACAGGCAATGAAGAAAGGGACCGTTGCAAGTTGCTCCATGCACACATTCAGCCACTCAATTCAATGATTAAAGATTGTGTCCTATTTAGTCAGCATAATTTTTGCATTTACAATCGATACCATTTGAAGCCGAAAACTTCCTTTGTATTTTTTTTTGTTTTAAATAGATCATTTTCAAGGTTTGTTGCGACACCATGAAATTTTTGATTCTTAAAATACCGTGACACTGAATTTGGTACGGCTCTAATCATAAGACCATGTTAGCTATTGAAGCTCATGGAGTTGATGGAAAATTATTGATGTGATTAGGAAATTGATTGAATGGAAGGAAGCAGAGTAAAGATAACGGGTATTCTAATTGGTAGGATGTTAGACAGGGATCTGTATCAGGGCTTCAACTATTCCCTTTATTGTCAACTTAGATAGTGGGATAGGGAGCCACATATCCAAGTTTACCAATGACACAAAAGTAGGCAGCATTATAAGCAGTGTAGAAGAAGATAAAATTGCAAAGAGATATTAATAGATTAAGTGAATGGACAAAACTGCAGCAAATGGATGGCTGTATAGGCAAGTGTAAGGTTTTCCACTTTGGAACGAAAAAGAGATTGGAGTACTTTCTAAATGGAGAAAAGCTAGAAACAGTGGCGTTCAGAGAGACCTAGGAGTTTATGTATATAGATCATGAAAATGTCATGAACGGGTACAGAAAATAACCAAAAGGCTAATGGAATGTTGACCTCGATATCTAGAGAAATACCAGAGGGTAGAACTTATGCTACAGTTATACAAAGCCTGAGTTAGACTTTACCTGGGATACAGTGTTTAGTTCTAGGCACCACACCTTAGGGAGGATATATTGACCTTGGAGGCAGTGCAGCGTAGATTTGCCAGAATGATACCTTGACCCCAAGGGGTAACTTACAAAGACATAACACAAACTAGGCTTGTATTCCCTGGAATTTAGAAGGTTAAGGGGTAATTTGGTTGAAGTTCTCAAGATATTAAGGGGAATAGATAAGGTAGATAGGGAGAAACTATTTCCACTGATTTGGGGAATCTGGGATGAGGGAACATAGCCTAAAAGTTAGAGCAGTATTTTAGGAGTGAAGTTAGGAAATACTTCTACATGCAAATGGTGGTAGAAGTTTGGAACTCTCTTCTGCAAATGACAGTTGATACTAGGTCAGTTGTTAATTATGAATCTGTGTTTGATAGATTTTTCTTAACCAAAGGTAGTAAAGCATATGAGGCAAAGGCAGATATAGAATCATAGAGATACAGCACTGAAACAGGCCCTTTGGCCCAACGAGACCATGTCGACCATCAACCACCCATTTGTACTAATCCTACATTAATCCCATTTCTTTCTCACATCCCCACCTTCCCTCAATTCTCATACCACCTACCTACACGAGGGGCAATTTACAATGGCCAATTTACCTATCAACCTACAAGTCTTTGGCATGTGGGAGGAAACCCACGCAGTCACAGGGAGAACTTGCAAACTCCACACAGGCAGTACCTGGAACTGAACCCAAGTCCCTGGAGCTGTGAGGCTGTGGTGCTAACCACTGCACCACTGTGCATGGAATAAAAACAAAGTGCTGGGAATACTCAGCAGGTCTGGCAGCATCTGTGGAGAGAGAAGCAGAGTTGACGTTTTTGGTCGGTGTACTTTCATCAGACCTGGCAAAGGATAGAAATGTAATAGTTTTAAGCAAGTAAAGCGAAGTTTGGGGGGTGGGGGTGGAAAGATAACAAAAGGGAAGGTGTTGATAGCTGACAAGGAGGTCATGGGGCAAAGGCAGAGAGTGTGCTAATGGTGTGGTGAAAGACAAAGCATTAGTGCAGAGAGAATGTTAATGACAGAATAATGAACAGCCCTAGCCAAAAGCACAAAGATAAAAAAAAACGGTAGGCAGGCACATGGTTTAAAAAAAAGTGATGAAATAAAATTAAATTAAAATAAAAAAGGGCCAGTCATGCTCTGAAATTATTGAACTCAACGTTCAGTCTGGTAGGCTGTAGCATGCCTAATCAGAAAATGAGGTGCTGTTCCTCGAGCTTGCATTGATGTTCACTGGAATACTACTGGAAAGAGGCATTGCTGCATCTGGTGTGGGCATGAGAACAGGAGGGTGTGTTGAAATGGCGACAGGAAGCTCAGGGTCATGTTTTCACACTGAGGTGTTCTGCAAAGTGATCACATAATCTGCGTTTGGTCTCCCCGATGTAGAGGAGACCGCATTGTGAGCAGTGAATACACTATACTAAATTGAAAGAAGTACAAGTAAATCACTGCTTCACCTGAAAGGAGTGTTTGGGACCTTGGATGGTGAGGAGAGAGGAAGTAAAAGGGCAGATATTACACCACCTGCGATTGCATGGCAAGGCGCTGTGGGACAGGAACGAGATATCGGTGGTAATGGAGGAGTGGACCAGGGTGTCACGGAGGGAATGATCCCTTCGGAATGCTGACAGAGGAAGGGAGGGGAAGATATGTTTGATGGTGGCATCACGTGGAAATGGCGGAAGATGATCCTTTGGATGTGTAGACTGGTGGGGTGGAAAGTGAAGACAAGGGGAACCCTGTCACAGATCTCACAAGGGGTGAGGGCCTAGGTGCAGGAAATGGGTCAGACCCAGGTGAGGGCCCTGTCAACCACAGTGGGGGGAATTCTCAGTTTAGGAAAAAGGACGACATATCAGAAGCGCTATTGTGGATGGTTGCATCATCGGAACAGATGCATTGGAGACGGAGAAATTGGGAGAATGGAATGGAGTCCTTACAGGAAACAGGGTGTGAGGAAGTGTAGTCAAGGTAGACATGGGAGACGGTGGGCTTATAATGAATATTAGTAGACAGCCTTTCCCCAGAGATGGAGACAGAGAAGTCGAGGAAGGGAAGGGAAATGTCGGAGATCGACCTTGTAAAGGTGAGAGAAGGGTGGAAATTGGAAGCAAAGTTGATCAAGTTTTCCAGTTCTGGGTGGGAGCAGAAAACGGCACTGATACAATCATCAATCTACCGGAAAAAGAGTTGGGGTAGGGGGCCTGACTAGGACTGGAACAAGGAATATTCAACATATCTCACAAAAAGGCAGGCATAACTAGGGCCCATGCAGGTATCCATAGCAGCACCTTTTATTTGAAAGAAGTGAGTGGAGTTGAAGGAAAAGTTGTTCAATGTGAGAACAAGTTCAGCCACGCGGAGGAGGGTGGTGGTTGGATGGGGTCTGGTTAGGCCTCTGTTCAAGGAAGAAGCAGAGAGCCCTCAAACCGCCCTGGTGGGGGATGGAGGTGTAGTGATATTGGACGTCAAGAATATATGGTGGATATATGGAATTAGGTCACAGAACAGCCATGATTTCATTGAATGGTAGAACAGATTTGAGGGGCTGAATGGCCTCATCCTGTTCCTATGTTCACTCATAGGTCTCCTTTTATAACGAGGGAGGAGAAGAACGTTAATAATATTCTGACCCTTATAATCAGACTCTTACAAAATACCTGCCTGTATTCATAATAATGAAATCCACACAGCGTTCTTGCTGCTCTGCTGGTAGGGGTTTAAGAAGTCGAGTGGGAGGACTATTATGTGGAGCATAAACACTGGCATAGACCTTTTAGGCCAAGTGACTCCAGTATTGGAGTTTAGAAGAATTATAGGTGAACTTATTGAAAGATATAAGATTTTGAGGGGGTCTGACAGGTTAGACGGTGGCAGAATGTTTCCCCTTGTGGGGCACAGTTTAAGAATAAGGGGTTTCCCATTTAAGATGGAGATGAGGAGGAATTTCTCCTGAGGATGATTAATCTTTGGAATTCTCTACCCCAGAGATCAGTGGAGGCTGGATCATTGAAAATATTCAAGGCTGAGTTAAATTTTTGATCTACAAGGGAGTCGAGGGTTATGGGGGAACAGACAGGAAAGCAGAGTTAAGGCCACAATCAAATCAGCCATGATCATATTGAATGGCAGAGCACACTTGAGGGATCGTATGGCCTATGCCTGCTCCTGTTTCCTATGTTTTTATGACCCGTTTCTGTGCTGTATATCCCAGTCTTTCAAATAAATATGGCTTTTCCAGTTGCTTATTGAGCACTTTCTTTAATAGAATAAAAATATATTCCAGAAATATGTCACAAAAGCCATTTTTTGAGTAGCTGGGATAATATATAAAATTTATAGTACAGAAACAGGCCATTTGACCACAAACCAGACTTCTCCAACTCGAAGAAGGGTCACTGACCCGAAACGTTAACTCTGTTTCTCTTTCCACAGATGCTGCCAGACCTGCTGAGTGGTTCCAGCATTTCTTGTTTTTACTTCTCTCACTCTACTTCATCCATCTCAATCCAATGATCAACTTGAATTGTTTCACTTCTTGTTTATCCCACTCCATGTCAGTTTTGCTTGTTTACTGGTGGGCTGGACGCCATGTCAAGGTCTGGGAGAACTATTTGACCAAAGTTTTACACAAGTATCGTTGTATTTAATTGTATGACAGTAATGCGGAGTGAAGGAGAAATGCAAGCTTCGCTGTATTTTTATTAAAGTCAGACTGTTATTCTCTTACCAGATTATAGCTGAAAAAGATGATTCAATATTGATTTTTTTTTTAATGGAGTAAAGTCAAAAAATGCTAATAATGTGTTCAGCACAAATGGAGCCATTTAATGAATCTGTTCTATTAATGCAGACACAGTAAAATCTGTAAAAACTTAAACTTGCTATTTTCTGCCAGAAATATTTAACTTGCCAATGGTTTCACTCCTGACTATAAACGATGTGACTCATTTTCCTGTTGAATTGGGTCCTGATGAGTTATAGCTTGCCTTAGGTTGATGTCCCTTTTCACCTTTGGTTGCTTAGGTTGATCTTTCTAATAGCTGTTCCAACTTCTTTCCTCCTTGATATCAGATTGAGCAGCTATAGTTGAATTTGATTCCAGATAAAAAGTTGTTTTCAAAGAAGATCAAATTGTTGTCAACAGGAAATAGTTGCTTGAGTTCTGATGAGTTTTCTTTTGTTTCAGGCAGGCTCATTTGTTATAAGTGAGGTCTGATACAAAGAAGAGACATGGAAGGAAATCAACAAACAGTTTTTGTTAAAATCAGTGAAGACAAATGTATTTCAAAGTAAGTGTAGGACTGTATATTCTTGATTTTTAAATGAAGACTTTTGGTTTTGATCTCCTTTCAATCAAGGACTATTTCTAGCCTTAATCAGCTGGGAGAATCTGAGCCATGAGCTTCTTTCTGAGCATTGCTAATACAGGTCCACCAGGGTGGACATGGTTCTAATCAATGGACATTAATTTTTCTTCTCTTTCCCAGTTGCTTTGATCCTACAAGGATTTCGACCTAGCAGCTTGGCTATGACCTGATGAAATAATCTCGACTGAAGTAAGCAGATAACAGTTTAGTTTAGAGATACAGAACTGAAACAGGCCCTTCGGCCCACCGAGTCTGTGCCGACCATCAACCACCCATTTATACTAATCCTACACTAATTCCATATTCCTACCACATCCCCACCTGTCCCGATATTTCCCTACCACCTATCTATACTAGGGGCAATTGCTAATGGCCAATTTACCTATCAACCTACAAGTCTTTGGCATGTGGGAGGAAACCGGAGCACCCGGAGGAAACCCACGCAGACACAGGGAGAACTTGCAAACTCCACACAGGCAGTACCCAGAATTGAACCCAGGTCGCTGGAGCTGTGAGGCTGCTAACCACTGTGCCGCCCAGTCATAGGTAGTTCTGAAGGGAAAACTGAAGGCCTGTAAAGGGACCAGATAATTTAGACCATGACGAGCTATTTCACCTTGTCCGCAACAGTAGCACGAGAGCATGGTCTGCTGCTGAAGGGGTGCAATTTCAAAATCAATCTGCAGAAATAGTGTTTCACTGAGTGAATTGTCTATCTATGGACTAGAATCACTAGGGACACAGTAAAATCATTTAGCATTGATTAAATCAAATGCAAATTAGATAGATTTGTTTGAAGAAAATAACATTTTGCGATACAGTATATGAGTAATTTGAGACATGATATGTGTGGTGAGTGTAGTAATGCTTGGGATAAAAAAAGGTGATTTCAGACTAGTTTCCAAAGCTCTCTACCACTGGGGTTTTCCTCACATCATGACTGGATCTGTTGGAAACTACTTGATGGAGATTGATACAATGATAATGGTGCTGTTGACTAATCAGAGCTATCATGCAACTGCCAGGATGGTAGAAGTTGAACTTGACCCTTGGTCATTTCTTCATCTAGCAATTCCTGTGTTCCCACATTTTAAAATGGGGAGCCAATGTCCCTTACGAAGATGATGCTGTGATATTTTCATCCCTGACGTCTCTTTTTGCAAAGGAGCTGTTGCTTTATTTGCTCCCTTGTTCAGCCAGGAAGAGAAAATTATCTGTAAAATCATTCTTCTTGCATGTATATCTGATTGGGATCTGTAATTGACTGAAGATTTGCACATGGCAGATGACAGTAGCCCTTCTTTTTCCTTCCTTCCTTTACCATGAGTGCCTCGCAGTATTGAAACCTTCCACTCTGGTGTTTCCTACCACTACATACATGATCTGTTCTGCATTGTTTATAATGCTTTTGTGACTGAGATACTTCCCTGCCATTTATTTTAATATAATATTTAAAAATCTGAATTTATTCTATTTCCCTAACTTCTAAATATATCACACTAAATAATTTTTCTTGCAAGATATTGAATGAAAATCCTTACGGAAGGATGGATTCAGGTGGAGAAATGATATCAAATCTCTTCTGACTTAGGGTTTCCCTTTTAACAACGCTTATCTTAGAGACATTTAATGCTGTGAATATGTAAAATCTGGAGAACTAGTGACGCCACTTGGTTCCTGACTCAGCACTAGATTCAAATAGTGACCAGAGAGTGGTTTCCATTCTTGTCTATGTAACCACAGCCATTGGGCTCTTGGATGATGGACCTTTCATTCATTCAGTCTGCTATCCTACCAACATTAGTGCAAGCAACATCTTGCTTGGAAAACAAGCCTGCTTTAATTCTGTCACTTTTTTATTTTAAAAAAAAGTATCTGTTCAGTAACTCAAAGTCACATGATCAGATTTTTGTAAAACTTCATAAGTGATCCTTTCTTATTGATATTCTGATAATTCCTGGGCTGAACCTGCTCTCCTTAAGGTACCATCTAATTTGCCTTGCTATGTATTACTCAAGAAAAATGAGTAGGAGGCCCTCCTTGCATCACTTCCATGTGTCTGTCCTCCCCCCTGGGGAGAAGTCCAAAAAATGTGGGGCATTGCAAGGAGGAAGGGTTGGAGGCCAAGTGTAATGGGTCTTTGCCGCATTTATGTCTGCTGTGTGATCAAAAATTGAGCTTATCCCTGGCACAAAGGAGAGCAAAGTCTCCTCTTTGTACCATATACACTATAAATCTGTTGGATGAAGCTAGGCTTCAATAGGCCTATTTGCCGGTAGCGTGAACAGAGAGCCTCGATTCAAGGAAAATGACCTGTTTGTCTTTCCTACTTTACAGTCCATCCTTCTCTTTCTGGCATTCTGTTTGGTGGCTCAGCCTACTTCACTGGCTGAGCACCTAATCCCTCCACTGATTAATTTGTCCCAGAGTTAACTAAGAGTATGTTTCCACTCCGCTCAGCAGTTGGAGTAGGTGGGCTGTTTTGCAAGCTGTAAATGAAATTTAGTCGGGATATCCACCGTATTGCACAGTGCGACTTCAACTCGTATTTGGTTGATGTTTTTGTTTATAGAATAGTTTGCTGTTTACATTTAATAATATTTATTATGTTTATGTATTCAGGTCTGAACTGTTGATGCTTCTAAAAACCTACAACTGCTACCAAGAAGGGAAAAGTTTCCAGTTAAGACATCGAGAGGTAGGACAGTTACCTGAACTCCAGGTGCCTAAAGGCGCTTGGCCACTTGGCATGCCTAATGTAACCTCACAGCCTGGAGGTTCATTCCCAGTGAATAATTAATTGATATTGTACATTAACATTGTGTAAAGCTTGGTCATGACATGTGCTTTACTTGTATAATTTACAGTCTAGGATCTGTGGAAATAGTTTCCGCATTTCTGCGTGTCTCAACAACTTGAACTTTTTTTTCTTCTTTGTGTCTCAGTTTCTACTGTTCATCAGTTTTATCAAGAAGTGAAACTGGCTGACTTGTATCATGCATCTATTTAACTAGCAATGGTATTTATCTGAAACGTCACCATATGCTAATCTTTGTGGAAATAGGAGTAGACCATTCAGCACCTTGAGCCTGTTCAGCCCTTTGGTAATTAGTTCATGGCTAATGTGTATCTCAGATCCATTTACCTGCATCTGATCCATAGCCATTGATACCCTTACCTAATAAAATCTATCCATCAGTCTTGAAAATTGTAGTTGATTAGAGGGTGATCTCTGAATGTTTCTTCCTGTATGTGTTGTGAAGCTGTTACTTGGGTAACCTTGGGAACAAGCACTTCTGAATGCAACTTACCCTGCAATGACGATATTTTCTAATTCTCTTGCTTTTTGCTGTCATAGACTTGTTGGAGTTTGGTGTTACAAGTAGTGCAATTTGTAGACACTGAGCAGATATTCCTCCTTTGAATTTTCATGGGAAAAACATTTCTGCCTAATAGTGCCCTCCTAATTTCAGAAAGATGCCAGCAGGAAGTGAGGATGGGACATCCTGGCTACACCTCTGAGAGAAAAGTCAACAGGCATCCTTCAATAAAATACAAGAGTGCCATTTATGTACTTTCATCCCTCTCTGCTTTTCTCTTTCTCTACCTTCTCTCTCTCTTCTCTCTGTCTTTATCAGTTGTGGGACATCTCAATTTGTTCCATTTTTCCTTTCCTCCACCTTATGAGGAGGAAGGGAAGAGGCATAATTCCAGATGGACTGTCCGTGAATGTCTGAACAGATTCCGGTTCCATTGAAAAAGATCCCTAGATCGCCGTTGCTCCCTTTTTCACCACCTTTCCATCCTTCTGTTACAGACCATCAGTTTTCTCTTGGTCAAAATCCACACCAACTTTATCCAAACAATACTACCAATAATGTATTCTATACTCAACTATTCACCATTGTGCATTCCCTTAGTGCCTGTTTTTCAGTTGCTTTTACCTGGCCTAGTCCTCTTACGCAAAGCTAACCAGTGGCTGCAGCATAGTTGGTGGAAGGCAGATGACTTTCAATGGAGGAGACTGCAGATGGCCTTGCAAGACGATCTCGAGCAGCTCTTGGCTATAAGGGCCTGGCTTCAAACTGCACCACTTCGGCATGGGTGGCAGCAGTCTGGACTGGCTGATAGGCAATAACAGGATCACTAGTGGAGTGCTAGCGCTGGGAACATGAATGCTGTCATTCTGAGAGTGGACAAGAAGGTTTGTGTACCATGGACCAACTGCCTCAGCAATCCTAGTAATCTGTTGGAGGGCAGATTGGTGGGCAGCTGAGAGACTGTACAAGCCCCTTGGAGCATTGCTATCTGCAGCCATGGCAGCAGGAATCTGACTGAGCCTGCATGACACCAAGCTGGCTTGCATGACAACAATCAGTGATCTCACGACCTCAGTCTGAGCTTCTACTCCAGCACTCAGACATTGGGTATTTTCTGCCAGCATGGCAATGCAAGCTGAAACGTCAACCATCAGGCACTGCATCATGACTGGGTCTGCAAATGCTGTCATGCAGTTGTCCACCACTTCCATGCTAGAAAGGATGGGCTCCAAACTCTGCGCAAAGTCCTGTACCAAGTTGGAGCTGGACTCATTCATACTTCTTGGCAGTAACAAGAGGCTCTCGGGTAAGCCTGCCAAGGCACCAAACATTTCGGTGCACATACCCATCAGCCATTTTCTGTACACTTTACCATCAAAGTCCTCATTCGAGTCCTCTGCAGCAGAACTCATCAGTGACCTCACTTACAGGAAACTGGCTCACGTGCCATGCTTTCCCCTTGATCTGGCTGCAGCCCTCTCATGCCCTGTGACTTACTTTGTGCGGATCCTGCCTCTGTACTACCCTCTACGGTACACACTGTGCCAGTATTTGAGCTTGTGGGTGCAGATCAAGTGATGGTGCTTCTTCCTCCTCTTCTCTCTGTCCATCATCACGCACCATTGGTTGGCCAGGTGGCAGTTACTAGATATCTGAAAGCATAAATGCACAAAGGGAGTATTGGGTGAGGGAAGGGGGTAGGTGGAAAGCAAGAGGTGAATGGTTACACCATCTGCAGCTTGTACTTCAGACTTGATTGCGAGATGAGGGTGAACTGGGACTTGGAAAGGTGCAAAGGCAGGAACATACCATCATCCTGGATGGTTTCAACAATGCTGGTTGTGACAGCCACTTCAATAATCCGGAACGCTGTCTCCCCCACTGGGGCTGAGGACATACAGCCCTGCCTGTCCCCTGCTGGTACTTTGCTGCTATCTCCTGTTATGTGCCAACTTGTCCTGCGAGAGAGAGGCAAGAGTGTCAATGAGTGTGTTGCAATATGTTATGGTGATGCCCTTGTCATAGGTGAATATTTGACAGAGTTTAAAAGTGCAGCGGGAAGGAGCGAGACTGAGTGGACTGGCAGAGTTTAAAAGTGCAGCGGGAAGGAGCGAGACTGAGTGGATTGGCAGAGTTTAAAAGTGCAGCGGGAAGGAGCGAGACTGAGTGGACTGGCAGAGTTTAAAAGTGCAGCGGGAAGGAGCGAGACTAAGTGGACTGGCAGAGTTTAAAAGTGCAACGGGAAGGAGCGAGACTGAGTGGACTGGCAGAGTTTAAAAGTGCAGCGGGAAGGAGCGAGACTGAGTGGACTGGCAGAGTTTAAAAGTGCAGCGGGAAGGAGCGAGACTGAGTGGACTGGCAGAGTTTAAAAGTGCAGCGGGAAGGAGCGAGACTGAGTGGACTGGCAGAGTTTAAAAGTGCAGCGGGAAGGAGCGAGACTGAGTGGACTGGCAGAGTTTAAAAGTGCAGCGGGAAGGAGCGAGACTGAGTGGACTGGCAGAGTTTAAAAGTGCAATGGCAGTGCGGCGGAGTTTTGAAAATAAAAGACAACAGTGACGTCGCAGCAGAGCCGCAAGGTGATTGGCTGGTGATTCACTGCTGTTAGGGAATAGCTCTAAATAGCTAGGTAAGTATCTCAGGTAAGAAAAATTTAAAGTTTATTTCAAATATAGTAAGTAGTGTTTTTTTTTAGGGAGTTCTGTAGTAACGAGGACCAGGGAAGAAGGGCCCTAGAGTAACTGATATTATTGGACATTAAGATCTTCCAGAAGGTTTAATTTAATTTAAAGGGTTAAGTCATGGCAAGAGAGCTCAAAGCTGCGGTGTGCGCTTCGTGCTCCATTGTTGGAAGCCGGGAACAATTCCAGTGCCCAGGACCAGCATGTGTGCAGGAAGTGTCTCCAGCTGCAGCTCCTGGAAGCCCGGGTTTTGGAGCTGGAGCGGCAGCTGGGGACACTGTGGAGCATTCGCAAGGTGGAGAGTATCATGGATAGCACATATAGAGAGGTGGTCACATCGCAGGCTCAGACCCCACAGGCAGGAGGGGAACGGGTGACGACTAGGCAGTCAGTTCAGGGATCTCCTGTGGCTATTCCCCTGCAAAACAGGTAGACTGCTTTGGAAACTGTTGGGGGGAATGGCCTCTCAGGGGAAAGCAGCAACAGCCCAATTCGTTGCACTACGGTTGGCTCTGCTGCACAGGGGAGGAATTAGAAGTGTGGGAATGCAATAGTTATAGGGGATTCAATTGTATTCAATTAGCAGTTGGCAGGTAAAAAGACAGAAGCGCAAGGCGAGAGCCAACTGTGTAACAGCCCCGGCAACCAATTTTATCTGCAGTGCCTGTGGAAGAGTCTGTCACTCTAGAATTGGACTTTATAGCCACTCCGGGCGCTGCTTCACAAACCACTGACCACCTCCAGGTGCTTACCCATAGTCTCTCGTGACAAGGAGGCCAAAGAAGAAGAAGAATTGTAAGGGGAATAGATAGGTGTTTCTGTGGCTGCAAAAGAGACTCCAGGATGGTATGTTGCCTCCCTGGTGCTAGGGTCAGGGATGTCTCAGAGCGGTTACAGGACATTCTGAAGTGGGAGGGTGAACAGCCAGTGGTCATGGTACACATTGGTACAAACGGCATAGGTTAAAAAAAAAGGATGAGGTCCTAAAAGCAGAATTTAGGGAGCTAGGTTAGTAAGTTGAAAGTGGGACCTCAAAGGTAGTGATCTCAGGATTACTACCAGTGCCATGTGTTAGTCAGAGTAGAAATAGCAGGATATATCAGATGAATACGTGGCTGAAGAGATGGTGTGAAGGGGAGGGTTTTAGATTCATGGTACATTAGGACCTGTTCTGGGGGAGGTGGGACCAGTACAACTGGACAGGTTACACCTGGGCAGGACCGGGACTGATGTCCTAGGGGGAGTATTTGCTAGAGTGGTTGGGGAGGGTTTAAACTAAAATGGCAAGGGGATGGGGACCTTTGCAAGGAGTCAGAGGAGGTGGGAATCAAAGACAGGAACAAAAGTAGGGGGAATAAGAAAAGTGATAGGTAGAGAAATCAAGGCCAGAATCAAACAGGGCCACAGTAAAAAAATGTGGGAAGGGGACATGTGTTAAAAAGACAAGCCTTAAGGCTTTGTGCCTTAACATGGGGAGAATTCGCAATAAAGTGGATGAATTAATTGTGCAAATAGATGTAAACGGGTATGATATAGTTGGGATTGCGGAGACATGGCTGCAAGGTGACGAGGGATGTGAAATGAACATCCAGGTATATTCATTATTTAGGAAGGACAGACAAAAAGCAAAAGGCGGTGGAGTTGCATTCCTGGTTAAAGAGGAAATTAACACAATAGTGAGGAAAGATATTAACTCTGATGTGGAATCTGTATGGGTAAAGCTGAGAAACACTAAGGGGCAAAAAACGTTAGTGGGGGTTGTATATAGACCCCCAAACTGTAGTGATGATGTTGGGAATGACATTAAACAGAAAATTAGAGATGCATGCGATAAAGGAACATCTGTAATTATGGGTGACTTTAATCTGCATATAGATTGGGCAAATAAAATTAGTCACAATACCGTAGAGGGGGAATTCTTGGAATGTATACGGTATGGTTTTCTGGACCAATACGTTGAGGAACTAACTAGAGAACAGGCCATCCCAGACAGGGTATTGTGTAATGAGGGGAATAATTGACAATCTAGTGGTGCGAGACCCCTTGGGGATGAGCGACCATAATATGATAGAATTCTTCATTAAGATGGAGAGTGACGTCATTGATTCTGAGACAAGGGTCCTGAATCTTAGTAAAGGAAACTACGAAGGTATGAGGCACGAGTTTGCCACGACGGATTGGGAAACATTACTTAAAGGGATGACGGTGGATAGGCAATGGCAAACATTTAAAGAGCGCATGGATGAACGGCAACAATT
Source organism: Heterodontus francisci (assembly GCF_036365525.1). NCBI lineage: Eukaryota > Metazoa > Chordata > Chondrichthyes > Heterodontiformes > Heterodontidae > Heterodontus > Heterodontus francisci. The sequence continues at coordinate 17,058,453 of NC_090412.1, read as the reverse complement.
GTTTATCCCTGTCTGGTGCAAAAGTAAAACGGGAAAGGTAGCCAAACCGTGGCTTACAAGGGAAATTAAAGATAGCATTAGATTTGAGGAAGAGGCATATAAATTTGCCAGGAGAAACAACAGACCTGAGGATTGGGAGCAGTTTAGAATTCAGCAAAGGAGCACCAGTGGCGCAGTGGTTAGCACCGCAGCCTCACAGCTCCAGCGACCCGGGTTCAATTCTGGGTACTGCCTGTGCGGAGTTTGCAAGTTCTCCCTGTGTTTGCGTGGGTTTCCTCCGGGTGCTCCGGTTTCCTCCCACATGCCAAAGACTTGCAGGTTGATAGGTAAATTGGCCATTAGCAATTGCCCCTAGTGTAGGTAGGTGGTCGGGAAATATAGGGACAGGTGGGGATGTGGTAGGAATATGGGATTAGTGTAGGATTAGTATAAATGGGTGGTTGATGGTCGGCACAGACTCGGTGGGCCGAAGGGCCTGTTTCAGTGCTGTATCTCTAAACTAAACACCAAGGGATTGATTAAGAAGGGGAAAATAGAGTACGAGAGCAAGCTTGCAGGGAACATAAAAACTGACTGTAAAAGTTTCTATAGGTATGTGAAGAGAAAAAGATTGATGAAGACAAATGTAGGTCCCTTACAGTCAGAAACAGGGGAATTTATTATAAGGAATAAAGAAATGGCTGACCAACTAAATGCATGCTTTGGTTCTGTCTTCACAAAGGAGGATACAAATATCATACCAGAAATGTTGGGGAACACGAGGCTTAGTGAGAGAGAGGAACTGAAAGAAAGCAGTATCAGTAGAGAAATGGTGTTGGGGAAATTAATGGGATTGAAGGCCGATAAATCCCCAGGGCCTGATGATATGCATCCCAGAGTACTTAAGGAAGTGGCCCTAGAAATAGTGGATGCCTTGGTGGTCATCTTCCAAGATTCTATAGACTCTGGAACAGTTCCTACAAATTGGAGGGTAGCTAATGTATTTAAAAAGGGAGGTCGAAAGAAAGCAGGGAATTATAGACCAGTCAGCCTGACATCTGTAGTGGGTAAAATTCTAGAGTCCATTATCAAAGATTTTATAGCAGAACACTTCGAGAACAGTGGTAGAATCAGACAGAGTCAGCATGGATTTACGAAAGGGAAATCATGCTTGACAAATCTACTAGAATTCTTCGAGGGTGTAACTAATAGAGTTGATGAGGGGGAGCCAGTGGATATGGTTTATTTGGACTTTCAGAAGGCTTTCGACAAAGTCCCACATAAGAGATTAGCATGTAAAATTAAAGGGCATGGAATTGGGGGTAGTGTATTGCAATGGATAGAAAATTGGTTGGCGGACAGGAAACAAAGAGTAAGGATAAATGGGTCTTTTTCCGAATGGCAGGCAGTGACTAATGGGGTACCGCAGGGATCGGTGCTAGGACCTCAGCTATCCACAATATACATTAATGATTTATATGAGGGAACTAAATGCAATATCTCCAAATTTGCAGATGACACAAAACTGGGTGGGAGGGTGAGTTGTGAGGAGGATGCAGTGGCGCTTCAGGCTGACTTGGACAAGTTGAGTGAGTGGGCTAATGCACGGCAGATGCAGTATAATGTGGATAAATGTGAGCTTATCCACTTTGGTAGCAAAAACAGGACGGTAGATTATTACCTGAACGGCTATAAACTGAGAGAGGAGAATATGCAGTGAAACCTGGGTGTTCTCGTTCACCAGTTGCTGAAAGTAAGCAACAGGCGGTAAAAAAGGCAAATGGTATGTTGGCCTTCATAGCGCGAGGATTCGAGTACAGGAGCAGGGATGTCTTGCTGCAATTATACAGGGCCTTGGTGAGGCCACACCTGGAATATTGTGTGCAGTTTTGGTCTCCTTGTCTGAGGAAGGATGTTCTTGCTATAGAGGGAGTGCAGCGAAGGTTTACCAGACTGATTCCTGGGATGGTGGGATTGGCGTATGAGGAGAGATTGAGTCGGTTAGGATTATATTCACTGGAGTTCAGAAGAGTGAGGGGGGATCTCATAGAAACCTATAAAATTCTAACAGGACTCGACAAGGTAGATGCAGGAAGGATGTTCCCGTTGGTAGGGGAGCCCAAAATCATGGGTCATAGTCTAAGGATGTGGGGTAAACTCTTCAGGACTGAGATGAGGAGAAATTTTTTCACCCAGAGATTGGTGAGCCTGTGGAATTCGCTACCACAGAAAGCAGTTGAGGCCACAACATTGTATATTTTCAAGAAGGAGTTAGATATAGCTCTTGGGTCTAAAGGGATCAAAGGGTATGGGGCGAAAGCAGGAACAGGTTACGGAGTTGGATGATCAGCCATGATCATAATGAATGGTGGAGCAGGCTCGAAGGGCCGAATGGACTACTCCTGCTCCTATTTTCTATGTCTGTGTTTCTATGTAAAGCTACGGGATTGTGGCTATGAGGCTAGAAGCAGTGCTAAGCGTTTGATGGTGAGATGGAGTATATGTATGTTAGGTATGAGTCCTGAATGCTAGGGGTTGCTGATGGTTGAGTGTTGGAAACCATAGAAAGTTTAAGGCACAGAAAGAGGCCACTTGGCCCATCATGTCTGTACCGGCCGAAAAAGATCCACCTATTCTAATCCCACCTTCCAGCATTTGGTCCGCAGCCCTGCAGATTACGGCACTTAAGGTGCATATCTAGACACCTTTTGAATGAGTTGAGGGTTTCAGCCTCAACTACCCTTTCAGGCAGTGAGTTCCAGACCCCCACCACCCTCTGGATGAAGAAGCTTTTCCTCATTTCCCTTCTAAATTTTCTACCAATCACTTTAAACCTACTCCCCCCTCGTCACTGATCTCTCTGCTAAGGTGAATAGAGGCCCCTCAAAATTTTGTACATTTCAGTCAGATCTCCCGTCAGCCATCTCTGTTCCAACGAGGACAACCACAGCCTATCCAACCTTTCCTCATAGCTGCATTTTTCCAGTCCTGGCAACATCCTCTTAAATCTCCTCTGTACCCTCTCTAGTGCAATTACCTCCTTTCTGCAATGAGGTGACCAGGGATGTGGTACATTGAGCAATGTGTGAGGTTGGCGTTGCAGTTGTTCGGACATAGCATTTTAAGATGCGTTCCCTGACCTTGACTACTCGTGGGGCCATTGAACTTTTCCTGGCACTGTAACCAGATTCCTGGAGCCCATCTCCTGGCATCTTCCTCTGTGGCTATCTGCTTCCATTCCTTTCAAAGTGCTCTCTCCTTTCCATCTCTATCACTAAAGCCTCCTATGTTGCAAACAGAACCTGGAGCCCCCTCTCTGACCTGCTACTCCATTTCTCAGCTTTCTCCCTACTCTCAAAGTTTCTCCCAACCCTTTCTGCAGCCAGAATACACCTCCCTTTAGGCAGCAGATGCATGGGAACACCACCACCTGCAAGTTCCTCTCCAAGCGACACACCATCCTGACTTGGAACTATATTGCCGTTCCTTCACTGTCGCTCGGTCAAAGTCCTGGAACTCTCTTCCTAACAGTACTGTTGGTGTACCTACACCCCAAGGACTGCAGTGGTTCAAGAAGGCAGCTCACCACCACCTTCTCAAGGGCACAGTTAGGGATGGGCAATAAATGGTGGCCTAGCCAGCGACGCCCACACCTCATGAACAAATTTTTTAAAATGCTGACTTTAAGAAGTGCAGGCTAACTTTAACCTATAGTAGCCTAGCACAAACCTGAGCCCCCTGCTGAGCATGCAGCCAGTCAGCAGCGCATTTGGTGGTGGCCTACACACCACAATCAAGCAGATGAGCGGGCAGCATAAAGCTTGCCAGCTACCCGCATCATATTGATGGGGTGTGGAGTAATCCTTGATGTCACTTTAATGTCCTTCCTTATGACATTTATTTACCAAAGAAGTGCTCACATGGAAAGTAAGAATCAATGAGCTATTTATTTCCTTAGGATTTTTTAAAAACAAAGTTGTAACAGTGCATGCAAACATGTCTAAAATAGTATGGATAGAATCCCATGGTTTCTCGGAAATGAACTTGCGATTTGAAAACTGAAAGCAGACTGTTTAATTTCTCTGATTTATTATTGGGTCATCAAAGCTTGTTGATTATACCTCAAGGGCAATAATACTGTGCCAGAATCAGCTTGTTTGAATTTCCCTTTCACATTTTGTGGTTTCTTAAAAGGTATGGGGATTACAATGACATCTGGTTAATCCAAACCAGATTTTCGTTTCACCTAGGGTTCAGTAATGCAATGTCTCCATGATTGTAGCTACATGCATTTGTGTTTATAAACAGCAATGTGATAATGGCCAGGTAATCTATTTTGGTGTTGTTGATTGAGGGATAAATATTGGCCATGACACCAGGATAACTCCTCTGCTCCTCTTTGAAATAATGCCATGGGATCTTTTATGCCCACCTGAGAGGGCAGATGGGGGCCTCGGTTTACTGTCTCATGCAAATGACGGCACTTCAGGCAGTGCAGCAATTTTACAGTACTGCACTGGAGTATCAGCCTTGATTTTTGTACTCAAGTCCTGGAGTGTACTTGAACCCGGAACCTTGTGACTCAGAGGTAAGAGTGCTACCAACTGAACCACGGCTGACAAATTAGGAATTGGGCTGTCTTTATGGTAGCTTATGTCAGAGTTAAAATGGTTGTGAGAACTCTGGTTCAACCTAAGATAGTGGCTGGGGAGGGGATGGAACCAGTGCCAAGGATGTTTTCTTTGGCGGTTGCCAAAGACAACTGGTTAGCTGGAAGACATTGCAGCTTATGCAAGATTGGGTGTCGAACCAGCAGTCTTACAGCAGGGTGGGCGTGGAAGGGTTGAGAGGTGTGGAGAAGCAGAGTTAAGTGTCATCAGTCTACATGTGGAAGCTCACCCCATGCTTTCAGATGATGTCACCATAAGGGAGCCAAGAATAGGGAAGTGTGGAGCTCCAGAGGTAACGGTGCAGTGGTGGGAAGAGAAAATATTGCTGGAAATGCTGTAGCCAGTGGTGTCTAGGTAAGTGGAAACAAATGAGAGCCGTTCACACTGAGCTGGGCCGCGGAGGAAAGGTGTTGGAGGAAGATAATGACCCCAAACTGTGTCGAAGGCTGCAGAGAGGATAAGGAGGAATAATGCACCATCGTCACAGGTTTAATTTGTGGCTTTGAATAGGGTTCTTTCAGTGATGTGGCAAGTGTGGAAATCTGGAGAGCTTCAAGCATGGAAATGCGGAAGGAGGGGTATGGATTTATAAAGTGACCACAATCGAGAACTTAGAGGGAGGGGAGGCTGGAAAAGGACAAGAGGGGTAGACGGTAAGTTTTTTGAGGAAAGGGGATAACGGCAGCAGTTTTGAGAGGATGGAGAATAATACCTGAGCAGAGGAAACTATTTACCATGTCAGTTCGAATGGGGACTGGGAAGGGATGGTAGTTGGTCAATAGTTTAAGGAGCAGAATATGGGACTTGTGGATGAGAGAAGCTCATAAATAGGAGATGACGGAAAAACTAAAGAGAGATGTGGTTTCCGGGCTAGGCCAGGGGAGAACCTGGAGAAGGTTTGGCTTGGTGGGAGGTGGTGTGGGGGGTAGGGGCGGCGGTGGAGGGAAGCAGCAGCCAAGGCAGCTGAAGGAATGGTCTCAGTCTTAGTGACAAAGAAGTCCATGAGCTCTTCGTAACTACTGGAGGTAAGTGTGGAGGGGCACAGGGCAAAGGGTTTAAGGAGACGGTTGCTGGTGGTAAAAGAAGCCAGGGGTTTCTTTCCATTTCTGGGATAATCTTGCAATCGTGAGCGGTTTTGGCACAGGAGTGCAAGGCCCGATAATGCTTTGTGTGGTCGAGGCAGATCTGGCCAAGATTGGCTAAACAGATTGTGCACCAGGTATGTCTGTGCACCAGGTATGTCTGTGTACCTTGGATTTGAGGAAGAAAATATAGGGGCTATACCAGGGGAAATAACCAGGACAGGAACAAGCCCAGAGAGCCGGTGCGGACATGATGGGCCAAATGGCCTCCTTCACTGTAACAATTCTGTAAAGGGCATCAAAGGTGGCAAGGGAGTGAGTGATCAACATCAAGTGGCGTGATGTTTGGGAGGCTATAGCCTCAGAACTTGGGAGTTTTACAGTGCAGTTTAAAGTAAGTTGGGGAGAATGCAGAAGAGAGTAGGGAGAAAGCGATATGAATGATTTATAAGGCAAATGGTCAACAACTGCATCGTTTGTGATCGAAGCTATGGAAATAGAGAGGCTATACAAGAGGGCAAGACCCAAGAACTGACTGTAAATGTGGGTAAGAAAGTTTATGTGGAGGGAGAGATTTAGGGAGGACAGGAGGGCTGTGAAATCTGAAAAGAAAGAGAAAAATGAGTTGAGATGAAAATTGAAATAATTGAGGATAAGGAATCGCTTAGTGTAGAGGCTGAGGGAGAAAAGGAGGCTATCTTGTTAGGAACGTCAGGAAAGGGCTTGGAGGTGATAGATGAAGAGGATTTTAAAGGAGATGCAATAAGGATGGAACAAAGTGAGCTGCTCAAAGGAGAAGAAGATGCCAGAGGAATAGGGAGAGACACCCAGGAGGGATTTGTTGGTGAAGGTCATGCAATCACTGTGAAGATTTGGGCAAGACAGGTGGTGGGAAGTATAGGGAGGATTCAGGAAGTTGCAAGATTTCATCACCAGCAAGTCAAGTTTTAGTCAAAACCGTGATGCCAATGCAACCATCCACAATAAGGTCACTGATGGCAAGGACTTTTTGTTCGAGTGAACGGACATTCTAGAAAGATAATGCAGATAGGTTGGTGATTGTTGCGCCACTGGCAAAGTCCAAGGAGGCAATAGCAGGTTGAGAAAGCACGACAGAAAGCAGCTTGAGGAATATTAGGAAGTTGTGGATTGCTGTAAAGCAGCAGTGGCAAGTGCGTCAGTGGACCCATTAGACAATGATGAGAGAGGCACGGAGGGTATCAATATTAGAAATGGTGCCTGTGGCACAAATGTCTTTTAGTTTCAGTAAGGTGCATTTAGTTTCATCAATAGTATAGATGAATTTAAGGGGAAGCCAGATAACCATTGAGGGAAAAGGGAATAGAGTGTTATACTGATAGGGTTCGATAAAGAAGGATGGGAGGAGGCTTGGGTGGAGCATAAATGCAGCATGGACTGGTTGGACTGAGTGGCTGGTTTTTGTAATTCTATGAAATTATGTAATATGTTGCTTCAGTAAATTTGCCACACTGCTACAAACAAACTGGTTAATGCCTAGATTTAGTGCAAGTGTGTTGAGTGTTTATCGGGCGATGATGCCAGCTGGGAAATTTACCATGTGAGTATTCTATCCATGGATAAAATATCTGAACAAAGTTTATATAGAATATTTTATAGTATTTATCTGTCTAATGGGATGATTCTTATGGCCTTTTAAGCAGATGCCTGGTTTTCAAAGTAGGTCACTGACTGTGGACATCAACTAATCTGCTTGTCTTTTGTAGTTGCCACAGTTTTTGACTGTAGCCACAAAGTCATTTTTGCTCTCGAAGGGTTTCCACATTCATTCACAAAAGTAGCACTTCTCTGGAGAAACTGGTGGTTTCTATACCAGAATACTTTACTTGGAGTTCAATTGTCCAGATTTACCGATATTGCTTTGTAATTTTTGGGAAGTGAAGTTGAATTGTGCAAGATGATATTGCTGACATATCTGTGTGCAGCAGTTTCATTCTGGGTCATACCACTACAAAGAAAAGTGGAAGTGATTAAGATGTTCCATCTTGCAAGTGGGATTAAAAACTGCAAAAGTAATTAATTTACCAGATTACCAAGATATTTCTTCCACTAAAATTGCTGTTATTTTGTGGAGACAGTTGGAGGGCTGTTACTTGTGCCTAGGACCACATTCCTTTCTATGGTGGTCCAGTCACTTCTTTTTAAAAAAACAGGTGATCCTCCTGAAATCGTATGTATATTTATAATGATGAACGCCAAGTTATCCTGTTGACAAAGGCCCTGTAAAGTCATGATGTTTTGCAGCATGATGGGGTTGTCGTAAAGTAGAAGGATCAGAACTATAATCAATGTTTTTTTTTAAAATCCAATGGCATGTTTTAATTGTGATAGAGGGTCTTTAATTGCCAGTTAGTTTCATGCTCAGCGGGTCAATGTAACAACCCTAGAGTTGTCTTGATTGAGTTGACTATTCTCAAACAGGGAAACAAGAGGAACCTAAAATTGCTCTGTGCACCTGAGCTAAGGAGGAGAAACAATTGCCCATGTTGAAATCTCAAGTTGTTATCTAATGATTCTTGCTAGGAGTAGACATATGGGTTGAAATGTTTGTGAAAAATGCGTGTAGTAAAAATGATCATATTAGTCCATATGTCATGTTATTGTTTATTTTCTTTCTATCACAGTTATGCTTGTAATATATAATTGAGACAGGTGCTGAGCTGCTCAATTTAAATGCAAGCATCTTGTGGGTTTTGTTTGAATCTCTTCCATTGGTGTCTCTATTTGAATTTAAGAGTTACATTATTAAATGTCTTTTGTCCTGCCAAGTATTGAAAGTTGACATCAATTTGTCTTCCAATTGAATAATGCGCCTGAATTCATCAAAGAGATGCCGGTAAACCAGAGAGAAGCAAGCCAATCCATAAGCAAAGCCAACATTCAAGGATTGTATTCTAGATCTGATTCACATTCAGGTTTCGTGGAACAGACAGAACTATTTTTATTTTCCATTTTCTGAGCGGAGATTATTCAGCCTGTAATTACTGTAGGTCTACAGTGTGTCATTTGCAAGATACTTGAAACCATGACAGTTGGTTATGATCTTCCGCAAGATTGTATCCTTATACCCTAAGGAAAATTCTACTGAAGCAAAGATCTGTTCTCCTTCCCTTCCCTCTGACCCCATCCGTTCCCAAGTATTCACAATATCCTCTGACCTTCCCCTCTGTAACTCTGAACGATCTGTACTTAATAAAGGACTTACTTTTATACCCTTACGCTCCCACCTCAATGTATTTTGCGCTCGGCACGATGTGCTTTTCTTCTGTCGTCTTCGCCTCTGGGCTCACTGCTTTGGCCAGGAGCCCTCCCCCTGACCAGTGGACCCTTCACCCACCTCCAGTACTCTCCCTCCACCTGGACCCCTCCCTCTGGCCTCTTACCTGCTCTTGATCTTTTTATTGAAAACTATCGACGTGACATCGGCCATCTTAATTTCACTGCCCTTTTCACTCACTCTAATTTGCCTCCATCTGAACTTGCTGCATTTTGTTTTCTCAAGTCTAACCCTGACATTATTAACAAACCTGCTGACAAGGGTGGTGCTGTTGTCTGGCATACCGACCTCTACCTTGCAGAGGCTGAGTGCCAACTTTCAGAAACTTCTTTCTACCTCCCCCTGGACCATGACCCCACCACCGAACATCAAGCTACTGTCCACGGACTGTCACTGACCTCATTTCCTCTGGAGATCTTCCCTGTACAGCTTCCAACCTCATAGTCCCGCAACCCCGCACAGCCCACTTCTATCTCCTTCCCAAAATCCACAAACAGGACTGTCCTGGGAGGCCCATCATTTCGGCCTGTTCCTGCCCCACTGGAATTATTTCCTCCTATCTCGACTCTATTTTTTCTCCCCTTGTCCAGTATCTTCCCCTCTACATCTGTGACTCTTCTGACGTCCTATGTCATTTTGACAGCTTCCAGTTTCCTGGCCCTAACCATCTCTTCACTATGGACGTCCAATTTCTCTACACTTCCATCCCCCACCAGGACGGTTTGAGGGCTCTCCACTTCTTCCTTGAACAGAGGCCCAACCAGTCCCCATCCACCACCACCCTCCTCTGACTGGCTGAACTTGTTCTCACATTGAACAACTTCTCCTTCAACTCCACTCACTTTCTCCAAATAAAAGGTGTTGCTATGGGTACCTGCATTGGCCCGAGTTATGCCTGTCTTTTTGTGGGATATGTCGAACATTCCTTGTTCAAATCCTACTTAAGCCTCCTTCCCCAACTCTTTTTCCGGTAGATTGATGATTGTATCGGTGCCGTTTTCTGCTCCCACCCAGAACTGGAAAACTTGATCAACTTTGCTTCTAATTTCCACCCTTCTCTCACCTTTACATGGTCCATTTCCGACACTTCCCTTCCCTTCCTCGACTTCTCTGTCTCCATCTTTGGGGAAAGGTTGTCTACTAATATCCATTATAAGCCCACCGACTCTCACAGCTACCTCGACTACACTTCTTCACACCCTGCCTCCTGTAAGGATTCCATTCCATTCTCCCAGTTTCTCCGTCTCTGATGCATCTGCTCTGATGATGCTACCTTCCACGACAGCGTCTCTGATATGTCTTCCTTTTTCCTCAACCGAGGATTCTCCCCCACTCTGGTTAACAGGGCCCTCAACTGTGTCCAACCCATTTCCCGCACTTCTGCCCTCACCCTTCCCCTCCCTCCCTCCCAGAACCACGACAGGGTTCCCCTTGTCTTCACCTTCCACCCACCAGCCTCCACATTCAAAGGATCATCCTCCGCATTTCGCCCCCTCCAGCGTGATGCCACCACCAGACACATTTTCCCCTCCCCTGTCCTGTCAACATTCCGAAGGGATTGTTCCCTCCGTGACACCCTGATCCACTCCTCCGTCGCCCCCAACACCTCTTCCTTTTCCCACGGCACCTTCCCATGCAATCGTAGGAGGTGTAATACCTGGCCTTTAACCTCCTCCCTCCTCACTATCCAAGGCCTCAAACACACCTACCAGGTGAAGCAGTGATTTACTTGTACTTCTTTCAATGTAATATACTGTATTCGTTGCTCACAATGTGGTCTCCTCTACACTGGGGAGACTAAATGCAGATTGGGTGACCACTTTGCAGAACACCTCCGCTCAGTCCGCGAGCATGATCCTGAGCTTCCGATTGCTTGCCATTTTAATTCTCCATCTTGTTCCCATGCCCACATTTCTGTCCTCTGGCTACTGCAGTGTTTCGGTGAACATCAACACAAGCTTGAGAAACAGCACCTTCAGACCATGAGCCCCATTTTTTTTATATATATATTTTAATTTCATTTATTTATTTTAACTATGTGTTGGTCATAAACTTATTTTTCATGTTTTTGCTTTCATACAGACCTGTTCGTTATTCTGCCATTAGTACGGTTTCTGGACTCGTGCTTTCTCTTTTGCTACTACTATTTAGCACTCCACATTCACTCTGTTCCATGACGCCTGTCATTTAACCTCTCCCCCCTCCATCCTATCACAGTCCTTCCTCCTTCTACTTCCCCCTCCTCCCCTTTCACTTGCTCAAAGACTTACATTTCTAACTTCTCCCAGTTCTGATGAAGGGTCGTAAACCTGAAACGTAAACTCTGTTTCTCTCTCCCCAGACGCTGCCAGACCTGCTGAGTATTTCCAGCACTTTCTGTTCTCATTTCTGTTTTAGCTCAGCCATGGTAGTTCATTCACTCTGTAGCCTTGAGTAAACAAACTCCCTTTCAGGTTAATGATGATGGTGACTTTAGTGATCGACCTGGCTTTCTCCTTCAGGTTATAGCTGTAATTATAGTTTTAGCACACTCACTTATAAATGGCTCATGTGGCATATTCGTTTCAGTTTAATGTTGAGTTGAATGTGGGCTGGAATGGATTAACAAGGTGCTCCCTTCACAAGGAGATGGAGGGAGGGGTGTGAAGTGGATTAGAAATCTGTATTTTCTACAAAACTGATTTGATCTGATTTGTTTTTGGCTCAATTTTTATTATCCTTGGCATGTGAGGCAGTGCTTGACATTACAGGACTGCGTGGCTGGACTTGAATGGTATCAAGTTAGATGCCGTGATTATCATTCCCTCTGCCAAAAATTACCATGGCAACTGTCGAGAGTTATCCCATGTTAAGAGTGTGGATGTGACACTGATGAGCACTGTTACTGGCCCCTTGATGCCTTGAAATGATGTATTACATTTTATTTCAAATGGGGCCAAAAGGTGTGACAAGCAAATTACAAGCATTAGCGTGACTCGCCTAGAAGTAAAACAAACAATAAAACCGCATGTTTTAACCTTTTTTGTTTTAAACACCACCTGTGAGGAACCATGTGACCTGCACTGGTTGTGTGCTTGCAGAAACATGGAAGAATTGAGGCTGTAAACCTCCCTGTTTGCATAGAATATCAGTGTTCCATTGACTTGTACATCACAGTTTCATCTCTTCATTCCACTTCACATGATCTTTGTAGATGCCTTTCCTCATCCAATTCTTTCAGAAACCGGCATCTGAACTTTCCATGTTCTCAGTATAAATGTCACTTCCGAAGTTTACCAACAAGAATGTTTCTCTGTACAGTAACTTTAGTGAAGCTATGACTGGACAAGGATTGTATAAAATAGTATAGATGCATTTAAAGGGAAGCTAGATATGAGGGACAAGGGAACATAAGGTTATGCTGATAAGGTAAATGAAGTAGAGTGGGGGGGGGGCGGGCTCATGTAGAGCATAAACACAAGCACAGAGTAGTTGGACTGAATGGCCTGTTTCTGTGATTTACATTCTGTGTAACTCTATGTAACTTTAATCAAAACCACAGAATGAGTATATGCCAAGTGCTGCTTACCAGAGTGTTTTTCAGTGGGGCTAGTATGTGATGTGGGAGCTTCTAAACCTAATATTGTATTTCCCCTAGATGCCTATGGATGTAAGGTGGCTGACTGTTACTAGCCCACCTGAGCCTCTTGAAACTGAGGTTGCCTTATCACTTAGCAACAACATCCTGAGGAGTAGCTGCCACAGGTTGCGTGAGCAATGTGACCCATCACCTTTTCAGCTGCATGTACAGGACATGCAGGCTAGAACGGCTGCATGTTCTGCAATCTTGAGAGCAGCAGCGTCCTTGCCCATTCCTGTCATGCTGTTAGTAATGGGTATTGGCTTTGCGTGTCCATTCATCTGCTTGAAAGCTGTCTGAGTAACCTCAATTGTGAGAGTAATGCATGTGCAGGTGATGGACTCCCTCACCTGACATCCACAACACACTGATTCATTCCCCAGTTTCTACATGTACACTTTGGTGCTCTGCAAGTATCCTTTTAAAAGCAGGATCTGTCAGATCTGAGTGGATGGACTTCTCAGCCAAGGAAGTCATGTCTCCTAACTCCCTGGTCGTCAATATTTTTTTTTCGTCCTCACCTTACAGTGTGACCTTTGACAGAGACACAGGGGCCTTCCTTCTTCAGTAAAATCAGTAGGAAGAGAGCTTGGATCTGGTTGCTGAGGAGCAGAGTCCACATTTCATTCTCCAAAGGAGTGATATAGTTTTATGATGTCGTTTTCTGATTGGTAATGCTGGGATGGTGTGATGAGATGGAAGAGAAGCAGAAATTTTTGTGGGACTTTCGGGCTGATTTTTCTCTTTGCTTTGTTTTCTCTTGGCTGGCGTGCATTTTCTTAAATGTAAATCTTTCTCCTTTCTGGTCATGACTCTGCTGCTTTTTTTGGTCTCTCTGAATCCTTTGCTTCACTCTATTTCAGTCATGCTGTTTGTCATTTTGCTCTCTGTCTGCTAGCAACTTCAACTCCCGGACCAAGTCAAAGATCACGCTGGATCTGTATTTATTGAGAAATGAGCACTATATTTGTAGGGAATTTTGATGGCCATTTGAAATTGTTGCAGCGTAAAGCACCAAGCTTTGGGGTTATAATTTCCTTGTCAGGCTCCCTGCTTACTCTTAGGTTTCCACTAAATACAGACATTCCCGTTGATCACGGAATACCAGAGATTTAATTAGATGTTAACCAACCTACATTATATATGTAGCCAGGCACAACTTTTAAAATTCAATGTGTAACATGAGCCTCAATATCATGGGAACAGCATCATCTCTAAATCTTCCCTGGATTGCTCAATGTCCTGACTTGGATGTACACCACTGTACCCCCTTCTTCAGTATGGTATCAGAATTCTGGAGCAGCATTATCATAAGAACTGGAATGGCTCAAAAATAAAGCCTATTGCCACCTTCTCAGGGCAACTAAGGATGGGCAATAAATGCAGCTTTGCCAGTGTCGTTCAAATCCCAGGAACGAATAAAAAGTAAATGAGAACAAAAATAATGCTGTGAACATTGGTTAGTTTATGCCATTTTAAAAATGCTGAAACACTAAGAACTAGTGCAATTGTACATTTTAAAAAGAACACACAAGCACTGAAATAGCACAAACTGGTTTCACACATGTATGCTGTATTGGAAAATTGAGTTATTTTGCTTCAGAAATATGTCCAGATGTCTTTGGGTGCTTTCTTTCACAGACGAGTTTTGACAGTTTTTGAATGATTGAGATCATATTTTCGCAACACACTTGTCACCAGTTTTTTCTCACATTTCTAATTTATTAGTTAATTGCTTTCTCTCGCTGACTTACTCATCTGATAGGCCTCCTTTTATAACCCTCATTCTGTGCAGCTGCTAAGAAAGAAACTTACCAAGTGTAGGTGAGGTCATTGCAGGTTTGAGGATGACATTGCAAAAATGGAACTTGTTGGTTAAGTTGAGCATTGAAACATGTGCAGCGATAAGTATCAGAGTTTTTCTAACTGAATGCATGGCATGAAACTGCTGCTGAAAAATCAGATCATCTCTTATTCAAAATCAAAACTGCCATTGCTTTTCGTTTCCTTTAAATTATATTTTGAATGAGTTATGTGCCAGGAATGTATTGAATGTCAGCACCTAGTGTTCCCAGTCTGATATATGCGTGGTTAAAACCCCCTCTCGAATGCCCAAAATACAACTTAAACCTAATTCTTGCAGAATAGACATAGCTGTGGATTAGACACTGGCCTCTCGGCTTTGATCTTAATCTTGTCTGTGCCATTTGGTTATGCTACATTTGACTTGAGAATATGCTGATGCTGCTTGTGTGATGGGGGCAAGTGCTCTGTTTCCCAGGACGAACACTCCTAACTTGATGAGTGTGAAATTCATAAAATGTTAATCTTTCATTTAAAAAAAAAATCAGAAGAATATCCCTGGTTAGAATGTGGAATAGCATAGATTACTTTTAAGGGGGAGCTAGATAAGTAATTGAGGAAGGAACAGAAGGGTCTGTTGATGGGGTAAAATGAAGTAGAGTGAGAGGCGGCTCTTGTGGAGCATGTGCAGCAGTATATAGACCATTGTCTAAAAGGCTTGTTTTTGTGCTGTAAACACTATGTAATACTTAAACCAGTGTTACAGTAACATTTTCTACTCCAGTCTTCCTTATTGCCCATCTGAGTGACTCTGTAATTTAGTACCAGGTTGAGGGCAATTTTGTATTGTACATTGACCTCAACCAGCCCCTGGAAAAAAGGAGGGAAACTTGCACAAGAGGCCAAATTCAGAGAAACAGAGAACACAGGGAGGCTGTGAAAGAAAACATGGGCAGTGCAATTATTCTGAATGATGTTGAGATACCTAGAGAAGAGGTTGAAGGAAACCTGGAAGTGATACTATAGTGAACGCTTAAAATTGCAAAGCAGCAATTGACAAATCCAACATTGTTGAGCTGTACTGTCAGAATTCATGAATTAACTGTTAGAATATGCTGCATACAAAAGCAGACTGGGTCATTTGTTATGCTCTCCACAAGTACAGCACGCCCTTTTTGTATCAAGTCTACCTTTTCTCCCGTGATCAACTGTTGATTGATGAACCCCATGGTTTGAGTTGCAAAGGAAGACCTTTGAATTGATTTACTCTGAATTACTTTGAAAATCTGTAATTGAGAGTGGTGAAAATTTTGAGCAAAGAAGAGAGAGCCAAGTTTTTCTTTCTGCAAGAAGGAACTGTCTACTGTTGCTGGAGCACAAACGTCATATCAGCTAAGACGCGACAACACAACTTGCATTTTCAATGGTGTTCCTTATGTAAGACAAAATTTAATTGACATGGCTAAGAAAGATGGTTAGTGATGAGACGTACAAATGCAGTGTGTCATAAACCCTGTATTCGGAGACTATCTTCCTGTAAATTCCCTATGAGATGAACTCCTTGCGTCAGCCAAGGCCATCTGGATAAGCGTTGATTGATGTTTGAGGAAGAATCTCAGCGGTTAACCATCTCATTCTTTAGTGATAGCTCCTCTGTCAAGGCTAGTTCCCTGCCTAGTCTCTTGGATGGGACACTATACAATACATTCTTTACATGGAGAGGGAGAATTTAAAAACAAATCTGAATTAGTTCTGTGTCTTAATGGGAATCGAAATCCTAATTGTTGAATTTACATTTAAATAGAGGGTAGAATAATTCTGATTTTTCATCTGTTAATCCTCAGATTAAACTTTGTAAAATTAATCTGTAGGCCTATACATATATCTTTTTACATATCTTAAAATAGATGGAAAACTTTTAGTTCATTTTAAAATAGAAAATCCAATGTATTTTTAAGTTTGCTTTTGTCTCCATTTCTACCAGTCAGTACTTTATGCAGACATAATAAATGTTGCTTGGCATCCTTTTGGAGAATTACGGGTTGTTAGCAGAGCTTCCTTCTTTGCTAGTGTATAAATAAATACTGATGTGGTGAACTGTTTTCATTGCAGCTCCTAATATCCTGTTTTTAACAGATTCTGCTGATCTGGAACTTCACTGTGTCCTTGCAAAACCTTCATGCTGTAACTTCAAGACGCATACAGTTAAACTTTCTGTAAACTCCTGCACACTTTGGCTCTAACCAATATGTATCAAGGGATACAGAAGTCCTTTACAAAGTTCAGATGGATCGTAAATATCTTTGGGACAAGTTAGGAAGAAGCAATTCTTGGGCTTGCAGATGTGCACTGGTGTTAGAGTATGTGTCAGATGGGACAATAGAAATCAACAGGAAAAAGAGAATTTTTATTTTTTTTAATTATGTGCTGAATTCTGAGCCACTGCCACCTCATTTATTTGTAAGAGACCTTGATAAAGTCTTGCTGAATTTAGGGCAGAATTTTCAATCTGTCATGACAGATGTTCTTTGACTATATTTGTTTATGACCGGACTTTTGTAAATCACTGCACTGGCGTATACATTTTATCAAATGGGTAGAATTCCTCCCATCAAAAGGGAACTCATCACTCCAAGGAAATCTGAAAGGGCTGCAGCATGACTGCTGCCTATTCACTCGAAGAGGCAGTGAAGGATATGAAAGAAGAGCCCTGAAGAATTAGAAATCTGAGACTGAGGCCCCCTCCCTCCATTTTGAAAATTTGAGATTTATCCTGGGTCTAATACTGTTTTTTTTAAATCTAGCATTCCCAAGGAGCATCAATAGGTGGAGTAGACAGGTTGGAAATGGGCCATAAAGCTAGGCTGGCCATAACCCTCTTCCCCTTCCCCCAGCACTTACATAGAGCAGGTGGGGAAGGAGTGGCTGCCAAGAGGGGAGAGAAATTAAGCTCGCTGGAGGAAGGCAACCTTGCTGCCTAATTTTTTTTTTGTTCTGTTACCTACTAGCTTTAGGGAGACACAGAACAATATCCAACTCCTTGTCCAAACATAATTTTCTTTGGGTGGGGGGTCGGTGTGGGCTGTACATGTCTGCAGACCCCTTAGAAAATGAACCTTATGATTCAACACTTACATCACTTCAAATTTTCATGTGCTTATGCTTTTCTCCTCTGATCCGAGTGAACAACTGTTGGGCATATCTCCAGCTTAAGTGACAAACCCATGTCCCACTGCACTTGCAATGTAATTACTTATTTTTATATGTCATTGGTTGAAGTTCAGGGCCATTTTGGAGTAATCAGCTTTTGATTTGAAGGTATGGGCTAACTTTTGCTGGTTTTCTAGATTGATATGTTGTGAAGGGTGGAAGGTATCCTTATGGAACTGTATATCTATATGGCTGATACTGAGTCATTGAGGAAGAAAAGATCATGCCTTTATATAGTGCCTTTCACAACCTCAGGACGTCCCAAAGCGTTTAGCAGTCAATGAAGTACTTTTTAAAGTGTCCTCAATGTTGTAATGTAGCTGTAATGTAACATGGCTGCCAATTTTTGCACAACATGGTTTCACAAAAAGCAATGAAATAAATGAGCAGAGACCTTGTTTTCATGATGATGGTCGAGAGACAAATACTGGCCAGGATACCAGGGCTAACGTCTCTGCTCCTCTTCATAATAGTGCCATAGGATCTTTTACATCTACCGGAGAATGCAAACGGGGTCTCGCTTTCAACGTCCCATCAGAAAGATGACACCTCTGATACTGCAACACTCCCGCAGCACTGTACTGAAGTATCAGCCTGGATTATGTCCTCTGGCCATTTCAGGGCCAACCACGTTGGTGTGGGTCTGGAGTCACATGTAGGCCAGACTGGGTAAGGACAGCAGATTTCCTTCCCTAAAGGGCATTAGGTTTTATTGACAATCTGATCGGGATCGAGAGTCCAGATTTATTAATGAATTGAATTTAAATTCCTCTAGCTGTTGTGGGATTTGAACTCATGTCTCTGGAGCATTCGTCCAGGCTACTGGATTACTAGTCCAGTAGCAGTACCACTATGCTACCATCTCCCCCTGCCAAATGGTACTAAAGAGCCGCCAATGGCATAATGGATAGCCATCTCCTGTGTTGCATCATTCTACAATGCTAGTGTCTGATGAAAGTTCCTGTTGCTAGTGCTGATTCCTATTACTAGTACTGTAACCAAAAAAAAATCCCTGAATTAGACAGAATGTAGTGTATTATTTTGAACTACAATGTACATTTTTTTCAAAATACAATAGAGATGAAGACCTGGATATTATCACGAGCTGGTAGGGGGGGTGGGTGGTGGTGGGGTGGTGCTGGAGGGCCAGTATTTCGGATGTAAAACCCATAGGCCCTTTATATGGGTGGGCTAATGGGAAGTGAGCTTGGGGCAACTAGGGGAAACACTTGTGCTCCACCTGGCCCACAAGCAGTGCTATGAAGGCACTTATCTTCCCCAGTCCTCACCTGGCTTCAACTGCTAGGTTTCCTGAGGCCACTGTTAAAATCAGCAAAGCAGGGTAAATCAGAGTCTTCCAGCCTCGTTAACATATTTAACATGCCAGCCTTCCTCCTAGGAATGGGCTGACTTCCCTCCGCTTGTCCCACCTCCATAAAAAGCCAGAGGTCAGCGAGTTGGAGCCAGCTTCCCAACGCACTCTGAATTTTTCCTGATTGAATCACCCCACTCGCACACAGTCTCTCATGCTCACCCATGTTAAAATTCTTCCAATCTGTTTTTCTATTGAAAAATTCAGTGATTTCTTTGGGTATTTTTTTTTTTACTGCCGTGAATGAAAAAGGTATTGATGTAACATTTGACCTAACTTTACTTCTGCAGATCATGATTAGTAATGAAGTTGTTCCGCAATATAAAATCGAAAGAATTTGTCCTGTTTGCCACTGAGAATGCTAAATACTATTTTCTGGTGTCTAAGTATTTCTTCAAATCTAGTTCATATTCATATTTAATGCTGTTTCTGTGACCTGATTTTCATTTAACTTAACTAACATTGAAACAGTTTACCCATGCTGCTTTTGGTTTATTTGAATTGGAAATGTTTGGTATCCATTTTCTTAAATATTGTTTCTCAGTAGTTTCAGATTCATATTCCCACAACGTAAAACAAAGACAGATATAGCAGGGAGACCTACAAATCACAAAGAACAGCACAGGAACAGGCCATTCGGCCCTCCAAGCCTACGCCGATCTTGATGCCTGTCTAAACTAAAACCTTCTGCACTTCCGGGGACCATATCCCTCTATTCCCATCCTATTCATGTATTTGTCAAGATGCCTCTTAAACGTCGTTATCGTACCTGTTTCCACCACCTCCCCCGGCAGCAAGTTCCAGGCACTCACCACCCTGTGTGTAAAGAACTTGCCTCGCACATCCTCTCTAAACTTTGCCCCTCTCACCTTAAACCTATGTCCCCTAGTAACTGACTCTTCCACCCTGGGAAAAAGCTTCTGACACAGTTCAATAAAATGTTCATTGATATCCAGGATTGCATGAGATTTAGAAAAAATAAATAGAACTAAAACCCCCATTTTTGATTGCACCACTGTTGGTGGTCATACTTTCAACTGCGTGGGCCCTAAACTCTCTAATTCCCTCCCTAAAGCTCTTTGCATCTCTGCTTCTCCCTGCTCCTTTAAGATGGTCCTTAAAACCTACCTCTTTGCCTAAGCTTTTGGTCACCTGCTGTAATATCTCCTGATGTGGTTCAGTATCAAGTTTTGTTTAACGCTCCTGTGAAGCACCTTGGGACATTTTACTATGTTCTGCATTAATACAGTGACTACAAAAACACTTTGCAACATCCAGTGCTCATGAAAAGCACATATAAATGCAAGTCTTTTTTTATTCCGCTATATAAGTACAAGTTGTTGCCTCCTGTGAATGTGTGTAGGGGTGGTATTTCACATTGGCCTTATGTAATCAAATGTTGTGTAATGATGTTGAGAATCTTTGCCGTCCTGCTGATCTTTTATTTGATCTTGAGAACGGATAACAACTCAGAAGTTGAAAAGGAAACGAGGAGCTTTGTAACTTCTGGAATATGACTGCCCATTAATCTAGTGTCCCCGACATCACCACCCTCTGTTTCCCAGAACTGGAAATAAATGTTTATCCTTCCAACACCAGGGATCAGGCTAACTTGCAGTTTAGTTGAACAGTGCTGCTGAGTATTGAAATATTGTATGCATATATCACGGAACCAGCAACTTTGTTTTTCCATCTAGTAATTTCTCTCAATTTAAAGCATTAAACAGGTGTCCAAAGTAATCTAACTTTTTGAGAATACTTCTCAATGGGACTTGGATAGCAGAAAGTGAAACTCTTGTTTTGTGATGATGTCCATGTGTATCCTTAAAATACATAGGCCTGCAATGAAAAGATTCTGATTTCTTGGAATTCCTTTGAAAAAGTCTACTGTTCTCTAAAGCCTGGCTCGGGTATAAAATTAAAACCTGACCTGGGCCCGACCCGACCACAGCCAACCCAAGCCTGAATCCTTTCGTTTTTGTTCACGCCCGACCTGACCCGACATGAATCTCCTTCATCCGTTCCGGCAGCAGGCTATTCCTGCAGATGGAGTTGTGGGGAATCATGGGTACGCCTGATCTCGTGACTTCCCGGAAGCAGCACTATCCAACCCGACCCGACCCGAGCCCGAATGGACTCGGAATATAGACCCAACCTGAACCCAACACATGTTTAGTCAGGTTCTGTCTAAGATGAGAATTCCAGTGAAGTGCAAGTCATAATCTCCTCTGCCAGAAGCCTTAAAATAGTTGGGATTCTATTAGCATGTGTGTTATAGGCCTCTAATTCTTACAACACCATGAGGAGCTAAGAGGACCCATTTCCCATGTAATGCAAACAAAGTAACATGAAGTATGTAGATTAATAATCTGCCTTTGAGTCACTAGGTGATAGGGACACATTTACAAATGTTACTTTTGAATTGGTAATATTCTTATCTCAAGTTGAGTGAATTATACCAGCCCTGCATCCCTGTCAGCCTACATTAGTTACTTAATATGTAAACCCGATTACTTTGTAATTGTTCGGTACATTGTGCTGTAAAATTCACCCTTATCGCAATTTCTGATATCTTCAAAAGAGAAAGCGTTCAGTTCATTGGATCCTGTCGGTAACATTTAATACAATCCAGATAAAGAAACTCTGAAAGAGAAATGTTGTAGCAGCTCATCAATCTTCAAATATCTTATCCCAACCAATGCAGCTAAAAGAATAATTACTTAAATCATAGGTTTCATTTACACTTTCAAACTATCTAGTTTTAATTGGTGTTTCAACTCAATTTTACTGCAATTTGAATTATGTCCCTTTAATTCCTTAATGCTTACAGATCTATCAGGTTTTATTAACCTCTTTTTTTTTGATCAAACAATGCTACAGAAACCTGTCAAAAACCAACAATGAGCACGTACAGGATACAGGAAGTGCTAATGACCTTCTTCAAATCAAGTTGAAGATTGTAATATGTTCTTCGACGTAATGATCGTTGCATTAGGAAAATGTTAGGAGTGAGATTTTTGAACAAAACCAAAACAGGTTGCACCTTGTACATGTGTGGACATGTGAGACTATGATCAGGCCTTTATTTCTTTTCATTCAGTCAGAATTTCATGCCTGAGATTGCAATCACGGGTTAATGAAGGGCCTCACTCACGTAAAGTTGAGCAACACCAAAAAGGTTTATTTATAGTGAAGGCAGCTTTGCATTATGTGAAAGTTTCTTTTTTTTATTATTCGTTCAGGGGATGTGTGCGTAACTGGCTATGCCAGCATTTATTGTCCATCCCTAATTGCCCTTGAGAAGGTGGTGGTGAGCTGCCTTCTTGAACACCTGCAGTCCTTGGGGTGTAGGTACACCAACAGTGTTGTTAGGAAGGGAGTTCCACAATTTTGGCGACAGTGAAGGAATGGAGATGTAGTTCCAAGTCAATGGTCTGTGGCTTGGAGGGAACTTGCAGGTGGTGTTCCCGTGCATCTGCTGTTGTTGTCCTTCTAGGTCGTATAGATCGTGGATTTGGAAGGTGCTGTAGAAGGAGCCTTGGTAAGTTGCTGCAATACATCTTGTAGATGGTACACACTGCTGCCACCATGCATTGGTGGAGGGAGTGCCAATCCAACGAGCTGCTTGGTCCTGGATGGTGTTGGGTTTCTTAATTATTGTTGGAGCTGCACCCATCCAGGCAAGTGGAGAGTATTCCATCACACTCCTGACTTGTGCCTTGTAGATGGCGGACAGGCTTTGGGGAGTCAGGAGGTGAGTTACTCACCACAGAATTCCAAGCCTCTGATCTGCTCTTGTCGCCACAGCATTTATGTGGCTGGTCCAGTTCAGTTTCTGGTCAATGGTGACCCCCAGGATGTTGATAGTGGGGGGATTCAGAGATGGTAATGCAATTGAACATCATGGGGAGATGGTTAGATTCTCTTTTGTTGGAGATGTCATTGCCTGGCACTTGTGTGGCACAAATGTTACTTGCCACTTATCAGCCCAAGCCCGGATATTGTCCAGGTCTTGCTGCATATGAACACTGGTTGCTTCAGTATCTGAGAAGTCGTGAATGGTGCTGAACATTGTGCAATCATCAGCGAACATCCCCACAACTGACCTTCTGATGGAGGGAAGGTCACTAATGAAACAACTGAAGATGGTTGGGCCTAGAACACTACCCTGAGGAACTCCTGCAGTGATGTCCTGGAGCTGAGATGATTGACCTCCAACAACAACCACCACCATCTTCCTTTGTACTGAGTATGGCTTCAACCAGTGGAGAGTTCTCCCCCGATTCCCATTGACTCCAGTTTTGCCAGGGCTTCTTGATGCCATACCATGTCAAATGCTGTCTTGATATCGAGGGCAGTCACTCTCGCCTCACCTCTGGAGTTCAGCTCTTTTGTCCATGTTTGAACCAAGGCTGTAATGAGGTCAGGAGCTGAGTGGCCCTGGTGGAACCCAAACTGAGTGTCAGTGAACAGGTTATTGCTGAGCAAGTGCCGTTTGATAGCACAATCAATGACTCCTTCCATCACTTTGCTCATGATCGGGAGTAGACTGATAGGGCGGTTATTGGCCGTGTCAGATTTGTCCTGCTTTTTGCGTACATGACATACCTGGGCAATTTTCCACATTACCGGGTAGATGCCAGGTTGTAGCTGTATTGGAACAGCTTGGCTAGGGGCGCGGCTAGTTCTGGAGCACAAGTCTTCAGTACTATTGCCAGAATGTTGTCAGGACACATAGCCTTTGCGGTATCCAGTGCCTTCAGCCATTCCTTGATATCACGTAGAGTGAATCGGATTGGCTGAAGTCTGGCATCTGTATTGATGGGGACATCAGTCCAATATAGATCATCCACTCGGCACTTCTGGCTGAAGATGGACGCAAATACTTCAGCCTTGTCTTTTGCACAGATGTGTGGGCTCCCCCATCATTGAGGATTGGGGATATTTGTGGAGCTTCCTCCTCCTGTCAGTTGTTTAACTGTCCACCACCGTTCATGACGGGATGTGGCAGGACTGCAGAGCTTCGATCTGATCCGTTGGTTGTGGGATCAGTTAGCCCTGTCTACTGCATGCTGCTTCTGCTGTTTGGCATGCGTGGTCCTGTGTTGTAGTTTCACCAGGCTGACACCTCATTTTTAAGTCTGCTTGGTGCTGCTCTTGGCATGCCCTCCTGCACTCATCATTGAACCAGGGTTGGTCCCCCGGCTTGATGGTAATGGTAGAGTGGGGGATATGCCAGGCCATGAGGTTACAGATTGTGGTTGAATACAATTCTGCTGCTGCTGATGGTCCACAGCACCTCATGGATGCCCAGTTTTGAGTTGCTAGATCTGTTCAAAATATATCCCATTTAGCATGGTGGTTAGTGCCACACAGCACAATGGTGGGTACCCTCAATGTGAATACGGGATTTCGTCTCCGCAAGGATTGTGCGGTGGTCACTCCTACCAAAGCTGCCATGGACAGAAGCATCTGCGATAGGTAGATTGGTAAGGACGAGGTCAGGTAGGTTTTTCCCTCTTGTCGGTTCCCTCACCACCCTGCTGCAGACCCAATCTAGCAGCTGTGTCCTTTAGGATTCAGCCAGCTCGTTCAGTAGTGGTGCTACTGAGCCACTCTTGGTGATGGACATTGAAGTCCCCCACCCAGAGTACATTTTGTGCCCTTGCTACCTATCCTCAGTGCTTCTTCCAATTGGTGTTCAACATGGAGGAGTACTGATTCATCAGCTGAGGGAGGGTGGTAGGTGGTAATCAGCAGGAGGTTTACTTGCCCATGTTTGACCTAATGCCATGAGACTTTATGGGGTCGGAAGTCAATCTTGTGGACTCCCAGGGCAACTCCCTCCCGACTGTATACCACTGTGCCACCACCTCTGGTGGGTCTGTTCTGCTGATGGGACAGGACATACGCAGGGAGGGTGATGGTGGTGTCTGGGACATTGTCTGCAAGGTATGATTATGTCAGGCTGTTGTTTGA
This sequence comes from Heterodontus francisci, assembly GCF_036365525.1. Taxonomy (NCBI): domain Eukaryota; kingdom Metazoa; phylum Chordata; class Chondrichthyes; order Heterodontiformes; family Heterodontidae; genus Heterodontus; species Heterodontus francisci. The sequence continues at coordinate 17,033,423 of NC_090412.1, read as the reverse complement.
CTAGGCTGTGGGACACCGTCCCAATTTTTGCACATGTCCCCAGATTTCAGTAAGGAGGACTTTGCAGAGTCGACAGAGCTGGGTTTGCCATTGTTGTTTCCAGTGCCTAGGTCGATGCTGGGTTGTCTGTCCGGTTTAATTCTTTTTCTCAGACTTTATAGCAGTTTGATACAACTGAATGGCTTGCTAGGCCATTTCAGAGAGCATTTAAGAGTCAGCCACATTGCTGTGGGTCTGGAGTCACATATTGGCCAGACCAAGTACATACGGTAGATTTCCTTCCCTAAAGGACATTAGTGAACCAGATGAGTTCACCAGATGGTGTAGAACTGAAGAACATTTTGGTAGAAAAATAGACCAAGGACTCCTGAAAGAAAAAAGGATAAAGGGACCTTAACATCAATATTCTAGTGAGGGTAAACCAAGAGTGGGCAAGTCAAATATCACGGAGAGGGAGACAGAAAAGTTGAGAGGGAGCTGGAAATTAAAATCACAGTAAAAGGGAAACCGAGAAATGGGAAGTTGAGAGCATGGAGAGAGAGTAAACCGAGAGAAGTTGGAATCAGAGTGGGTTGCAAATAAAAATCACATCAACAGTTCCAGTGCAGCTGCAACACCGGCATTTACTTGCAATGTGGAAAATTAAACAGATATGTCCTGGACACAAAAAGCAGCACCAATTCAACCTGCTCAATTGGAACCCTATCCACCCACTTTCAATTATCAGTAAAATGGTGATGGTTAGTGAACAGTGCTATCAAGCGGCAGGTCTTGGTGGAACCTAACTGAGCATTCGTTATGGCCTTGACCCAAAAATGGTCTCCTGTTGAATTACAGAGGTCATGCAAGAGTGATTGTTTGTTTGCTTTTGACATCAAGGCAGCATTGGGTTGCGAGCAACACAAAGGAGTCCTCATAAAACCTCCATCACCTACAGGATATGTTGGACTACTGTTCACTTACCTGCGTGGGAGCAGCTGCAGCCACACTCAAGAAACTCGACACAGTCTGGGTCAAAATAGTTTTCTTAATTGGTACATAATTCACTCGTCTAATCCAGCCCCATCACTATTGGCCTACTGTGACTGTAGTGTGTACTATCTACAGGATATACTGTAGCAACTCACCAAAATCTCTAACAACATCTCGCAAACCACACCCTCCACCGCCTACAGCAGCAGGTGCATGGGAACACCATCATCTGCAAGTTCCTCTCCAAATCGCATTCTAGCCAGACTTGGACATGTATCGCCATTCTTTCACTGGTGCTAAATCAAAATGCTGGAACTCCCTTCCTAACTGCATTATTGGAGCATCTTCACAAGGACTGCAGCAGTTCAAGAAGGTGGCCTATCACCAATTTCTCCAGGACAACTAGGGATGGGTAATAAATACTGACCTAGTGACACCCGCATCCTGCGACTGAATTGGGGGGAAAAAAGGCGAGAACCTGAAAATGCCTAAGAAATCATGTTAACTGACAGAAAAACAAAGGGGTGCAGAAATTGAGAATATTGAGGGTTGACGGAGTAGTCTGGAAATGAAGGGCATTGTGAGAGAATCTGACCTGCATTTTCGCATCCAGCTCTGGGTCCCAGCATACACTTTACAATCTTATGTTCAGAACCTGACTACTCCTGAATTTTTTTTTTTGTTCCTCCATTAATTCTGACCTCAGGAAGCAGACGGGCAGTGTCTATGAATAGGATAGTCCCTAGTCCCTGCTCATCCTGCTGATGATTCTGGTATGAGACTATAGATAACCACTGTATCACTTTAAAAGCCTGTGAGCTGTCACATTGCACAAAACGGCTCATCTGGCTTTAATTAACAACCTTAATACAGCCTGTGGCCTTTTGTTTTAACTCTGTGTAAATTCACTTTCTTTTAAAATACAGCAATTAAATGTAAGCCAATACCAGAATGTTTTTTGTGAAGGAAAATAATTATCCAAAATCCCAAAATGTGATACAGGAGAGGAGAGAATATATGCTTTGGTTTGACTTGTAATTCAGGTTTTGATGATGTCACCCTGTCTTTCTGGTTTAACTCATGATTAAATGCAGTTGAGCAGTTTTAGAATTCCAGCTGTAATAGTTTTTCAAAACAGCTAAACATTCTCTGCAGAAGTGACTCGAAACCAAGGTTCGTTTGTTCCAGTTTGGCTGAAAGAGCAAATTTGAATTACATCTGCAAGTGTTTTAAAAATTATTTTCTTGCAGTTGTTTATTGCTATTGGTCACGAAAGTGGTCTGACAGTCACTGCGTTGGTCTAGTTTCTGTTAAAACCTCATGAATGTTCAGACAGATTTTTCTTTCGTCCACTGCTGAGCTGAAAGTGTTGAGTCATGGTGGGATCATTCCATGTGACTACTCATAATTCGTGTGTAAATATGCAGAGTGAGTTTCAGCAAGCTGTGGCTATTCAACCTCATATGGGATGGGGAGTGGGCAACAATGGCAAACTCACGAGACATCCACATAGTCATAGAGTCATACAGTTTGCAACAGAGGTTTCTGGATGGCACTCATGATGAGGAACTCTGATCGTTTTCCTGTTCCCTATTGCAAGGAAACTGAGGTCAATTGTGGTGCAACTCAGCACAAGGTCATTCAATGAACTTGTGATTTTCCTGTTTGTCTGATTAAGTTACTTAGTCATTCATTAGGGAAGCCTTTTAATTGCATTATTGCTTTTTTTTCTCCAGTTCATTCTTGAGATGTGGGCATTGCTGGACTTGCTAGGAATTTTTGCCCATCCCTAGTTTCCTTGAGAGGGTAGTAGTGGGTCGCCTTCTTGAACTGCTGCAATCCATGTGGTGAAGTTGCTCCCCCATAAACTGCAGTGAGAGCCAGCAGTGAGATGAAACATATGCCCAATGATGTTGAGGCCTCACAGGTGACAGTGCTGCATTGCCCAGTCCTCATTATCTCTGGGCTTTTATCATCAATTTTTTTTTAAGAAGTTGTAAGCTACACCTCCACTTTGCATCTCATGTTCCACAATGATTCTCAACTGGGCCAATGTTTAAACATAAATCTTTGATATATTGCAATTACAAGCAGCTATGAAGAGCAAGCTTCATTACAGGAATCAGCACATTAAAATAACTTGTACTGAACTCTTGTCTAATGACAGAAAATGGCAACCAAAAAGAAGAAAAGACTGCTATCCAGTGAATATGATTTACTCGGGTTTCTGAAGACCTTTGATAGTTTACACACAAGTCTTTTAAAGAAGCTTAAGACTTCTGGAACACACGTTCATTCAGTTTAAAACTGGCTTACTAGCTCAAGACATCATAATTTGGGTTCAAACATGAACTCAAGATCTGCGTTCCAAAGGTGAGAGTGACTACCCTTGAAGTGTAGTCTGTTAGCAAGTTTCTTTCATTTTTAGTAGGCATCTTGCCAAGTGTTTTTCAAAGATTTCTTCAAGTTTTGACTTGTAAGTTGTGGATTCTACTATGCCAGTGAGAGCAGGTTTTCTTTCACATCCTAGGGGCTACCATTGACCAGAAACTTAACTGGAGTAGCCATATAAATACTGTGGCTACAAGAGCAGGTCAGAGGCTAGGAATCCTGAGGCGAGTAACTCGCCTCCTGACTCCCCAAAGCCTGTCCACCATCTACAAGGCACAAGTCAGGAGTGTGATGGAATACTCTCCACTTGCCTGGATGGGTGCAGCTCCAACAACACTCAAGAAGCTCGACACCATCCAGGACAAAGCAGCCCGCTTTGATTGGCACCCCATCTACTAACATTCACTTCTCCACCACTGACGCACAGTGGCAGCAGTGTGTACCATCTACAAGATGCACTGCAGAAATGCACCAAGGCTCCTTAGACAGCACCTTCCAAACCCGCGACCTCTACCAACTAGAAGGACAAGGGCAGCAAATGCATGGGAACACCACCACCTGCAAGGTCCCTCCAAGTCTCACACCATCCTGACTTGGAACTATATCGCCTTTCCTTCACTGTCGCTGGGTCAAAATCCTGGAACTCCCTTCCTAACAGCACTGTGGGTGTACCTACCCCAAATGGACTGCAGCGGTTCAAGAAGGCAGCTCACCACCACCTTATCAAGGGCAATTAGGGATGGGCAAATAAATGCTGGCCTGGCCAGCGATGCCCACATCCCATGAATGTATAAAAAAAAACTCATTACTGGTTGACCAAAGCCTAAGCTACTTCAGCTGTACTTTCTCCAGATTGAACAGTCCTTCATATTAATGCTGACAGCAGGCTTCAAGATCTGCAAAATTTGTCCTGGATTCTTCACAGTTATCAACATCCATGACATTTCCATGTGGGCTTAGAAGAAACACATCTCATGAATCCACTGAAATTGAGAGGAGGAGGAGGAACTAAGCCACTTTGGATGAGAATGCCAAATTGGGGCAGTTTTGTCCCATAGGAACTGAATTATGATGCACATATTCCTGATGCTGTGCCCGAGTTATATTGATTCATCCAGGAACAGCTAGTACAAGAAAACTGGGCAGGGAGGGGTGGAAAATCAAAGGCGCTTATCTATGCTGTGCCCAGATGATCAATGTGGCCCAGGCATAGGGCAAGGCAGCTGATGTCACCATCAAGCATTCTCGGTTGAGATATTCCACAAGTTAGGTTAAGGTTAAAACTTCCTCTTTGTAGTCTTCACATGGTGCCCCTAAACTTAGAAGAATTCCTCCTGGAGCCCCAGAGTGAGATTCTCAAATTCACACACATTCTTTTTAAGATCATTGCTTTTTAAGGTCATTTTCAACTGAGAGTACCAAATAACTGGGCTCCAATCCAGTAGCAATTGTTGCCTAAAATCTGAGCGTTTTCAGTTGCCAGAGAGAGAGCATTTGGGCCTGATTTAATCTAGTCTCAGGGTTAAAAGTGCACTGTGCTTTGTAACTGGATTTTTAATACTTTTTTTTTTAACTCTAATGGTTCAATGAACTTTTGCATGAGAAGAGTAAATCGTAACCAAAAACCAAGCAATGATTATGCGGCTAACTAAAACAACCACATTGTACAGAAACTTTTCAGCTGTCCCTTTTGCATCACCCCACTGAAGCATGTTGAACCCAGTCACTCAAACTCCACAAAGCAATTTTTTATTCAGCAAAGCATTTTGTAAGATCTTGCAATGTGTTTGCAAACAAGGATTGCCTCACAAAATAACAGCTCTGATCTTGGATAAGGAACAAGATGTCCAGCATTTCTGGTAGCATAAATCATTTAGTTATGAAGACAAACTTTCAATCTCAAAGAACAAAGAACAGTACAGCACAGGAACAGGCCATTCGGCCCTCGAAGCCTGCGCCGATCTTGATGCCCGCCTAAACTAACACCTTCTGCACTTCCGGGGCCCATATCCCTCTATTCCTATTCATGTATTTGTCAAGATGTCTCTTAAACGTCGCTATCGTATCTGCTTCCACCACCTCCCCTGGCAGCAAGTTCCAGGCACTCACCACCCTCTGTGTAAAAAAAACTTGCCTCGCACATCCCCTCTAAACTTTGCCCCTCGCACCTTAAACCTATGTCCCCTAGTAACTGACTCTTCCACCCTGGGAAAAAGCTTCTGACTATCCACTCTGTCCATGCCGCTCATAACTTTGTAAACCTCTATCATGTCGCCCCTCCACCTCCGTCGTTCCAGTGAAAACAATCCGAGTTTTTCCAACCTCTCCTCATAGCTAATGCCCTCCAGACCAGGCAACATCCTGGTAAACCTCCTCTGTACCCTCTCCAATGCCTCCACGTCCTTCTGGTAGTGTGGCGACCAGAATTGCACGCAATATTCTAAGTGTGGCCTAAATAAGGTTCTGTACAGCTGCAACATGACTTGCCAATTTTTATACTCTATGCCCCGACCGATGAAGGCAAGCATGCCATATGCCTTCTTGACTACCTTATCCACCTGCGTTGCCACTTTCAGTGACCTGTGGACCTGTACGCCCAGATCTCTCTGCCTGTCAATACTCCTAAGGGTTCTGCCATTTACTGTATACCTCCCACCTGCATTAGACCTTCCAAAATGCATTACCTCACATTTGTCCGGATTAAACTCCATCTGCCATTTCTCCGCCCAAGTCTCCAACCGATCTATATCCTGCTCTATCCTCTGACAATCCTCATCATTATCCGCAACTCCACCAACCTTTGTGTTGTCCGCAAACTTACTAATCAACTCAAAGAAGGTTGTAAAGAAATTAGATTTATTTTTGGTTTTTCTAGTTAGTGATTAAAATGTACTGTTTATACTTAGTAATCACACAACTGGGACACACGATTACAAATGCAAAATGTGTTCTTTACTGACATAGAATCTTCGTGCACAGAAGGCCATTTGGCCCATCCGTGTTGGTTCTCTGAAAGAGTTCTCAACCAGTCCCACTCCCCTGCTCTTTCCCCATAGCCCAGCAAGTTTTATGTCTTCAAGTATATAACTTGTTAGATTTATAGAGACATGAGGGAGAAAGGAATACACAGTTATGCTGATAGGGGTCAGGTTAGATGTGGAAGGGGGGGAGGAGGCTCGTGTGGGCCATAAACATCAGCATGGATCAGTTGGGCTGAATGTTGGCCAGTTTCTGTGCTGTAAATTCTATGTAATTTTCTACTCTAATCTGTTAAAGGAAGAATGTAGAAATGACTTTCCATGTTTTAATCCTTTTATTAATTTTGTGGATCACTCATTTACTTGGAAAATTCAGAACACTCAAATTTTATCCTCATTACAAATATTCTTTTTTTTTCTTTTGGGCCTCCTTATCTCAAGAGACAATGGATACGCGCCTGGAGGTGGTCAGTGGTTTGTGAAGCAGCGCCTGGAGTGGCTATAAAGGCCAATTCTGGAGTGACAGGCTCTTCCACAGGTGCTGCAGAGAAATTTGTTTGTTGGGGCTGTTGCACAGTTGGCTCTCCCCTTGCGCCTCTGTCTTTTTTCCTGCCAACTACTAAGTCTCTTCGACTCGCCACAATTTAGCCCTGTCTTTATGGCTGCCCGCCAGCTCTGGCGAATGCTGGCAACTGACTCCCACGACTAGTGATCAATGTCACACGATTTCATGTCGCGTTTGCAGACGTCTTTATAACGGAGACATGGACGGCCGGTGGGTCTGATACCAGTGGCGAGCTCGCTGTACAATGTGTCTTTGGGGATCCTGCCATCTTCCATGCGGCTCACATGGCCAAGCCATCTCAAGCGCCGCTGACTCAGTAGTGTGTATAAGCTGGGGATGTTGGCCGCTTCAAGGACTTCTGTGTTGGAGATATAGTCCTGCCACCTGATGCCAAGTATTCTCCGAAGGCAGCGAAGATGGAATGAATTGAGACGTCGCTCTTGGCTGGCATACGTTGTCCAGGCCTCGCTGCCGTAGAGCAAGGTACTGAGGACACAGGCCTGATACACTCGGACTTTTGTGTTCCGTGTCAGTGCGCCATTTTCCCACACTCTCTTGGCCAGTCTGAACATAGCAGTGGAAGCCTTACCCATGCGCTTGTTGATTTCTGCATCTAGAGACAGGTTACTGGTGATAGTTGAGCCTAGGTAGGTGAACTCTTGAACCACTTCCAGAGCGTGGTCGCCAATATTGATGGATGGAGCATTTCTGACATCCTGCCCCATGATGTTCGTTTTCTTGAGGCTGATGGTTAGGCCAAATTCATTGCAGGCAGACGCAAACCTGTCGATGAGACTCTGCAGGCATTCTTCAGTGTGAGATGTTAAAGCAGCATCGTCAGCAAAGAGGAGTTCTCTGATGAGGACTTTCCGTACTTTGGACTTCGCTCTTAGACGGGCAAGGTTGAACAACCTGCCCCCTGATCTTGTGTGGAGGAAAATTCCTTCTTCAGAGGATTTGAACGCATGTGAAAGCAGCAGGGAGAAGAAAATCCCAAAAAGTGTGGGTGCGAGAACACAGCCCTGTTTCACACCACTCAGGATAGGAAAGGGCTCTGATGAGGAGCCACCATGTTGAATTGTGCCTTTCATATTGTCATGGAATGAGGTGATGATACTTAGTAGCTTTGGTGGACATCCGATCTTTTCTAGTAGTCTGAAGAGACCACGTCTGCTGACGAGGTCAAAGGCTTTGGTGAGATCAATGAAAGCAATGTAGAGGGGCATCTGTTGTTCACGGCATTTCTCCTGTATCTGACGAAGGGAGAACAGCATGTCAATAGTCGATCTCTCTGCACGAAAGCCACACTGTGCCTCAGGGTAGACGCGCTCGGCCAGCTTCTGGAGCCTGTTCAGAGCGACTCGAGCAAAGACTTTCCCCACTATGCTGAGCAGGGAGATTCCACGGTAGTTGTTGCAGTCACCGCGGTCACCTTTGTTTTTATAGAGGGTGATGATGTTGGCATCGCGCATGTCCTGGGGTACTGCTCCCTCGTCCCAGCACAGGCATAGCAGTTCATGTAGTGCTGAGAGTATAGCAGGCTTGGCACTCTTGATTATTTCAGGGGTAATGCTGTCCTTCCCAGGGGCTTTTCCGCTGGCTAGGGAATCAATGGCATCACTGAGTTCCGATTTGGTTGGCTGTATGTCCAGCTCATCCATGACTGGTAGAGGCTGGGCTGCATTGAGGGCAGTCTCAGTGACAGCATTCTCCCTGGAGTACAGTTCTAGGTAGTGCTCAACCCAGCGGTCCATCTGTTTGCGTTGGTCAGTGATTATGTCCCCCGATTTAGATTTGAGGGGGGTGATCTTCTTGATGGTTGGCCCAAGAGCTCTCTTCATGCCATCATACATTCCTCTGATGTTTCCGGTGTCTGAGGCCAGCTGAATATGACTGCATAGGTGTTGCCAGTAGTCGTTTGCGCAACGCCTAGCTGTTCTTTGTGCAGTACTTCTGGCTGCTTTAAGTGCTGCGGATGTTAAATCGCTGGGGGCTTTCTTGTAGTTCAAAAGTGCAATGCGCTTAGCGGCTATGACAGGTTCCAGCTCTTCATTATGAGATTGAAACCAGTCTGCATTTCTCTTCGCACTTTTGCCGTAGGTGGTCAAAGCTGACTCAAATATACTTGGAGAAGAAATGGAGATTGAGCACCATCGTGTGGCCAAATAATATATGCCACTGGTACCTTTTAAAACATGTACTCCAAAAATCCAGTTGAGATGGAGAAACTGGTAGAACTCTTCCGTTCTCCTAAATCTGTGTAACTTTCATACATGACAGAAAAGAGTGCTTATTAGGCTTGTTTGACCAATATTAACAGATTTTTGGATCTCGGATTTCCATTGGTTTCCAAACTCTCCTGCTCCAACACAATTCAAAGTCTATTTCATGTCATATGTTTCCTTTTAAGTGGCGTAATGCTTGGCAAACATTGTCTCATTTATTCAGCATTGGTTGACATACATCATGTTGAAACATGACATTGTGACATAACGCAATGCATTGCTCATCTCCCTCTTTACTGTTCCCAAAGGGGTTATATTTATATAAAAGCAAAATACTGCGGATGCTGGAAATCTGAAACAAAAACAAGAAATGCTGGATTCACTCAGCAGGTCTGGCAGCATCTGTGGAAAGAGAAGCAGAGTTAACGTTTCGGGTCAGTGACCCTTCTTCGGAACTGACAAATATTAGAAAAGTCACAGATTATAAACAAGTGAGGTGGGGGTTGGGCAAGAGATAACAAAGGAGAAGGTGCAGATTGGACCAGGCCACATAGCTGACCAAAAGGTCACAGAGCAAAGGCAAACAATATGTTAATGGTGTGTTGAAAGACAAAGCATTAGTACAGATTAGGTGTGAATATACTGAATATAGAACATCAGCAAGTGCAAACCTGAAGAAAAACAACCTGAAAAAAACAGTGGGTAAGCAAACTGAACAAACTAAGATGAAATGAAATAAATGCAAAAAATGTAAAAAGGAATGCAAAAAAAAAAGGAAGAAAAAATAACTAAAAATGAAAGTAAAGTGGGGCGCTGTCATGCTCTGAAATGATTGAACTCAATGTTCAGTCCGGCAGGCTGTAGTGTGCCTAATCGGTAGATGAGATGCTGTTCCTCGAGCTTGCGTTGATGTTCACTGGAACACTGCAGCAATCCCAGGACAGAGATGTGAGCATGAGAGCAGGGGGGAGTGTTGAAATGGCAAGCAACCGGAAGCTCAGGGTCCTGCTTGCGGACTGAGCGGAGATGTTCCGCAAAGCGGTCACCCAGTCTGCGCTTGGTCTCCCCAATGTAGAGGAGACCACACTGTGAGCAGCGAATACAGTATACTACATTGAAAGAAGTACAAGTAAATCGCTGCTTCACCTGAAAGGAGTGTTTGGGGCCTGGGATAGTGAGGAGAGAGGAGGTAAATGGGCAGGTATTACACCTCCTGCGATTGCAAGGGAAGGTGCCCTGGGACGGGGACGAGGTGGTGGGGGTAATGGAGGAGTGGACCAGGGTGTCGCGGAGGGAACGATCCCTTCGGAATGCTGACAGGGGAAGGGAGGGGAAGATGCGACTGGTAGTGGCATCACGCTGGAGGTGGCGAAAATGGCGGAGGATGATCCTTTGGATATGGAGGCTGGTGGGATGAAAAGTGAGGACAAGGGGAACCCTGTCACGGTTCTGGGAGGGAGGGGAAGGGGTGAGGGTAGAGGTGCGGGGAATAGGTCGGACACGGTTGAGGGCCCTGTCAACCACAGTGGGGGGAAATCCTCGGTTGAGGAAAAAGGAGGTCATATCAGAAGCACCGTCATGGAAGGTAGCATCATCAGAGCAGATGCGTCGGAGACGGAGAAACTGGGAGAATGGAATGGAGTCCTTACAGGAGGTAGGGTGTGAAGAAGTGTAGTCGAGGTAGCTGTGGGAGTCAGTGGGCTTATAATGGATATTGGTAGACAACCTATCCCCAGAGATGGAGACAGAGAAGTCGAGGAAGGGAAGGGAAGTGTCAGAGATGGACCATGTAAAGGTGAGAGAAGGGTGGAAATTGGAAGCAAAGTTGATAAAGTTTTCTAGTTCGGGGCGGGAGCAGGAAACGGCACCGATACAGTCATCAATGTACCGGAAAAAGAGTTGGGGGAGGGGGCCTGAGTAGGACTGGAACAAAGAATGCTCGACATATCCCACAAAAAGACAGGCATAACTAGGACCCATGCGGGTACCCATAGCGACACCTTTTACTTGAAGGAAGTGCGTGGAGTTGAAGGAAAAGTTGTTCAATGTGAGAACAAGTTCAGCCAGGCGGAGGAGGGTGGTGGTGGATGGGGACTGGTTGGGCCTCTGTTCCAGGAAGAAGCGGAGAGCCCTCAAACCATCCTGGTGGGGGATGGAGGTGTAGAGCGATTGGACGTCCATAGTGAAGAGGAGGCGGTTGGGACCAGGAAACTGGAAATTGTCAAAATGACGTAGGGCGTCAGAAGAGTCACGGATGTAGGTGGGAAGAGACTGCACCAGCGGAGAAAAGATAGAGTCTAGATAGGAAGAAATAAGTTCAGTTGGGCAGGAGCAGGCTGACACAATGGGTCTGCCGGGACAGTCCCGTTTGTGGATTTTGGGAAGGAGATAGAAGCGGGCTGTCCGGGGTTGCGGGATTATGAGGTTGGAAGCTGTAGAGGGAAGATCTCCAGAGGAGATGAGGTCAGTGACAGTCCTTTGGACGGTGGCTTGATGTTCGGTGGTGGGGTCATGGTCCAGAGGGAGGTAGGAAGAGGTGTCTGTGAGTTGGCGTTGAGCTTCTGCAAGGTAGAGGTCGGTACGCCATACAACAACAGCACCACCCTTGTCTGCAGGTTTGATGACCATGTCGGGGTTAGACCTGAGAGAATGGAGTGCCTCAAGTTCAGAGGGGGACAGGTTAGAGTGAGTGAGGGGGGCAGAGAAATTGAGACGACCAATGTCTCGCCGACAGTTTTCAATGAAGAGATCAAGAGCGGGTAAGAGGCCAGGGTGAGGGGTCCAGGTAGAGGGAGAATGCTGGAGGCGGGTGAATGGGTCTGCTGGTCGGGGGGAGGACTCCTGGTCAAAGAAGTGAGCCCGGAGGCGGAGGCGACGGAGGCGAACGGTTATATTTATACTTCAGGTGCATCCCTCTGCTCATAAAAGCGAGAGATGTCATTGCTGGGGAATAAACCAATTTTCCCATTAATTATCAACATCAAGTACTCTCAGATCAGCTACAACACAAGCAGACTCAAGGTTAAGCTGCCTCTCCTTTGCTCCTACCTCAAAAGTATGCTATAATGCACTTCCCGCAACAGCCACCCATGGCCTTTCTGAGAGTGCTTTAACCTTGAAGAACTGAAGCTGACTAGACACACTCCTGAATAGAAATGGCAGGACCAGCATAACACCAACAGTAGCAAAGCAGAGTTGACCATCAGTTAAGGGCTGTCTGTTCCAGCAGAGTAACTGCAGGGAGGGTGGGAGCAATTTTAACTCAACCCACCCATCGGGAAAATGACAAAATTAAATACAACACTGGTTTAACTGATTGTACTCTCCACTGAAGTAATATTAGGCTGGTATAAAACCGGTCTTCTAGTCAATCCCATGGGTTTCCGCCCTGCAAATTAGGTAGAAATTACACCAGGAAGTCATTTGAATTCATTAGGTTGACCAAGTGGGTTAGTGAAATCCCACAAATTTTGTGATTTTTTGGTGAAATCTTGTACAGGTCTCCGCTGCTTCAGGAAGAAAGTCATTCAAACTGCTTCTCCATGTATTATGCAATCAGGATTCCCCATTGACAAAGGTGGGTAGCCTATCCCAATAAGGATGTGCTTCCAGGCTCACCCTTGAATAAGGCTACAAGAAGACCCTAAACAAAGAGGCAGTGGGCGGCGCAGTGGTTAGCACCGCAGCCTCACAGCTCCAGGGACCCGGGTTCGATTCTGGGTACTGCCTGTGTGGAGTTTGCAAGTTCTCCCTGTGACCGCGTGGGTTTTCGCCGGGTGCTCCGGTTTCCTCCCACCGCCAAAGACTTGCAGGTGATAGGTAAATTGGCTGTTGTAAATTGCCCCTAGTGTAGGTAGGGAATATGGGATTACTGTAGGGTTAGTATAAATGGGTGGTCGTTGGTCAGCACAGACTCGGTGGGCCGAAGGGCCTGTTTCGATGCTGTACCTCAAAATAAAATAAAATAAAAATATACATGGGAGACAGTGGAACAATGAAGATAGGGTAAAATAGATAAGTGGGTGAGCTGCACAAATTAGAAGCTGTGGCTCTCAGAACTGTGTGCGTCAATTCAACTCAACTCATCTCAAATAGCATCCATACAGTTATTAAGACTTTCAGCCCATCAGTCTGGGCTGGATTTAAATCCACATCCAGAGGTAAGAGAGCAGCAGGCCTAGTGCAGTGCACTGCTCAATCACTCTGAGGGGGATAGAGTTGCCTTTTTGTGGAATCGATGACCTTTGATTGAATACAAATTGGAAAATGACAACTCTCTACTTCTCTCCATTGAACATGTTAATGACAAAGTTTTTAACTTTTTCTGAGAACACTGTCCTTTTTATCTTAGAAAATTGCTGGGACCTTTAATGTACTTCGAAGCACTGCACTATTTATTACCACATCGATCGTATAAAAACCGTTCTGAAGATGCAAGTTTTCCTTTTATGATATTGGCAGAGCGTCCCATTGATGATGCCTTTGTATGAGGTAGTGATGGTTTTTCATGAGGCTCATTTTTTGCCATGATCGTGTGGTCAAGGGAGAGCCAGTGAGACCTCGTGGAACAGTTGGCTTCATTGGTGTAAATAGTCAAAGCATGCTGACGTGGAAATTGTTGGTTACTTCTCCTGTGATTTGTTTTCTGTGATTGCCCAAAGAGCCATGAAAATGGATCGGTGTTATTTCCAAGTGTCTGGCTGTAATGCTGGTTATCCACTGCAACTGTAATAGTGTCCAGGGGGAAAGCATCTGCCAGGGCAGACGGGCAATTTCCTTTTTTGCCGCTCCTCAGTAGGGACACAGTTGAAGGAGGCTCTGCCTGATGTCTGCGACTGACTGTCTGTTTTGGAGACTTGAGTGAGTTGTTTGTGTAACTTGAGTTCTCGGTCTTCGAAGAAGTGTCAAATAGGAAGGTGGGCTGTGCCAGCTGACGGATCGATTTCAGGTAGTCATCTTGGGTTTGGGAAGGATTACAGCCATTGCTGAGACCTGCATCTTTACTATACAGAGAATCATGATATGCCTCATCATAAGTTTCAAAGATTGTGGGCAGGTGGTCCACTGAAATCAGCTGTTTCAACCTCATATCCTAGTACAGTAATGGACAGAAGAAATAAATGAGTTGAACTCTGAATTGCAGACATCACTGTACCTACAGTTGTACTTCAATTTTCACCAATTTATTACACAAGTCTGCATCAAAAATCTCTTCTAAAGTCACCTAAGTCCCACCAATTTAAATATAATTTCTATTTCAGAATTCCTTCAAGTAATTAATCAATTCAAATCAATCAATTTTGTCCAGCAAGATCTTGTTCTACTTGTATATTGTGGTACTTATTAAGAAAAAATACAAGAGGTAAAAAGACTGCGACTGCTGGAAATCTGAAATCAAAACAGATGCATGGCAAGTCAATCAACATTTGAAACAGAAAGATGGATTTATATTTCTGGTGTAATCTTCCAAGAGAACTTTTATTAAGTGGTATTTCCTGTGTTACCTACCATTCCCTTTCAAATGCTGTCTGAACTGTCATGAATTCACTGTATATTTTGTCCTTACGTCCCTCAGCTTTCAATTCGCCAAGTTCAATGAAGGGATAATAAATTACGGAAGCATGGCTGGCACGAAGTACAGCATATAAATTAGCCCTGCAGTGGCCTTGGGAGTCTACCTGCAAATAAGAATTGCAGACAGTATCCACCTGACTCGTGGTGTGCTGTTGAACAGTGAAAGAAACTGCTGCTTTGAATTTCCCCAAGAGCACAGTTCTGTTCTATTTTTAGATACCAAAGGACGTGGCAGGCTGTGATGTTCAGCATTTCAATTCCAGCGGCATTGCAGATAAGACAAGAATGTGTCCTTCGTGATGCAGTTGGAAAAAAACGAATGGTTAAATGCATTTATATAATTTCTGCTAATAAAAACAAAATTCTGGAAGTGCATTTCTGTTGAACAGTTTGCAGTTCATCAACTTCATTTCTGCTATTGATGTATCGGTTGTCTCCTGTATCCCCCACCATCTGACTCTTTTTTTAAACTCTACTTTCTCATCTTTATTTAAAGCTGACATAGATCAGCTTGGCTCAGTTGGTAGTGCTCTTGTTTCTGAGTTAGAACATCTTGGTTTAAGGCTGAGAGATTAGCAGTCAATCCAAGCTGGCACTTCAGTGCAGTACTGGGGGAATGCTGCACTGTCCAAGATGCTGGCCTAGAAATTGGGTGACATTTGGCCCAGGAAGCAAATGCACACTGCTGTCCAGAAGTGTGCCATCCATCATATTCAGAAAAGACAAACAAGGTATCCTTTACTCATGCCTGAAATCAGCATTAATCATGTTGCATATGCAAATAAGGGGCCTAACACCTGCTTGAGATCCCCACTCCAACAGTGATTTGTCCCGAAGCACCCAACACCATCGTGGGCCGCATTTTGGAAACAAGCCCTACTAAATACCTGCCAACCAAGAAAGTAAGTAATGAAACTCGATGTGGAGGCAGGACTGTTCCAACCAGCTAGAGTTTCCAATCCTTCAGGAATGATTGGGAGTCTCCCAAAATAGCACATGAATCTCCTGGGTGATCAGATGATCATTGGATTTACATTTTTATGGAGATTATTTACAAGGCAATCTGCAACATAAATTTCCTGCCCTCAGCTCAGTGACCTTACTAATGCTGCAGAGAGCCTTGACTGACGGTGTACAATTTGGGGTGGAAGGTTGGGGATCAGGAATCGGAGAAGTGGAGGTCTGGGCAATCTTGAATTGGGGGGGGTGGCGGGGTGCTTGTGAGTGGAGGAAAAAGTGGGTGACTGGAGGCTGGGGAATGCGGGTTCTGGGGGGAAGAGATGGAGAATGGGGGATTCTGGGGGGAGAGATGGAGGCTGGGAGATTGGGGATTCATGGGGGGGGGGGAAGAGATGGAGGCTGGGGGATTCTGGGATGGGGGAGAGAGAGGCTGGGGGATTCTTGGGGGGGGGGAAGAGATGGAGGGGGGGGAATGTGGACAGAAGCCAGTCTCCGGTGCTGTAATTTCTTGGTTTCCCCTCTTTGCCTACTCACAGGTGGCATGGTTCTTGGAACTTCTCACACAACAGGTACTGATGTGAAACAATGAGCAAATATACTCAACTAGTGGGGCCCCAACCTTAATAAGGTAAATGCAGTAACATTTTCAGATGTCGTGATCAAGTTTCACGTGAGTGGGTATCGTGGTCAGAAGATAACATGATCAAATCTACAGGAATGCCTCAAACCAGAGTCAGCAACCCTATTCCCACTCTCAACCACACAGGGTATTGGTAAAGCCATAGCTGGAGTACTGTGTGTAGTTTTGGTCTCCTTACCTAAGGAAGACCATATGTGCTCTAGAGGGAGTACAAGAAGATTTATTCGACCATTTCCTGGGATGAAAGGATTGTACTATGAGGAGAGATTAAGTAGACTAGGCCAACATTCCCTGAAATTTAGAAGATTAAGAGGTGATCAAATTGAAAAGTATAAATTCTTAAGGGTAGATGCTGAGAAGATATTTCCCCTGGCTGGAGAATCTGGAACTAGGAGTCACAGTTTCCGAATAAGGGGTCGGCCATTTAGGACTGAGATGAGAAAGTTATTCACTCAAAGGGTTGTAAATCTTTGGAATTCTCTACACCATCGAGCTGTGGATGCTCAGTTGTTGAGTAAATTCAAGACAGAGGTCGATAGCCTTTGGGGTACAAAGGGAATTAAGGGATATGGGGCTAGTGCGGGAAGGTGGAATTGAAGAAGAGCCATGATCTTGTTGAATGGCAGAGCAGGCTCAAGGGGCCAAATGGCCTACCCCTGCTCCTATTTCTTATTTTCTTATTTTAAAAAAAACCTGATCACTGCTCCTGACCCCTGATTTTCTACATTTGCGGTGTTGTGTTATTTGTAACTTTTAAAACTTGTTCATAACTTCCAATGAGTCAGATTGGTTTTACTTCCCTATTTGTGCCTGCACCGTAAGTTCTCTTTTCATCTGTCTCTCTTATTCACCTGTCCCTTGAGCCTTAGCAAAGGATGACAATAGGTTGGGATGCATTTTGATGCTTTGCAAAGACTTGCAGAACTTCTGTTCCCTATTGTGACACTCCCCTTTAATTGACCTGATCACTCTCCCATGGTGCTTCCATACATTTTTCTATTTCCATCACTCGTGCATTCTATACCCATGTAAGTTGCAAATCTTCAGCGCACGAGGAGCTAACCCTCGGGAAATTGGGTGGCAACATCTGACTATTTTATTCTGTCTAAATACCCTGTGATTTGGGTCTAAACGGCACCAGTAACAGAAAATCTAGGTCATAATGTGCTGGCCATAGAGAAGTCTTGTCATCTGTGTAATAAAGTTAGTGGGGAGGAGCAGGAGGAGTTTTCTCTTTGTTAAAAAATTACTTTACATATTCAGGTTGCTCGATCTGAATACAGTTGACATTCCTGAACTGCAGTTAGGAATTTATCTGTTAAGAGGTGTTTTATTTAAAAGAATGGTTTAAGAAGAACATTTTGCACTCGTTTCATCCTGAGAGCCTATCAGAATTAATAATTAGCAATCAGATTCAGCTACTACTGGTCACAGATTACTGATACTATGCATGTCATTTATAATTAGAATGCAAACATGATTAGATTAGATTAGAGATACAGCACTGAAACAGGCCCTTCGGCCCACCGAGTCTGTGCCGACCATCAACCACCCATTTTTTTTTTAAACATGTTAACTTTCAAGATGCTAAGCAGCTTACGTTCGCCTAGGCATCATTTGCTTCTATGTATCTTTTTGCCTTCCCTATATTTACCCTTTCCCTCCGTACCTTTTCTGGTCCCTGCACATATCTGTCATTGTTCTATGGTTGAAATGCTAGGTGACGTTCTGCCTTTGTCACTCAATGACCTAAGAAAGAAGAAACATTTGCAATTGTATAACACCTTTCACAATCTCATTTTGTGGAGCACTTTCCCATTTCAACACATCCCTGCCTGAGATCTGGGACTCGCTGTGTGAGGAATTTCGAGAGTGAGCTCTTGTGTTGCCAGTGGGTTCCAGGCCACCTCTTTCTTTTTTTAACTGGAGGGAGGGGAGTTGTGTTTTAACTACAGCACACATGTTTAAGTGAACTGTTCGAATTTCAAAATCACGTTACTTAATTTAAGGGTTAGTAACCCCTCATATTCTCTGTGACAAGAGGTTTGAAGTATTAGCAGCAGCTTTAGTGCAAAGGAACTCAGTTTGAGTATGGCTCCATTTATTAGTCTGGTTTCCACTTTTTAAAAAAATTTTCCATTCCCTTCCTTCGTGTGTTTTTCACACTTTGGGTTCTTGACACTGCTGTGGAATCAAGTGCCTGTAGGTGCTGGGATAACAGAAGATGCCTCAAGGTGGAAGCCCTGCCACTTTGAACAGGCTCCTGTTTCCTGACCTGCAATCAGTGCCAAGTGTCACTCCCTTCCCAAAGTCATCATCGAAAATTACTGAAGGTTAATTATTGAGTAAACCCCATATTGCCTTACATTTTGGTTGAAGTTAATATTTATTTTTATTTTTTTAATTTCTGAGGCAGAACTAGTCATATCTGAACACATCAGGAAATTATGAATATTCCAGAAATGAGAAAGCAAGATGCAAACCTGATGGCAAATAAAATGTTAAAAAAAAGTTCAGCACTAAGACATTATTCAGATAGCATAAAAGCAAAATCCTTCCCAAAATCCACAAACAGGACTGTCCTGGTAGGCCCATTATTTCAGCCTGTTCCTGCCCCACTGAACTTATTTCTTCCTATCTTGACTCGATCTTTTCTTTCCTTGTCCAGTCTCTTCCCACCTACACCCGTCACTCTTCAGATGCCGTACGTTACTTTGACAATTTCCAGTTTCCTGGCCCTAACCGCCTCCTCTTCACTATGGACGTCCAATCTCTCTACACCTCCATCCCCCACCAGGACGGTCTGAGGGCTCTCCGCTTCTTTCTTGAACAGAGGCCCAACCAGACACCCTCCTCCAGCTGACTGAACTCGTTCTTACATTGAACAACTTCTCCTTCAACTCCACTCACTTCCTTCAAATAAAAGGTGTTGCTATGGGTCTTACCTGCATGGGCCCTAGTTATGCCTGTCTTTTTGGGGGATATGTTGAATATTCCTTGTTCCAGTCCTACTCAAGCCCCCTTCCTCACCTCTTTTTCCGGTACATTGATGACTGTATCGGTGTCGCTTCCTGCTCTCGCCCCGAGCTAGAAAACTTCCTCAACTTTGCTTCCAATTTCCACCCTTCTCTCACCTTTACATGGTCTATTTCCAACACTTCCCTTCCATTCCTTGACTTCTCTGTCTCCATCTCTGCGGATAGGCTGTCCACTAGTATTCATTGTAAGCCCACCAATTCCCACAGCTACCTCAACTACACTTCCTCACACCCTGTTTCCTGCAAGGACTCCATCCCATTCTCCCTGTTTCTCCGTCTCTGACGCCCCTGTTCTGATGATGCAACCTTCCGCGACAGCGCTTCTGACATGTCTTCCTTTTTCCTCAACCAAGGATTCCCCCCCCCCCCCCCACTGTGGATGTCAGGGCCCACAACCGTGTCCGACCTATTTCCCGCATTTCTGCCCTCACTCCTTCCCCTCCCTCCCAGAACTGCGACAGGGTTCCCCTTGTCCTCACTTTCCACCCCACCAGCCTCCACATCCAAAGGATCATCCTCCACCTCCAGCGTGATGCCACCACCAAACACATCTTCCCGTCCCCTGTCCTGTCAGCATTCCGAAGGGATTGTTCCCTCCGTGGCACCCTAGTCCACTCCTCCATCACCCCCGATACTTCGTCCCCTTTCCCAGCACCTTCCCGTGCAATCGCAGGAGGTGTAATAACTGGCCTTTTGCCTCCTCACCATCCAAGGCCCCAAACATTCCTTCCAGGTGAAGCAGTGATTTACTTGTACTTCTTTCAATTTAGTAGACTGTATTTGCTGCTCACAATGTGGTCTCCTCTACATCGGGGAGACCAAACGCAGATTGGGTGACCGCTTTGCGGAAAACCTCCACTCAGTCCAAAAGCATGACCCCGAGCTTCCGGCCGCTTGCCAGTTCAGCACCACCACCCCCCACCCTGCTCTCATGCCCACATTTCAGTCTTTGGCCTGCTGCAGTGTTCCCGTGAACATCAATGCAATCTCAAGGTGCAGTACCTGATCTTTCAATTAGACACTCTACAGCCTTGCAGACTGAACATTGAGTTCAATAACTTCAGAGCATGACTGGCCTTTTAAAAATATTTTTATATTTTTTATTTTATTTTTTAACCATGAGCCTGTTTTTCATGTAATCAGAGCTGCTCATTATTCCACTATTAACACTCTGTCTGGACTAATGCTTTGTCTTTCACCACAAGCGTTAACACACCCTTTGCCTTTGTCCCAGGACAGCTTTGTTACTTAATCACTCCTGCCCTCTGCCCGATCAAACACCTTCCCCATTTTTTCTCTTCCCCACCCCCTTCACTTGCTTAAAACCTAATTCTTTTCTAACCTTTGCCAGTTCTGATGAAGGGTCACAGACCTGAAACGTTAACTCTGCTTCTCTCTCTACAGTGCTGCCAGACCTGCTGAGTATTTATTATTTAGTGCCTCTCCCATGTATCTATTTGGCAGCACAGAAATATCTCAAATTGCTCTTTAAACCAATTCAGATTTGAAACACTGATAGCAGCTGTTGCATGTCAACAAGAGTTTGGCTTTGAGCTCTAACCTGACGTCAAATGATAAATGAGGTGTAAAAGTGCACCACCATATGAAAAGAGTAACCACAACAAAATTCATCTAGATCCACAGGCTCCAGTCCCGCATTCA
This sequence comes from Heterodontus francisci, assembly GCF_036365525.1. NCBI lineage: Eukaryota > Metazoa > Chordata > Chondrichthyes > Heterodontiformes > Heterodontidae > Heterodontus > Heterodontus francisci. The sequence continues at coordinate 17,012,418 of NC_090412.1, read as the reverse complement.
GTTCAGAATTTCATTGTAAATGTCATATAGCTGGAGTCTCTAAGCTGGGCTTCTGATTGTATTATACGAAGAGTGCACATTAAAATAAAGATTAGAAATCCTTTAATTATACAAGGAATAAAACATGTACACTCAGTAGCTGTGAACACTTGCATGAAAAGTTCAGTCCAATTGGACGAACTTGTTACTTGCATAGATTTACTTAGCACTTCGCTATTTGTTTTCATCAAACACGTATCCTTTTTTGATCAATGATTTCCCTTGTGTGTTAGAGATTAATTACTGTTTTCCTATACAGACTCAACAATCCTAATAATCAATAACTAACGTTTCCTGAAACTGACAAGTTCTCAGGTAATTACTTCCTGCCCCACCACAGATTTGTAAAGTAACTATTATTTTATCCATTTAAACAGTGTTTCCCATCTTATTAAGTCATCCTGACAGGCAGGATGAAAGCAGTACATAGTCACAAGAACACAAGATGTAATTTATTCAGAGGAAACATGCATTTTAAAGAAAGACTTACCTTTATCAGAGATGTTACACTGTGGGATGTCTGAGATTTAATGTGGTTGCTTTTATGAAAATACTTGTTGCTAAATAATCATGTAACTCTGATTGAATTACTGTACACCCATTCACAGAGAGACAAATAGTAGTCGGAGCTGCTTCACCTATATTCCTGTAAAGGTGTCTGAGACTGCCAGCAGCTTGCGAAGCTCTCTGCAGCTCTGACCTCAGAAGACTCACAATAAAGTAGCTGGCAAAACCTGGAGTGGACTTTATGTTCCTTTGGCAAAGAGGTATCTCAAGGGCTCACCCATGTCTTGTGAATTTATGCAATGAGTAGTTTAGCCCTATAGACTACCAAGTTTCCAGGTTTGATCCGTGGTACTTGCTGAACTAAACTGGTCCCAGCCAGTGTGCAGTAAGTGTACACCTGTTATAGGAAGGGGGGAGAAACAGGCAGAGCTTCCTGCTCCTAACTGTTATCCAGTGACTTGTGCTGTCGGGTGTTGTGTGAGGGGAGTATCGTGCTTTGCTGTAATGCCTCCTGTAATTAACAGGTTCAATGAATTTCACTGTCAAATCTCATATGTGATCAATGGCTACTTGTGCAATGACCAGAAGCTGTAAAATATATTCCAGCAGGAATTCAGCATCTTCTGGAGGGAGAGAGGCAGAGAAAGAACTAGCCAAGCTAAAATTCCTTCAGGTGAATTTTTGTATTTAATGGATTTCACCATTGATATTCAAAAATTAAAGTAATTGGATTAAAACGGATGCTTTGAAACAGTATATAAGTTAATTTATAGGATCCTATTCATGCTCTGAAATTGCCATTTCTGTATTGCAAAACAACAGCAGTCTATTGAGAATTCTGTTAACTAAAGTCAGTCGCAATCCATTGATTCCTGTGTTATTTTATCTTGCTTTCTGAAACTTGCTTCCCTTAAATACCTTCACACAGTAAAACCCTACTGTATGCACTCGGACATGAGCACAGTGATAATTTTGGGAAATTTGGCTGGGACTTTATGTATTGATTAAAGTATTAAATTGTATGAAAAATATTAAGTCATTGTCAAACATACTAACAAACAATACATTTGCAATTTGGGGCATTAAAAGCTTGTAATTGTACAGTTATATTTCTATAAGTAAGAGCCCCCCACAAGAAGATTTGTAAACATGCCTTGATAATGATTTTGTTAATCATCTTAAGGATATATTTAAGGGTACAAGACTCCTTTAAATAATTTTGGATATACTTAATTAAAAAGGGAGTCTGAAGTGGGGGACAAATTTCCTGACATTTGATGAAATATGTATCCTGATATTCTGCTTGGTGAGAAGGATGTTGAGTTAATTAAGTAATGCTCGACTTTGAGCTCTTATCTTCTAATATTTGAATAATTTAAGATTTTTGTTATGAATTTGAGTTTATCTGCTAACTAATAAACACTGATAATGAAAGCAAAAATGAAGGGATAAGTTGTTGTCTTTAGTGTTCCTGATGTAGCGTTTCAAACTAGGAGTGCATGCTGAGAATTCAGGCATGTGTTTTCTGCTATATTCCATCTATTCATTTTAAAATTGTGGTACAGGGGTCATGTCCCTGAATTGGACTCCTGCTGAACTAAATTTCACACCAGGACAAAATGAATCCATTCTGATCCCAGATATGTTCAACTCTGTTCCCACATCACTGATTTTGTTTCTAATCGTTAGATATTATCCAGAGTGCTTGGAGCAGATCTATTCTAAAGTTATTGCCTTGGGTTCACTATACAGGATTTGGACACAGGCTTCAGCAGCTTTTGTCTATTGACCTTGTACCTTGGTTACAATCAGTCCTTTAATCTGCTCTGTGAGTTAGTCCTTGTAAGTGGATTTCGCAGAGCTGTCCCTGTGATTTGCCTGAGTAGAGCTTCACCTGTTTAATTTGTTTGTTTTGTGCAGATGGGCAATGCTGCACATGTCAGACAGTCTAAGTGAATGGGTGAGACAATGTCCAATTGTGGAATTAACTTCTACGTCTCTGTATTGCTTACGAAAGTTACAGTAGTTTATTATTGCAAAATGTATGGTAACTTCTTGCAAGCAGAGTGATGTAGGAGATATGTTGCATTTACCACCATGTTTTGGTCGTTCTGATGCTCCACCTTCACCATGTGTGCCCTAGGCACACGAATGAAGAGCTTTCAGGTTTTAGCAGGAGCTGTGGCTTTTGCAGTACCCCAGTCTATTTCTGGGTGTGCTGAAGATTCTTTGTTCCTACGTGTTAGCAGCCACCAAGCCTAGTAGCACAAGTATGACTGGAACACGCAGAACTAGGTCGCTGTGGGACCTTCTGTGATTGCTGAGTCAGAAGGGTCTGCTCTGCAGTTGCTTCTTAATTTTGGCTTCTCTCAGCACATCAAGATTGCATGCTGGCTGGGATTCCTCTCTGAAAAGTATGTGGACATGAGCATTTTAAGAATACAGTTTGATCAGCATTTCCATGGTAATTAATATGTTATTGACACAAAATGCTACAAACTCAGGATTATTAGGTTTGGACTATGTTAATTTTTAAACACTATCTGCATTTTCAAACAAAATTAATTTTGCTGCATTTGTGGCATAGGCATTGCATCTAAATTCACACCAGATTTAAATGCACATATGTAACAGTTGTAATTTGACAGCAAAAATGTCCAATTTACAGTGGTCTTCATTGCTGCCAACATTAATCTTGTATAAATCTTCATTTCATGTTGTTACTTTACTATATTCAGGTTTATGAAAAGAGAAAGGGACATCTGACTCAGTGGACGAGAGAGATGTAGGGGGAAAAAAATGGGCATAGTTACTGAACCTCTCCTGATCCTCAGTTACGGTAAACACATGCTTGGACTGCTGCCCCACAAAGAACACAATCGCAGTTCTGTAACAGTTGTTTTTTTTTGGTAAACTAAACATTTGTGTGGGAGGTTGTAGTGGAACAGGTCATATCTCCTTTAATCCCTTTGCCCAATTATCCTATTTCACCCACATCCATATCACCAGTGTGGGAGACGAATGTAGAGCTATGTGTCAGTTTGGCTCAGTTGGTAGCACTCTTCTTCAGAGTCAGAAGATTCTGGGTTCAATCCACATTCCAGGACTTGAGCACTTAATTAAAGCTGATAATATTGATGACTTTAGCTGCATTGTTGGAATTATTTGGATGAAAAGTCAAATCAAGGTGAGACAGTTGTTAAAGATCCGATCGTACTATTTGAAGAAGAGTTCTCCCAGTGTCAAGTCAATATTCATCCCTCAATCAACGCCACTAAAAAAAGATTAACTGGCCATTGCTTGCTCTGTGCAATATAGTCTTGCCATATTCAGCTATGTAGCAGTAGTGACTCGATTTCAAATGTAATTCAATGTATTTGTATTACTTTGAAACATGATGAGTTGATTTATAAATGTGCATTCTTTCCCTAACTGCCAGAAACCAGGGAAATTCCTTAATACAAAGGTAATAGAGGAGTAATATTCCTGACCAGTGGAAAATCCAGGCCAGTACATAGTGGAAAATTCTGCTGTTTTAATCAGATACATCCTTCAACTCAGAATGAAATGACTCTGATAAACACTGCTGCTCGGAATGCGCTGAAGTGTATGTGGTGTACCGCTGGCAAATACCTTGGGCTGGATTTTTAAAGCTCCTCCACCGCCGGGAATGGTGGCGGAGGGGCAATGAAGATTGGTACGGCGGAGGCCCACCACCAACCCTGACGGTTGCAGGCCCCGCACCGATCTCGGTGGAGAGGCCTCCTGGTGGCCACACCGCCACTCAGCGACGGGACCCGCATTAAAATATGATAATGCCTACTTACCATGCAGGCCGCAGTGATTCAGCCACCACTTTGCAATCTTTCTTCTGGCGGCCGACAATGCTGCGCCTTTGAATTCCCGTTCAGGGAAGCATGGCGCGATCCCTGAGGGGAGGGGGGAGGAGGTTTTACTCTCTGTGCGGGGGAGGGGGGGTGCGGGCTTAGAATGCCTCTGATTGGTTGGGGGGGGGGCGGGGTGGTGTGATGGGAAGGGTAAAGGACAAAGTTGCCAACCTTGGGTTGGGGGTGGTCAAATTTTCAGTATAGGAATTCCGGGGTGGGGGCAAGGGCAGGAATGTAGTGATATGCCAATGGGGGAAATGGGAGAATGCATGGTAAGGTCATTTCATTCATTTTTGCAACACTTAACATTACCTGGGCCTTTAAATTTTAAATGTACGTTGAGGGCTGTAAGCCCCTTAAAAATGGCACCCGTTGCCGGTGACAGCTCGACCGCCCCCTCCATGTCAATATGGGGGGGGCGGGCGCCGTGACCATGCAAATGAGCCGCTGCGTTTGAAATCGCAGCTCCGTGATGTGGTCTCCGTGCACTTGGTCTGCATTTTTTTTACATCTGCTGCCTACTTCAGCGGCTGAGTCCTAAAATGCAGCTCCATATATTATTTCATCTATAATGTACAGTTCCATTCCCCAAAAATACCAAAAGTGTGTGTGTGTGTGTCTGCGGGGGTTGGGGCTGGTGTGGTTTGGAGGAGGATTTTACAGCTAGTAAAACAAAAATAATTTTCTATTTGTTAACTTTAACTGTGGTGATTATGATCTCAGCTCGTTCTAACCTTCTCCTTCATCTAGGAAAGTGGGTTTCCTCCAAATCAGCAGCGGTTGCTGAGCACCTCTGGGTACACCTGTTTTTGTTTTCATGGGGTGCTCGCTGCTAATTTTTAAAAATCTCTCTACAGTTGCTCATGAGCTTCATTCATATTGTACTGTGCATCAGCAACTCTTCTGCGAAGCACCTCAAAACTATCCTAAGAGATTCCATTGCATGGCAACTTTTTCACGGACATGTGGCCAACTCAAACCTGTAACCTGTCGTTTTTCAAATAGCCTATTGTCAATTTGTAGGGTGGTATATCATATCTCAGTTTTCTGATGGTGTTTTTTTTTGTCTTTGCTTTAGGATGATGCAGAGCTGATCATTGAGGGTCTTTTGAACATATCCTGGGGGCTCAGAAGACCAATAAGACTTCAGATGCACGATGATAATGAGCGCATGTGTTTCTCAGGCTCCAAGTTGCTACGATTAGGACAACAGACCTGCTTGTACAAGTGAGCCATAAAAAGAGGCTTTATTTGTAGGAAGTCGGTTATACAGACAGCAGTACATTATGTTGATAGAACATAATAGAACATGGCATAAAGGGTGCAATCCTACTAAAACTTTGACAGGGTGGAATTTCTGCAGCACTGACCTATGTAATTCCAGCATGTTCCTGCTCCTGTCAGGTTCCCTTCCTTTGTCAGGCAGCTTGCCATGGGGGAGCTGGTAAATCACTGCTTCTACAGGCACCAGAAACTCCGAGCACAGTGAACTGTGTCCAGGGCACCTGCAGAGAAAGGGTTATTTTTTTTTTAGACCGCAATTGTTGACAACGCGATCGGTAGGTGGCGCTGTTCTGGCACATGCGCAAATACAGCATGTGCCACGAAAACGTCACAGCCTGCGACTGCAGCAGCTGCCAGGACTAAAGATGGCGCTGCTCAAAAAATCACAGAGATGAAACCTAACAAACACGTGGCAGAATACAATGGCCGGAGTGAGAGAGTGGAGCGGGCTGGGGAGATCAGCGCGGGCGCCGGGGAGATCAGCGCGGGGGCCGGGGAGATCAGCGCGGGGGCCGGGGAGATCAGCGCGGGGGCCGGGGAGATCAGCGCGGGGGCCGGGGAGAGCAGCGCGGGGAGACCAGCGGTAGCGGTGCCGGGGAGGGGGGGGGGGGGAGAAAGAGGGAGAGGGAGGGGGGGAGAAGGAGGGAGGGGGGAGAGAGAGGGAGAGGGGAGAAAGAGGGAGGGGGGGAGAAAGGGGGAGGGGGTGAAAGAGGGAGGGGGGAGAGGGAGGAAGGGGAGAGAGTGGGGGGGGGGGGAGCAGCGGAACGGAAAGGAGTGCCTTTTTCTGTGCATGCGCCATAAACACAACAGCAAAAGACTTACTGGCCAGTCCCTGGACCCGGTGACACCAAGGTCTTCGCACGCTCGCTCCCCGCGGCTCTCTACGGCCTCTCGCTTCCGGCCCTCTCCATTCAGCCGTTCCCTCCAGCTGCGGATGCCCAATCCAGTTGCTTTCTCCCCTACCCAGTTGCTTTCTCTACTTCTCCTCAGTACTTCAGGCATTGCAACTGTTTGGTCCCTGCATCTTGTGTGCTCCCTCTCCCCACCCCTCCCCGCACTCTCCACCCCTCCCCCTCTTCACCCACCCCTCCCTCTACCCCCCCACCGTAGTTGAATATCTGAAGTGCAGTTGCAAAGTCGGGGAAATAGCATGCAAAACAAAACCTCAACAATTCTGGGTTTAATTATTGAAAAGTTTTATTAAGTTCATTAAGTATCCGAGGAACTGCTGTGCATGGATACGAGTGTTGTGTCCAGCATTCCCGTTAGACAGGCCGAGTCTCTGCGATGCACAGCTAAAGAGATTGTTCCTGGAGAGCCTTGTGGTGAATAAACGTTTGGCTCTCTATTCCACTACTGTATTGTCCATGTGAAGAAGGCAAAGTCACAAGAGTCTGAGCTCAGTCTATTCTTGGTGAATGTTCCCCAAACGCATCCCAATGTGCATTCCCAATTCATCCATAAATGCAATGTTCCTTTCCACATCGTGATGAGCTCCGCAGCATGATCTAGTTGCCTTCGTTGCTTGAATGCTGACCTTAAGTCTCAAGGATTGTTTTCTCAACGGCATGTTTTACATGAAAAGAAATAAAGCAAATCAGAGTCAGAGCTTGCCTCCCTCCATCCACTGAAATTACTGTTGCGCACACCTTTTTAAGTTCTGCAGTGAAGGCACCAATTGATAACGTCGCCAATGAAGCACTTATTACCCACCTCAGATGCAGGAATCAGCACATCCTTGCGTCATCTCCTGCACTGCCTCCTTTGCTTGAATGCCGTCCTTAAGTGTCAAGGATTGGTTTCTCAAGGGCACGTTTTACATGAAAGGAAATAATGAAAGAACATCAGTGTCAGAGCTTCCCTCCCTCCAATGATATTACTGTTGAGCATGCTTTGTGTTCTGTGGTAAAGGCATGTACTGATAACACCGCCAATGAATCACTTAGTACCCACCTCAGCTGTAGGAGTCAGGATGATGTTACTGCCCCTATCTCGTGATGGTTCAATGCTGCTCTCAGGGAAAACATGAATGATGTGAGGGTGCTGGAAAAGAAGCACATTTCTTTTGGGCTATGAACATAAAGCTGGCCATTTAGCCCAGCAGTTCCCTGCCAGTGGTTATGTTACTCGTGCGTCTTTCCATCCATTCCCATTTAATCCTGCCTACTACTATCACCAGTTGTGTTCACAGCAAGAGCATTCACATTTCTGCTACCACTGGACACGGCATGCTTGTTTCTTTTAGTGCTCAGTCTCTTCTTGCTGAATGTTCCCCAAGTGCTTGACCCCTTTGGACGCCCTCTCTGCTTGACAGGCAGCAACTGGCAATTGAGGAGTCTCACAAGGCTCTGCATGGTTGTTTCAACGTCGGATGGGGTAACAGGTGGCTGTGTGTCCATGAACACTGCCCTGGTGGGTGTAGGAGCAGGTAACTGTGTGCCCATGAGCACTGCCCTGATGGGTGTAGGAGCAGGTAACTGTGTGTCCATGTGCACTGCCCTGATGGGTGTAGGAGCAGGTGACTGTGTGCCCATGAGCACTGCCCTGATGGGTGTAGGAGCAGGTGACTGTGTAACTGAGCAGCAAGGAGAGGGTACCGCAGGTAGGGGAAGTGGAGATTTGAACAGGTAGGCATATGTATGGTCCATCAGATCATTAGGCCAGGGGGTGAGACGCTCAGGATCCAGGGTTTGCGACACGTGACTGATGTCCAGCGTGCGGCCACCTCCATCCGAAGGTGCTTCCGGGCAATTGTTGGGCATAGTAAATGGCTCCATCTCATCAGCCAGTCCTTGCTGCCAGCGGAGAGTCTGTTGCCGCAGCCAGTCCAGTCTCCTCATGAATGCTGCCGTTCCACTCTGCAGAACGGCCTGTTGTAGCTGGTACAATTGATCTGAAAGCAAGCGGTATTTTTCATTGTGGCTGAGGGGCCTTGGCTGTTCCTCTGTAATCACAATGGCAGCAGCCATGCCTGTCGTCGTTGGTGTCTGAGATGTACGCCAGCGACAATTGGGGGCGAGCCTGTCCAAAGGCAGACCCAGATGCCTCTGCACAACAACAGCATGTTTGCAGGGCAACAAAGTCTGAATGGAGAAGATGCAGCTGCAGGTAGCCTGGCCATCATGTATCTGCAGTGTGTACTGTTTGGCGCCAGAAATCACAGTCACTGTGCCTTCATCCTGCTACATGCGGTGACCCAGACAATGGAAATGTTTTCAGAGCAACTCACAACAGGGACTGGAGAACATGCGGTGGCCCAGACAATGGAAATGTTTTCAGAGCAACTCACAACAGGGACTGGAGAACATGCGGTGGCCCAGACAATGGAAATGTTTTCAGAGCAACTTACAAAGGCAGAGCAACTTACCTTGGAACAATCTCCTGCGTCAAATAAAAATGAAGCAAGTCTCCAAAACGAATAAATAATTCAGATAAAATGCCCGACGAAACCTCCCCTCCTTGCACTTTCAAAAAGTCGCGCCGAAGCTTTGACGCATGCGCAGAAGCCAAACAGGCGCGTCCGCGAGAAAGACGAAATAACGCGATGACGTCATCTGCGCATGCGCACAACCTTACCGGCAGGTCGGACCGCAGCGCATGCGCAGAGATGAGGAGACTGTGTGCGCATGCGCGTACCGCGTCGTCTGCGCATGCGCAAATCTGTCCTGGTAAGTCGGACCGCAGCGCATGCGCAGGGGGCATGAGACCGTCTGCGCATGTGCGCACCGCGGCGCATACTGTTGACGTTGTCCGATGCAGTCGCGTTGTCATGAATTACTTTGTTTTTTTTAACAAGCAGTTCAAAATTCCCATGCAGAGGAAATTGATTTGGCTGCCCTCTCATCTATTATCGTTGCTGGGAAAGGAACCTTTATATGTTAAATCCCCCCACTACAAACGATAACAATACTGGTCACCAGGAAAACAGAAGGGGCATTAATGATGGGAAACATACTGTTGAACTTAACATTCAAATACACCCACCCTTAATGTCTGGAGGAAGTATCCAACATCTGCCGTCACTTCCTGTGAATAATCCCAAAAGTGGCAGCTAGCCACAAGAATAGATTCCAACCCAATTTTCTGAACTCTGCCTGCTGGAAACCAGTGTAATTCCAGAGAAAAATAATTATACTTTAGAAAAACGCACGCAGCAGTCCAAAGTTGCATGACGTGTCCAAGTCTGTATGCCCTACATTGGATGTTTATTGGCTTTGCCTTTCTATGGGCAGAGCTTTCCAAATATCCTCTTCCTCGCATCAAATTTCTTAATGAATTGTTGGGTGACACACAACCCACAGGATTTACAAAAGCTTTTTCTGTGGTTTCATTTGAGGGGATGGAGTGGTGTATTTTGTTGGTTTTATTGCTCATTGTGTGGGGAAGTAGGAATCATCTTGATGGATTTATTTTTGGTTTCACTTCCGTAATGTTTTAATGGATACGCGTGTTTATTGTCTGTATTAAATGATGAAGCAATCTCTTACAGGCACAGGGGTGCCATTGGCTCCAATGTTCTGCATTTTGGCATCACTGTGACCTGGCCTTTCCCTAGGTACAGTCATGGAAAATCATTTAGTGCCATTTGAAGCTTTTTCAAAGGGGTAGATTAAAAACATCTCCCTATACTTAATAAAGCAAAACATTGAGCTGATTAGCAATACCTTTCTCACAAATAACAGGTATAAAATTGCATTTTTGTTTCTATGATCTGTTAATGATTCCCTAAAAATACAAACTTTTTGGTATCTGGATTAATATCACAATGCCTGTCTGTGGTGGAAGCCATGCCTCATACAGGCAATTGAACTCGTACCTGGTAACTTTACATCTCCAGGTAGTACTTAGTATATAGAAGTATGTGTTCAGATGCACCTGGTACAGGTAAGCACTGATGAAAATTAATTGCTAAAAACATAAGTTTATTTGTGACAAGTTTGCTTTGAGCAAGAGCAGAATAGATTCCCAGAAAGAGCAATAGTTATTTTGCTTTAATGTCCTTTATTAAAAAAAGACCTTGAATTTCTATAACACCTTTCACGACCTCTGGACATCCCAAAGTGTTTTACAAATCATAATGCTTACCGTGCTGCCAGCCCTCATTTGCTTCTTCACATAATTGATAAAGCCTAGATATGAAAGAATTCTCAATATCTTTCAATTGCTTCCAACAGTTATAATTAGTTTTTTTTTATTTTGCTCTGTCTACTTGATTTGAATGATCTTTACCTAATCTTTATCTAAACACTGCCTGTTAAAGATGCAGCATGAGGGGTATTTGAGGTTATTGAATCTGATATCTGTTTGAGATCTGTATGCTCTTTCCCTGCTTTATAATTGTAATTCAGTTCTCCAACAAGCAGCCTCAGCAACTCTTTCAAACAGGATCCTGAATGATTTACCCAGCCCCCCAGTGTTTCTGCAAAAAAGTATTTTTTAAGACTTGACTAAAACGAACAAAAAAAAAATTGATGTTGGCCAAAACATCTTTGTCACTATTCCAATATTGAAAGAAATCTGGATGTTGAGACTCCAATATAACGGGCCTGATTTTCCTCTGCTTTATCCCCATGTGCACCTGTTCCTAGGAAGAGGGAAAAGGACCAGGGCCCTATAACATCAGGTCTGTAACGTGTTTGCCCATAGCAAGCATTTTTTGGTTTATCTCTGCCAAGGACAGGAGGCTCCACCTAAAACAGCCAGAAGCATTTAAATGTCATATAAACATCTCCTGCTTCATTTTCCTGGGATCCGCTGGTTGGATGCCTTTCCTGAAGACTGATCATCAGGACAATTGGGGCATCAGGTCTTTTTTTTATTTGGAATGAGGTTTGTTCTGTACAGTTTGAAAATGCTCTGTGATGTAATTTGTGACCAAACTCTCACTGATTATAAATTTCTTGAGAAAATAAACCGCAACAGGAATAATTGCAACTGTTCTGCTTTATTATATTATTATATCCATTGTTATTCACCAAAATTATTCTACTCCCAATTTTTAAAGAAAATCTTTGCTTATCAGTATTGACACATGGGTTTCTTAATGTTACTCACCTTGTTTTCTGTAAATTATAACATGACTATGATTCTATGGCATGCAGTGATCTATGTTACAACTTCAGTTATGTTATATCGTTCATAACTTTTATTTTAATGGATAGCTGAATATCTGCTCTGAGCGTTTTAATAATCTTTTCTAGAAAAGGAACAACGTCACAGAACTTGACACATACCGGCTTATCTGTAGCCGAAAACAAATCAACAAATAAAGATGACTTTCCACAGATCATGAGCAGCAGCAGCTTTGCAGGTAGGCGAAGCCAGTGATGGGGCAATAATGTGGGAAAAAAAGGGAATCTTTACATTAAGACTGTCAGATACATACTAGTTCTTTTTTTCAAAGGTAGAACCCACTGCTGCGACAACATTTCAAAACTCTGTAATCACTATTTTTCGTTTAATTTTTTTTTTTGCTGGAACATAGATTTAGCACATAACTTGCAGCATGTGATAGAAAATGTAACCATTTCCAATTTAATTGCAAATGTTTCCCCGAGAAGAAACTACAGCTACAAGAGTTTAACAGTTGATGTCCTTCCTGAAATTTTTGAAATCCTGATTAAATGAAATTGACTCTTTTTTAATTAATTCATTGGATGTTGGTGTCTCTGCCATACCAGCATTTATTGGCTACCCCTAATTACCCTTGAGAAGGTGGTGGTGAGCCACCTTCTTGAACCACTGCAGTCTGTGTGGTGAAGGTATGTCCCACGGTGCTGTTCGGGAGGGAGTTCCAGGACTTTGACCCAGTGACGATAAAGGAACAGCGATATCTTTCCAAGTCAGGATGTTGCGTGACTTGGAGGTGGTGGTGTACCCATGTGCCTACTGCCCTTGTGCTTCTAGGTGGTAGAGGTTGTGGGTTTGGGAAGCTCTTTCCAAGAAAATAAACTTTTTTCTGTCAAAAGAAATACAACACATGTTCTTCAAATTTACATTTAAACATCCCAATGAAACAATACTGCATGTAACATCATAAAATCAAGACACAACGACATTGGTTGGACCCAGATGATGAATGGTGATTTTGAGTATTTTGTTACAGTCATAGCTAATATTCTGAACAGTTGAGTATAGAATCATACAGCAAAGAAGGGGGCTATTTGGCCCATCATGCCAGTGCTAGCTCTTTGAAAGGGCTATCAAATTGGTCCCACTTCCTTGCTCTTTTCCCATGCCACTCTTTTACTCTGTACACTACAGGAATCTGCTGTTGGACAGCTCTGCTTGTTGTTCTCACACGTGCACATATGTTGTAGTAATGAAGCGTACAAACCTCAAAATTCAGGTGGGCAGTGATATTAAACTGACTTTTTATTCAGCCAATGGCTGTTGAAATTATTCTTGTTTTTTCAATGCTTTGTTTCAAAACCATCAAAAATACTTTCACTCTTATTTTATAATCTCATAAGAAAGGAAGAACATGCATTTATATAGAACTTTTCACAACCTCAGGATGTCTGTGTGTTTTACAGCCAATGAAGTCGTTTTGAAGCTGCCCTATTCACACCTACTGTTGTAAAGTAGGAAACATAGCAGCCAATTTGCACACAGCAAGATCCCACAAACAGCAATGTGATAATGACCAGATAATTTTTGTTGTCATATTGATTGTGGGATAAATATTGGCCAGGCCACCAGGTGGATCTCCCCTGTTCTTCTTCAAACAGTGCCATGGGATCTTTTACATCCACCTGAAAGGGCAGGCAGGACCTCAGTATAATACCTCGACTGAAAGACCCCCAACAATACAACACTCCCTCAATACTGTACTGAAATGTCAGTCTAAATTATGTGCTCAAGTCTCTGGAGTGGGACTTTAACTAATGACCATCTGACCAAGAGGTGAGAGTGCTACCACATATCCTACACTGGTAACGTTATTAACGTTTTTTTTATGGCTTATTTCTCGTTCCTTCCCAAAATCTCGAGAGTGGAGGGAGAGCTGTAGAGCTGTTCTCCACTTCTGTATTAGCTACTGTTTAGTCTTTATTTTTATGCAGATTCTGATACCAACAATTCTGAAGATGAAGTTCCACAGCTCATGCGAACAAAAAGTGATGCCAGCTCTTTGATACAGCGCAGAACAAAATATCGCACACCAGGTGAAAATCAACGTATAAAACGGCACAGGTTCTCCATCAATGGGCACTTTTACAATCACAAGGTATATTTAGAAAGCAAAAATGTTTCAAATCAGTTAAGTTGATCAACAAGTCAACTGTGGATGACTAAGGATTTCTCCTTCACTGTGTCAGCTCGGTTGAGTGATAGCCATCTGTCTCTGGGTCAGAAGATCGAGTGCTCATCACCCACTCCAGGACCTGAGCACATAATTGAGGCTGACTCTTTAGTGTTGTGCTGTCAGAGGTTCTGTTCTTTGGATAAGTCATTAAATCAAGGCACCAATGGTCTGTCAGGTGGTTATTAAAAATCCCACAGCTCCCATAGTGAACTATACAGTAAATGGAAAAGTCCTGGGGAAAATTGATGTACAGAGAGATTTGGGTGTTCAGGTCCATTGTTCCCTGAAGGTGGCAACGCAGGTCAATAGAGTCAAGAAGGCATACGGCATGCTTTCCTTCATCGGACGGGGTATTGAGTACAAGAGTTGGCAGGTCATGTTACAATTGTATAGGACTTTGGTTCGGCCACATTTGGAATACTGCGTGCAGTTCTGGTCGCCACATTACCAAAAGGATGTGGATGCTTTGGAGAGGGTGCAGAGGAGGTTCACCAGGATGTTGCCTGGTATGGAGGGCGCTAGCTATGAAGAGAGGTTGAGTAGATTAGGATTATTTTCATTAGAAAGACGGAGGTTGAGGGGGGACCTGATTGAGGTGTACAAAATCATGAGAGGTATAGACAGGTTGGATGGCAAGAAGCTTTTTCCCAGAGTGGGGGATTCAATTACTAGGGGTCACGAGTTCAAAGTGAAAGGGGAAAAGTTTTGGGGGGATATGCGTGGAAAGTTCTTTACGCAGAGGGTGGTGGGTGCCTGGAATGCGTTGCCAGTGGAGGTGGTAGAAGCGGGCACGATAGCGTCTTTTAAGATGTATCTCGACAGATACATGAATGGGCAGGAAGTAAAGAGATACAGACCCTTAGAAAATAGGTGTCATGTTTAGATAGAGGATCTGGATCGGTGCAGGCTTGGAGGGCCGAAGGGCCTGTTCCTGTGCTGTAATTTTCTTTGTTCTTTGTTCTATTTGAAAAAGAGCAGGAATATTTTCCTCAACCAATGCAATCAAAAACAAATTAATATATTTGTGGTATCTTGTCAAATGTAAAATTACTGAGCTTTTGCCAATGTCATGAATTCTTAAAATAACTCATTCTGTATGAAACACTTTGTGATACATTAAACACGAGATAAATCCACATCTTATTACTTTAATATCAGGTGAACATTGGTCTGACGCCATACCATAATAGTACAAACATAAATGAGGCAAAGTGTAAAAGGTACCAAAAGTATCTCTATTTCATAAGAGCGATAATCAGAGTAGTGGTTAAGAAGTTTAACTTGATTCTGGAAGTGACTCTATTCATAAAGTTCCAAACCTTTATAGAAAGATTGGCAGCATAACTGGCAGCTGCCCAAATGCATGGTACAAGAGGTAGTACATAATTCTCTAATTACTAAGTCCCCAAGCTGTGTCACTGCGAGGAGATAACAAGCAGAGGGCAAATGCATCATCACAAAGTGAGTAGAGGGAATTAAAATGAATTGAAGAATCATCACCGATCTTTTTTTTTCTCTCTCTTACACACCTTTCAGTAGGTAGCTTGGATCAACATTGGCAGAGACTTCAAATTAAGCTGTTCATCTCTTGCCTGCAGCTGGTATGTGACCTGGGGCAATTTGGTGAATAATGGAAGAAGGACATTTTAAAAAACTGGTAGTTTTGCAAGCGGCATCTCTTTTAAATGTGCAAAAAGTGTCAGGACTATGCCATATCATGTCCCCAATAGCCTGTCTTTCTCAGTTATATTGCACTATCAGGTATCACCCTGGAAGGAAGGATGTTATAAAGTTGCCATTTCATCTCTGGAGTGCAACAATTCCTAACTAAGCCTCCTCCTGGCTCCATAAAAATCCAAATAACAAAATTCATGCTCCATTTTTGGAATAGCCTCCATAGATCAGATTAAGGATTGCAGTTTAGGCTGCTCTACATCCAGTATTACTGGGCAGTGTGCACTGTCTATTGGTATGTGGCAAATTTGTATTGTGGTCCTGTTGATGTCATAGAGCTTTGCTTTCCTTTGTATAAGTTGACTCCCACCTATTTCTGGTAATGCCTATCTGGAAGCTCCTGTCGGAATTAGAGAGCAGAAAGATAATGGGAATGCAGGGACAAGTTCTGCACTCCATTTCTGAGCACACTGCTGGCCTGCTCACACCTAAAAACAGATCAAAATCGAGGTTCAGAAATGGTCAATGACTTAAAACAATCTCATGGGAAACAAATGAAGCAGTAATGTTTGAATATAATTTTCACTGGCTGATGCTTTTGGTTCTTGCACTGTAGCTGTAAGGGAATCAAAACTGCCATCTGCAAGCTTTATTGAATACATCAATCAAAAACTTTTGCTGGTTATATGTGTTTGCATTATCTGCTATTAAGAAAAAAAGAAAAACTTTGCATTTATAAAAGAGCCTTTCACAACCTTTAGACATTCAAAGCACTTCACAGCCAATTAAGATTTCTGAAGTGCAGTCGTTGTCATATAGGAAAGCACAGCAAGCTCCCACAAACAGCAGTGAGATCAATAGTCATAATCTGTTTTAGTTATATTGATTGAGCAATAACTGTTAGCTAGGATTAGAGGCCTGCTCGGGTCTGGGGAAAAAACCTGACCGGAACCCAACACAACCACATCGGACCCGAGCCCGACCCGTCCAGAGTCCTTCCATTTTTCCCGCGCCCTACCTGACCCGAGCCTGACTTGACCCAAGCCCAACTCAACCACCAGAATGTTAGTGCACTCACTGTACTTACCACTTTTGGGTGGATGGAATGGACGGAAGCTGCAGCATGAGCGCGATGACGTCATAGAGACGCTCACTGCGCAGACTCAGAGTTTCCCTCCTTGACGTGCCGGACTCCCAGCTCAGGCAAGCTTTTCAAATTTTGACGGTTACTTCTTCAACTTCCCTCTTCCTCCCAGCAGAGCAAAAGGTTGTACTGTGTGTGTCCAAGCCGAACCCGGAAGAGCAACCCGATCCGACCTGCACCCAACACATGTAGTCGGGTCCCGTCGGGTTTGTGTCGGGTAGCAGGCCTTTAGCTAAGATATGAGGAGAACTCCCCTTGCTCTCTTTCCAATAGATCTTTACGTCTCATCCAAAAGATAGCACTTCTAATAGTGAAGTGGAACCCATGACCTTCTGAATTAGAGGTGAAAATGTTACAACCGAGACAAGGTTGATGCCTCTTAACCTAAGAGTAGTTTGACATTCAGCAAGACTTAATACAGTTGAAGCAAGCATTTTTAAAAGGTTTCATTTTTACACTTTGTTTCCAAACAAGGTAACTTACCAGCTACCAGTAGTAATTAGTGTCCATTCCTGTATGTCCAGTTCTTCAGAGTGCATATCCCCATGTGTCTAGTTCTTTGGTTTGCTAATTTCTGTGTCAAATCCTTGGTTATGTCTGGTCCCTTACCTTCCTACAGGTCCCTGTGAACCAGTCGGCACGTCAGTCCCAATCTCCTGAGTGGAGACTGAACCTCCGCAAGCACTGCTTTTCCACATTCCCACATAGCTGATTCTGCTGTAGTAGTCATGCACTTGCTATGCCTCTGGACCTGCACCACAGTCAATTAGCCATCAAACGCTGCACTATTGTTTTTTAAACTTTTATGGTGAATGTTTGAAATTATTCGTTGTTGTTAATCCCATTAATGTCAGGTCTGACCTGCAGTCTAATACTTACGTTTTAATTTGCGCAGCTGTACAAAGTCATGAGTGGCCCTAACAAGCAACAAAAATGATTTCTTTCCTTCTTCTCAATTTTCATTGAGGGTTGAAATTTAAGATCAGTGATTAACAGTGACAAATATTCAGTTAGTGCTTCCTACTAATATCATACAACATTAGCTATTCTGTGACCTTGTCCTATCAACACCTTCTCTTTTGTTATCTCCTGCTCCACCCCCGCTTTACTCGCTTAAAATCTGCCAGTTCTGAAGAAGGGTCACTGACCTGAAGCATTAGCTCTGCTTCTCTCTCCACAGATGCTGCCAGACCTGCTGAGTTTTTCCAGCACTTTCTGTTTTTATTTCAGATTTCCAGCATCCGCAGTATTTTGCTTTATCATACAACATTAAACTCGTTTCTTTTAATCTCAGTTCAAATTGTAGCTGTTCTTTAGCTAATGCAGCTGCTGACAAGTTCACTGGTGTTAGAGTGGCAAATAACAGGTTTAAATACTTCCCTATGGGAGAAGAATTGGTGCTGCATTAATGCTCATTCTGGGACAACTATATCTGGAGGGAGCTTTTTAAAACTGGAATAATTTAAAACTTCTTGCTCCTTTCTCTCATTGGACAGTGGTTATAATCTTTTTCTTGATATTAGACATCCGTGTTTACACCAGCCTATGGGTCTGTGACCAACGTCCGGGTGAATAGTACTATGAACACTTCACAAGTACTGAATCTACTGCTCAACAAATTTAGGGTAAGTGAGCCCAGTTTACATGCAAATTAAAAATATGATGGGTTGTGCTGGATTTTCCAGTAAAAATATTAGGAGCATAACAGTGCTCGCAATTATTAACCCGTAAATCAGACAGCAACCTCCAACGACTGCACATGCGTGGTTAAACATGTAAATTTGGAAGTTGTTGTTCCAAGATGTCCTCCTCCAAATGCTGCACAATTTTGGTATCTCACCAAGAGACTCATCATTGAAAGACATCGAACATTGTGAAGTTGCTGTATTTACCGGATTTATAGACATGAAACTTATCAGAAAAAGTTAGGATTTATCTATTCCAGTGCAAGTGCCCTTTTAGTTGCAGCCAAACAATCTCTTCGACACTGCAAATTAACTTTAACAAGTCTGCAGCAACATTCCCTCCAACTTTGTATTTTTGGAGTGCGCAGGTGATTTATTTAAGTCCCGGCCCCTTTAAAACTTTTGTGTGTCCGTGCATGTGCGGTAACTTAGGGGAACCGACTTGTGCGTGTCCTGTGTGGGAATATTGGTGTGGAGTGACATTGCTTCAGATTTTTATTATTGCTGGAGATCCCCAAATTATTTTTTTTTACTTTTCTTTCTGTCTTGTATCTCTCTCTCTCTTAATGCAATCTTTTTCCCACATTTTACATACTGTACCTGATTTGACTTGAATTAAATATTTTTACTGACACTTCATGGGCTGGATTTTCTTCTCCTGCCAGCTTATTTAAATTTTTAAAGTCCTGCACCCCCCAATGTACCACAGAAAAAACTATCGCCTCTTCCCCACCCCCCCCCCCCCAATAACAATTAAATGCAATATTTGTCCTCTCCCCACCCACCCAAAGCACTTACCTGCAACACTTGACCTTCCCCCACACCCCCAACTGATCAAAGTGCAGAGGTCACCCCTTCCCACCCTCCCCTACACTAGTAATTTACATTTTACCCCATCCTCCCACCACCACTGCCCTAAAAATCATAAGCTTGCCCCTTCCCTTTCTCGGTGGTGCTGGCTTTCCCTGGATGGGAAAGTGAAGGCGTGTGAGTGCCAGCCACCACTCAGAAGAACCCGGGATGAAGGTAAGATCGCAATGAATGGTAGTTAAATGTATTCATTGCCTTTATTTAAATATGTATAGCAGGGTATTGTCACCCAGCGGCGGGGGGCCACCATGGAGCCTCGCCGCCGGGAAGATCGCGCCCAGCACCCCGGGGACAGACTTGGTGGCAGGCCGCTGCTGGATCAATCTTCTGGCACCACCCACCCCCCCACTCGCCTCGGAGCCCAACTTTGGGAGCTCAGTAAAATCCTGGTTTAGACTGCATTTCTCATAACTGATCAAATTGAAGAATTGTTAAAGTAGATACACAGTTGTTTGCCACTGCCCAGTTTGGATGGTTGGCTGACAGGAACTTCCAGTGCAAAGGTCTATTGGTGAGTGTTGGGCGGCACAATGGCACAGTGGTTAGCACTGCAGCCTCACAGCTCCAGGGACCCGGGTTCAATTCTGGGTACTGCCTGTGCGGAGTTTGCAAGTTCTCCCTGTGTCTGCGTGGGTTTTCGCCGGGTGCTCCGGTTTCCTCCCACAGCCAAAGACTTGCAGGTTGATCGGTAAATTGGCCATTATAAATTGCCCCTAGTGTAGGTTGGTGGTAGGGAATATGGGATTACTGTAGGGTTAGTATAAATGGGTGGTTCTAGGTCGGCACAGACTCGGTGGGCCGAAGGGCCTGTTTCAGTGCTGTATCTGTAAATAAATAAATTAATTAATTAACAAACAACTGGCGCCAATCATTCACCGCTCAGAGCAAACCCGGGCCCAATAACTTTTTTTTTTAAATGTCCTATCATTAGATCAGAAGTTTAGGTATCACTTGATAGTCTTGGACATAGATCATAAAATAAATTGAAGGATTGCTGGTTGATGAGATTTTTAAAGATAAACTGGTAGAAATATTTCAAATCTTGAGCAATTGCTTACAAAATTCCTTAGTTTGCAACTCTTTGTTGTGATAAAACGGTGTATTCTCCTCTAAGCAAAATACATAATAAGGACACATTTCATTATAAAAGCTTTCCAGTCTACTCTATGTTTGAAATAATAATCATCCTTATCCCAGTTGTTTTAATACAGCATAAATTGTGCATGTGAGAAGTGGGCAAACTACTGTGTATGATTAGACTTTGCTTAAAGTCATTAAGAAAATGTTCATTCGCGTCTAAGATTTACATGGACTGATTGTGTGAATGAAGAGCAGATATATGATGTCAGTATCAGAAAATACAAATCATTTTATGCCAGGAGCTTACCGTCATGTAACCCTGCTTTATTTCATCTGATTTTCTCGATGTATTTTATAGGTGGAAAATACTGCAGATGAATTTGCTCTGTATGTTGTCCATGAAAGTGGAGGTATGTTTACCCATTCAAAAAATATTGCCAGCATTTCAGGGGAAAGAGGACTTTTTAAAATTCCTCCAGTCCCTCTCAGAGTTGAATACGTGACTCCGCCAAACTTACTGCAATAGATTTTGCTCATTGGGCACTGCAGTTGGTTTCAGCACCTCCAAGCTCGGGCAGAGGGAGAGGATCAATCTTACAAGATTCTCACTGTTTGCTATTTAGTGATTCTTGCTGGAAATTGAGCGTGTATGGATTCAAATAAATTGATCAATAAATCTAAAAAAGCAGACAGAGGAATTTGATACAACTGCCGTAAGCATTTGTGCAGTAGCATGATTCGGTCCTCTCTAGGCTGTTAAATTATATTTTCCATAGATTAAGTCATGTTTCCCTCAAGGAAGTGGAAGTCGCCAATTATCACATGCTGTATAACAAGTAATTGGTACTTGAAAAATAATAGTTTGCTCATTTAACATATTGTGGCACTCTTGTATAATAAGCACAGAGTGTAATGATGCTGAGGTCAAAAAGGATGTTTGAACTTTGTCAAATAGTGACAGGTGAGGAATAGGTCAGCTGGAGAAAGATCCGGCAAGTTATTCCCAGCAGCCATTTTCAAAGGGGTTTTGACACAAACATGGAAACCGATTGCCATAGATCATTCTTGGTCAGGAAGGTGGGCAGAAAAGAGAGACAAAGTCTGCACAATATTGTTAGTGAAGGGAATGTAAAAATAATCACAGTATGTCATACTGGGAACAGTAAATTATGCTGCCCAATTTTTCACCTATCGATTTTTTTTTTGTTTGCTTGATCCTGTGTGAGATAATTGGCTCCATCAATTAGACAAAACCATCATATTGTTTCTCCTATTTAAGAAAGAACAAGATTAAAAGATTCAGAATACCCACTTATATCACGGATCTTGCATGGCCCCTGTGAAAAAATAGCACGAATCTTCTTGATGGAGAAGGATCTCGGCGAAGAGGTCACCTATGACGTAAGCTCTGCAATGTTTAAGATTTAAAAAACATTTTAAACTCTGGTTCATTCTTAATAATATATCTGATTTGTGTATGTCTAATGATTTTTTTTTCAAAGGTTGCTCAGTATATTAAGTTTGAGATGCCAGTCCTTGATAGCTTCGTTCAAAAACTGAAGGAAGAGGAAGAACGGGAAATTAACAAACTAACCATAAAGTAAGTACAAGTAACATTTTAGATTTCACAATTGTCAGAGACTGCAGTAAAATAATGAATAGTGGTTAAAGATTGCAATCTAACTGAAGTGTCAGAAACCGGGAGAGGAAAGTTCAAGCAGTGTATAAATATCGTCTAATTCCAGAGATTATATTACAACCTAGGAAGTAATCCTTTCTGTCCGTTGGTATTAATATAGTATATGCCAGACACTAGTCTGCTTATCTTATTGGTATTGATCCTGAAGTTGTTTCAGGCAAAGAAAGTGGGAATGTTTGTCTCTTTTGTATACAATCAAGTTAGATTTTAGTTTCTTCTTTCATACTACTTGTCTGCCTTGCATGATACCTGAAGCCAAGAGCTGATACACAGCTTGCTCCCAGACTGCTGTCACTGAGCCCTAAAATCAGCCACCTTGAGATTCCCAAAACTGTTCAAGAATGACTCTCATCTGCCCCATGTTGAGAGAATGCACTTGGTTTATCAGTACATGGCGCGGCTCAAATTGGGAACTGTGCAGAGTGGGACTTGAACTTGAGCCCTTCCACATTCTGCGGGGCTCCATCCCCATCACAACACCTTTTTAAAATTCTCATGCTGGTAGGTATTAATGTGGGTGGCAGTCATTGAGAAAAGTTATAAGAAGTAAAATCCGAGTTTCATCTTGCTGCTTTTTGAGTTCTTACAGTGCTTTCTTGTAAAAAGAGAATTGAAAATAGAGCAATGGGACATTCACAGAAGAAGGAGGAAAGATGTTGCAATGTCATTGTTGTAGCCGACAGCAAAATAGTCTGCAGCTGATTACAGGAAAATTGTAAATTACATTGTGTAAAATTTCATTTTAAATCAGCATAAAAAGGATTAATGAAAATCTCAGATCTATGAGTAAAGAAAATTCATTTTCTTCTGCCATAGTAACAATTGTTAGCAAAATACAAATCCCTCCACAATATAGATGAGGGGTACAAGAAAGCATCTAGTAAATATTGATTGTTGTGACATAGTGTTTCCAGTTGCAATCATAGAACACACTGCTTTCTGATCTTTCAATCCTTAATGCAACAAGTGTGAATTACAGCTGTACGTAGAGACGTGTAAAGAAAGAACTTGCATTTACACACTACCTTATCACATCCTCAGGATGGCCCAAAATACTTTACAACCAAGTAAATACTTGCGAATGGCAATCACAGCAGGTCCAATGAAGAGCAGAAAAGATCATAGAATAGGACTGACTAGATAATCTGTTTTTGCCATGGTACTGAGACAGCTCTTACCAAAGGGGCCAATGACATCCTAGTTAACTGGCAAAGGTAAACTATCCCTCCTTGTCCTCCTCAACCTGTCTGCAGCCTTCGACACAGTTGACCATGAAATTTTACTCCAACACTTCTCCACCGCCATTGGGCTGTGTGATGGAATACGCTCCACTTGCCTGGATGGGTGCAGCTCCAACAACACTCAAGAAGCTCGACACCATTCAGGACAAAGCAGACTGCTTGACTGGCACCCCATCCACAAACATTCACTCCCTCCACCACCGACGCACAGTGGCAGCAGTGTGTACCATCTACAAGATGCACTGCACCAAGGCTCCTTAGACAGCACCTTCCAAACCCGCGACCTCTACCACCTTGAATGACAAGAGCAGCAGATTCATGGGAACATCACCACCTGCAAGGTCCCCTCCAAGTCACACACCATCCTGACTTGGAACTACATTGCCGTTCCTTCACTGTCACTGGGTCAAAATCCTGGAACTCCCTTCTTAACAGCACTGTGGGTATACCTACCCCAAATGGACTGCAGTGGTTCAAGAAGGCAGCTCACCACCACCTTCTCAAGGGCAATTAGGGATGGGCAATAATGCTGGCCTGGCCAGTGACACCCACCTCCCATGAATGAATAATAAAAAAAGCTTATCTGCTGCTGAAACCCTCATTCATGCCTTTGTTACCTCTAGACTTGATTACTCAATGCACTCCTAACCAGTCTCTCACATTCTACCCTGCACAAACTTGAGGTCATTCAAAACTCTGCTGCTCATATCCTAACATGCACCAAATCCCACTCGCTCATCTCCCCTATGCTCGCTGATCTTTATTGGCTCCTGATCAAGCAACGTCTTTATTTTAAAATTCTCATCCTTGTTTTTAAATCACTCCATGGCCTCGGCACTCCCAACTCTATAATCTCCTTCAGCCCTAGATTGTTGTCTTCTGCAAATTCTGGCCTCTTGAGAATTCCTGATTTTAATCACTCCACCATGACCATGAATTCAGCTGCCTGGGCCCCAAGCTCTGGCATTCCCTCCCTATATCTCTCTGCCTCTCTCCCTCCCTCCTTTAAGACACTCCTTAAAATCTACCTCTTTGGCCAAGCTTTTGGTCTTCTGGCCTAATATCTGCTTATGTAGCTCGGTGTCAAATTTTGTTCCATAAAGCTCCCGTAGAACATCTTGTAACGTTTTATTATGTTAAAGGTGCTATATCAATGCAAATTGTTATCTTAATTAAGAGAGTGCTGACTGTGCCATCATTGCCCTTATTGTTGGTGTTGTGTTTGACCCTGAAATGAGTTTGTGACCTGTATCTACTGCCTATTTCCAACTCCGTGACATTGCTCGACTCTGACCGTGCCTCACCTCATCTGCTGCTGAAATCTTCATCCATGCCTGTTATCTTTAGACTTGACTATTCTAATGCTGTCCTGGCTGGCCTCCCATCTTCCTCCTCCCATAAACATGAGCTCATCTGTATCTTAACTTGCGCCAAATCTCATTCACCCATCATCTGAGCCTACTAATCTACATTGGCTCCTGGTCCAGCAAAACCTTGATATTGAAGTTCTCATCCTTGTTTACAAATCCTTCCACAGCCTTGCCCCATTCCTATCTTTGTAACCTTCTCTAGCTCTTCTAAGCCTTTGATATTTCTGTGCTCCTCCAATTCTGGAATCTTGCACGTTTCCGATTTTAGTAACTCCATCATTGGTGGCCATGCTTTCAGCTGCCTTTGCCCCAAGGACTGGAATTCTCTCCCTAAACCTCGCTGCTCCTTTACCCCTTTCTCCTCCTTTAAGATGGTCCTTAAAACCATACCTGTTTGATCAAGCTTTTTGTCATCTGACCTGGTATCTCCTTTTGTGGCTCAGTGTCTAATTTTGGTTTATAACACTCTCGTGAAGTGCGTTAGCATGTTTTGCTACAGTAAAGGCACTATTGTTGTTGTAATGTCCCCACCTTCACACCTCAGTGGAGGTGCCCTGTGTTTTAATCAGGCTAATGGTAGGAGGCACCAATTGCAGGCAAGAATGAAAAATCAGAGGGCAAACACAATGGGACTGTTCTCACTTTCCAAGTGACATTGATACAATGTTGCCTGATATATTCCCTGACAATGCAATGGCACGTGCCACAAAGGTATTGAAAAGGCAAGAGAAAAAGTAACAAAAACACAATATTGTGTATTGTCATGAAGTTTTATGGGTATGTAATATAATTTCAAGTTGCATATAACATACTTCATCACTCTTACAACTGCGCTAATACTCAATAAGCATTCCTAACAGCACTCTCTTTAATATGATTATTTTAACTCTGAATAGAAAATGTAAGCTTTGTGCATCAAATCTGTTGGGTGCCTAAATTTAAATCGTATGTAAAAGAAACACCAGTTATAGACATAATATTATTCTTCCTTTGAAGATACAGTGCACTGAGATCAATGATACATCAGCAGTTGGAAGACCTCACAGAGATTGAAGACTATATTTGAACAGCCTACATCTTTAAAAGCACTGAAATCCAGTTTGGACAACAACTTCTCAACAATAAACCTAAAGCAAAAACTTTGTTTTACGTGTTCAGTTTGTTTAAAATTATATTTTCTGTTTACTGTGAGTTTTGTCAAAATGTGATTTTTTTTTTTTTGTTTATTGCCATGAAAAGCTTTTTTTCTGGTAAATATTCTTTGAATTAGCCTTTTAATAATGTATGACACTTCTACAGAATACCACTTTTATACTTTAAACACTGCCTTAATAACCATTTTTTAAAATTCTATTAAACTGTTACTTGACCAAAGCAAAGCTTTATAAGTCTAGATGTATAATTCAAAAGGAATGTTTTTTCAGTATTTGAACTGTTAATATGAATTATGATATTGCCACTCCTTGGAAATACAAGTAAGTTTCATTTAGTCTGTGAATGCCAAGCCTCATGTTCGTTGGGATAAAAATACTGCAGCTTTATCTCCAAGAAACAATAAAAATTAACTAGCTTACTATTGATAAGTCTTATTTTTCTGCTACCCATACTTGTCACTTGAGCACTCCCAAATTTTATTTCGTTAATTGAAATCTCCCACTAATATAACCTTCCTGTTTCACATGTACTCCTTAATAATGTATTGTGTCCTCCGTTGTCTTCTGAATTGGCAGTCTGTAGTAAACTATTGATACTTTTGCTCTTTGCATTTGGAAATCTTCTTTGTCTCCCAAGTATATCTGTAGGACTACACCCTCTTACCTATTTGATATTTTCTCAACACTCTATACCCAGCCAAGTCATGATCATTGCCGCACACGGGAGTAAATCTGAGTTTCTGTCTTTTGTACTATGTTGGTTCCAGAGTAGAAAACAAAAAAATGAAATGTGTTAATTAGTATAGACATAAATTACAACATGTATTTATATAGTGCCCTTAACATAATGAAGCATCCCAAGGCACTTCGCAGAAGCATTATAAAATAAAATACAAGACCGAGCCACATAAGGGCTTATTAGAGCAGATGACCAAAAGCTCGGTCATAGAGGTAGGTTTTAAAGAGTCTTAAAGGAGCAACGTCAAATACAGAGATTTAGAAAGAGAATTCCAGAGCTTAGCGTGTAGGCAGCTGAAGGCATGGCTACCAGTGGTGGAATGATTAAAATCAGGACGCTCAAGAGGCCAAAATTTGGGGAGTGCAGATATCTTGAAGGATATCTTGGGGCTGGAGGAGGTAGGGAGGGGTGAGGCCATGGAAGGATTTGAAAACAAGAATGAGAATTTTAAAATTGAGGTGATGCTTAAATGGGAACCAATGTCGGTCTGTGTGCACAAGGGTGATCGATGAACTGGATTTGGTGCGAGTTGGGTCACGGGCACCAGAGTTTTCGATGACCTCAAGTTTACAGCGGGTAGAATGCGGGAGGATGGCCAGGAGTGCATTGGAATAGTCAAGTCTAGAGATAAAGACATGGATAAGAGTTTCAGCAACAAATGAAAGCTGAGATGGGGCAGAGTCAGGTGATAGAGTTTGGATGTTAATGATGGGAATAGTAAATTAATCCAGTACTTCAGGATACACACGTTTCTGATAAACTCTATCCCTCTTAAAGTGATTGTCTAAGACTATGATGATGAATTATCAGGAGCAGATGTAAGACTTTGCTACACAGTGGTGTTCAAGTGGGAAAATACTGCAGAGGATAAAAAGCAACATATTACTTTATGACTTGTCCTTCATCAAATGCAAGTAAGATGGAGGAATTGGCAAAGCATCAAACTAAATGCTAGACTGGAGTCAGATGGAATGAGAGCTAAGAGGGGATTAATACACATCTGATTATGGAAATTCATAGCAATCTCAGCAGCAATTAAATTTACAGCATATACGGCTGCATATTAGTACAAGCTACGACTGCAAGATTCAGGTTATGAAGCAGTTTTTTGTGAATTTAATGTGACAACAAGGAAGTGCATTGGGATGTCAGAGGGTTGTGTTAAGGAATTCTACTGAGTCATTATGGATAATTAATTGTTGGAGAGATAGAGCATAATTCTCTTTAACATCAATTTTGCAGGTTGGTGAAAAGAGAAAGACTACTTCCCGATTTGCACTTCTTATTTGGGGAAAATGGTTATCTTTTGTACATGGAGTAACACAATAGTACTTGGAACCTTTAACTATTGAAGCCTTGTTTATTTCACCTAGATTGGCAATACTTGGAAAATACTTACAATAAATGAATAGCCCATTGATGGAAACAAGCTGGCTGGCACCTCTGCAACAGAAAGTGTTTCAAGATGTCAAGTAGTATGTGTAGGACGTCCAAACAAAAATGTCTATGCAGTGATAATTGAGGCTTTTACAGCAAATACAGCAGAATGCATAGATTAAACAACTCTGTTAAGTTTAAGGCAAGTTGAGGATGTTTCTTGAAGCATGCTGGTTTTGCCTTACACTTCTAGCATTCACTAGCCAAATATTAAGTTAACATTTTGGTTGAGTACCAGTGCTGCATCATAAATGTATGTAAATAGTATTGATTATCCATTAGGCAAAAAGAGCAAGGCAGATGAAATTTTTATATTTTATGATACCTGTAGCAACATCATGATGAATGAAAAACGAACATTTACTAGTTCCACTTAAATAACAGGTAGTAAAGAAGGATTTACAGTAGTTGGGACAGCTGGGAGAGAAAGCGGCACCGATTGTGATACCGAAATGAAAGATGCTACTAAACCATGCAATTAAGCCAAGCATAACCATATGCCTCCAGAAAAAGGATAGAAGGTTTAATGTAATGCTAGTAGGACCTGTGTGGAACCAGATGTCTTTGCAGACTAAACATGCTCTACTAACTACTTGCCTGGATGCTTAACATTAGCCGCTAAGGGGCTCATTCACCAATGCAGTTCTGATTTGGTCACAACACCAGGGTCGATCATCACACAATTGCAATTGGTGAATGTGTAAACAAATCATTCAGGAATGCTTTTCACAGCAAGCTTCCAGTAGCAGCTTTCCATGGACAATCGTAAACTGATATTAGAAGCCAGTCTGCAGAAATCTGGACCAATTTGAATGGTGTAATATATGTATAACAGCAGGTTAATGCAGACTCCATAATTTGAGATTTGTAAAAACAAGTGCTGCATTTCCTTCAACTAGGATGAAATTGAGAATGAGCTGATGAGGAAGATGATATTTTTAGCATCTCAAAATCAAGCTCACGTCACCGGTACTATTTGGTTTCCTTTCTTTCCCAGTGAGAAGGTACCCCGCGACTAGTAAATCTGGGTTCATGCACCCTTATTTTCAAAAAGTTGAAAAAGAAAAATTGTAAAGTACTAGATTTTGATCTTTTTGGGTTGGGGGAGCAGAACACACATTGTCAATTCATAGTTTCAGTTATATGATTACAATTTGAAATTGTGAAATTTAGTTCTGTGCTTTGCAAGGTTTTTTTCTGGAGGAATACCCTACATAGAGGGCCGGCCTTTAAGCTTTTGAATCGAATAACAGTGCACTCAGATGGCTAGCAGCTGGCTTTTATTCTGCATAAGTGAAAAACAATCCCACCGGAGTTAGAAAAGAACATACAAGATTACCCTGTTTTCAACATTGGTTTAAAGCCTAATATTATGGGGGCTCATATTCCACCTACTTTAATCTTTGTGATCTCCTATTTGCTGCTGCAAATTAAGAAAACTCCTTGATGCCTAATGCTGTGCCATCATAGAGCAATAAATTGGGGGATGGTGGTGTGGGGGAGACAGCCATTTTGGGAAAAAAAAACTTTTGTTGTCCCTTTATATAATTAGAAAGGCTCCCACATAGCAACTTTGAAAACTGGACAGCTGACATCACTATCATCACATGTAACTCAAGTTGGCAACCCTGATTGAATGTATTCCTGCAGGTTTCATTACATGATGTCTTGCCATTGATGGCCCAATATATTCATCCTCACGCTGCACTATCTTGCAACTCCAACTGGAAAGTGAATGGACTATTCATGACTCAAATGGATGATTCTTGACTGTCAAACAGCTTTATCCCCCACATCTTCTATTTTTTTAAATAAATAATGTGTTAAAATGGAAAGAAAAACTTTAACAATCAATTTCTTCTGGCTTGCTTACAGCAGTGTCCTGGAGATTATTCTTTAATTCCTGGAGATTCCAGAACAATCTTTGGAGAGTTGGCAACATCTCTTAAATCAAAAGTTTTATATGTCAATGAGGGAGAATGTTTATGTATTACATGTCAGTTTGGTTCAGTTGATAGCATTGTTTCCTCTGAGTCTGAAGGTTGCAGGTTCAAGCACCATTCCAGAGAATTGACCACATAAGCCAGGCTGACACTCAGTGCAGTGCTGAGGGAGTGCTGCATTGTTGCAGGTACACACGGGGGCGGGCATATTTCAGATGAGACATTAAGCCGAGGCCCCATCTGTTCTTCGATGGAATAAAGGATTCCATGGCACTAATATGAAGAAAAGCAACAGACTTCCTGGCCAACACTGTCATATCGCTGATTGTGGAGTCTTGCTGTGTGCAAACTGGCTGCAGTATTTCCCTACAATGGTGGCTTTTCCTTAAAACCTTAGTTGCCTTTTTGAAAGTCTGGTTTCCACAAAGAATAATTATTTAGTCCCTTCTTGCAGAGCAAGAAAGAACGACTTGCATTTATATAGTCCCTTTCACATTAGACTAAAGATGCTCCGAACACTTTACAGCAAATGATTTACTTCTAAAGTTCCCACAAACAGCAACCGTTGGCTGGAAAGTGACCTGCAATTATGCAAGGCGCTATATAAATGCAAATCTTTCCTTCTTTCCGCCACGCACAACATGGCTTATTATCACGTGTACCCAGGGAACTTTGACGCAGCACGCAGTGGCCAGTGCAATCAGGCGGGCGAGTGGCAGAGTGAAGCTGCGCAATAAAATGGCTCAGGCCCCACAGGGGATGGAACCCAGCATCGTCATCGTCGGCTGCGGCATAGCGGGACTCGGGGCCGCCCAGAGGCTCCTCCAACACGGCTTCAAAAGGGTGCGGATCGTGGAGGCGACGGGTCGGAGCGGCGGACGGATCTGGAGCCGGGAATTCGGTGAGCCTCGCGCGAGCTCCCGGGCGGCGGGCAAGTCAAAAACATAACGGCCGGGCCTCGCGCATGATTAACAGCAGCTCGGACCAATGAAAGCCCATGATTGAATTCGCAGTGGCCAATGTGCGTGGAGTAGGGCGGGGCCTGTATGGGCGGGGTTTAAAAGGAAGGTCAAAGCAAGAAATGGCAGAAATCCTCGGTAGGTTTGGCAGCCTCTGTGGAGAGAGAGAGAGAGAAGCAGAGTTAACGTGTCAGATCAGTGACCTTTCATCAGAACTGGCAAAGGTTAGAAATGTAATAGGTTTTAAGCACATAAAGTGGGTGCAAGAGATAACCAAAGAGGTGTTGATAGGAGAGAGGATCACAGAGAATAACTGACCAGAACATCTTGGAGCAAAGGAAAATGGTGTGCTGCAGGACAAAGCGTTAGTGCAGAGAGGGTGTTAATGGACAAAAAAATGAATAGCCCTGGCCCAAAGCACAAACATGAAAAAAACAGTGGGTAGGCACATGGTTAAAAAAAATGAATGATGAAACAAAATAAAATAAATAACTAAAAGTAAAAAGGGGGGTCCCATCATGCTCTGAAATTATTGAACTCAATGCTCAGTCCGGCAGGCTGGAACGTGCCTAATCGGTAAAGGAGATGCTGTCCATGGAGCTTGCGTTAATGGTCACTTGAACACAGCAGCAAGCCCAGGTCGGATATTTGGGCATGAGAGCAGGGGGGTGTGGTGAAATGGCCAGCAACTGGAAGCTTGGGGTTATGCTTTCGGACTGAACGGAGGTGTTCCACAAAGCAGTCACCCATTTCTGCTTTTATTTAAAAGGAAGGTCGCGGCCAACAAGTCCATTCAGACTTCAGAGCCCAATGAGGTTGCCAGAGCTGGCAAACCAACATTTATATATTGGGTAAAATAGAATTAAAGATTATTTTAAAGCTTATTATTAAAGATTTTTTTAGCCACATTCAGTCCCCTGTGTCATTTTGAAAAGAAAAGAAATCCTTTTCAGTAAAGTATAAACAATAAAAGTGTTCAGTTGCCATTTGGAAAAACTGGTTTCCACAGAGAATAATTATTTAGTCCCTTCTTGCAAGGCAAGAAAGACTTGCATTTATATGGTACTTTTCGCATTAACCTAAAGATGTTCCAAAACATTTTACAGCCAACGATTCGCTTCTAAAGTGTAGTCACTGTTGTAATGTCAGAAACACAGCAGTGTTTGGAATTCTCTGCCCAGAGGTTCAGTTGTTGAGTATGTTCAAGACTGAGATCGATAGATTTCTACATATTAAAAAGATCAAGGGATACAGGGATAGTGCAGGAAAATAGTGTTGAAGTAGAAGATCAGCTAAGAACTCATTAAATGGTGGAGCAGGCTCAAGGGGCTGAATGGCCAACTCCTGCTCCTATTTATGTTCTTATGTGATCTCTTACATCATCATGGTAGCAGGTATCCTTTACACTCTCACAATATTAACACTGTCAGACCCATACTACACATGGGATCTATATGTCCACTTGAGAGAGTAGATGGGGCTTCAAAAGGAGGCACCTCTGACAGTGCAGCACTCCCTCAGTACTGTGCTGAAGTAGCAGCCTAGATTTTTGTGCTCAGCTCTCTGAAGTATGACGTGAACCCATAAACGTCTGACTCAGCTGAGAGTGTTACCAACTGAGCCATGGCCAGCAATGATATGAGGTTCATTAAAATGTAATAATGATTGAAAACCTAAAATAAGTTACCAAGAGTGTGGTAGAATACTCTCTTTGTATGGGTGCAGCTCCAACAATACTCAAAACAGTCATAAGAGCAAAATACTGCAAATGGTGGAATTCTGAAATGAGAACAGAAAGTGCCGGAAATACTCAGCAGGTCTGGCAGAGTCTGTGGGGAGAAAAACAAAGTTAACGTTTCAGGTCTGTGACCTTTCATCAGAACAAAACAGTCAGCTTGATTGAGATCCCACCCACTGGCTTAAACACCCATGTCCTCCTTCATTGAGGCTGTTGTGTGTAACATTGCAGGTTGCCCTGCAGCAACTCACCAAGGCTTCTTTAGCAATACCTTCCAAATCCGCCGCCTAGATTTTTTTTTCCAAAAATATACTTTATTCATAAAAATCTGTATTAAAAAAATTACAAATCAGTTCAAAACAGTTCCAAGTTGACATTCCAGAAAGTGCAAAAATGAGTTTTCTTCAAAACCGAATGTGAGATGCCTCACAACCCTTCCATTCCATTTTACATGCAAGGTATATTTGCATTGCACAGCAAAACCACATTTTGGTGCATACAGTCCGAGGGGTTTTACACAGGTTCCAGCCCCTCAGTTCACTATGTCGGGAGGACCTTAACACAGTGGCCTTTCCCCATTGAGCCTTTGCAGCGTCTGCCCCAAGCTTTAGTGCGTCCCTCAGCACATAGTCCGAGAATGTGCCAGTCTGCAACACTCAGTCGTGGACAACTCTTTGCACTGGAAGACCAGCAGGTTTCGGGCAGTCCAAAGAACATCTTCCACTGAATTGATGGTCCTCGGTAAATGTCCCTGGGAACAGACCATAGAGTACGGACTCCTGTGTTACAGTGCTGCTCGACAAACCCCACTGCATCTCTTTCCACACTTTCTTCGCAAAAGCACATTCCAGAAGGAGGTGGGCAACAGTCTCTTCCCCACCATAGCCACCTCGAGGGCACTGTGTGGAGGCGGTGAGATTCTGAGTGTGCAGGAAGGATCTGACTGGGAGGGCCCTTCGTGTTTGTTTGAAAGTTCTGGTGATGAGGAATTCCTGCTCAGGGAACCATCTGACAGGATCCACCATCTCCTTTTCCCGTAGGGCCTTTAGGACATCCCCGTGCAGACCACTGTCTGATGGACTGGTGGTCAAAGGTGTTTTTCTGCACAAACATTTCCACGAAGGATAGGTGATACGGCACGGTCCAACTGGATGGAGCATTCTGCGACAATGTGGCCAGACCCATCCTTCACAACACTGCAGACAGATAGAACCTCAGCATGTAGTGACACTTGGTGTTTGCGTACTGGGGTTCTATGCACAGCTTGATGTAGCCACACACGAAGGTGGCCATCAGGATGAGGGCAACGTTGGATACATTTTTTCCCCCCCTTTAGAGGTTTAAACATAGTGTCCCTCCAGACACGATCCACTTTGGATCTCCAGATAAAGCGGAAGATGGCTCAGGTGACCGCCACAGCACAGGAGTGGGTTATGGGCCAGACCTGCACCACA
This sequence comes from Heterodontus francisci, assembly GCF_036365525.1. Taxonomy (NCBI): domain Eukaryota; kingdom Metazoa; phylum Chordata; class Chondrichthyes; order Heterodontiformes; family Heterodontidae; genus Heterodontus; species Heterodontus francisci. The sequence continues at coordinate 16,978,209 of NC_090412.1, read as the reverse complement.
TACAGCAACAACAAGAGCACCTCGCACCTGATGACCAGGTTCTTATCCACAATGCAGAGAGAACGCTGCTCTCACATGCTCAGTTTATGGTGTACCCAGGCTACTCGCTCCTTTCAGGTTTTGGCACACGCCCTGGCCCTTCTGAGCCATATCCCCAGCACCTTCAGGTAGTCTGACCTGACAGCGAAGGGGACATAGGATCGGTCAGCCCAGTTCCTAAAGAACATGGCCTCGCTCTTGCCGCAATTTACTGCGGCCCCCGAGGCCAGCTCGAACTGGTCCCAGATGCTCATCAGCCTGCGAACGGACAGCGGATCCAAGCAGAAGACGACGACGTCGTCCATGTACAGGGAGGCTTTAACCTGAGTGTCACCACTTCCAGGACTTGTCACCCCTCTTATGCCCGCATCCTTCCTAATGGACTCAGCAAAAGTTTCGATACAGCAGAAAAACAAGACGGGAGAGAGGACAGCCCGGTCTGACTCCAGAGTTATTTGGGAAACTTTCTGATTCCCACCCATTGATTGAGACTGCGCTACTGATTTTATAGAGAAATGTTTTGAATCCAATTGTGGATTCCCTCCCCAAACCCCATTTTGGAAAGCACGTCTATCATGTAGGTGTGCGATATCCTGTCAAAAGCCTTCTGGTCCAAGCTGATGAGGCAGGTGTCCACCCTCCTGTCCCTACATAGGCGATCGTATCCCTGAGTAATGCAAGGCTATCAGAGACCGTCCTGCTGGGTACAGTACAGGTCTGATCGGGGTGAATCACAACTCCAGAGCAGACTTGACTCGACTGGCTATGACTTTGGACAGAATCTTGTAGTCTACATTAAGCGGTGAGATGGGCTGCCAATTTCTGATTTCCGCCCTCTTCCCCCTTCTGCTTGTAGATGAGGGTGATGATGCCTTTCCTCATAGATTCTGACATGCTGCCGGCCAGAAGCATACTTTCGTATACTTCCAGCAGGTATAGGCCGATCCAATCCCACAGAATCGAATACAACTCCACTGGTAAGCCGTCGCTTCTGGGAGTTTTACTCGTCTCGAAGGACCTGATGGCCTTTGTCAGCTCATCCAGAGTTAGCGGTTTGTCCAGACTCTCCCACGTGCTGTCATCTAAGACCTCCGTGATAGATGACAGGAAGTACTGGGAGGCCATGTTCATGGGCTTCACGACGTACATCCCGGCGTAAAAGGATTTGCAGATCCTTAGTATGTCAGACTGCGATGATGTCACCGAGCCGTCCTCTTCCTTCAGGCTGCTGATCACAGAGCTCTCTCTCTGTACCGTTTGGAAGAAGAAATGCGAGCATGTCTCATCCTGCTCAACGGAGAGGACTCTGGACCGGAAGATGATCTTGGAGGCCTCCGTGTCAAAGAGCGCAGCCTGCTGGCTCTTCACCTCTTGGAGAGCCTCCTTGACCTCGACCCCCACCGACTGTAGCTGGAGCAGATTCTGCATTCTTTTCTGTAGTCAGGACATTTCTCTCTGTCTCTCTTTCTCACCTTCTGAACACCTTTTGAGGATAAAGAACCTCTGGATGTTTGCCTTGATCGCTTTCCACCAGTGCACCGGAGACTCAGAGGGGTTTCACAGTTGTCCAATCTCTGTAATCCCTTTTGAGTTCCTCAATGTTCTCTGGGGTCAGCAGTATTACATCCAGCTTCCATGTCTGCCTGCCAACCTGTCGGTCATCCTGTAGGTGACAGTCAGCCAGTAGGAGGCACTGGTCAGAGAATAACACCACTTGACATCGGTGGATCGGACCGTGAAAGCATGGGACACAAACAGGAAGTCAATCCTGGAATGGGCAGATCTGAACGGCCTTGACCAGGTGTATCTACACTGCACTCCGTCTGCAGGGTTGCTGAAGACGTCGTGCAGCTTGGCATCTTTTATTGTTTCCATTAGGAATCTGGACGCAGCTTCCAGTTTGCTGTCGTCACTGCCGGATCGACCAGCTCCATCAATGATGCAGTTGAAGTCACCGCCTGAATGACTGGCCCGGACGTCGCCAGCAGCAGTGGAAGCTGCTGGAGGATGGTCAGCCACTCACTGTATGGGACCGGGGTGGGTGATTAACCAGAGCAGAGCATTGTTGTACATTATGTCTGCCACGGGGAGGCAACCGCCCACCACCTCCTTAACTTTGGAAATGGTGAAGTTACCTCCCCGCAGCAGAATACCCAGGCCAGAAGAACAAGAATCATTTCCCCCTGACCAGATTGATGGCCTGTGGGACCACCATCGTGACCATTGCCTGTAAGTGCTGAGGTGCGGTATCCCACACTCCTGCAGAAACAGTAGGTCGGCTTTGACCTTGGCAAGGTACCCCAAGGTCGAAACACATCACATGGTGGAATTAACGCTGTGCACATCAATAGAACCAATCTTTATACCCATTTAAAACTAGATGTTGCTTACCACACCAGGTGTCCTTACTAGTCCCAGTCCTTGGGTATTTTCCTGCATACCCATAGTATGAACAAGCTCTTGCACGTGTGTTGGGCTCAAAACCCTTCTGGTCACTCACTGCAGCGGGGTGGGGGGATTGTTCCGCTGGGATGACATCGGAGGGGGGGGGGGGTGGCGGTCTTGTAGGCAGCATGGTTTGGACTGTCTTCTGCTGGTGGTGTCTTTCCCTTCTGTTCCTCCTGGAGGATGTTTCTGCTCCTGGCTTCCCGGAGCTGGAGTGCGCTAGACATCTCGCTGGGTTCAGCACTTTGGGGTTGGGGCGCGCTGGGCCCATCGCTGTTTCCAGCGCCACGGGGCTGGGAGGCTTTCTCTTCCAGCTCCTTTGCATTCTGCCACTTCTTTGGCATGTGCCGTCTTTCCGGCCCTTCCTCGTCCAATGAGGAGCAGCTGCCGTAGTCCGTCTCCGATGTTGGCCTCCTCTTGCCACTGGTTTGGGCTTCTTCTTTGTGGTTTTACTTTTGACCACTTGCCACTCATCTGATTGTCCCACTGCTACCTCCTCCTTCATGGATTCTGTGTGTCGAGGAGGAGTTTCCAGGCACAGGGTAGGTGTTGGGTAGCTGGTTGCAGCTGCCTCCGCTTTCCTTTTCCGATGGATTTTCCTCGCTGCGGGGTGTTTGCTGGTCTCCTTTTGCAGCATGAGGTACATTCACTGTTCCTTCGTCCAACCTTTCCTGTGACCTTGCCGCCTATGCGTAACTGAGGCAGTGTTTGGGGCAGGTCTTATAGAGGTGGCCTGCCCCACCATACAGGTTGCAGCACTTACTTTGCTTACAGTCCTTGGTTTGATGGCCTTCCTGCTTGTGGTTCTTGCAGACAACTGTGCTGCAGTGTGCCGCTACATGACCAGCTGCCCTGCGTAAACCAAGAAGCCTCGACTTCCCCCGATAGTGAAGCTGGGGGAGGATGGATGATGGCTAAATTGGAGTCGACCTTAGACCTTCATGGTCACCTTGACCTGCCACCTGCTGGCCCAAGTCCCAAAGGGGTCCTTGACCTCACTGCTGCTGCTGGCCACCTCAACGTACCTGGCGGGAAAGGTGAGTACATCCACGACAGGAACATGAGGGTTGTAGACGTGGATTGTCACCAGCCAGTTGCGTTGTGACGGCTGCATGAAGAGCAGCTCTACCATGAGGATGGACAGCGGCACCTGGTTTCCCCTCTCCTTGAACACCTTCAGGAACTTGATGCATCCCGCCATATTCTTGAACGTCACATCGAACTATCCACCGCTGGGGAAGTCCTGCAGGCAGAAGATGTCCACAGCTTGGAATCCACAGCATTCGATCAGGATTTTCTTAATGAAGAAGGCACGGTTGATGGGCGCACCTCCTTTGCTATCTTTCACTGTCACCCTAATGGTGTTATGCTCCCGCTGACCTGGAGCTCTGGTGTTGGTTGCAGCCATTTTTTGCTTGAAGCTTTCCTGGGACAGGCACTAAAATTCCAACCAACAGGAAAACAACAACCACGGTAGATCTCCAATCTCAAAGGGTGAAATGCTGTAAATATGGTGCTGAAACCAACCCGCCCCAAAAAAACACAAAAACAGCACTTGCAGGATCAAAGCCACTGATCATGGTCTCTCCACCACCTGGATAAACAAAGGCTGCCTGTGCTTTTGTATTAATTACAATTAGCTAATTCGCAGCATATTGTCACAAGCAAATAACTTCACACCAAAAGGTCATGTTTTGGTTCAAGAGAAGGGAACACTTGTCCTAGGGAAGCAGTCCTTTATGCTGGGCACAAAATAATCTAGGGAGCATCCAATTTGTAGTAATACATATTTGTAACAGTGTTCATTGTAGGATGTGAAGCAGCAATAAATGTGCCATAATAGTGGATGGTTCTGGTTCAATCCTTCACACCATTGTGTTGTCAAACACCGCTGCATTGGAATCGGGTTTTTTTTTAATACATATAATCCATATTATGAGGGGCCTAGATAGAGGGTGATGGGTGTCTGGAATTCACTGCCAGGAATGGTGGTGGAGGCAGAAACCCTCAATTCTTTTAAAAGCTACCTGGACATGCACCTGAAGTGCTGTAATCTGCAAGGCTATGGACCAGGTGCTGGAAGGTGGAATTAGATTGGGCGGCTAGTTTTCGGCTGGCACAGGCACGATGGGCTGAATGGCCTCTTTCTGTGCTGTAATTTTTCTATGGTTCTATATAGTAGTGTAAGCACAAATAATTGTTAAAATAAGAGGGTTAGATTTTCCATCTATTGACTATGCTTGGACTGATAATCTATCCCATATCACAAGGCATTTTATTGAATGTCATTCTTTTTAAATTTTCATTCAGCCAAAGGATTGGTAGAGATTGGAGCACAGTGGATCCATGGCCCTTCTAAGCAGAATGCTGTATTTCAGTTTGCCAGCCAATATGATCTTCTAGATGAAGAAGCAATGTCTGAGGAGAACCAGACTGTACAAAGAGATGGACACCCACCTGAGGTGCCAACCTATTATACCAGCTCAGGAAAGACAATCGAGCCAGAAATAACAGCCCCCATGGAAAAACTGTATTCAATGCTTTTTCAGAAAAGCAGAGAGTTCTTCTGGTCAAAGACGGAACCTGTCCACAGTTTGGGTGAATTTCTAAAACTTGAAATTGCTCAGTGTACAGAAGAATGGAAAGATGATGAGGAAACATGCAACCTTAAACTTGCTCTACTGAACGTAGAATTCAAGATGGAGTGTTGTATTTCTGGGACTGACAGCTTGGATCTTGTAGCGCTTCAGCCTTTAGGGGAGTACACCCTATTACCTGGAATTGATTGTGTTTTTTCTGGGTAGGTGTTAAGAGCAAAATTATGTCTCTGCATTTTCTTTTTAAAATCTAGACTTTCAAATTTGCAATACCCAGCTCATCAACTCTATTTCTCCTCATGACTTATGCAAACCAGATACATGTGCAACAAGAAGAACTGGCACACAAGAGCTGTCCTAAAATGAATGCTGACCTGAATTATATTAGCCTGTGGTATGTGGTGTTTAAATTAATACTGGAAGAAAGCTTAACAATTTTGCAGCATTAAATAATATCTGCAATACAGTGCATACAACTGACCTGCATTTAAAAAGCACATCTCACATCAAGGTAAATTCTGCAAGTCCCTATACAATGCGCACAACGAGGATCACAAGATTGTGGGTCTTCCCATTGATTTAATGGATGGAAAGTTGAGTGTCCATGATTTTGTAATTTATTCCTGGCTACCTACGAGGGTTCTGCCAGCAGCACAGTGTCTCTCAAAATTTACCTGTGTCGTCTCATAGCACTTCACAAAGGGAGGGAGGTAGATACTGAGCAGAAAGTGAAGGAATTTAAAGGGCAGAATGAATGCACAGTCAAAGAAATAGTTTTTTTTAGCAAGCTTTTGAAGGCAGAAGGAGAGAAAGCAAGACAAAACACTAAAACACAAACAATAAAAGCAAAATACTGCACATGCTGGAAATCTGAAACGGAAACAAGAAATGCTGGAAATACTCAGCAGGTCTGGCAGCATCTGTGGAGAGAGAAGCAGAGTTAATGATTCAGGTCAGTGAGCCTTCATCAGAACAAAATGCTAAAATGTTTATTGTCTTTCCCCAGTGTAAGTCTGACACTGACAGCTTTTTTGTCATATCTTTCATTGCATTATCACTGTTCATTCACTGCATTATATATTATTTGGGCGGCACAGTGGCGCAGTGGTTAGCACCGCAGCCTCACAGCTCCAGGGACCCGGGTTCAATTCTGGGTACTGCCTGTGCGGAGTTTGCAAGTTCTCTCTGTGACCGTGTGGGTTTTCGCCGGGTGCTCTGGTTTCCTCCCACAGCTAAAGACTTGCAGGTTGATAGGTAAATTGGCCATTGTAAATTGCCCCTAGTGTAGGTAGGGAATATGGGATTACTGTAGGGTTAGTAAAAATTGGTGCTGTTGGTCGGCGCAGACCCGGTGGGCCGAAGGGCTTGTTTCAGTGCTGTATCTCTAAATAAAAATAAATAAATATCTCTGATAGTGGCAATGCTGATGAGCCAGTGTTTGTACTGCAGGAGGAGCATTGAGTTTGTGCTGAGTCAGCCCTTTGTGTGTATGGTTTCCCTTGCTTTCTAAAGGGAACCAATTGTTATAGTACTTCTGAGGCAGCATCTGTAGAACTTCAATGCAACAAAGATGATATCCTTAATGTTTTTTTGAAGGGGATTGTTGTTTGAGAAAATGGATTTCAAGTTGGCAAAAATCCTAAAGACATTGTGTAGGTAACTCTAATTACAGGCAGTCAGATATTGCGGATATTACATAATGGATGTTTCTAGCCTGAAGGAATCTATTGGGTGATTTTTGTACACCCGCCGACCCATTCACACTGGAAAACCAGGCGAAAGACAAAAGTTTAAAAATTAAACCAGGCAATGACCATTTCTAAACAAGAGAGAATCTAACCATTTCCCCTTGATGTTCAATGGCATTACCATTGCTGAATCCCCCACGATCAACCTCCTGGGGTTACCACTGACCAGAAACTGAACTGGACCAACCACAGAAATGCTGAGGCTACAAGAGCAGCTCAAAGGCTCGGAATTCTGTAGCAAGTAACTCACCTCCTGTCTCCCCAGTGCCAGTCCACCATCTACAAGGCACAAGTCAGGAGTGTGATGGAATACTCTCCACTTGCCTGGATAGGTGCAGGTCCAACAACACTCAAGAAGCTGCACACCGTCCAGGACAAAGCAGCCCACTCGATTGGCACCCGATCCATCACCTGCCACATTCACTCTCTTCACCACAGACTCACAATGGCAGCAGTGTATACCATCTACAAGATGCAGTGCAGCAACAGCTCCTTCAGCAGCACCTTCCAAACCTGTGACCTCTACCACCTAGAGGGGCAAGGGCAGCTGATGTATGGGAACACCACCACCTGCAAGCACCTCCAAACCACACACCTTCCTGACTTGGAACTATATCGCCGTTCCTTCACTGTTGCTGGGTCAAAATCCTGGAACTCCCATTCCTAACAGCACTGTGGCTGTACCTAGCTCCCAAGGACTGCAGCGGTTCAAGAAGGCCACTCACCACCACCTTTTCGAGGGCAATTAGGGATGGGCAACAAATGCTGGCCTGGCCAGTGACACCCACATCCCACGAGCGAATTTAAAAAAAAAGCTGCCTGTTAGCCATCCAAGGCCTGCCCAATGAAATGTTTGAGTAGGCCCCAAATGGGCAGCAACATGCCATCCAAAATGGATGCAATTAGGAACATAGGAACAGGAATAGGCTTCGCTCCTCAGGCCTGTTCAACCATTCAACGAGATCACAGCTGATCTTCAACCTAACTCCATAGACAGTTGTGTTGTTGCATTGGTTGGTGTGTGCACTCCGCCCAATGGAATGCATACTTGTAATGTCAGTGAAAAATAGATATAGGGGAAAATAGAGCAAAGACTCTCCAGCACAGTGGCACCTTTTTATAAAATTTGAGGGTAAAGATACACTTAAGAGATGGAAATCTCACCCAAGTTCACTATGCTGTTTGCAAAAAGGAAGCAAAACCTTTTGTATAGCAAAGTTTTTCAATCCATGCTGAAATTCACAATCGTATGTTTCTTACTAAAACTCAGAGGAAATTATTGATCAAAGTAGTTAAACCTTCAATTCCATTACAATGATCATGATCATAATTAATATTTTATATATTTTTAGTGGATTTACAAGCCTCATTGATGCAATGATGAAATCCCTGCCAAAGGACATTGTGTCGTACAACAAGCCAGTAAAATGCATCCATTGGAACGGATCCTTCAAAACACCTAACACACTGGAACGTTCTTACTCCGTTCTGGTGGAGTGTGAAAATGGCGATACTATACCAGCAGATCATGTTATAGTCACTGTTCCTTTAGGTAATATACAATTTGAGTCTTATTTTGTCCCTTTCAGAAAATCGGCAAAAGAGTTTATTTGTTTGTGTGTGTATATGATGTGATCTGCTAATTCCATGTAGCACGCCTGGAATGAGCGGGTATGCATTGGAAGCTGAATATCACAATAACAGTTTATACTTTCCTATCCTGAGTGGTGTGAAACAGGGCTGTGTTCTCGCACCCACACTTTTTGGGATTTTCTTCTCCCTGCTGCTTTCACATGCGTTCAAATCCTCTGAAGAAGGAATTTTCCTCCACACAAGATCAGGGGGCAGGTTGTTCAACCTTGCCCGTCTAAGAGCGAAGTCCAAAGTACGGAAAGTCCTCATCAGAGAACTCCTCTTTGCTGACGATGCTGCTTTAACATCTCACACTGAAGAATGCCTGCAGAGTCTCATCGACAGGTTTGCGTCTGCCTGCAATGAATTTGGCCTAACCATCAGCCTCAAGAAAACGAACATCATGGGGCAGGATGTCAGAAATGCTCCATCCATCAATATTGGCGACCACGCTCTGGAAGTGGTTCAAGAGTTCACCTACCTAGGCTCAACTATCACCAGTAACCTGTCTCTAGATGCAGAAATCAACAAGCGCATGGGTAAGGCTTCCACTGCTATGTTCAGACTGGCCAAGAGAGTGTGGGAAAATGGCGCACTGACACGGAACACAAAAGTCCGAGTGTATCAGGCCTGTGTCCTCAGTACCTTGCTCTACGGCAGCGAGGCCTGGACAACGTATGCCAGCCAAGAGCGACGTCTCAATTCATTCCATCTTCGCTGCCTTCGGAGAATACTTGGCATCAGGTGGCAGGACTATATCTCCAACACAGAAGTCCTTGAAGCGGCCAACATCCCCAGCTTATACACACTACTGAGTCAGCGGCGCTTGAGATGGCTTGGCCATGTGAGCCGCATGGAAGATGGCAGGATCCCCAAAGACACATTGTACAGCGAGCTCGCCACTGGTATCAGACCCACTGGCCGTCCATGTCTCCGTTATAAAGACGTCTGCAAACGCGACATGAAATCGTGTGACATTGATCACAAGTCGTGGGAGTCAGTTGCCAGCATTCGCCAGAGCTGGCGGGCAGCCATAAAGACAGGGCTAAATTGTGGCGAGTCGAAGAGACTTAGTAGTTGGCAGGAAAAAAGACAGAGGCGCAAGGGGAGAGCCAACTGTGCAACAGCCCCAACAAACAAATTTCTCTGCAGCACCTGTGGAAGAGCCTGTCACTCCAGAATTGGCCTTTATAGCCACTCCAGGCGCTGCTTCACAAACCACTGACCACCTCCAGGCGCGTATCCATTGTCTCTCGAGATAAGGAGGCCCAAAAGAAGAACAAAGAACTCATTTTTGGGGTATAGACCCAATATAAATGTTCAAATCTCCAATTGAAAACTAATCAGGAGCTGTAGGTTCAATGCCATTTTCACAAACATCTCCCTAATCCTCAAGTTGCCTAAAAACTCAACACAAATGCTGTGGTATTAAATTGGGTCTAATTGAATTGTGTATCAATTTTGAATTCTAATAACCCTATTTGGGAAACCAACTTGGAGGAGTTAATGAACCTGGTAGCATTAACATCCTGGGCTTGATTTTAACTCTGCAAGTGGATGGGTTTTGAATGAGTTAAAATCTCGCCTCCTATTTTATACATTGGCCTGTGCAGCATTAGTCCCTGGATTTGACTTCTGGTTAATGCAGTGTGTCAAAAGCTGTATTAATTGTTCCCTGTATTTACCTCAAGTCTGTATTTAAAAAGTTTGGATGTAACCTGCTATTCAAGATGATATCATTTGCTTTTTAGGTTTCCTTAAGGAACATTATAAAACTTTCATTTGTCCGCCACTTCCTGCCAGTAAAATTAATTCCATTCAGAAACAGGGTTTTGGGACAAATAATAAAATCTTCCTTGAATTTGAGGAGCCGTTTTGGGAACCAGAATGTGAACTGATCAAACTGGTCTGGGAGGATGAATCTCCACTGGTCAGTACACGACCAGATCCGCAAAAAGCGTGGTTCAGGAAGATCTTTGGCTTTATTGTTCTACAGCCTGCAGAGAGGTAATTTTACACTTGATATATTTAAATGTGTGTGTATCTAACACTGTGATTCTTTCCTGTATTGGAAATATTGTTTCTGGAACAATTTTAGTATATTCGTTGCATATCTTAACAAAAACATAAGAATATGATTTGATTAGAAGCACTGTTTCACTGTCAGTGTTGTAAACAGCCAATTATTGCTAAGCAAGAGTTGATACTACAACTGCTATGAAAACAGGGACATTTCTTTTGGGGGCTAGTGGATGGGAGGGGAAGTATGGATTAAACCAGCAGACGCTGCGCTGCTAGTAATGTTGTTGCTGCAAATCAACAGCAAAGAATAGAGTAACAGGTGCCCCTGATGACATTTTGGTTTTTAACACTGATCAGACTGTTGTAATATATGGCTTGGGGTGAGGGTGTAAAATCAAAACATACTCAATCAAAATATGCCAACAACCATCTGCAATTTTCAAGATAAATGAATACAAAGATCTATAATAAAATTCAGATATCATGTTATACACAAGCATGTTTCAAATTCACTTACTTAGATTTGAATCTGACTACCTTTTGGATGCTCTGTGTATAAAATGATTATCTTAGCTTTCAAAATACGAAGTTTTTCTTTCAAAGGAGCTCAATAAAACTGATGTACACGTTATTGCAGAATAATGAGTTTTCCATGACATTCCATTCATTTACAAAGACTTCACGAACCCATAGTAATGTCATAATGCACAGTAACCACTTCCTAATGTAGAATTTCTCATGTCCACTTAATTGTAATGATTTGACATATACTGATGACATTTCACTTGCGATTTTATTATCCTCTGGTAACATGTAACTGTACTTGGTAAGTATTCACTCAACAGAACTGAATACATTGGGATAAATATAGGGTTTAAAATTATTGAGTGAATTTTTCTGATCAGTCCTAAGAAGTCAATACTAATTTCCTTAAATGATTCAACTGCTAAATAGCATTTGACAAATGTACGAAATTCAGAAAATAAAGGAATAAACAGTATCTGTATACTGTTGAATATGTTGTTACAGCACTCAAAGGATTCAAGCAGGTGAACTGATGAGATTTGAATTTAATTTTGACGTGCAGGATGGATGCAGGGAGATGAATATTCATGGTTTTTTCAGGCTTTCATGTCTCTAATGTTCTATCTGCAGGTATGGCCATGTCATTTTAGCTGTGCTTGCTGGGCAGGAAGCTAACTTTATGGAGAGCTTATCTGATTCTGAAGTCAAAAATTGTTTAACACAAGTCATACGTAGATTTACAGGTACGTTTTCTGACATGTTATAGCAGTATATAAAGACATACCTGCACAAAATACTTACAAGCTCTTTTATTTAGGAAACCCGTTGATACCTCTACCAAAGAATATAGTACGATCAAAATGGCATAGTGATCGATACAATAAGGGATCATATAGTTACACTGCAGTTGGGAGTTCAGGAGATGACATAGATGTCATTGCACAACCTCTGCCACTTACCTCTACAGAAGCACAGGTACTGTACAATTTTGTTTTTTAATTGAGTATAGTGTACATTTATATAATGGAGATTCACATGACTTTATTAGATAATTTGGAGGCTAAAACAGGAAATATTATGCTATTAAATGTATTACAATAATTTGCTTTTTTAATTCTTAAAGATCTCCTTGTGGAGTTTATTGAGAAAGAGGGAGATTTTGAAATTGGCTTAGAGACTGCTTGAAAATCCCAAAGATGTACTGAAATAAGCTGTTAAACAGCAGCAGTGCAGGGCTGCTAAAACAACTGATGTGTGTAATGGATCACACATGAACAAAACTTCTTATGCCATTGTCTAGATAACTGTATCATTACAAACAGTCAGTTGTCACTAACAATGAATCCATCTTCAGAGTTAATAACAGTTGTCCGTATTCTCTCACCGTCTTTGGCCACAATTTATATTGGCTGCAGCAAAGTTCACATATTAGCTGTTTGGACTGAGAGACCATCTGATGGACAAATTGATTTTCAAATCATGTGTACGGTATTTGTCACTTCTGAAGACTCCACTTCCAAGAATGGTGAACCTTGAGTTTTGCCTTTTTACAACGTAGTTTTATTGATCCTTTACCCTTTAAAAAAAAAATGTTTCCCCCTCTTCACGTATTCTATACTGGTCGGTCATTTTGCCTTTCCCCTCATTTCTGAAATATTAACTTTTTATAAACTTTTAAAATTAAAAGTCCAGGAATATATATTTGTGATTAACACAGTGATTCCATAACCTTATTTATATTATTACTGTTAGCCTTTGCAGGTGCTTTTCGCTGGTGAAGCTACTCACCGGACATTTTATTCTACCACCCATGGTGCCTTGCAATCAGGATGGAGGGAAGCCGATCGCTTGAATGATCATTATTTACCTTTCACTTCCAAAAATGCAAAACTATAAAACTTCATAATAAAAGAAAAATACTGCGGATGCTGGAAATCTGACATAAAAACAAGAAATGCTGGAACCACTCAGCAGGTCTGGCAGCATCTGTGGAAAGAGAAGCAGAGTTAACGTTTCAGGTCAGTGACCCGAAACGTTAACTCTGCTTCTCTTTCCACAGATGCTGCCAGACCTGCTGAGTGGTTCCAGCATTTCTTGTTTTTATTATATAAAACTTCATAATTCTTTACCAAAGTCCACCTGTCATCTCTGTCTTTAATAAAATCCTTATGGTGTCCAAACCTACAATCTAAATTGTGTTAGAGATTGGAAGGGTTAGTCATTATAGAATGTTTTAATGAATGATATTGCTGTGCATGGACTGAAAACTGTATTTTCACAGATTCAAGGTTCCAGAGACTTTTTGTCCTTAGTTGGCTATATAAGTATATGAATTTATTGGTGGCACCCAGTAGAAAAGGTTTGAGAAACATTGTTTTGAAAGAAAGAATTTAAGAAGGTACCTGTTCATGGTATACAAAATATCTAGGGCATCTTCAACAGTAAAACTTGTGGATCCCACGATTCAGGCCAGGTTATACTCTATGCTTGTGCTATACTTTATTCACTCTGAGCTTTTATCTATCCCCATTCCCATATTGCCCTACTACCATTGTTCTGTCTTTCTCACTGCTCTAGCATATACAATACTCCTACTAGCTCTTTTCCTCTGCTATTGTCCCCTTTGTACAGATTATGATCTTTGTAGCAGCAATTCTCGGTGCTACATGAGGTCTGAGCATCTCATTTTCAGTCAGACAATGCCACAGAATGGGGAAAAATAGCCAGCAGTGGCGGCAGCACAAGAGGGTCTTTCACATGGTGGGAAAGCCAATATGGAAAGTCGAATAAAGGCAGGAGAGATGAAAGACAAGGTCAGTGAGAACCCCCACTGTAGGATAACCTGTTCAAGCAAATACCAGAGCTAGAGTTGAAAGATAGCCAACTACCATTACAGTACAAAATGAAACAAGTTGAATTACTGCAACGCTGCCCACTCTACATTTCTTGGCCCTGCCAGGAAAAATCTTAATCTTCACATTTGTATTAGGAATGTTTTCATGATTAAGTTTGGTTAATATTGCCTGAAAGCAACATCACCTTTTGGAATAATCATATGATTACCAGAAGCCAAAAAGCTAACTTAATAGCAACATTCATAATTTATTTTTAAAATTAACTAGTAGATCTCATGTGGCATTGATCAGGGGTAGTCCAGTACTGTACCTGGAATATAATTTCTAATGCTTATCACAGTGCTGTGGCAACTTAATGGGAACAGTTATTTGCCAACTGCTGTAACAGCAAATTTATTGAAGCAATATATCATATGACTGAAATGCTGCACATTTTACTGATATTGAAAGACACGTGCCTCATAGATATTTACAAAACTTGCTTAAACTACAAATAATTTGGGTTTCCTCTCCCCAGAACCTCTTGTTCTCAGTTGTTTTACCTTTGTGCATTATGTATAGTAGCGATATTGAAAATGTATTTATAAAGAGCACATTTATAATCTAGCTATATATAGGATACAGAGGAAATCTTTTCTCGAGGTGATCAACTATTGCAATAATATGTCAGGCAAGTGAATAGGATGAAGTACATTAGGCTGTTGAAAATACAGTTGAATGTTAGGCTAGGAAAGTTAGCATACTGGAGAGACAAGCTTCCTTAGGCTGAAAGGGTCATTTTTATTTTATTTTTCTGTGTCCTTTAAATTAAAAATGTTTCCATGGCTATCTGGTATATATTAACAAAAATGTATTTGTATTGTTTCTGCAATAGAGTACTTTACTTAAGAGTCTTCATGCAATAACTTCCTTAATAGGAGTTTACAAGATAAATATAGATAAGGGAGGCCACCGATAAAAATCTACATTTCCCCTCCCCATTGTATAATCTAAATGACTCTTGAATGAACCCCAACTGGAAAACCATTCTAAGTATTTGTCCAGGCCTCTGTAGTAAACTTTCTCCACCAGTTTTAACCTTTCACTATCCTGCTGTACCAAGAAGTACTGCCCTGGATTAACCTCATCCATGTAATTTGTTAGCTTCTATACCAAACCACCCCCAACCCCCCAAACCCAGTTGCCCCATTGCAAGACTAAAGGCTCTATTTTTGCACCACCTCCTTGGTTTGAAGCTTTCCCTTATGGCTTGGTAACCAAAACTAAATACTGTACTGAAGGAGCAGCAGATGTTGCAGATTTACTTCAGATTATTATGTGAGATCAGAGATGGCAATATCCATCACTAATCAACCATCAACAAATTTTTAATGCCTAACAACCTGGGGCTGAATTGTTTTGCAGTACATTCTGTGAATCACAACTCCAATGTCATTATTTGCCAGAATTGAAAAAGGGGTTTGTGCTTAAAGTTGCTACAAATTTTTCAATAAATATAGTTGAAAAATCAACATTTTTGGTACAGTATTGTTCTTTAATCGATGGTATTACAAATTTACTTAATTGCTGCACTTTATGAACAAATGATTGAGTTTCAAATTCCTGCTCTAATTTACACACAACCTGTGAGTTTCCTAGCCACTTGTAAATCCATTTTCTATTTCTGAAAAAAATAAAACTATCAAATGTCTGTATAAATCTGTTAAATTTTTACTAGGCAGTCTAAGTTTGTGGCATTTATATGTCATTAAATTGCCATTTTGAAACACATCTAGAAAAATTTAATGGCAAATGGAATTCCACATTAAACAGCATTTCCCTGGCCTGCAACCTCTACTACTGAGAAGGGCATGAGAAGCAACATCATGGAAATATATACATCTGCAAGTCACAAAGTCAATACCATGCCATCTAGGACATCTGTTATCATTGCTTCATCATCACTGGCTTAAAATCCAACAATTCCCTGGCTCATACTGTCATTGAAGTACCTTCATCAGAGGAACTACATAAGAGGCAGTCCATCACCCATCTTTGCAGGGCAACCAGGGATAGATAATAAATGCAGTCTTGCCACTGTTGCCCACATTGAGAATATAATGGTCTCGGGTGCATCAATTGAGATTCTCAGTGAGACATTAATTAAAGAGAACATTAGACCTCGAACCAGGACTGAAGAATCTGGCCAGTTTAGGTGTTGACAAAAGATAGCAACAACTATAGTACTCAAAAAAAAAAACGTTTTTTCTAAATCTAGCAATTTCGTTACAAAAGTCATGTCCAAATAAAGCAAGTGAGATAAGGTTTGTCTCCCTTTTGTAAAGTCATGCACTTTTTGTTCAGACGGTACTTACAAATTAACAATTACCAAATTTTATATGTGGTGTGGTAATGTCACTGGACTAGTAATCTAGAGCCCCAGGCCTATGTCTTTTGGGGACATGGGTTCAATTCCCACCATGGCAGCTGGTGGAATTTGAATTCAATTACTGAATAAAAATATGGAATTGAAAACTAGTCTCAGTAAGGGTGCCATGAAGCTATCATTGGTGGTTGTTTAAAAACCCATCTGGTTCACTAATGTCCTTTAGGGAAGGAAATCTGCTGTTCTTACCTGGTCTGGCCTACATGTGACTCCAGACCCACAGCAATGTGGTTGACTCTTAACTGCCCTCTGAAATGGCCTATGCAAGTCACTCAGTTCAAGGACAATTAGATGGCTTTGCCAACGAATCAAAAAACACCTCATTGCATTGCTCACAATCGGTTCGTGAATATATAGTATTTTTCTACAAAGTAACAACAAAGTTGATTCTTCAGTAACTTTACAAATCCACGTAGTGGCCAGTGTGTGCCATTACAGTGTGACAGTTGACATAGCAAAATCGAATGGCAAGTGTTGCCAGAAAAACCTGACCTAAAAATCATGACAACTGTAAGTTATATGTAGAATTAAGCGGATAAATGGAAAGGTTTGCGCAGCATTGTAATCCAATCGCTGAGTTTTGCTCCGGAAGCGTCACTCCCACACGTGCATTGACAGTGTGTTGGTGCGGTTTGTGCGCTTTTGTTGGCTAAGGGTGATTTGGAGACGGTCCCTGCCCCGCTGTGAGGCGGAGGGGACGGTTCGGCCTCCGGGAGAGAGCTGCTGCTGCTCGGGGTTGTGCAGGGGCTAAGCGAGCGCGAGCGGGGGCGAGGGCCAGGCTTCGGCCATCGAGTGAGAAGCCGCCGGCTGCAGGAGCTGGCGGGACCGGCTGGAGGCCTATGAGCTGCCGAGCGGCGCAGGCCGCCCTCCGGGTCCGACAGAGCTTCGACTTCGGCAACCGCGACCTGGCCAAATGGTTCCCCGGACACATGGCGAAAGGTGCGGGGGGTCGGTGGGTGTGTGCATTGCCCCAGGCCAGGCTCCACTGGTCAGAGGACGTCCATCAAAATGGAGCTTCAGCTGCTCCTGGGGTTTAAAGTCAGTCAGTGGGTCTGGACAGAAGTTTGATGTTCAGTCTGAATAAACACTCGAATTTTGACCACCGGGGGTAGGGCGGAGGGATTTGAAAGCTAGGATGAGAATTTTAAAATCAAAGCGTTGCTTGAGCAGGAGCCAGTGTGGGTCATGGAGCACAGGGGGTGATGGATGAATGGGACTTGGTGTGAGTTAAGACACAAGCAGCAGAGTTTTAGATGACCTCAAGTTGATGGAGGGTAGAATGTGGAAGGCCGGCTAGGCAAGCGTTGGAAAAGTCAAGTCCCGAGGTAACAAAGGCACGGATGAAGATTTCAGCAGCTGATGAACTTTATAAATCACTGGTTAGGCCTCAGCTGGAGTCTTGTGAACAATTCAGGGCAGCACACTGAAGGAAAGATGTAAAGGCCTCAGAAAGGGTACAGAGGAGGTTTACCAGAATGTCACCAAGGATGAGGGACTTGCAGTGATGAGAGAGGTCGAAAAGGTTAGGATTGTTCTCCTTGGAACGGAGAAGGTTAAGAGGTGACCTAGTAGAGGTTTTCAAGGTGATAGTTTTTGTAATTAGGGACAGAATATTTTCTCTGACTATTGGATCAATAACTGGAGGTCATAAATTCAAAATTTTTCAAAAAGGATCCAATGGGGAGATGATGAAAAATCTTCTCACTCAGTTGTTGGGATCTCAAACGCTATACCTGAAAAGGTGGTGGAAGCTGATTTCATAGAAATTTTTTTTAAAGGAGTTGGACACGTGAGAATGAGCAATTTACAGGATTATGTATAAAAAGATGGGATGTGGGACTAAGCACGGATGCTATTTCAAAGAGCCAGCACATCAGCTACATGCTGAAGTCCTGGTGTGGGGCTTGAACCCACAATCATCCAAGCCAAAGGTGAGATTGAGGCAAGCCATCAAGTGTACATGTTGCATAAGAAGGTCTTACCGATATCTATCCAAATTGTAATTTGCCTATTGCAGCACTTCTGTGCTTTAACTTACACTGCAGTGCTCCCACTTTATGCTATTTATATCATGTACACTCCTATGAGGTCTCTCGTGTCACATCTTGAGAATGTTCATGAAATTTTAGTTTGAACAAGTACACTAAGTTTGAATCTAGACCCCAATGTTATATAAATGATTGTCATCTGTGATTAGTTTTGTTGTATCTCCCTCTGAAAAATAAATGACATTTTGGTCAATATCACTTCTGACATTTCATCATTGTTAGCAGTTGTTATTAATCTGACAGTGGTAGTAAAGTTTTTAAATTCAGACATTAAATTGGAGTCAAGATCTGCTAAATAGCTCAGTTGTCATGATTTTAAAATGCCACTTATAGTATTTGATGTGTGCTGTCACTTTAAAACGAAATTGAATAATTGCATATATTTAAATGGGTTTGCAAATTCATGGTCCTATTATTTTTCTCATTGAAACTTACTAAATTCTTTAAGGGGTAGGCCATTTAAGACTGAGGTGAGGAGAAAGTTCTTCACTCAGAGGGTGGTGAATCTTTGGAATTCTCTACTCCAGAGGGCTGTGGAAGCTCAATCATTGATTGGAAAGGCCAGGGTTGTTTAGAACAGAGGAGGCTGAGAGGTGGCTTAATTGAGGTGTACAAAATTATGAGGGGCCTAGATCGAGTAGATAGAAAGTATGTGTTTCCGCTAGTGGAGAGGTCAATTACCAGGGTCACAGATTTAAGGGGATTGGTAGTAGAATTAGAGGGGACATGAGGAAAACTTTTTCACCCGGAGTGTGGAGGATGTCTGGAAGTCACTGCCTGGATCGGTGGTGGAGGCAGAAATCCTCAACTCATTTAAAAGGGACCTGGACCTGCACCTGAAGTGCTGTAACCTGCAAGGTTACGGACCAGGTGCTGGAAGGTGGGATTAGAATGGGTGGCTAGTTTTTTCAGACAGCGCAGATAGAATGGGCTGAATGGCCTCTTTCTGTACCATAACTTCTCTATGGTTCTATGTTCAAGACAGATAGGTATCTGGATACTAATGAGATCAAGGGATATGGGGATAGTGCGGGAAAGTGGCATCGAGGTAGTTGATCAGCCACGATCTAATTGAATGGCAGAGCAGGCTTGATGGGCTGAATGGCCAACTGCTGCTCCTATGTTACTTCATCTTGACAGCTCTGATGTAAAGTCATAGTCATAGAGTCATACAGCACTGAAACAGGCCCTTCGGCCCACCGAGTCTGTGCCGACCGTCAACCACCCATTTATACTAATCCTATATTAATCCCATATTCCCTACCACATCCCCACAATTCTCCTACCACCTACCTACACTAGGGGCAATTTACAATGGCCAATTTACCTATCAACCTGCAAGTCTTTGGCTGTGGGAGGAAACCAGAGCACCTGGCGAAAACCCACACGGTAACAGGGAGAACTTGCAAACTCTGCACAGGCAGTACCCGGAACTGAACCCGGGTCGCTGGAGCTGTGAGGCTGCAGTGCTAGCCACTGTGCCACCCCATATAGTTTAACTGACAATGATAGTCAGGAAATATTAGTTTAAATAGGAATGTCAGACAAGTCTGAAGCCAGCAAGTGTCATTGAGTGATAGTCACTTATGTTTTTAAAAAGGCGATGCACAACATTTTGGCTTATAGTCAGTTTATAGACAAATGATCACAGCTCCATAGGTGTAAATGGGTGCGCAGGCTATGTCACTGTTACATGTCACAGTTACGTATCCCGTGTCAACAACTATTGAGTCTCTGTGTTTGACGTGTTCGGCACCTCCCTGTCACCCAAAATCACAAAAGCTGCTGTGCTGTCTAATTGCAGGCTTCCTTACATGATTGGCAGCTAAAGAACCCGTCTGTGAAACATTGCATCAACACACCTTTCATTGAATCTGTCTTAAGATTTGCTTGAGCCCTGTGATATCAGTCAAATGCCTTGTCTAAAACTAAAAGGCGACGAGCAGTTTGCATATTGCTAATGTGGATCTCCACTGCCAAAACGTTAATTACCCTCAGAAATCTAAAAAAAAACTAGACAGCAATAAAATAAGAGTTTGCAATCCCTCTGAAAGTGAGGACAGAGGTATAAATATCAGTGTTGCTCAAACTGCCTCAAAATGTTGACGTACTAACTTCCAAAAAACAGTGCTAGCTACTGAAAAGAATACAGTGCCATTATTGCAGAACATATGAGTCAACAGCACACAGAAACATGGTGAAATCTAATGACGCATGGACAGAAATAAGCATGCCAGTTGGCTCCCTAAAGTCCAGACACCCCAGTTTTAACACCTCTGTTCTTAGGCTAATGTATTTCGGAGACAGCGCTCGGTCTCTGTCACAGTAACATGTCTGCATAACTGTTCCTTGCAAAAAATGGAAGATTAACCAGGCTTCATGGAAGCTCCTGTGGATTTTGACTATTTAGTGACAACATTGTGCTATAATAGCGTGTACATCTATTAAAATCCATTAGTAATAACAACACTGCAAGCAGGCAATCCAGTTAGGTAGTTGACACCAGTGAGTCATCATCTGCAAAAATATAAAGGCTCCGTCCATATGTTTGGGCTTTTCTTTATTAGGTGTCACACATCTTTATTACGTCATCAATCAAGTGTCCTTAATCACATGAATTAAGTCTACAGTCACTTGTGTCACTGGCCGCACACTTGCTCATTGTGACCTTTCTGCTGTTAATTTTCCTTTTGCTAGCCTGTTGAGTTTTGTGTGGTCTGCTCAGGTTGACCTGAAAATAATGTATCATTCTTCAGCTTTCTTGTATCTTGCTTATTTTTTTTATAATCGTAGCTTTATTGCTTAGCTCCTTATATTGTCATAGCCTAGTTGATGTACGTCTATTTCCTGGAAGATCAGTTATAATATGAGGGCATGACTGTAACAGGGTTTTAAATATCTCCCAGCCATAGCACTGTTAAACATCTCCACTGAACTTATTTGAATTTTTGTTTCAACATTTTTTTGTTTGAATATCATAATTCGTTTGAAGTTTGGGCAATGTTTCAATTATTCAATGAAACAAATGCCTTGGTGCCAGGCACAAAACAGTTCCCCATGGAGTTTTTAATCATCATTCTTAGCCTGTCAGTGTCACTGGCAAGACTGCCATTTATTCCCAGTTAAGGTGGTGGTGCAGTCTTGAGCTGCTGCAGTCTGTGTGGTGAAGGTGTTCCCACGCTACTGTTGAGTAGGGAGTTCCAGGATTTTGACCCAGCGACAGTGAATTCATGAAGTGTGGCTTAGAGGGGAATTTTGAAATGGTGGTATTCCCCAGAATCTGCTGCCCTTGTTCTTCTCAGTGTGGGAGTTTGTGGCTTTGGGAGGTGCTGCTGAAGAAGCTTTGGCAACTTGTTGCAATGGATCCTGCAGATGGAATGTACACTGCAGTCATGGTGTGCTGGTTGTGGAGGGAGTGGATGCTTAAGCTAGTGGATGTGGTCTTTAGCTTCTTAAGACCATAGGTCTTGAAATTGAATTATTTGAACCCCGTGAAGTCCGTGTATGAATGTCTGTTGACCTGTCACTGGATTTGTACATTTTTCTGTGACAAGTGGAAAATAAAGCTCCTTCTCTTCTGCCTCAGTGTGTCTCAGAAAAGCACATTTACTGCCCCAGTGTGAATACCTCCCATTATCCATGCCAGCCATTCTTGTGGCCTCTGAGTGAGTATGCTGGCTTGTGCCCAATTGTGGGGACCTCTGTGCTGTGTACTCATCCCACTAGTTGCTGGGTTAAGGTTGCCAAACACATTGCACATTGGATCTTGACAGGATTAGCAGAGGAGGCTTCCTTCCAGCAGCCTGGGCCAGATCGAAGTTCAGATCTCATGTGATTTTGCTTGAATTGCTTACTGTAGCATTTTACTCATCCCTTAATAAGGCATTTAAAGTCAAAAATTTTAAATCTGTTAGTGATTTTTTTTTCCTTTGATATATTATTACACATTTCTGTAACTATTCTTGGCTGAAAGGGCTGCCTTGTTTATCGCAGGCCAGGCTACGCTGACAGGCTTCCATCCAGAAGGTGGTTGAGAGCAACTGTGGTAACCAACCCCTTTAACTGGTGTGGTTAAGGTAAAAAAGCAGGAAAACCCCTTCAAAACTTACCCCCACATGCTGTGAAAGAAGTGCTTTCCTTGACCATGTACCCAATAACTGCGTTTGGGAACCAATTTGCCAATAATGGGGAAACAGGTTGATTCTTTTTACTTTACAGAACTACACACCGTAACCTGAAGCCTGTTTCTGTTATATTTTACTCTAGGACTTAAAAAGATGCAAGCCAGTCTGAAAAAAGTGGATTGTATTATTGAAGTTCATGATGCCAGGATATCCTTTTTGACTACTTTTTTCAACGATTTATCCCAAAATCTACTTGGGTACTTAAGCGTCTGGAAAATTAAGTATTTGCAATTAAAAGTGGCAGTGTAATTAACTGATACTTTAATATACAGAATGGATCAATTATTTAGCTGATCTACACAAAATATACTTGCTTCACATTATCTTTGGCCCAATTTGTTTAGCCCACTATCAGCCCCGTGGTAAAATTAGAATGAGGGGCAAGCTCAGCAAGGCTTCACTCCTGGTGTGCAGTCATCCTGGAATGCAAACTTAACCCCCAGCTGCTTTTCTCTGCCTTAGGTCACCTTAAATCCCTCTCTCCTGCCTCCTCCACCCTCACCTCCGACAAGAAGTGTGAGAAGATCATGAACTTCTTTGTCACTAAGGTTGACACCATCTGTTCATCTGCCTCTGCTGTCTCCCTCCCTTCCCCTAGCGCACCAACCCAGACTTCCTCTACTCTCATTTTTCACTCGTGCCTCTCCCATTTCCCCGATGCCTTCTCTGAGCTCATCTTGTCCATGAGACCCACCTCCTGTTCCCTTGACCCTATTCCCACTAAACTGCTGACCATACAACTTCCCTGTGTTAGCTGATATTACAACAACAGCATATAAATGAGTTGTTGTTGATATTGTTAATGGTTCTCTCTCCTCGGGTACTGTTTCCCCCTCTGCTTCAAACCTGTGTCATTACCTCTCTCAAAAATAAACCTCTGACCTTTCAGAATATTGCCCCATCTTCTACCTTTCATTCCTTTCCAAAGTCCTCAAACGTGTCATCGCGCCCACCCCGCCCCCCCCCCCCCAAATCCATGCCTATCTTTCCCAGAACTCCATGTTCAAATCCCTTCAATCGAGTTTCTGCCCCGCTACAGTACTGAAACGGCTCTTACCAAAGTCATAACTGACATCCTATGTGGCCTTTGACGTGGTTGACCACACCATCCTCCTCCAAAGTCTCTCCACCAGCTGGGTAAGAGTGCATTTGCCTGGTTCCATTTTTATTTTATTTTATTTTTATTTAGAGATACAGCGCTGAAACAGGCCATTCGGCCCACCGAGTCTGTGCCGACCAGCAACCACTGACCCTACAGTAATCCCATATTCCCTATCACCTCCCTACACTAGGGGCAATTTACAATGGCCAATTTACCTATCACCTGCAAGTCTTTGGATGTGGGAGGAAACCGGAGCACCTGGCAAAAACCCACGCAGACACAGGGAGAACTTGCAAACTCCGCACAGGCAGTACCCAGAATCGAACCCGGGTCCCTGGAGCTGTGAGGCTGCAGTGCTAACCACTGGGCCGCCCCTTTACCTATTCAGTTGTGGCCAGAAAATCACCTGCAGTGGCTTCTCTTCCTGTTGTTCCCCTAAGAATCTATACTTAACTCCCCCTCCTATTTCTTATTTACACAATACCACTCAGTGACATCTTCCAGATAAAAGTGTCATGTTCCATACATACTCTGACAACACCAAGCTCTACCTCACCACCACCCATTTCATTCCATCTCTAAATTGCTGCACTGCTTGTGCAGCACCTAATACTGGATAAGCAGAAATTTCTTCCTACTAAGTATTTGCAAGAACAAAGTTATTGCTTTTGACCCCACCGCAAACTCTGTTCCAGAGTCACTAACTCCATCCCGCTTCCCTGGCAATTGTCTGAGACTAAACCATTCTGTTCACAACCTTGGTGTCATATTTGACCCTGAGCTGAGCTACTGACCACATTATCCGCATCATCACTAAGGCTGCCTGTTTCCACCTCAGTAACATCGCCCAACTCCGCCCCTACCTCTGTTCATCTGCTTCTGAAAGCCTCATCCATGCCTTTGTTACTTCTAGACTTAACAATTCCAGTGCCCTCCTGGCTGGCCACCTAATGTTCACCCTCCATAAACTTAACCTCGTTCAAAACTTTGCTGCCCGTATCATAACTCGCACCAAGTTCCATTCACCCATCGCCCATGTGCTCACTGACCTACACTGGCTCCCCGTTAAGCAGTGCCTCAATTTTAAACCTTCACCCTTATTCTCAAGTCCCTCTATGGCCTCACCCCTTCTTATCTCTGTAATCTCCTTCAGCCCTACAACCCTCCAAGATATTCTCTCTCTTTAGATAGTGTGTGTCACACAGCTTCAAAGTTTTATTGAAAAGGAAGACTTGTGATTCATCACAGAAACATCTCAATAACTTATTTTGAACTGTATGCCTGATGTTATGTAGACCAATGTGGCAGCTATTTTGCGTATACCAAGATCCCACAGAATACTAACTAGATAGTTGAGGAAACTTTATTGTTGAAG
Organism: Heterodontus francisci; assembly: GCF_036365525.1. Lineage (NCBI taxonomy): Eukaryota > Metazoa > Chordata > Chondrichthyes > Heterodontiformes > Heterodontidae > Heterodontus > Heterodontus francisci. The sequence continues at coordinate 16,953,212 of NC_090412.1, read as the reverse complement.
ACATGGAAAATTCCCTGGCTCCTCTTCAATTAGTGCCACAAGATTTTTAATATCCACTTGATCAGGCATAATCCAGAGTGCCGCACAACCTCAGTGAAGCTTATTTAATGTGCTGGGTTCCAGGAGAGAGGCTTGAAGCCATGACTACCTGAAGCAGAGCTGAGAGTGCTACTAACTCAGCCAAGCTTGTACAAAAACCTTTGATATTAGCTTTTACCAATTCTCTCCCTGCCCCCTCCTTATCTGGACATTGGTTCTTTGCCAAGTACAGTTCCACAGGTGCCCTCTTGTACGTCACCCAAAGGCTTGTTGTGGAAGAGGCTTGATAATGTTGGCAAGCTATTTAGCCATTGACACTGCTACCACAATCCTGGCTGAGATCAGTTTACTCAACGAAAGCCATGGATGGAGTCTCGGAACTTCCCAATCTGTATGAAATCCACTGGGAGATTTCCCCTATGGAAGTTAGAAATCAGTGATTTGGATATTCCAGTATCACCAGAGAGACAATTTGAATGGATTACAATTGTCACACTTTTTTAAAGGTGTCTGCAGAAAAAAGGTTAATACAGTTCATGATGACTTTAATTAAAGTTTTAGTTTCCTCGTGGCTATAAAACATATTTCTATACATAACAATCCTTGACTATCAATATTACATTCCTTTATCTGGACGTAACCCTGTGTTTCAGGAGACCTTGAGTGTCAGACCACACCTACTGGTACTAAACAAAATGGATTTAGCTGATCTAACAAATGAACAGGTATAACAAGCTGCGTTGCAGATTGCACTAACTACACTTTTTCCATGTGATAATTGTATTTCTAATTGGGGGGAAATTGTAAGAGAAATTTGTGGTGACTCACGTCTGATTTTTGCTTGCTCCCTACGGAACGGTCCACAACTGTGATGGTTTGACATTGACCTCCTGAAATTGGAAATTTGCCATGTGTGCATCAACCCAAACCATGGCACTCTATGATGCAGTCCCCTTACTCTGCCACCTTGCTGCACTTACTATTTCCAATTGAGCTACAAGAAGCTGGCCGCAGCACTACAGGTTACATGGAGAATACCGAAAGGCTGTCAGTGCATAACTCAATGCTGATCTAATCACAGGGCCCATAATCTACAGTTCTGCAGCTCTGCAACAAGATTGTATTTACTAAAACACAATATCGTAGCATTAATGTAATGTGAAAATTCTCAAACTTGTTGAAAATAGAGTTAGCTTTGTCATCATTCTGTTAATAGTGTAGGATCTCATGGACGATAAGATTTGAGATGAACCGTGCCCTGGATATATTGGATGATGACTATTTTCTTCTGGATTCCAGAATCAAATGCAACTTATAGAATGGGAGCCAAGTCTTCCTTTCTGAAAGAATTGTCAATAAAAGTAAGACAGATAGACTTGCGTTTATATAACGACTATCAGGTCCTCAGGATGTCCTAAAATGCTTTATAACCAACAGAGTATTTTTGAAGTGTAGTCTCTTTTGTAGGAAAAATCCCTGAGTCCCCAGCAGAGCACAACTGCAGATGTGAACACTGTATTTGGTGGTCTTAGTTTTGAGAAGCATTGCATTGTGTGTTGGAGATTAAAAGTTAGCATTTGACTGAAGCCAGATATAAGTATGACCACGCATTAGCGATGCTATGAATCATTTTTCCACCGTATTCTTTACGATTATTTAACATTCACAAGGAGATCATTCTCTGTTTATTATGTAGCAAATCCTGAGACAGTTGGAACAACAAGGAATCCAAAATGTCCTCTTCACAGATTGCTTACGGGAGAGGGATGTACACGTAAAGAAAGTAAGTTCTGAACCTGCAATTGAAAGGATGGGCAGAGCTGGATAATCTGCCGGGGTGCCATTCTGCTAGCTCCCTGGCGGTCAGTCCCTCCTCCAGGATTTTACCTCTGGAAGTGATGCTGGCCATTAAGGATATCCACCCAAATATGGAATGACAGCCAGTGTTACTATGGCCATTCATTCAACAGTGATTACCCTCTTGAACCCTGCTTCATTTAAAAGCTTAACCTAAAACTTGACCTCCCTTAACTGACCTGGAGATGGCCTTTGCTCCCTCCTCCCATGCTGAACTACCTGTGGCAGCCAAGCATCCTGCCCAAGCCCACCATATTGGCCAGTGTCAGCACTGGGAGAAACAGGTAACTGGAAATCTCGCCCCCATTGCAGATATGGCAGTATTCCAGCAAAGTGGAAAATCCCAGCTGCTGAAACTAACTTTGCATATGACATCCTTGTAGTCTGTATTTGCACAACAGAGCTACACTTTTTAACACTGGTGGCACTTTTAGCTGCAGATTCCAAATGCACCTCAAATTTCATAATGAAACAGACAAGATTTCTTGTCAGTTGAATTGGTTTGTTCAGTAAAGAAAACAGGTTCTGTTTTACCACTGTTCCCTGACTTTCGAGAAGGTCAGATGGATAACATGGAATTCTACTGTCTGCTTGCACCATTCTGTTGGAAAAACATAACCCTGTCCATAGATATTTCACAGTGTGTGCAGCATTCCAATCACCGCTGTTTCTCCACGGTGAAATTCCTACCATATATAAAAGAAAAGCTGATGGGAAAGTTACAGTCGTACAAACTGCAAAGTATTCTAATGGATTGCCTGTTCCCTTTTTAAACTTTAAATTAAAAGGCAGTGTTGTACTGGTCTTTGTATTCTGTTACAAAGCTGAACGAATGCAATGCCTACTCCTGAGGCAGTCTTGTCCCTGTCCCCAAACAGTGAACAGATGTTGCCTTGACTGTAGTTACTCTGCGATTCTTGCTTTGCAGTAACCGAGAACGTGCAATATGACAGCGTTTGAATTATCAAATCGTCGCAGGCAAATACAAACTACAGGTTATCCTAAGAGATGTTGCCAGGATTATTTTATTACAGCCTATAAATAACTTTGCCAAAAACAGAAATCCCCAAGTAGAGTTTATATATTATACAAAAAAGCAACCACACAGGAGTGTCATATTTGTATCAGTTACTTTTCCATTATAGGAAACTGATTGCCTGTTACTCCTATACCAAGTCACTGTCCAGCCAGAATAGTTTCAGACTGCCAGGCTCACAGATTATTATTTTATTAAGAATAGAGTTCACAGGTAGCAACAAAAGGAATACTTTGCCCAAAACCCATCCAAGTGCCTGAGTATGTTTTTGTGAGCCACATTTGAAACATCCATGTAACACCCTTTGATATTTAGCAGGGCAGCAGAAAGAGTGTTGTTTCATCAGAATTAAAAGTAATTTCCCTAAGATGTATTACCTGTTTAGGGTTTTACCTTATTAATTGGTGCTTTTGGATTTTTGGCAGATTGTTCCTACTGTTACAGAGCTCATTCGGAAAAGCGACCGGTTTCATAGAGCAGAGGTAAGCAGCTTGAGTCGTTACTGTTTATCATATGCATTCAGTGGCTTAATGTCAGAACGTCCAGCTCACGTGTGTGCTGCATGTAACAAACTCACGCGCAAGCTGTTGCACATAACCCACGTGATTCTGAATCACAGAGGGTACAGACAACAGTACATGTGTGTTCAGGGACATGGAAGTCGCCAGAGAGCTGCAGGAGTAGTGGTGGATGGTGGGGAATGTTCCTGCTAAACTGTGCAGAGCCTGGAAAGTGCAACACAGGCCTTGATCCATGTTAAATACCACTCGTTCACTGCCATGCAAAAAAAATTTAAAGGTGTCATGCACAACAGCAAAATATTAAAGGGAACATTCAGCAGGCCTGCAAAACATATCGTGTGAGGTGGAACCTATAGACACATATAGAATGCAGTTCCTAATCATGTACTAAGGAAATAAATTCTTCCCCCAATTCAACCATGGCTTGTAAGTGACCAAAATCTGAAATGACCATCAATTTCCTGTGCATAGATGTAAAAATACATCGACTTTCTTAGAATTGTGATTGAAATTCCCTGTTCATCACACTGATCTACTTGTAGATTGATGAGTCTCTGTGTGCACTGCTATTCAGTAGAAACATTCTGATTGGTGTTCTTTTAAACCAAGAAAGCAGGACATAAGTTTAAAAGAGTGAGAAATAGGTTTTATAACAGCTGTTAAGAACAGTAATAAATTTTTAGAAAAGTTTACTAGTCAGGGCAATGGATGCAAAATCATTAGGGAGATTGAGAATGAGGTCAAATGCTATAATAAACTTGGAATACTCGAGGGAATTGGCTTTTCTCATGATAGTTATAAATTCTAAATATTTAATCAATCAGGTCACCATTGTGTTGGATTTCTGTACTAACTAGTAAGTTTAAGTTACATTGATAGAACATCTAGTATGTGCAAGCACGATCGTTTAGAATTAGGGTGCAGTCAGTCATTTAGAACACCTGGTAATGAGAAATATTGTCATTTTGTCTTGTTTCCCTATAGAACCTGGAGTATTGCTTGATGGTAATCGGTGTACCAAACGTTGGGAAGTCGTCCCTCATTAATGCCATGCGAAGAATGTATTTAAAGAAGGGTGTGGTATATTTCTCCAAGCTTCTTGCATATGGCATATAACTGTCTGATTATGTGCAGAAATTACTGTTGACAACAGCGCTCACTGAATCTGCTGTCTGACTATATGCATGTGAAGCTGTAGGCCTGTGTTTTCTTTTTGATTTGCTGAGTTATTTTCAAGAATTCATCACAGATTTGAGTGAACAATAGGGTCTGAGGCTAAGTGAATGCTATGGGTTAAAGACCCAGGGCCACACTGCATAAGGCAATGTCCAGCCTCCAGTGGGGAACTGCACTCTCAAGGATTGTGGGTTGGAGAATTGGAGCTACAGTGTTGTGGCCCTGTCTTTGACTTAAACTCCCTTTAGGTATGGCTCCCCTGCTAGAGACATAGAACTTGCCCTATAATAGTTGGCCTCAAAAGTGCAACATGGTTGAAAGTTAGCCAGCCAGTGATTTTTTTTTTTTGGAAACATTATTGGACATTTCTTTTTATAATGATGTTTTCTCTCTCCTGTTTCTTGGGGCTTGTGTGAAACATTATCCTCAGCAGGTAACATGGGCAGCATGCACACATACCATTTTGAAATGTCCGCTATGACAGTGTCCCAGGATGACTGTTCCGTTTACCTGGCCCTCTGTTTAACACCTCTGCCTGAAGTGTGGTGACTTTCCAGCATGCAGCTTCTCCTGATCACTGAGTGGGATCGTTTTCCCAGACCTCCAGTAATGCTGCTACCAAACCAACCACTTGGAGTTGTTCCAGTGGTCTGAACTGTCGCGCCTAGACTTTTTTTTTAAACCCTTGTCATCTGGGAAAGCACCAGATCGCTCACTGTAGCTCACCCTCCTCCCCTCACCACAGACCTTCCTTCCTTCCAACCACATATTCATGCCATCACCAACACTGCCTGTTTCCACCTCTAACATCGCCTGTTCAGCCTCCTACCCCTACTCATTCATGCCTTAGACTTGGCTATTTCAGTGCTCCTGGCTGGCCTTTCATCTTTGATCCCCCATAATCTTGAGCTCATCCAAAACTCTACTGCCCGTATCCAGACACACACCAAGTCCCGTTCACCCATCACCCCTGTGTTCACTGACCTGCATCAGCTTCTGTTCCAGAAACACCTCAAATATAAAATTTTCATATCGTTCCATGGCCTCGCCCTCCCTATCTCTGTAACCTCCACCAGCCTTATGACCCTCCCAGATCTTTGCACTCCAATTCTGACCCCTTGCACATCCCCTATTTTAATAACTCCTCAATTGATAGCCATGCCTTAAGCTGTCGAGGCCCTAAACTCTGGAAATCCCTCCCTAAACCTTTCCTCTCTCTCCTCTTTAAAGATACTCCTTAAGACCTACCTCTTTTGATTCAGCTTTGGTCACCTGCCCTAATAGCTCTGTATGTGTCTCCGTGCCAAATTTTCTGTGATAATGCTCCTGTGAAATGCCTTGGGACATCTTATTATTTTAAATGCGCAAAATAAATGTAAGTTGTTGTTGAAGACATGGCTGATGTTCGACGTGCCCTTTGTTGTGCCTTTCATTATTTATATTCTAATGATGCTTCTGCTTTCACAGGCAGCAGAGTTGCTCAGCATTGGCTAATTGTTTTTCATGGGTTTTTTTTTAAGGCAAAGCCTCCAGGGTTGGTGGGGAACCAGGGGTGACCAGAGCCGTCCTCACAAAGATTCAGGTAAATGTAAACGAAGTGTTGAAAATAATTTTACTTGCAGCCGATATTTTGGAGGCTCCCTTTGTTCCTATGTAAGTACAGGACACTTGATAAGGTGTTGTCAGATATAATTTGCAATCTACAAATACCCTGGCCTGATTACTGGAGTAGTTAGTGAGTCATGGTCAATGCCACAAGTAAGGATATAAATTATATCAAAAAAATTGAACTGGACCAGCCACATAAGTACTGTGGCTACAAGAGTAGATCAGAGGCTGGGAATTCTATGGCAAGTAATTCACCTCCTGACTCCCCAAAGCCTGTCCCCCATTTACAAGGCACAAGTCAGGAGTGTGATGGAATGCTCTCCACTTGCCTGGATGGGTGCAACTCCAACAACACTCAAGAAGCTCAACACTATCAAGGACAAAGCAGCCCACTTGATAAGTACTCCATCCACCACCTTCAACATTCACTCCCTTCGCCACTGACACACAGTGGCAGCAGTGTGTACCATCTACAAGATGCACTGTAACAACTCACCAAGACTTCTTCCACAGCTCCTCCCAAACCCGTGACCTCTACCATCTAGAAGGACAAGGGCAACAGACGCATGGGAACACTACCACCTCCAAACCTCACACCATCCTGACTTGGAACTATATCGCTGTTCCTTCACTGTCGCTGGGTCAAAATCTTGGAACTCCCTTCCTAACAGCACTGTGGGTGTACCTACCCCACATGGACTGCAGCGGTTCAAAAAGGCAACTCACCACCACCTTCTCGAAGGCAATTAGGGATGGACATAAATGCTGGCCTAACCAGCGACACCCACATCCCATGTATGAATAAAATAAAAATTGTGAGCAGCCATCATCTATTATGTTTATACAATGCATTGAGTAAGTAATTAAAACTAAATAGGTAAGTTACATATGAACATTCATTTCAAATGTTATTGATCGTATATTGCAGGTGATTTTCACAGTGCCAGCTTCCTGAACTGCAAAAAATATCTGATGGAGATGATATATATCACATAGGCTATAATTCTTTCTCTTGCATTTGAATGTTTTTGTCTCTCTCTACTAAGAGAGTAGGCAATATTGCCACCACAGATTTACAAATGAGAATACTGTTTGTTTCCCCCACCTGTAGTAGATAGTCTGTGTGCGATAGCTAGGCTGAGGATTAAACTTATCGTACACAATAGTATGATGTAATGCAATATTGCCAGGATGCAGTGGTGTTGTCATTGAAGTGTAAGTTGAATGGTCCCTGCCTCTAAAACTGGTTCTGTAAAGAAAATCACACTATTTGTTCAAACTCTACTTTCATTTCTGATCTGTTGAACATTGACATTTTAGTTTGCAGTAACTCTAGAGAGTTTTCCTGGTTCAGTTTAAATGATTATGCCTCGTGTATTTTGGACACAGGTTTATCCTATTTCATTCAGGATGTGTAAGCTTTTCAGTATTGCCATCAAAAAAACACCCAATTCTATATTCAGTATTGTTTGAGCAGTGTGCTATACTAAAGACCTGTGCAGCCTGCAAGTCACATCTGGCTTGCTTGGCTCCTATTCCAAATCTGTGCACTATAGTTTGGCCAAAACTGATTTCAATTGTAGTTGACAGGAATTTGGAAGGGAGAGAAATGTGAGACAAGAAAGAGAAAAAGAATCCCATTTATTCTTAATCAAGCAAAAGTCTCTTTCAACTCATAGTGGGGTAGGGCAGTTGCGACTGTGCAATACAAATATATTCATGTAAATAGGTGCCCTGTCTGCACACAGCCTTTTGTGATATAATTAACAGATTGGGCGTGTAGCTGACTTCAGCTGGTGAAAGCATCATTGGCAACCTTGGCTGTATCTTCAATATTCCCACTGACAGCCGGAAATACAGTGCGAGAGCACTGAAGAATTAATCATCAATCATACAGAAAAACAAAAGATTTATGTGTGATATCTGTGGTGCAAAGATTTTTGTGCATGAATGGAATTCTGTATATCAAAATGCTGGACAGGACTGAAATGATTATGGTGGCAAAGTCTTGCTGCTATAATCTGAGAGAGATTCTTGTGCAGCTGGCTATGTCATGTTAATTGTACTGATTCATAGAGCTAATTGAATACAGAAACAATTTTGAGTATCAAAAGAAAATGATTGTTGCTACGCTCCAACTGAATATTTCATGCTCAAATGTATTTTAAACATCTATCTATCCACTCAAGAAGAGAGATTAAATTTGTAACATTTACGAAAGAAAGCAGTATTTTCTGATAAAGCCATCAGCCGTCAGTTCAATATAAGAACTGACAGCTCTGTTAAAACTTGGGAATCTAAATTGCACCTTAGAGTTTGTAAGCACTAAACTATAGTCTTGTTATGCAAGTGGCTGTCAAAGCATTTGGCATTCAGCCAGACTGCATCAGGCTCAAAATTCAGGACTGACTGATTCTTCTTCTACTTTTCTATTCCTCTTCTGCCAACAGCTCAGATTGCACAGGTCTCACACAGCAATTGGAACCGAATTCATTAGATTAGTTAAGATCTCTCTCCAGCAAACCTTGTTTTTTTTTATAGATCTTCTCAGTTGCCACCGGTGTGGCTAGCGCGGTAAATGTATGACCTGATGTGCAGTCCGATTCAAGGCAGTCATATTGTGGTGCATGCCTTGGAGATTTGACCATCATGGTGCCCCTTCTTGCTGAAATCATGATGCCAGTACTTTGCAAGTGTTAGAGAGGAAGATTCTCTTTGTCGCAAGGTCACGTGGACACTGGTTGCACAATTTGGACATAAATGTAGGAGTGCTGAACGCTTGGGATGCTCTCCTGAGAGCTAGGCAATGGTATGAAAGCAGCTTAAAACCCACTTGCTTCCAGTTGGGTGAATTTTTAAAGGCTGGCATTGGATACCAAACAAAAAATTAGGTCTTCACCTTAGAGAAGAAAAATGGGAACCACCACTCTATTAGTGTTCATATTGGAAAAGACTGAAGTCAGATCATTGATTTTTTTTGAAATGAGAAAGATTGTGTAATGCATATATAGGGTTCATTTATAAATGAATTGACATAAAGTGAGATTGAGACCTCTGGTGGTAGTAGGAAGTTTTGTATATTCTCCTTTTTGCAAAATTTAACACTTTCAGAGCTCTAAACCTTCCCCTCCCCTCCTGCCACCACCCGAAATTCTTCATTCTTGTCCCATGAAGTATGTAAGCAGAGCTCCCATAGCTGTACAAGATCCACCAGCAGGAATCAACCACCATCTTTACAGTTCCATTTTAAAAACCAGGAACAATATTAAGTTATTTACCAAAATAATCAATGTTAATGATGGCAGGTTGCAAGGAAATGTGTGATGTAGCTGAGAGCTTGTGCAGGGAGTTTGGAGAGGGTACTGAGGCTGGCAGTGATGAGACGCTGTCATCCACAGCTAAAGCTGAGTTAGTTAGTTCCCTTAAGCTAGCTGTCTGATTCATTTGACACCTACAAGAGATCAAGTCACTGTTTCAATGAAGGCAGAAGCTCTGTAAGCATTCAACCTGCACTCTTTTTATATGCTGGAGTACTGTCTACTGCACTGTAACTGATGTGTATCATTGGTATAGTTTTCAGCAAAAATTAAGCCTTTAGTATCAAAGTGAACTCCTTGATTCCTGAAATCCCTTGCTGTAGGTAACCTTTACTATTAAAGCAATTTTGGGAGTATGATTTACCAACAGATAAAAGAATGCTGTGTTTTTAATGTTTATTATTGGTTAGTGTTGACCCTATTCTGCCAGCCAGTTGTGGTCATGTAGAAGTTCTCAAACAGTTCTATTATTTAGTTTACCCTTGAGCCAGTTTTTGTGGTGAAATGGCCATGCTTGAAGCTGCCACGGTCACCCCCGCCCTTTAGTGCTCACTGCAGTTCATTAGCGAATTCTTGAAAGAAGAAAATGTTTTTACAAGTAACTTTGTTGTTGAGGCCTATAAGAATTGACAGTAGATAAAAATCACTGATGGTATTATATCATGAAGACGTGGAGAGGAGTGGGCCTCTTTAATTTGCCCAGTCATTATGGAACAGCTTCCTAAAGTAAAGGTTTATGCCAGTAAATGGATGCGTCATTGTAATGGCCTCTCCTGAAGAACAGCTAAAAATTTCAGTTTGCTGTGGCCTGATTTTTGATCAGTCTGTGCTATTAATAGTTCCTTTGGATTGCATTCCTATCTTTTCAGCCCAAAAATGAAGTGTGCATTGTCACACAGGCAGCAGCTAGAGATTCAACGCCCTCGAATGTAGGCCAAGTTTTTTTTTGTCACCTTTCCTTGCCCTTCAGTAAGGGAATGACAAGTGTTTATCAATGCATGTTTCCACAGGTCTGCGAGAGACCCCTCATATATTTATTAGATACTCCTGGCGTCTTTTCTCCACACGTAGAAAGCTTGGAAGTTGGCATGAAGCTGGCACTGTGTGGTAAGTTCTGTGTTCTGCCCATGTATTTTTGTTAACTGGAGCCTGTATAAAATAGTTAACATTATTATGGAAATAATTGTGAATTACTAACTCTTATGAAGTTAATATATTAAAAGTGCACACAGGGAAGTGTTTTTATTCAGCATTGGGCTTGTACAGTAACTAGTGAAATTCCATTAGCCTTCAAGGGACTAAAAGCTAAAACCATGTTTTGCAGACAGAACAATGTTAAACCCCCAGTGTGTTAGCCATAGAGTGATATAACACAATTTCAACTCCATGTTTCCAAAACTCATAATCTTACTGTGCCAATGGAGACAAAAATTAATTCCCCATAGAAAGGGAGTGTAATTTAGGAGCAGGAGTAGGCCACTTGACCCTGCTCTATTATTTAACAAGATCATGGCTGATCTGATTGTAACCTCAACAGCTTATCCCAGGTTCCCCATCTCCTGCTGGCAGAAGCTGAGGAACAGGTCACTTTTCTATCTTGGGACCAGGGAATGGTGTAGGCAGGGACCCAAGACAAAGTAAAGGAATATTAGATAATAAATAAAAACAGAAAGTGCTGGAAATACTCAGCAGGTCTGGCAGCATCTTTGGAAAGAGAAGCAGAGTTAATGTTGCAGGTCAGTAACCTTTCATCAGAATATTCGGATGGAAAAACTTTTCTGTGCACATAATGTTCTGTACCCATTGTTCTGTTCCAAAAAAAAGCCTCCAGGCTAAGATCCTGGACTTAGCAACTAAACAATCTATGCTTTAAAATAATGTGCAGTAACAATGATATGTACAGTTGAACCATTGCATGCAGTAGGTTGGATTGAAACAAAAAGAATTACATAGGACCAAATCCATAACTAAGAAAAATAACTACAGTAAAGTTATTAAAATATGGGAAGAGCTTGTTCACAAATAGATTCTCATCAGACTTCCATACAAATGGCAGTCATTGTAAATAACATCCTCAAACATAAACCCCCATGTAACCCTTAATTCCCTGATTATTCTTAACAAGTTAGAGCTATTTGCTAATTAGCTTTAACCGTATAAGTTAGTCTAATGTAATCCTTCACAGCCACATAAATTTAGACAATTTTGGTTGCTTTCTGTAACTTTGTCAACGACCATATCTCCTGGCGTAAATACATCATCTCTTGCAATAATGAGAAAATATTTGCCACTGGATGACAATTCCAAGTCTTTGGGTAATTAAACAGATCATCGTTTAATTCCAGACATAACTGAATGACTCGTTATCCATTGCTAAAGTAGCTGTGGAGTCAGTATTATCAATATATTCCTCTGAACAACTGTCACAACTTGTGCTGTAAAACCTCGCGTTTAAAAGCATCTTGGAACTAAAATGTGTCTGCAACTGAAGTATGAGAGTATGTTTGACAAGGCAATAATATAAAACTACTCTTCAATTGTATTTTTATACACAGTGAACATCTCAATACATCAAAGTAAAATGCCACAGCAAACACTCAAAGTATAGCACTGGACATTACAATAAAGGTTTATGAAGAGTTGAAAATCATGGTCCTTGTAACTCAAAAAGGCATATGTCACATTCCTGTCCTTAACTCTTAGTGGCTATAACTCTAAAGTTGCAATATACCAAATTTCTTCCTCCCATTTCCAATCGAAAGCTGAGCTCAGTGGTAGCACCCTTGCTGCCATCTGGATGATTTTGGGTCCAAACACCACTCTAGAGACTTGAACACTTTTTCAGTGCTGTACTGAGGGAATGCTGCACTGCCAGAAGTACCATCTTTCAGATGAGCCGTTAAACCGAAGGTCCTTTTTGCCCTATCAGGTGGACGTAAAAGATCCCATGGTACTATTCGAAGAAGAGCAGGGGAGTTTTCCTAGTGGTTAACCAATATTTATCCCTCGATCAACAGCACCAAGGAAAATTACCGGGTGATTCATCTCATTGCTGTTTTTGGGATCTTGCTGTGTTTAGTGTGGCTACATTTTTAAAGTAATTTATTGGCAGTGAACTGCTATGGGATGTCACGAGAATTTGAAAAGTGCTATATAAATGTAAATGTTCTTCCGTATTTTCCACAGGAACTATATTGGACCATTTAGTAGGAGAAGAAGTAATTGCAGATTACCTACTTTTCACACTCAATAAACAGCAGAAGTTCAAGTAAGAATAGTTTCACAACCTTTGATTCATCATAAAAGTTCATCTCAGGTCTGAATATTGCATTTGCACATAGCCTGGATGGCAAGGTTTTGTTTTATAATATACTCTTGGCAATAAGTGTCCTGGAATAGTTACGTTTAACTTAGGATAAACACTACGTTTAGATCATTTCTCTTTGGATGATCAAACCATTGATCGGTATTCGCGTCATTTATTTATAAGATTCTACGTCCCTTTCTTTGGCTCAAATCTGGGTATCCACCTTGATTGACAGGGCAGGTAGAAATGCAAGGAGGTATAGAACTCGGTGCATTGATGCTTGTGTCTTTAGTCATTTGAAAATGTGCAAAAGTGCCCTATTTTAATTTTCCTTCCTCTGGAAAATAATTCTTTTTGCAGCTGTTTAGATGTCCCAGCACAGACAAACCTCAGCATGTGAGGATTTGCAAAATGTAATGACTGTCTTCATGCTGTCCATTTTTCTGATTTTATTTTTCATCATCCAGATCACGATAACTGTGAACCACTTTTCCTGCATAATTGCACTGGAATTTTGCATGCAATATCGACATCTGTATTTTTCATTGGTGACCTTTAATGATTTATGTGCACAGATAAACAGAGCAGTCATAAGGATGCGACGATTTACCTCAGCTCTTCTGGGTTAAGCAGAGGAAAATTGTTCAGGTTTCCTGTTTCTAGCCACTATTCATGTCATCCCTGTTGGGAGTGCATGTGTGCATCATCTGGTTAAGACAGGATTGAGCTTGCCTTTGATGTCTCCATTGTGGAATAGTCCGCCAACACTTCCTGTCAAAACTGATACGTTACACAAAAAACTATTATTTACCAGTGTCCAGGAAACCATACCTAACAAGGAATCCAAAACTTTACCACGCACACCCTATCTCATATCACGTCCTACTCCTCCAAAACTTTACCACGCACACCCTATCTCATATCACGTCCTACTCCTCCAAAACTTTACCACGCACACCCTATCCCATATCACGTCCTACTCGTTTATCACCACCGACCTCACTAGCCTTCTCTGGCTCCTTGTTTTCCAGAAAATATGAATTGAAAAATCCTCTTCCTTGTTTATAAATTCCTGCTTGGCTTTGCTCTCCTCTATTCTGCAACCTCCTCCAACTGTTTATCCCAGTTATCCTTCCCACCTGCCTCCCGATCCACATTTGGTGGCAGAGCCTTCAGCCATCACATCCCTGCACTCTGGAATTCACTTCGCAGACTCCTCTGTCTTACTATTACTTCCCTATCCTTGATTGACTTGATTTTGGCCATCTCTCCTAACACTTCTCCCTGTACAGTACTCATTCTTCACACTTTATGGAGAAATTTGGACATTAATGTTGCTGTGTAAGTACACATTGTTGGTGCATTCTGGAGTGAAGAGAAAATTGGTAAGGGAGGGAAGAGAAAAAAAACACATATAGCAACTTCCACGGCCTCCATTCATCCCAAGGCACTTCACAGCCAATGAAGTGCTTTTGAAATGCAGTCGTGGTTGTAATACAGGGAAACGTGGCAACCAATTGTTACCCAGCAAGCTCCCATAAACAGCAGTGAGATAAACAACCAAGTGTTCTGTTTTAATTGATGTTGGTTGAGCAATAAATGTTGGAAGTGTTCTGCTGCTCTTCAAATAGTGCTATTGGATCTTTTGCATCTACCTAAAAAGGCAGGTGCAGCCCTGGTTTATCATCTCATCCAAATGACGGAGACCTCCAGCGGGCCAGCACTCCCTCAGTACTGAAGTGTCGCCCTAGATCTTGTGATCAAGCATGTGGGGCTTGAGCCCCTGACCTCCTGCCTCAGACTGAACCAAGGCGGACACTAAAAGAAAGCAATCTTGCGTTCATTAGTTATTTGCCAAATAAATAACAGTCTGGTTTTGATTTAGATCACTCAATAAGGTGCTGTGTCTTTCTTTCAGTTATGTTGAGCGATACCAGCTGGGAGAGCCCTGTGATGATCTACAGACCGTACTCAAAAAAATAGCCGTAAAATTAGGCAAGACACAGAAAGTAAAAGCCATCACTGGTGTTGGTAAGTGGTGAATTGTGCTTTACAGTTACTCACTGAAATTAAATACAATTTTTTTATTTTAAAAATTGTTACTGTAAATAGAATGCTCAATAAATAACCATGAATCACGATTATCCCAACCGAGTGAAAGCAACACTTAACTCACTTAAAATATCACAGGGTCAGTGGTCCTCACTGCATTATCTGCTATACATTGTGATAGTTCTATATATTTGCATGTGTTATGGGTCTAATTAAAAGCATGCATATTTTATCAAGTTGAGTAATAAATCACATTTGGTATTATTGACTGAAATACCAGAATGTACTGCTGCCTCTTCATTATTGATGCAATGTGTGATTAGCTTCTAATGGCATTTGATTGAAATTATACAAGATTGGGTTAAAACAACTGTCATTGCTGCAATTTCTAGGTGATGTGAATATTCTCATGCCAAACTACAGTGCAGCTGCATATGACTTTATCCGAACGTTCCGGAAAGGAGAACTGGGGAAGGTTATGCTGGACTGAAGTTAACGCTACTAATCTTAAAAAGCTGATGAGCAGGAAACCTTGCCAGAGATTTGGGATGACCTGTGGTGCGTTACGGAAAGGGTCCGCATCAGGGTAAATGTGAGCAGTGTTTAAGTCCCTTTAACACAATCGCAATTGTCAAGTGACATGAAGTGCTAATTTTAAAAATGAAAGCTGCCTAGCTGATGAACATGCCGGGCATGACTGCTGTCATATTTAAAATTCAAGGGACGTGCTATCGGTAAGGTTCAACATAAAGACCAAATCAAGTGGGAGACTCTTGTACAAATACCAAATGGTTGCAACAAAAAAGAGCTGAATAATAAATCCATCACAGCACTACACAGCTTCCATTTCAGATCAGGGAAAAATTGTGATTCATGTTAGCTAAAAATATATCTGGTCCCTGCATGTCACTGAGCAGTTCTAACTGAGTCTTCCTATTAAACTAAGTTAAATGTGAAAGTTTCACATCTGCTACCTTTTAGTCAAAGTTAAATTTTTTTGCACATTATTTGAACAGCAAATGATGATGGTATCACTGGGAGAACTGATATTGAGGAATTACTGAACTGCAGTAGTGTGCCCTGATACATTGTAATGGTGGTATTTATGCTATGCATGTTAATTCAGTACTTTAGGCTCAGTTATATTTGTCATGTTGGCTTTAGCATTCATTATTTTTAAAAGTTATTTAATTCCATCCTTTGTAACAATTTTTTTTAAGAAAAAAGTTTCTGATGAGAATATGCTCTCTAATTATAGTTGATTTTCTTTGTTGTTTTTCAGCCAAGATGAATTATGGCTTGCTATGTTGAACAATCAGTGCCTTGATTTTTGAAAAGATTAAAGATTTGAGTTTCCATTCACACATCCAACCTGGCCACTTATTTGTGTATGTCCTCTGTATGACAGACCCAAATGCACTCTGCATTGACCCAGATTCACTCTGCATTCACTGGAATCAGTTGTGTTGTTCCTGTTTCATTGTACCGATTTCAGTAGCATTCGATTGTCCTGGTTAATGGTTATATCCAGCAACTGCTCAATCTGTTCTACTAAGTCATCTTGTACAGTTGAATCTGGCATTGTGCCACATGCATTTCGATGTGTTCATCTAGCCTAGGTGTAGCAGCTATATTCATTTAAATTAATATACAAAACAGAGCTAACACTACATTAAGTAGCTTAATGCATCTAGTTTCTGAATTTATCTTAGAATATCAGTGCAAGTCCAAATGATGTGTAACTTGGCTGTGGCAGCTAGAAGGTATGCATTACCTTTGGAAAAATGGCACATGGATACTCTCGAGTTAGTCAGTCAGCAAAGAGGCTCTCCACAGGGCACTTGCACTGCTACATATCATCATCCTTGCTCTTATTCTCTTTCCAGATTGTGATTTTTTTTCAATGCATTTGATTCGGACTTTAATAAATTTGAAACAAATGATGATTGTGGTGATACTATATGTAGCACAAGGCAACCTAAATCCAATCCATATTTGTGTAATAAAAACAAGAAATGCTGGAAATACTCAGCAGGTCTGGCAGCATCAGTGGAAAGAGAAGCAGAGTTAACATTTCAGGTCAGTGAGACCCTTCATCAGAACTCCTTAGTAGAAACAAACTAAAATAAAATAAACAAATAAAAATGGAAAAATGCTCTGAAATTATTGAATTCAGTGTTCAGCCTGACAGGCTGTCACATGCCTAATCGGTAAATGAGGTGCTGTTCCTCGTGCTTGCGTTGATGTTCGCTGGAACACTGCAGCAATCCCAGAACAGAGATGTGGGCATGAGAGCAGGGGGGTGTGTGCCATATTTGTGTATTCCAGCGACACTGATGCTGAATTTAAAATGTAAATGATGGAAAAGACAATAAAATAATTGGTGCAAGCAATTTTTTTAAACCATCACATCATGTGGCAAAAAATTCATTTTCACTTACCTATAATTACTGCCTCCATTATATACTTTAATGCTGTATTAAAAACACTTGTGACCAACTTTGTCAGATCCTTGATGTGATAATCTGAGAGAATCATTTAATTTTGCAACCCTTTTATTTTTGCCTTTTTCAGTATTGAGTATTTTTAGTATTTCTCTGAGCATTCCTTTACTCTAAGGTCCCTATATACCAGCCTACATGCTGTTCCTTATGCCTCATTATTGAAACCCAGACTCACCAAATTGTCTCAATGTGGAGGAAGCTGCAGATTATAGGACCAGAGACTTCCTCAGTTTTCACTTCCTTCTATAATCTTATAAAACCCATCACTGGCATCAACAAATCACTAATTCTTGATTTTACCTCATCATTTCAAACTATTTTCAGTCTTGGTGGTGTCCTGCACTTGGGGATCTTCAGAAATCACCTAGTAGATTTCTCAATTACAAAAATAATCACCCCATGGAAAGTGAGTTTCCTTTCAGCCTAACGGCACGGTTGTATTGGCATGGAGTATAGCTTACCCATCCAGCCAATGAATGCCTTATAGAGGTGATAGGACCCACAGCATCCATATAATTGCCTGTTTTGCTGCCTCCTTTGCACAGCAATATTGTCTGCTCCTACGGTCTGTGTTCCTAAGCTTTACTCACAGACCTAATGTGTCATTGTGCCTGACATTCATGTGGTTGTTTATTCAGTTCTCCTCACGGAAATGGATCTTACAAAAAACATTGTGCACAAAGTACTTTATTTTAAGGAAATACTTTCATACAAATGCATTCCAAGCAATGAAATGAAAGTCACCAAACACAAATCATTACAACTTACTAACAATACAAAGTATTGCTGCATATAAGCGACATGCATGGTTTCAGTTTGCCTAAAAAGTTCAATTTTCTGTGGCATGATAGATTGTTATAATTTATCAAGTATGTATCAAATAAATACATCAAATAATGCATTCTCTATGTAACAACACTTCACAAAGTAGCTTTGTCTGTAGTTGGTATTTTGAACACTTAATGCTGTATATAAATGGAAACTTGTTCTTCCTGCAACATTACTTTATAACATAGTTTCTACACTATTACTGTTACTAAGTGCTATTTACTATTGTATAAAATTATATTATATTGGGCGGCGCAGTGGTTAGCACCGCAGCCTCACAGCTCCAGGGACCCGGGTTCGATTCTGGGTACTGCCTGTGTGGAGTTTGCAAGTTCTCCCTGTGACCGCGTGGGTTTTCGCCGGGTGCTCCGGTTTCCTCCCACAGCCAAAGACTTGCAGGTGATAGGTAAATTGGCTGTTGTAAATTGTCCCTAGTGTAGGTAGGTGGTAGGGAATATGGGATTACTGTAGGGTTAGTATAAATGGGTGGTTGTTGGTCGGCACAGACTCGGCGGGCCGAAGGGCCTGTATCTCTAAATAAATAAATAAAATGTTTCAAACATCACGTTCACTTTTGAAATAATAAGTAAACTGCAAACCGGTTACAAATCAATCCACAAGACGTGTTGACAGTCTCATATTGTAAAGATCAGAGCTACTCCATTATATGCAGAGTTTAAGTCCCCAATTTTTCCCAGGATTTTAAGGGTTTTTAATTATTTTTAAAAATCTTTATCTATTGAAAGAAGCGTTAAAATTTAAAGGGAAAAATAATTCAGGAATTAGAATCCTGTATGTAATTTATTTTGAAATTTTCAAGATTAAGATCAACAGATCTTTGTTAAGGGGACTAAGGGATGTCGAGGTACAGATCTGCCATGATCTAAATGAATGGTGGAATAGGCTCAAGGGACAGCATATCTCTGTTCCTATGTTATTTGGTGCCAGGAGATTCTTTTTAGTAAACAAGGTTAAGACAATTTCTAGTTTCCCAGTTTTAAAAGTTCCTTTACCTAGATTAACAAAATTGCAGTCAAGTTAACCTGTTTTAAAATTCTGATGGCAAATCAGCAATTTAAACTTTAAGGGCACCAATAATCAAAGTTGACTACCTGTTTTCTAAGAACATTATTACCCTCCTCCAATCCTTTCTCTGTCTCTTGCTGTGTGGGCATTTCTCTAATGAGGCAATTTTTATTGTTGAAGCAAAGTTTGCAATGAACTCAACCTGTTGACAAAAGCGTCTTCTGCTTTTATAATGCTGATTATCTTGAGTAACAATACTGTAGTGGCCAACACCACTTACATTGTATGTTACCTTAGATTAAAAATCCATCAACTGTGAGATAAAATATTCTAAAATTAATCAATGCATCATTTTTATATTAAATTCAAGATTTCGCAGTGGGGTAAATGTCCAGCCACCCTGGGACTACAAATGCAAAGGGAAAAGGGCAGTATTTTGAAGAATTGTATACAATTTTAGCATTGTTGCCTACTGAATTATGGTAATGTAAAACAGTTCAGTTGTTTTCCCTTTTGTGATACAGAGCAATAAAAGTGTTTAAATTATATGCAGCTTTGAGAGTAAATAGGGAAAAATTGTTTCCACTGGCAGGAAGGTCAGTAATGAGAAGACACAGATTTAAGGTAAATGGCAGAAGAACCAGATTGGAGATGAAAAAGCTTTTAACATAGCGAGTTATGATCTGAAATGCACTGCCTGAGAGGGTCATGGAAGCAGATTCAGTTATAACTTTCAAAAAGGAATTGGATAAATACTTGAAAAGGGACAGTTTGCAGGGCTATGGGAAAAGAACAGGGGAGTGGGACTAATTAGGTAGCTGTTTCAAAGAACTGGCACAGGCATGGTGGGCTGAATGGCCTCCTGTGCTGTATCATTCTATGATATCCAAGGCCAATGCTGTTTTAGCTCCTGATGACTAAATAGCTGGCAAGTTAGATGGTCCCCATATAACTGTTTGCTGCATAGCTCAGGGACCCTGGTATCAACTGTAACACAATTTTTTTTTAATTGTAAGTTATGGACAATCTTCAAGTACAAAATTTAGCAATTTTACTATAAAAGTCACACAAAGATGGTCGGATGAGAGCGAGGTTTGGATTCGTTCATTATGCTGAATAATCTCAACAGAATTCATTGCTGAAACTTACCAGCTGCAAAGGGAGAAAATGGAGACATAAACTGGAGATAAGCGAAACAATGGGGGTAAAATGAAACAAACCAAATATGAGAGATTGGGGTTGCACATAAAAAGGAAGAAACCAAATGAAGGGAGGAAAATTAAAATGGAGACCAAGAGCAGATGGAGTATGACTAGGATGGTTATGCTAATCTTGGATTTCTGATGCATCCAGTTTATGATTTGAAAGTGTGAACAACTAAAAATTATTTTTGTGACTTTGTAAGATAATTGAGGTAAACTTTGTATTAAACTTATATCCATCACTTCTCCGTCATTATCCAAATTATTAATGGCATCATTGGGACCCACCATGCATATGTTAAAAAAAAAAAAGCCCTTGGTGGCTTTAGGTGAGTGTCTTTGCTGCCTGTTGAGTTCAGCAGTTTAAAATCAGGAACCATCAGAACCTGGATGATTTTAAGCTAAAACAGTGTTTAAAAATTTTGAGTGTAACATTAAATCACTTACAAGGGTGGCTTATTACATTGAATCTATAGTACACAAGCAGGCCATTCTGCCCAAGCAGTTTATGCTGGTGTTGATGCTCCACACGAGCCTCCTCCCACTCTAATTACTTCATCTTTCCACATCAACATATCCTTCCATTCCTTTCTCCCTCATGTACTTATCTAGCTTCCTCTAAATTGCATCAATTATCTTCGCCTCAACCATGTGGTAGCGAGTTCCACAACCTCATCACTCTCTGAGTAAAGAAATTTCTCCTAAATTCCTTATAGGATTTATTAATGAACTATTTTATATTTATGGCCCCTACGTTTTGGACTCTCCCACAAATGGAAACATCTTCTCTACGTATCTCATGACTGTTAGTTGCATGCTAGCTTCTAATAATGTATCGAACATTGACGGGTCCAGTTGGCATCAAATGTTCCATGTACTAAGAGGGCACATACTCCAGGTCCTGCATTAATACAATTTTCATATTGCACCGATGGATGAAATACAGCATTACCTCAATTTCCCTTTCTCAATGTTTAAAAAAAAAATGAAGCAATTCAAATTTCTATAGTGGAATGAGTGCATCTGGAATTGGACATCGTACACTGCCTTGGCTTTGCACTGGTTACAGTATAACATCCATCACAGTCATGCCAACTTTTTTAAACTTTTCATGTGGTCTGCTGAACATCAAATTTTTAGAGGGTGAAATCTCTCTTTGCCTATTTTAGGAGAAAGTAGCCATGTTTATACAGTGGTGCAATGCTGCCTTGTGTTCACAACTACATTATTGCTGAGGCCAACAAAGGGGAAATTTGAAAACAACTGATGGGGGCAGTTAGCTGTTTCGGAACATCAAGAATGACCCTGCTAGTTGGAGGTTGGTCATAACTACAAATACTTTTAAAGATGATTTAATAACAATTTAGTGTATTTATATCATTTTCGAGATAGAATATAGATTTAATTTTCAAACCAATGATTGTTCTGAAAAAGATAACTGCACAAATGTAGATTCTGTGGCTTGAGTCTCTTGGGGAACTGTATCAGGATGCATACAGTCTTCTATACTGCCTAAACCTATTCAGTGCTATAAATGAGTGCTGTATCTATTCACATTTACAGTGATATTAAAACACTAATGAACTTCTTAAAGAGGATAATGATTGCAGCTGTGATAAAACACTGAGATACAGTTGAATACTGCTTTCTTGTGTTTTAAAAGTGGACATGCTTGACCGTCAGCATACAGCAGATGGATGACAAGCTGAAGGAAGGCCAGAATGTAGTGGCTGAGGATGTCCAGGCTCTGTAACTGTAGACTCCTCCCTCAGATGTACAGTTCTTGTCTAGGGAGCAGCTCTTGTTCACATACCGCTGCATGTCCTCGTCCCAGCTCAGCCTTGATCCTCGCAGCCGTCCAGCCGCAACTCCGACCGCAACTCCAGCCACAGCCCCAGCTGCGGCCCCTGCTACTGCCAGTCGTGCACTGGAGCCGTAGGACCGGTAACGGCTGGGATACTTGGTCTGTACCCGGGAAGCACGGAAACGCCCACGGGCTGAGCCCCGAGCTGAGCCCCGAGCTCCTCCTCTCCCTCCTTTGCAAGTGACATTTTCGCAGAAGAAGGCTACCAACAGGATGACCATCCAACATGTAGCCGTAGTTCTATTCATGATGAAGCATTCAAGAGACCTGGAAAGATTAACATTATTCAGCTATATAAAAACCCGAGGTAGCTTTTATTAAAACAAATGGCACTGAAATCCAGAGTATTACACAGAAGGCAGGCAAAATGCACAAAGTCAAAGGCTGGGAACATCATTTGTAGACTAAACATAATATTTTCTAAGGCCTCACACATAGTGATGTTTTTCACACGCAATGGAGTATCAGAGGCCTCATTTTCAATCCTTCATTTCCACCAATGGAAAATTATTGGCAATGGGCTCAGAAATTTCTGATGCATTTACATAGCATGCACCTCATCACCTGCAAGGACTTGGAAAATCTACCCTTAAAAGTCGCTTGTGTAAATCCAATATCAAAATTTATGATTTGTTTTTCCAACATCTCCACTTTATCTGCCACGTTATTGTTCCATTGGAATGGATCTTTCTCCTTGTGTCTACTTCCAGCAATATTAATCTTCTAATTTCACATTTAAATCAAACCAGTAGAAGAACTTGGCCAGAGGTCCAGTGAGCTAGTCGACAGCTCAGGGAACAAGAGTTGTCATTGCAAAGCCACACAGGCATATCCCTAGAGCTGAGTGAACTTGTTGGAGTCAACTGGTCTTTATTTAATACTGTTTTCCTCTCCAGTAAGCTACTGTGTAATCAGTACTGTTATATATCTGGTCTAGTATGCATTCACAAGTCATATTTATGACCAACGGGCAAGAAAAGCAGTTGAAAATCACGAATGATCTCAGTTTAACTATTGTCTATACTTACTCATACCATCAGTGCAGAGAGATTTTTTTTTTAAATGTGTTTTAATCACATAGACCTTCACTTGCATAACCATTGTGACGTCACCCGGCCTACTCTACCCTCAATGGAAATTTCTTGTTCCCTTTTCACTGTGCCTGCAACACAAAGTGGAAATGATTAAAGACAGCCCAAAAATAAAATAGTACACTTATGATATAAACAAAATATTACACATTGACACATTTGAATTTGCTTCTTGAGGCAGACTGATATAAACCACACAAAGAATGAAAACATTGTATAAAATGCTTCTATAAGCACCTCCACATTAAAACAGTGAGTAACTAGCAATTAACCACATGGCTGAAGTAGATTTTTATGCAAAGCCACTGCTGTGTTTAACAATATCACAAATACACAATGGTTAAATAATAGAAATGGAATTGAAGAACAATGATTTACCAGGTAGACAACAGACAAGTGACAGATGACATTTAATGCAGAGAAGTGTGAAGTGATTCATTTTGGTAGGAAGAATGCAGAGAAGCAATATAAAATAAAGGATACAATTCTAAAGGAGGTGCAGGAGCAGAGGGACCTGGTGTATATGCACGTAAGTCATTGAAGGTAGCAGGAAAAGTTGAGAAAGTGGTTAGTAAAGCATACAGCATCCTAGGCTTTATTAATAGGAGCATCGAGTACGAAAGCAAGGAAGTTATCTTAAACTTGTAAGGAACACTTTTTTGGCCTCAACTGGAGTATTGTGTCCCGTTCTGGGCACCACACTTTTGCAAAGATGTGAAGGCATTACAGAGAGTGCAGAAAAGATTCAGGAGAATAATTCTGGGGATGAGGAACTTCAGTTATGTGGATAAACTGGAGAAGTTGGGACTGTTTTCCTTAGAGAAGAGAAGGTTGAGAGGAGATTTGATAGCGGTATTCAAAATCATGAAGGGTCTGGACAGTAAGGCAGCTAATGGTTGGATCTGGAATGCACAGTGTGGTGGAGGCAGGCTCAATCGAGGCATTCGAGAGGAATTATCTGAAAAGGAAGAATGTGCAGGGCTACAGGGAGAAGGCCGGGGAGTGGCACTAGGTAAATTGTTCCTTTGGAGAGCCAGCACAGACACAAGGGGCTGAATGGCCTCCTTCTATGCTGTAACAATTCTGTGATTCTGTGAACAGACTGTAGATTGGGTATTTAGACGATTACTCACACCTACTACATATGTTCCACATTTGAATTAAATAGCTTCTCTTTTAAGTGGGTCTGGGTAGAAAGGCTACCGAAAGGACAGTGTGATTCCAGTTTTTACAAATAATAGTGTTGGATATAAAATCAAAGCAATGATGTTGAATTTGGAAGGTGTCCATTAAGTTACAGTTGGTGTATTATGTTCAGTTATATGTTCCCTATTATATGAAGGATACAGTGAAGGTTCATTAGAATGCTACTAGGAATGAGAGGTTGTAAGTTATAAAGAAACATTTGAAAGGTTGGGGCTTTATTCACTAGAAATGTTTTGCAAGAGTAAATCGTGACAAGGGAATATAGATTCAGGATTATCACTCGAAGATGGGAGAGGGAAATTAGAAGGATTCATCCGCACGATTACTAGAATGTGGAATAATTTACCACAAGTGACTATTGAGAAAGAGACCATTGACGATTAAGAACGCCTCCAAACTCAATCTGTCTCATGCCCTGTAAATACACCAACCCAAGAATTTCACAGCAAACTTCTCATACCCGTCCAAGAGCTGCAAACTGCGGGGCCCCTACTCTACCATGCTGCAGTTCCTTCTTGTATAGGTAGCCTTGTCTTAAAAAGTGTTGATATATTGTGTGTTTGAAGGCCACAGACATTGACAAAAGAAAATTCAATGAATTGTGAAGCTGCATCATCATCCTTTTATAAGCAGGCCCTGAATCAACAGCCCAATGCATCATGGTTAGTAATGGCACTCGACCTCCCCATAGCAACAGTTTGGCTCTGTTGCCAACAGTATTGACCTTCCTTTCTATGTGCCATGCCTCACCCTACACTGCCTCTTCTACCTCAGAATCCTTGGGCAGATGTATCTTTGATTTGTTACTTGCTTCAAGTGATAGGTGCTGCACTCTGGGGGCTTATTGAGAGGGTCCAGACTCAGGCTATCTTATCACCCTACATTTATGTGAAAATAAAAGATGCAACATTTAGAGTGCGAAGGCTCAGCAATTCTTATTTGCATATACAAGACAACCTTCACCCTGCACTGTTGCTCCCTTAATTGAACAAAGAGTCAGCACCTTCAAAAGAAGAGGAAGGGAGGGGAGAAATTTGGGTTGGAAAAAACCCATTAAAGTCCACCAAACAAGTAAGTAATTATACTAACAAATGGTGGCCTTAACACTAGGTCCACATGATGAGGTGCAATTGGGTCATGCATGTTTTTAATTGGACTACCAATTGTTGAAGGGCGATTTTCATTGGTTGGTACACTTTACAATGCTTAGTCGGTTCATTCATTGTTTGGGGGTTTGTCACAACAACAGTTTTTCTGCAGCATAATATTTTCTTCAGTATAATTTTAGAAATGTCAATTATATTTTCGGATCACCAGCACAATTGTGGATGCCCATAAATGACGTAAAAACAGGGCATCGGAATCAAATCTAATGGGTTGAACAATATCGTTATGTGATTAAGCTTTTCTACACCTAATAATATGGCATTGTCACAATACAGCTGATCCATGCACTTTTTCTCTATGCCTTGCTTATTGTTGTAATACAATTCCATATGTCATAAAACAGTGTTTTTTATTTCTTGAGAATTTAACAGAACTCTGCTTAGGGCCACATCACTGGTGTCATCTTTTCCTGCAAAAGACAGCATCCATAGCAAAATTACAAAAACACAAATATAGCAATAATCATTGTTTACTGTAGAACTTTCAAGCACAGTGAAGATACTGATACCTTCAGTACATTCAATCTCTATATTATATAAAAAGGTCTTATGTCTGCACTTCCTGTCAAATTTTGCCGGCATAAATTCCTATGTCCGCATTTATAATGGAACTGCCTATGTAATCTTGACACACTGTAATTACACACTCCCACCAGCAGGGTGGTAGAACAGCCCCACTGGCAGGAGGCTGTAATTACAATGTGACAGGTTTACATGGGCACTTTCTATTTTAAATGTGGACATAGGAATTCATAATGGAAATTTAAAAAGTCAGAATGCATGGCATAAAATGGGGCCCAAATTATGTCTGTGCTCCTTGATCCAATTACCCCTCACCCTCTAAACTTGCTGCACCTGAAGAGATGGACTTAGTCTCATCCTCAACCTGAAGATGGACTAGCACATGAACAATACAGCTGATAAGTGGTGTGATATTTACATTCCTCATAAAATATGATGGCCATCAGTTTGATGCTGTGACATTACTCAATGCAGTCATCATATGAAATGTATAAGTTGATAGGGACTAGTGCATTACATTGATAAATTTCTGTATATTTACAGCTTATTGCTAAGTCCATCTGCCCATTGTGTTCTGCCCATGGGCAGGTTCTAACTCAAGTCTCACACAGAGAATTCTTAAAGCCACTTTCAAGGGAAGAGCTGTTGTGGCTTCCCATTGCCTTCCTCATGGTTATTATCTTCAGAGAATCAATGAGCTGCAAAGGCTGAAGAGCTTCACCTACCATTCACTACGGGGGTGTGCACCCACACACCCTTCTGCAAGTACTCTGTTGGATTCAGATCCAACATTCCCTTGCTAAGGCTGTTTGGAATGGAGCCTGAATACAACCCTTGGGTTCAGTCCTATATTGACCGGTATCAAAATGTTACTCTCACATCTCTACATTTATTGCACAAAATATATGGTTGATTGGTACTGGTAATACATTGATATTTCTCCCATTTTCATTGTATAAATGGTATTGTCAATATACAATAAGGAAATGTTGACATCTCTCATTGCATTCATTGTATAAACAATAAGTCAAATTTTCTCTTCTAAGCAGTGATCTCAAACTTAGATCACTCGCCTGTTAGATAGCCAGGCAAAGGATTCTAGATCCCAGTTCTCCTTATATCGTTGATATTTAATGGCAGCTTCCATCTGAATCTAGCACACATTGGAACAGTTAGCTTTTCGCCCATGTTTTTCTTTGTATATGCTAGTGCCCAGTTGTATATTTTTGCAATTACTGGAGGTAATTAGGGCTGATTTTTTAAATGCCTTACGTTTTATTTACTGAATAAAACGTTGTATATTTTCTTTTGCAAATCGTGTTTTTTTTTTCAGAAATGCCACTATCCTCTCTCTGTTTGACAGTCCTAAACTGCCCATCCTTAAATCGAGTTCCCAGTACTCACGTCTGGCAGAGTTCAGAATGATTGTGGTTGCAGTGCTGGTCTGCAGTAAATGGCGCAGAAGAGAGAGTCCTTTGCCTGCTCGCTTTACTCGGCTGTGTCGCTCTCCTTGTAAACACCTTCAAACTCCAATCGGATTATGATTGAAACCAGAGACAGACCGAAAATAAAATCGTC
Source organism: Heterodontus francisci (assembly GCF_036365525.1). Lineage (NCBI taxonomy): Eukaryota > Metazoa > Chordata > Chondrichthyes > Heterodontiformes > Heterodontidae > Heterodontus > Heterodontus francisci. The sequence goes on along the minus strand of NC_090412.1, from coordinate 16,925,312 downwards.
GCCTGTAATGTCACCGAGTTTACAACGGAGAATTCAGACCGGACTATAAATGAAACAGCTTCAAATGAACTCGCAAAAACCTACAGGCAAGAAGAAAAAAAAAATCAAACCTAAAAACGGTGGGAGGAGCTTTGAAGCAGAGACCTGCTACATGTCCCCTAGTTACAGTTACCAAAAGAAGCATCTCCTCACTGAAAAGGAAATCTCTTAACATTTTAATCTTCAATATCTTAAAGGACTGACTGAAATACACATACAGATTTCATTGTACTGCCTGATTCTATCTTATGAATTTCATTTTTTTTCTTTGTTTTTGTCTATTGTTTACTCTCTTCCTTTTGTATAATTGGATCAATCTTCTTGCTTCTATCCTGAATTCAGAGCTCCAATTTTTTTAAATGTCAGTTCTTTACCATCCCACGGAGTGCCTGCATGTTGGTATAGCACTGGCACCATTCATCCTTGTGCAGTCTCACCCTTGACGTTGGTCTCCACACTGCATCCGACTGTCACCTGTGGCTGCTTTCAATTGCTGCTGCCCAAACCACTTTGACTGGTGGCTTAAACAAATGGAGAGCCACTACTGCTCCTGGTGAAGAGTGACGTCTCCTCCCTCCAGCCCATGAAGACCAGGCCTGGTTGGCCCAACAGAGGGACCTTCCCAGTTCTCAATGGCACAACAGCAAAATATGTTGCACACAAGATTCAGCATGAAGATTGTAGCTATCTACTGTGAAAGGACTTTCAGGGAACTCACTGCATATGGTTCCCTTGCCAACCAACATCCAAAGCAGAGAAGGGGAGACAGAGAAATAACCCTAGCTTTGTGTGTTTGCTCTCATGTCTAACCTCTCAACTTTCTGATGTGTACATGCACCTATGTGAAAATATGTGCCCATTTATTTTTGTTAGATCTATTATCTATCAGATAGGTAAGAAATTACGGAATGAGAAAGGATCTTTTGGTGCATTGAGTCCCACTTCTTCCCAAGTCCACAGTATGGAATTTTCTGAGTTTAGACTCATATTTTGAGTGTAACTTAAAAGAAAATTGGCTGCTATCCCACCATCTCCACTTAGCACCCCAATAGCTTTGCCTAAATTGTTCCTGTTCCCAAATTTAGTACCTGATATTTTTGGCATCTGTGAGTTCTATTTAAATCCAATGAGATCCAAATAATGTCAATGGTGACCTGAACTTCATTTTCCCAAGGTCAAGTGGCTCTTGGAGTCATATTGAGTGCTGTAATCTAGCTACGTTACTGTATGGAACACAGTAAGATTATCCATATTAGTTATGTAACTCTAGAGATTTAGGTAAATTGTTAATGAAGAATACAGCGCGATGGTTTTTGGCGATTTTTAAGGAGGCCCCACTCAGTGAGGTGCCAGGTTCATCCATATTTCTGTAAATGGATCTACAGCTCCCACAAGGCATGGGTGAACCTGTAGTCAGAGGAACAGTGCATCCCCAAGCTGAGGTTTTCCAGGGAGGTGGTTCAGGAAGGCCTGGAGTCACAGTACCAGAACATTTCCATGCATCAGGAATTGTCTGCAACAGAGGGCTGCATTGGCCTGCAGTCAGAACAACATTAAATCCTTTAGAGTGAAGACACTTGGAGCCAAAACATTTCCCTACCCTCCAATTTCCCAGTACTAAAGCCATGCATGTAAGCAGAGGAAGGTGAGTGATTGTATTTATAATCCTAATAGGGCTGTCATGTTGTGGGCATTTTGTGGTACTGCTCTCAGCGAAATGTATTGGGGGATTTGTGACTGTGGAGCTTTCAAAATGGCAATAGGTGTTAATGAAGGTGCTTGGATGAAGAGGCAGTAGAGATTAATTCCTGCCTTGTCTCTTCTGGTCAGATTGTTGATCTTTTTCCAGGAACGAAGCCATGTCCTTTATATAATAGTTGCCACTTTGATGACCACGGTCACCTCCTGCCAAAACTTCCTGCCCTGTGTTTTATTTACCTTCCTCTCGGATGATGGATGTAGAGCTTTCCTCCTCCTTTCAGCCTCTTGCAGAAATAAAACCAGTCTCTCCTTGTTGAAGAAGGGGGCCCAAAGGTAGGAATTCAATCGGGCGTCGTTCTTAACAGTAGGTAAAAATACAGGAGCTGGCACAAGTAAAAGAAACTCACCATAGACATCCAAAAGCGAAACTCCTACTAAGGCTCCAACAATGCTCTCAAGCAAGCACCCTCACTGCAAAAACCTCCAAGGCCGGACACTGCTCCCTAATTCTCTATTTGTGCACAGGCTACCAGAACAGCCAATCCAACAGCTCAGTTTGCAGCACTGCAACACCCCCTCTGTCAAATATCGGGGGACAGGAAGTTCAGCACTGTCATGTGGTTCCAGGTGCTGATCTGAGATTTACAGGAATTCTGGCAGTGTTACTGTACTTGGATAAATTTCAGATCACATGGCAGTCAGATTTTTTTTAACAAAACAAATGCCCACCAAATATTTTAGGAACAAAAATATAGAGAGATGTTTCTACTTGTGGGACAGTCCAGAACTAGGAGCTATAAATATAAGGTAGTCTGTAATAAAATGCAGCAGGGTATTCAGGAGAAACTTCTTTATCAAGAGAGCCGGTTAGAATGTGGAACTTGCTACCACATGGAGTAATTGAGGCGAGTAGCATAGATGAATTTAAGGGGACACTAGATAAACAGCAAGGAATAGAAGGATATGCAGTTAGAGTGAGATGAAGTATGGTGGATGGAGGTTTATGTGCAGCACACTGCAGTTGGGCCAAATGGCCTGGTTCTGTGCTGTAAATTCAATGCAAATAGATGATACGATCAACTCTGCTGCTTTAAAACATTAAACTGGTAAATACATTAAGACTGTTTTGCTGCAGCACAGACACTTCTAGCTACCAGAACAGCAGTGTTCGCACTGGACTGTATTGGTCAATTCAAAAGCAGTTCAGTTCCAAATCCTCTTCGTTGCTGTAAAAATGCCATTTTTATAGCGGCGCCAGCTTCATTTTAACTATGAACGTTTTCCACTTGGTTACAAATACATGGTGACATGCAGCGTGTGACTTCAGAAGGAAAATGACGAGGTTCATTTCCCCTCCCCAAAAACAGAAATAGGTAATTGAACGTAAAAAAAAAAGCAGTCCTTTGAAACGCCCCACTCCAGGTCACTCTCTCCAGTAAAATAAGAAGGGAAATTCTACAAATGTTGGAAACCAAAAATAAAAAAATACTCGGTGCTTGAAATGCACAGTAGGAGTCAATAAAAAGACAGGCTGTGACATTTCGGTGTGTACTTGATCAGGACATTGTTAGCAGTGTTGGGAAACAGTTGCATTTCAGTGAGATTATCAATATATAAATTGTTTTTAAAGTGCATTGTTACAGAATTGAGAGCCCACATAGAATGCTAAAGTTGCTATTAAATTGTTTTGTTGGATATATTTTTTGCTGTTGAAGTTATGGCTCTTGCAATTAATTAGTGTAAAGAATGCAGGATTATTAACCCGAAGATCACGGTTCCAGCAGGGAGAAGTGAATCGGTTGCAGGTTTTTAATTAATCTGCGACAAATGTCAATCATTGATGTAGGGGAGGCCCAGATTAGGAGATTGACAGCTCCCGGGGAGGGCGCTGAGCGGCCTCTCGCGATACTCTCAGGTTCTGGAGACAGAGCCCAATGAAATGCAATCAAGAATGTCTTTTTTGTGTAGAGCTGCTGTGTCTTCTCTCTATGCCTCCAAATCCCTGCCTTGCATGTTCAATGCAGCCAGACTGTACAGCGCAGGTAAGCTGTGCATCGTCCCTTCCTCGGGGGGAAAAAACGTTCTTAGCTTTGCAAACATAAAAAGCAACTCGAGGTCAGACTGCTCGGGGCCTTGTGCATTGCATAGGGACGGTGAATGCAAACTGCTTGTAGAGTTTGTTTCAGATTTCCAGCATCCGCAGTATTTTGCTTTTATTTTAGTGTTTAATTCACTGCCACTTCTCTTCCAGGAATGCCTACCTTGAAGAAGTTCTGCTCTTCTCTCCGACGGGATTTTCGTTTGTCTCTTTTACCTTGTTCACCTTCATTGCTTTCTATTTTATCTCTTGCCCAACCCCCACCTCACTTGTTTATAATCTGTGACTTTTCTAATATTTGTCAGTTCCGAAGAAGGGTCACTGACCCGAAACGTTAACTCTGCTTCTCTTTCCACAGATGCTGCCAGACCTGCTGAGTGAATCCAGCATTTCTTGTTTTTGTTTCAGATTTCCAGCATCCGCAGTATTTTGCTTTTATGCTTGTAGAGTGGGTGACCTTGGAAAGCTGCAGAGCGTGGAGCAGCAGCTTACGATGTAAATACACCGCCGACCCTGTCTGCAACTGAATGATTCCGGAGTAATGTCTTAAATGAAGCCTGCCATGCAAAATTGCTTTGCGTGAGTTTGCCGTGAACTCCCCCCGGATCATCTCTTCTTTGGCCTCCTTGTCTCGAGAGACAATGGGTAAGCGCCTGGAGGTGGTCAGTGGTTTGTGGAGCAGCGCCTGGAGTGGCTATAAAGGCCAATTCTAGAGTGACAGACTCTTCCACAGGTGCTGCAGATAAAATTGGTTGTCGGGGCTGTTACAAAGTTGGCTCTCCCCTTGTGCTTCTGGCTTTTTTCCTGCCAACTACTAAGTCTCTTCAACTCGCCACACTTTAGCCCCGCCTTTATGGCTGCCTGCCAGCTCTGGCGATCACTGGCAACTGACTCCCACGACTTGTGATCAATGTCACAGGACTTCATGTCGCGTTTGCAGACATCTTTAAAGCAGAGACATGGACGGCCGCTGGGTCTGATACCAGTGACGAGCTCGCTGTACAATGTGTCTTTGGGGATCCTGCCATCTTCCATGTGGCTCACATAGCCAAGCCATTTCAAGTGCCGCTGGCTCAGTAGGGTGTATATGCTGGGAATGTTGGCCGCCTCAAGGACTTCTGTGTTGGAGATACGGTCCTGCCACCTGATGCCAAGGATTCTCCGGAAGCAGCGAAGATGGAATGAATTGAGACGTCGCTCTTGGCTGATATACGTTGTCCAGGCCTCGCTGCCATAGAGCAAGGTACTGAGGACACAGGCTTGATACACTCGGACTTTTGTGTTCTGTGTCAGTGCGCCATTTTCCCACACTCTTGGCCAGTCTGGACATAGCAGTGGAAGCTTTGCCCATGCGCTTGTTGATTTCTGCATCTAGAAACAGGTTACTGGTGATAGTTGAGCCTAGGTAGGTGAACTCTTGAACCACTTCCAGCGTGTGGTCACTGATATTGATGGATGGAGCATTTCTGACATCCTGTCACATGATCGTTTTCTTGAGGCTGATGGTTAGGCCAAATTCATTGCAGGCAGCCGCAATCCTGCCGATGAGTCTCTGCAGACACTCTTCAATGTGAAATGTTAATGCAGCATCGTCAGCAAAGAGGAGTTCCCTGATGAAGACTTTCCGTACTTTGGTCTTCACTCTTAGACAGGCAAGGTTGAACAACCTGCCACCTGCTCTTGTGTGGAGGAAAATTCCTTCTTCTGAAGACTTGTGAGAGCAGCAGTGAGAAGAAGATCCCAAACAGTGTAGGTGAGAGAACACTGCCGTGTTTCACGCTACTCAGGATAGGAAAGGGGTCTGATGAGGCGCTGCCATGTTGAATTGTGCCTTTCATATTGTCATGGAATGAGGTGATGATACTTAGTAGTTTTGGTGGACATCCGATCTTTTCTAGTAGTCTGAACAGACCATGTCTGCTGACGAGGTCAAACGCTTTGGTGAGATCAATGAAAGCAACGTAGAGGGGCATCTGTTGTTCACGGCATTTCTCCTGTAGCTGGCAAAGGGAGAACAGCATGTCAATGGTGGATCTCTCTGCTCGAAAGCTACAATGCCATCCTTCCCAGGGGCTTTTCCACTGGCTAGAGAATTAATGGCATCACTGAGTTCCGATTTTGTTGGCTGTACGTCCAGCTCATCCATGACTGGCAGAGACTGGGCTGCATTGAGGGCAGTCTCAGTGACAACATTTTCCCTGGAGTACAGTTCTAGGTAGTGCTCCACCCAGCAGTCCATTTGCTTGTGTTGGTCAGTGATTGTGTCCCCTGATTTAGATTTGGGGGGGGTGATCTTCTTGATGGTTGGCCCAAAAGCTGTCTTAATGCCATCATACATTCCTCTGATGTTTCTGGTGTCAGAGGCCAGCTGAATGTGACTGTATAGGTGTTGCCAGTGGTTATTTGCACAGTGCCTGGCTGTTCTTTGTGCAGTGCATCTGGCTGCTTTAAGTGCTACGGATGTTAATTCGCTGGGGGCTGATGTGTCATTCATGTATTTTTTTGAAGCAGGTTGAAAACTAGCTGATAAAGTTGCCCTTCTGCAGCCCTCGTTCTCTCCCCTCCCCATCTTCAAAAAAGTGACAGACACTTTTTATTTGGTTGCCCCTCTCCATGAAGCTAGGACTGTTGTGTTTTTACAGCAACCTGTCTCAGACCATTGGGTCAGATTTTAACTCATTCAAAACCCACCCACCTGCAGAGAGTTAAAATCAGGCCGGTTATCTCTGGCGTGTGATGCTCAGGGAGGAGCCCCCCCCCAGTTAAAATAGGGAAAGTACATTGCTGGGATCAGGGATTTGGAAGTTCAGCTTGTGTTTGGACACCTGTGCCATTCTGTTTAACAACTAGTTCATTTTAATGTCAGGAGGTGGGGTGGGAAAGAGTCTTGAGTTGACTTCATAACGTTTTAACATTTCTCTAAGTGTAAAAGTTCCCAGGAGGTTTCGTGCATGCTTTTAAAATGTGACTCATTGAAGGAGAATTCGTATCACTTGTGCACTCGGGTAAGCTTAGTGGAAGCAACATGGATAGAGCCCTACTCACTAAGCCCCACGCTACCTGTGAGCAATGCCATTAGTTTTGATTCTGCAGAATCTAGGGATGAGAGCAACCATTATTGATGTAATTATGTGTTAGTGAAGGGTGACAGTTTGTGCAACAGTGAAACACTCCTAAGCTAGGGATCCAACCATTATTGCCTACTTCACGTTGGCCAGGGGATTTAGTCTCTACACAGCAGGCAAATGAGTGCCTGGCAGGTCTTGTTTCTATTTTGCATGTAACAAAAAGCTAGAATTTTGGCCCATTTGTATGAGAACTAAGGGAGTCAAAGTCTAATTTTATTAACTTTTTGTGCTAATGGATGTAGCCTGACACAATGAAACTTGACTGCAGTGCCAACATCAGGGCTTTATTCCAATGGGTTGTCAGATGCAAGTTCAAGATTGAACCATAATATGTTGGGCCTGTGGACACTGCCCCAGTTGTGAAACCAGAAAATACAAATAATTTAAAACTAAATTGAACCATTTTGAGCCACGTAGGGTTGATTGATTTGATAGATGATTAATTGTTGCAGTAGGAGAAATTGGACCTTTGTCACACTTTTTTTAAATGTACATGTGCAGTGCCCGTAATTAATTTCATTCTAAAGTTTCTTTTGGACCAACTATTTAGTAATTTGCTTCTCAGTTTCTCCAGCTAAATCCTGCTTCATAAGCCAATCTTCCTGATGCTTTTTGTAACCTTATCAAGGTGTGGGAGCAGTGCTTGCCAGCTGCAACATTAATGCCACTTTTTTCCCTTGTTCCCCCAGCCCCCAGTTTTCTGCCCTTACTCTGTCTTACACACTGTTATGACTGACTGCTCCAGTCAAAGCCCCCAATCAAAATATACAATTCTGACTGTGGGGGAGGAACGCACTGTTAATTCAATCCCGTCCCTCCACAGATCGCCTAAAAGATCATTTTAAACTTTCCAAATTAAAGAAAGACCCAACCAATTTGTACCATCTATTAACCCCTGAATGAGGCTAACCAAACCAGGTGTCTTTAAATCAACAAATTAACTGTTTAATTAAAAAAAACTAAATTCTTAAACACTATGAAGATATGAACAAAATTTAAAATAGAAAAAATTAGAGTCCTTGCAAATTTACGGTCCAATGTTGCTTGAAGTCCTCACAGCCGTCCGATGGGGGGGGGGGAAAAAAGGTTCTTCCACAGTTGAACAGTCTGTAGTCTAATTCTAGCAGTAAGTGATGCTTTCCTCCTTCAGCGAATTTCAACAATTAACCACTTGCAAACACTTTTTAAATGAGTCAATTTGGCTTTAGAATTTTGTGAGGGATAAAAGATTGTCACAGTCTAACTTCCCTTCCTTCAGTTTAAATTATCAGAGATCTCTGCTGTGGCTTGACATTTTTAGAATTTTGAGAGATAATTAAACAGACAAAATTCTCTTCTTTCAGTTTAAATGGCAGAGAGCTCTTCTTTCAGGTGCTAACAGCAACTGTCTGTCTGTGTTCTGTTAGCACAGACAGTCTTCAACTAAAAAGCCAGTTCAAAATTGAATTGTAACAAATGTATTGCTTGATGCTCAATCCAAGTGGCTGTATCCAAGATAACGAGAATGCACTCTTTGAATCGCAGTCTCCAAATGGCTGTATCCAACGGCAACCAAAATGCATTTTCTCTAACTCCTGGGGCTTGCTGGTTCTTAAAGCAATACAACTCCTTTTCCAGCCTTAAAGACACACTGGAGAGAAAAAAAAACTACAGGACTGTGACAACACCTAGGTTTGGTTCCACAGGTATATCGTTCCCAAATGGTTATTCATGTTTAAGCCTAGACAATACTATTAGACAATGGGGCATTACAACCAAGCCTGATTCTGCCTTGCCCAATGGCACACATTTTCTGGTAAATATTGCTGGTTAATGATCTAGTGTGGGAACCCTGTCTGATTGATGTTTCTTCCGTTCATATCCTGTGAGTGCTGAAGTAAGTTGTAAAACTGCCACCGCTACCCTGGCTGAGGTGAGCTATGGGGTACGGTAGCATAGTGGTTATTTTATTGGAGGCGTAACCCAGCGGCCTGGACTAGTGATCCACAGACGAGTTCAAATCCCACCATGGCAGCTGTGGAATTTTAAGTTCAATTTAAATTAAATTAATTAAATAAAATCTGGAACCCTGAAATTATCAGATTGACTTAAAAAAAATCTGTTTACTAATGTCCTTTAGTGAATGAAAACAGCTGTCCTTACTTGGTCTGCACTATGTGTGACACAGCAATGTGGTTGACTCATAATTGCCCTCTGAAATAGCCTAGCAAGTCACTCAGCTGTATTCAATAAGGAGGCTCACCACACTAAGGGCAATCAGGGATGGACAATAAATGCTGGCCTTGCCAGTGATGCCCACATCCTGTGACTGAATAAAACAAAAATCCTAATGTGACACAGGCCAGGGTTCAAACCTGGCAGCTTTTTGGAATATAGGAACAGGAGTAGGCCATTCAGCCCCTTGAGCCTGTCCCATTTCCTCCTTATAGCTCAAAAATGCATAACATGGTACATTTAGCACAGAGCCATTTGCACCATACTCTGGCAGTAAAGTAGATGATTGTGAAGGAATAGCCTTCTATCAGTGTATGCCGATCAACATTCCTGGGGAATAAACAGAGGGAGAGGTAGAATGGGGAAAAGAGGAAAAAAGCTTCTATGAAGGTCATGTTTTTGAAAGATTCAATCCATTGCATTAATATTTAAAGATTGCCACAAAGCTTCAGATCTTTTGCTATCAATTATGTAAGTAATTTATTAATGTGCTGCTTTTGTCAATGTCATTTCAAGGTGCCCAGTATCAGTATATACTCGTGGAAAAGAAGGGCGAGCAGAAGAATGTAGGGTTTATCCAGCTGAATCGGATGAAAGCTTTGAACGCACTATGTGACTTATTGATGAAGGAAGTAAGTCAGGCACTGGACATGTTTGAAGATGACCCAACAATTGGAGCCATTGTTCTCACAGGAAGTGAAAAGGCATTTGCAGGCAGGTATCTGGGAAGACATGCATAAATGAATTATAATAAGGGCCATTGTATATTTTATAACATTGCAGAATTTTATAGGAATGCAGGAATTTCTAGTTCACCTTCTACCATCCTAGTAGTTGCATGATTCAATGATAATGGAGTTGTTGACCAATCATAGTGATCAATCTCTATCAAATAGTCTATAACAGACACAGACATGACAGGAGGAAACCCCAGTGGTGGAGAGCTTTGGGAATCTTAGGCCCAAAGTTATCTATTCCTTCCAAGCTTGCGACACCTACCACATGTCATGTCTCAAATTATTCATGTACTGTATTCCAGAATGCTATTTTATGAAGGAAATATATTTAATGTTGCCTTTGATTGTTCAGTATGGTGCCCTGTATTTTCATAGGATATGTCACTGCAAATCATGTGTATTTTCACTTGAACTCATCCAAAACTCTACTGCCTCTATCCTGACTCGCGCCAAGTCCCATTCACCCATCACCCCTGTGCTCGCTGATCAACATTGGCTTTTGGTCCTCCAGTGCCCCGATTTTAAAATTCTCATCCTTGTGTTCAAATCCTTTCATGTCCTTGTTCCTCTCTCTTTCTGTAACCTCCTTGAGCTCTCTAACCCTCCGAGATCTTTTTGATCTTTCAACTCTTGTGTATTCTCCACTTTCTTTGACCCAGCTAAGGTGGCTGTGCCTTCAGCAGTCTAGGCTTTAAGTTGTGGAATTCCCTCCCTAAACCTTTTCGTCTCTATCTCTCTATCTTAAGGTGTTGTTTAAAACCTACCTCTTTGATCATTTGCCCTAATGTCTCTTCCTTTGCCTTGATGTCAGTTTTTGTCTGATTTATGCTCCTGTGAAGTGCCTTGGGTCATTTTGCTATGTTAAAGGTGCTATATAAATGCAAGTTGTTATTGTAATTTGCATTTGTAACTTTAATTCCTGTTTTATTTGATCTTTTGTTAGCTGGTGCTGATATCAAGGAGATGGAGAAGAAAACTTTCCAGGAGTGCTATGCTGGAAACTTCCTTTCCCATTGGAACCGCGTTGCCACAGTTAAAAAGCCTGTGATTGCTGCTGTGAATGGCTACGCTGTAGGTAGTGCTGAGGGTTGAAAGTTGATGCTTTGAGCTTGTTGAATGTGTATTCATCTCGAAGTCTGTTCAGACATCATGTGAGGTGGGCAGGAATACAGTGTGATGTGGCTCAGGCTAGGTTATCTCATTTCTCACTGGGAGACTCAAATGTAGATCCCAGTTTTGATTACCATTAAAGATAAAATGCCCCTCTTGAGGGGGCAAGTTTCACCAGTCTTGAATGGGTCATATTCCGGAGGGTGGGAAGTCTAGCTAGTTGAAGGGAGCAGGCTGCTGCTTAGACTGCTATTTTGTTGACTCCAGAGAACACTCTCAATGATAAAGGCAGCTTATAATAAAGCCATCCAGACACGAAGTTCCTGTGTTCAATTCATTGAGAAAGCTAACCTCAGCTGAGATTGTAGCAGAGACGCCTGCACTTGCTCTCAATGTTCCTGAGCACGTCTGGGCAGCATCAGTCCAGGGTACCCACACTCACTCATGCACCATTGACACCTGCTGAAAACTGTGTTTGGCCGTCGGGTGAGGACGGGATTGGGCTCGACTGTGATGGCCCCTAAGGTTGATTATCCTGCCAACATTCACTGTCTGGACTTAAGACATGAAGAATGGACATTTAAATGAGTTGCCAAAGGGTGATGGGCACCTGGGAAACAGTATGCCTGCAAAAGCCAGCACCTTCAGGAGAGGAAGAGGAGATAATTAGGAGAACAAAACTTGCCACAAGAACTACTATCAGACATGAGACGGGTATATTGCAGTCTGTGCCTATACCACCACCTCCACCTGTTACAAGGTCATCAGTTAGTGTAACAGCCACACGCTGATACTGTACTGACCAAAATGAGGGAGTTGAAACTCTTCATTTATGGCTGTCATATTGAGTAGCAAATTATGGAATGAACACTCTATTCCTTGACTGAGGAATGCCCAGCTCATTAGCAACAAAGAACTGTTGCTAACACCTACCTTGGAATTGGAATAAATACTGTACCAACACTCCACCGGGTGGTTTGACCAGTAACACGTGTATCAGGTAAACGTAAGTGGTTGTGCTGCTGTATCGGAGTAGTAACATGTTTAAATTCAGCACCCTTTCCTCCCCACCCACCGGTCCAGTTGAACTGCATATCCCACTCTAGCCACTGTGTGTGCTGCTGTTCCACCTGAATCCTTTGGCTGTGAAATTCAGTTGTGGGTCATTAGCTGACCAATGCTTAACACATTCTTCCAAAAATTCCTCTCCCCACTATCTTAGTGCTTCAGTGCCTCTGCTATAATAGCAGAAAGTGGCCTTTGCCCACTAGTGACATGTAGGTTAATTTGAGGGTCTTTTTGGATTTGATGCAGTTTCTCCACTGATGCTAAATAATTGTGTTGCTCATCTAGAAATTGCAAACATTCTTAGCCATGGTGTGATGATTTTTACCAAGCAGATTGGAGGAAAAAAGTGATCATCTTATATATCGCCTGAATATAGATATGAAGAGTTTGTAACTAATTTTGAGCTTTGATTGTAGCTTCTGGTTATGTCTAAGTGAGGTAATAAATTGCTCTGAAAATTGATGGTACCAAATTAAAATGTGTGCTGATGTGTGCTTAGATGCTGGGAAGTTTAGTGAATGTAGCACCATGACTTGAACCTTTCTGTTCTGTAGCTCGGAGGAGGCTGTGAATTGGCCATGATGTGTGACATCATATACGCAGGAGAAAAGGCACAGTTTGGGCAACCAGAAATTCTGTTGGGAACTATTCCGGGTAAATGTTCTGCACAGTGTTATTAATAGGTAAATGGTAAAGCTCTAAATCTCTACTGTTGGGTTACAGTACTGTACACTGGGAGCCTGCCCTGTGAATTCATGTATTTGCTGCTACCTGTCAGTTTGAAGTTTTGTGTAGGGTGTATTGGCATCATTCATGAACTCACAGCAATCTTGGCACCAATCACGTACTGTGTAGTGGGAACGTGGGTTGTTCACCACTGAGTACTACAAGTCTGCCCAACAATAGTAGTTTTGGACAAAACACTTCTGTAATTAAATGTCAAACTTTTAAAAACTATATTAATATTAAAACCCTGCTGAATATCTGCTGTGAAGCTTATGGAGGTGACTGCTTGTGTGTTTTGATTGTGTATGTTACTGTTGAAAAGTTGCAGGCAGACATTTTCTGTGACTTGCCTATCAGCTGTTGATAATTGTGTATCAATTGTTTCATTATATGCTGGTGGAGGGTGTTAATTGGGGTCTTACTTGAGCACTTATAAGCAGACACTTACTGAGACTAGTGGAGATTTTTTGAGTGAGGAGCTACATGTTTGTAATCCTTTTACTGTGCACAATAAATGTGAAACTCAGTAAATTTAGGCTCCAGAATCATCCTTCCACAACAAGCTTTCTGGAGTTTAACATCACCTGCTGGGAGGATATAATCGTGTTCTGAAATCTGAGAGAGCAGCCGATACTGAGTATTGAGGATGTTACCCTCTCTCTGGCTCTGTCATTCAGAGTTCGCATCCAGATCATAGAATGATACCCCAGAGAAGGAGGCCTTTCAGCCCATCATGCCTCTTTTGAAAGAGCAATCCAATTAGTCCCACTCCCTTACTCTTTGCCTATAGCCCTGTAACTGCTTCCTTTTACAAGTATTTATCTAGTTCTTTTTTGAAAGTTACTATTGAATTTGCTTCCACCACCCTCTCAGGCAGTGCATTCCAGTTCATAACTCGCTGCCTAAATATTTCTTCCCCTCATTATACAAAATATGCATTGATTAAAAACTCTGCAACATGCAGGTTATTCAAGCTGTGGTTCAGTGGAAAATGTAACTGGATTAATTGTGTCATGTGAAACGTATCCTTAGCTTCCATCATTTACACATTGCATCATCAGCATTTGTGACTCCACATTTTTAAAGTCCATATTACAAAGTAACTATTCCTTGCTGTGGGGTTTTATCTCTCTACATATGTAAGATGAAGGGAAAAGCCAAGCTCTGAGTAGATAGAGCAACAGTAATGTAAGTTAGCCAACACAAGCTTCCCATAAGCACAGCTCCCGCTGATGGTGCAGGATCTCTGAATTTGTCACTCTTAATGCATCTATTGCACAAATAAAAGTCCTGTTGTTCTGATTAGCATTGATGTCTCAAAAGCATTTAAACTAAACACTTTAGTACTTATTTCGCCATCTCTGAGTATCTCATGAAATGATTTCCGCATAACAGGTTTACTTGGCTCCTCTGATCCTTTGCATTTCTATGCATAGTACGTAATGAACTTGCACCATTATCGTGACACTCAATGGGGTCAGTTACAGTGAAGATTCCCTAAAACTATTTGTCCATTGTGGCGGAGCGAATTGATCTTAACTGGTATTTCAATACCATCATGAGGCTTAAATCACACATCATTCAGCAGTTTGAAAACAATAATATTTGAAATGGCCCAGTTTCAAATGTTTGTGGATTGGAAAGGGTGATCAGGAAACCGCTGTGTAGTTCTATTTTGTCGTGTCTGGTATCGGTTGTGCTCAGGAAAGAGCTATTTAGTTTAGTTGCTGACCTACATTGGCTCCAAGTGTAGCAACGCCTGAATTTTAAAATTCTCATCCTTGTTTTCAAATACCTCCATGGCTTCGCCCTCCCTATCTGTGTAATTTCCTCCAGCCCCACAACCCTCTGAGATATCTGCACTCCTCTAATTCTGGCCTTTTGTTTATTTTTTTATTTAGAGATACAGCACTGAAACAGGCCCTTCGGCCCACCGAGTCTGTGCCGACCAACAACCACCCATTTATACTAACCCTACAGTAATCCCATATTCCCTACCGCCTACCTGCACTATGGGCAATTTACAATGGCCAATTTACCTATCACCTGCAAGTCTTTGGCTGTGGGAGGAAACCGGAGCACCCGGCGAAAACCCACACGGTCACAGGGAGAACTTGCAAACTCCACACAGGCAGTACTCAGAATCGAACCCGGGTCCCTGGAGCTGTGAGGCTGCAGTGCTAACCACTGGGCCGCCCCATGGAGGGTGTTAATTGGGGTCTTACTTGAGCACTTATAAGCAGACACTTACTGAGACTAGTGGAGATTTTTTGAGTGAGGAGCTACATGTTTGTAATCCTTTTACTGTGCACAATAAATGTGAAACTCAGTAAATTTAGGCTCCAGAATCATCCTTTCACAACAAGACACACTGTGCCTCTTGAGTATGTCAATTTTAATCACTCCACCATTGGCAGCCGTGCCTTCAGTTGTCTAGGCTGTAAGCTCTGGAATTCCCTCCCTAAATCTCTCCACCTCTCTCTCTCCTCCTTTAAGATGCTCCTTAAAACCTACCTCCTTGACCAAGCTTTTGGTCATCTGCCCTAATATCTCCTTAAGTGACTCAGTGTCAAATTTTGCTTGATTGCGCTCATGTGTAGTGCCTTGGGGCATTTTATTAAATTAAAGGCGCTATATAAATACAAGTTGCACTTGACAATTAAAACATTAGTGGGAAGGTGATGGTAAAGCTTCGGTGTCTTTTCTCTGGGTCAGGTGCTGGTGGAACACAGCGGTTAACTAAAGCAGTAGGGAAGTCACTGGCGATGGAAATGGTCCTCACTGGTGACCGGATTTCAGCGCAGGAAGCCAAGGCAGCAGGTATGATCTTTAGCACTTGTTGGATTGTTGCATTTTCTTGCTTTCACATTCTCTTCCATTCTCCCTTCCTCCAACATCATGGTATCTGGAAAAGTGATGCTACATTAAATGTTAGCTTGGCTCGGTTAGTAACACTCATGCCTCTTTTAGTCAGAAGTTTGTGGGTTCAGCCCCACTCCATGACTTGAGTACATAATCTAGATTTGATACCCCTCGTGCAATGCTGAGGGAGACGTTAAAAATAAGGCCCTGTCTGCCTGCTTGGGTGGATATAAAAGATCCCACAACGTCCTGGCCAAAGTTCATTCCTCAGCTAACGCCAGCAGAAACTGATTATCTGCTCATTCAGTTGATGTGTGTGGGACCTTGCGATGTGTAAATTGGCTGCCATATTTGCCGACATAAGTGACTACATTTTGAGAAGAGTAACCACAGCCTCTGAAGTGCTTTGGAATATTCCGGAGATGTGAAAAGCCTACTCAACATAAGTGCAAGTTCTTTCTTACATAAAACCGTGCATCAGGAAATGAATAGATAGGATTCAACGAGTACTGGAATTGATCCTTTGCCAACCACAGGAACGCTTCTGCTTCAAGATATTGCTTTATAATAGATTTCAAACATAGAGAAAAACAGAGGCCTTGTGATAGCTATCAAAAGACCCACATTTTCTTTCATGCTATCTGAATATTCCTGGCATAAATATTTCAATTGTAGAGCTGTACTGTTGTATTCTCTGATGAAGTGGCATTTTGGCTGTTGGAAAACTTAAGTACTCTAGGTAAGTAAGTAAAGTTAATGTGAACCATTAGAACATGTGATTTGCTGGACAAAATAGTACAACCTGTATTTACTATTATTGAGACAAAATACACAACTTTTGAATTGATACATGTATTTTCCAGTTTGCATAACAACTCTGAGGAGGGTTTCTTGGATAATAATAAAGGGCTGATGACTTTTGTTTCCAAAGGGCTCATAAGTAAAATATATCCAGTAGCTCAATTGGTGGAAGAGACCATAAAATGTGGAGAGAAAATAGCAGGGAACTCTAAGCTTATTACAGCAATGGCGAAGGAGGCAGTCAATGGTGGTAAGCAGATTAATCCTTTAACCTCAACTCTGTTCCTATTAGGAATCTGTTTTAAAGATGAGGCCTGAGGTTAGTTTTACCAGATGTTGGCGACGTCACGCTGTAAATGTTTTACTTCCTGCAATGGATTATAGTGTTTATGTGTAATTAGGAGGGTTGATTTTAATATTTAGATTTATTGCAAATGTTTTATAAATGTAATTAGAGGCCAAATCTATTTATTTATTTTGGAAAGGATTGTTAGTGTAGTTCCAGGATTGGCAGGAGTTGTCAAATTAGTTATGCAGAGTGTTTTACTGGTTAAGTAACTCTTTGGTTTCCCTTCCAGATTATTTCAAAATCTTAATTTTTAACTAACTTTAAAATTTCTTTTTTTCAATTTATCACCTTTGTCACCAAATAATTTTGATGACTTGTTTACATTTTGCTACTACACCAGTGAGATGCACATCACTACCTACCTCACTTATCTTTGTGCCGATGTGCATTTTAAGCTTAACAGACTCAACCGGATAGCCTGTGCGATGAAGCAGGGAGTAAATTCACTCCGTGCTCTTCCCTTGGTTTTACCCTGGGAGATCTGCAATTCACTAGTGCATAAGGTCCTATAAAACTGATATGAAACTTAAAAGTTGACCCTTGGACGAGTCATTTCATTTAGGTCCATTGCTGTAACCCATTCATTTTGCGTTGGAGGGTGAGAAGCATGAATAGGACTGAAATAAAGAATATCACCAAAAAAGTCTCCATTATAACCCCTATAAAAAGTGATGGAGATCAGTGATATTAATGCATAATTGGGTTTGCAATAATTCTATGAAGTGGGGAGGACTTATATTCAAGTGATTTCTTAATCGACTTTCTCTGTTAATGAATGACAATGTCTATGTTTAACTTTTTGAGGGTGTTATTTAATATTGAGATTTATTGCAAATGTTTTATAAATATGTACCAAATCTATTTTTGTCGCTGGCAAATTAAAAGTAACACTTGCAAGAATTGTGGCTCTTAAAATAACCCAGTGTTTAATAGCTTTGATCCACTGTGGCTGCTCAACAGTTCTGTACTGTATTCCAGCTTTTGAATTGACATTGGCAGAAGGAAACAGATTGGAGAAGCGTTTGTTTCACTCGACCTTTTCCACTGTAAGTAGCCTACGTTCAGTTAAAATGAATTTCATTCTCATCTGCCCAGACTTTCCAATTGTGCCATGTAACGCTTGTGTTTCAGAACGACCGGAAAGAAGGCATGAACGCATTTGTTGAAAAGAGGAAGGCTAATTTCACTGACCAATGAATGCCTTAACAAGTTCTGAATCCCAATGGGAACAGAATTAGAAAGCTGGAAGTCAAATCGATCAGGATTGAAATTTTGCAACTAATGCAGAATAATATACAATAACAAGTGTCCTGGTTTCAAATAAATACTTTGTTTCTGATGCTTCTATATTTTGCTTTTGTCTGTTAAGGTAATGGAGGGGGAATTGTGAGGGATAATTTCAAGTCTTTAGTAACCCTGATTCAACAGCCATTCTGTTACATCCTGTGCTTTCTGTGAATAAATTCAGCTGTTTGTCTTCTGTCAACTAATTTTATTTTTGCCCATGTTAAATATTTTGTCAGTTAGCAAATTAATGTGTAGTGTATGTGGAATGGCATCTGTTACTTCAACAGCCTTGGCAGACTGCAGCAAGTGGAAGGTAATGAAATAAAGGTCAACTCTTCAAATCAACTTTCATTGCAATTAACTGCATCTGAGAGATTGTGCAGTGGAATTCTGAATATTTAAATGTTTTTAATTTTGTGGAAAGCAGTTATTTAAGAACTGGATTCTTTGTACAGGAATGCTGTTTGTTAGTAATTCGTGATTAACCAGTAATAAAAGATTGAAATAATGGCAGTCTTCCCATTGAGGCTAACAATAACCTCAGCTGCAACAACTTGTGTATATATATAGTATTTTCAACATAGTAAAAATATCCTAAACTACATCAGAGAGGGGAGCTGACTGAAGGATGGATAAAGGATTAGGTTTAGAGAAGGCTTTTGAAGATGGGAAGAGATGTCACACAGTGGTTTTAGGAGACTGTTCCAGAATATAGGGCCAAGTCAGCTGACAAGAAATCATTCGATGAAAGAACTCTGAACATCAGAGAAAATTCTAGGATCTTGGTTTAACATTTATAGATTTTAGTTCCATGGATGGTCATTCCTACTGTCTCAATACACAGCCATAGTATTGTATGCCATGAATTGCAACTAGATCCTCTCAAGACCAGACAGGTCTACCTTCTTGTAAAATGAGTTTAATGTTTTAACTGCAGTTAGCCAGAATCGTCCACTTAACAACCCCTTTTTTTTATGGGAGCCAAAGTGAAAATAATGTTATATTTAGCTTCACTTAATGTTAACCATGTTTATGCTTGTATTTTCCAGGCCAGTGTTCATTTTACAGGTTGAATAACTCTTTCCATTTATATTTAGCATGTTGAAGTCTTGTGTCATGTTGCTTGCTACAGATGTAGTGTTGCTCATTGAGAATAATGATCACTCACTTAGTTTAATGCTGAAGCTGTATGATATTCTGGTCTAACGTGAAACTAGCATTACTGGAAGTGCTGGCACCTGTGAAACGTTTGCTCAGTATGAGTAGGCATACAGAAAAGGAAAAGAGGAACTGGTATGATTGAGGGATTAAGAAATTAATGGTTATTGCCGAAAGGTTAATTTCTTGAAGGTTTTTTTGGGCTTATTGTACTGATGGAGGAGAGAAATCAAGGGCAGGGTTGAATCAGAGCAGTTCAGCCACTAGACAGCAATACCATTGGCTATTCTGAACTCTTAGAATGTAAGTTTATCCAGCAATAATATACAATGATTTATCGAGGTTGGGAAGCAGTGACATTCTCACATACATTGACATGGAGCCCTTCATTCATTTTCAGCTTTGCTAAGAGTTGCTGTTTCCAGGAAAAAGGGATCCAATACTGTATGATCCCACCCAAAAAAATCACTTAGATAAACTGAAGCAATGAGGCTCACCTGGTCCTCTCATATATAATACCATCTGAATTCCCACTCTTCTACCTCCCCATCCACTCCTTAAATCCTTATATATGTCTTTGTCCCCTGCAGACTCAACTACGCTATGCTTTCCTTGCTCGCTGACCATCCTCTACTCTCCATAAACTCCCAACTTGTCCAAAACTTTGCCATACTCATCCTGTCCTACACCATATCCTGCTCACTCATCACTGTGGTCCTCATTGATATAAATTATCTCCCATTGCCTTAAAAATTCCCTTTCTCATCTTCGAATCCAGCTTGCAATTTTCTTCACCTCTATATTTCTTAACTCGCCTCCCCTTTCTCCCCCCTCCCCCCTTCTCTCTCCCCCCTCCCCCTTCTCCCTCCCCCCTCCCCCCTTTCTCTCTCCCCCCTCCCTCCCTTCTCTCTCCCCCCTCCCTCCCTTCTCTCTCCCCCCTCCCTCCCTTCTCTCTCCCCCCTCCCTCCCTTCTCTCTCCCCCCTCCCTCCCTTCTCTCTCCCCCCTCCCCCCCTTCTCTCTCCCCCCTCCCCCCCTTCTCTCTCCCCCCTCCCCCCTTCTCTCTCCCCCCTCCCCCCCTTCTCTCTCCCCCCTCCCCCCCTTCTCTCTCCCCCCTCCCCCCTTCTCTCTCCCCCCTCCCCCCCTTCTCTCTCCCCCCTCCCCCCTTCTCTCTCCCCCCTCCCCCCCTTCTCTCTCCCCCCTCCCCCCCTTCTCTCTCCCCCCTCCCCCCCTTCTCTCTCCCCCCTTCCCCCCTTCTCTCTCCCCCTTCCCCCCTTCTCTCTCCCCCCTTCCCCCCTTCTCTCTCCCCCCTCCCCCCCTTCTCTCCCCCCCTCCCCCTTCTCTCTCCCCCCTCCCCCCTTCTCTCTCCCCCCTCTTCTCTCTCCCCCCTCTTCTCTCTCCCCCCTCTTCTCTCTCCCCCCTCCCCCCCTACTCTCTCCCCCCTCCCCCCCTTCTCTCCCCCTTCCCCCCCCTTCTCTCCCCCCTCCCCCCTTCTCTCCCCCCTCCCCCCTTCTCTCCCCCCTCCCCCTCTCTCCCCCCTCCCCCCTTCTCTCCCCTCCCCCCCTACTCTCTCCCCCCTCCCCCCTACTCTCTCCCCCCTCCCCCCCTACTCTCTCCCCCCTCCCCCCCTACTCTCTCCCCCCTCCCCCCCTACTCTCTCCCCCCTCCCCCCCTACTCTCTCCCCCCTCCCCCCCTACTCTCTCCCCCCTCCCCCCCTACTCTCTCCCCCCTCCCCCCCCTACTCTCTCCCCCCTCCCCCCCTACTCTCTCCCCCTCCCCCCCTACTCTCTCTCCCCCTCCCCCCCTACTCTCTCCCCCCTCCCCCCCTACTCTCTCCCCCCTCCCCCCCTACTCTCTCCCCCCTCCCCCCCTACTCTCTCCCCCCTCCCCCCCTACTCTCTCCCCCCTCCCCCCCTACTCTCTCCCCCTCCCCCCCTACTCTCTCCCCCCTCCCCCCTACTCTCTCCCCCCTCCCCCCCTACTCTCTCCCCCTCCCCCCCTACTCTCTCCCCCCTCCCCCCCTACTCTCCCCCCTCCCCCCTACTCTCTCCCCCTCCCCCCTACTCTCTCCCCCTCCCCCCTACTCTCTCCCCCCTCCCCCCCTTCTCTCTCCCCCTCCCCCCCTTCTCTCCCCCCTCCCCCCTTCTCTCCCCCCTCCCCCCCTTCTCTCCCCCTCCCCCCTCTCCCCCCCCCCTTCTCTCCCCCCTCCCCCCTTCTCTCCCCCCTCCCCCTTCACTCCCCCTCCCCCCTCTCTCCCCCCTCACCCCCTCTCCCCACTCCCCTCCTCCCCTCTCCCCCCCTCCCCTCTCCCCCCTCCCCTCTCCCCCCTCCCCTCTCCCCCCTCCCCTCTCCCCCCTCCCCACTCCCCCCCCTCCCCTCTCCCCCCCCTCCCCTCTCCCCCCCCTCCCCTCTCCCCCCCTCCCCTCTCCCCCCCTCCTCTCTCCCCCCCCTCCTCTCTCCCCCCCCTCCTCTCTCCCCCCCCCTCCTCTCTCCCCCCCCTCCTCTCTCCCCCCCCTCCTCTCTCCCCCCCTCCTCTCTCCCCCCCCATCCACTCTCCCCCCCCCTCCTCTCTCCCCCCCCTCCTCTCTCCCCCCCCTCCTCTCTCCCCCCCTCCTCTCTCCCCCCCTCCTCTCTCCCCCCTCCTCTCTCCCCCCCTCCTCTCTCCCCCCCTCCTCTCTCCCCCCCCTCCTCTCTCCCCCCCTTCTCTCTCCCCCTCCCCCCTTCTCTCTCCCCCCTCCCCCCCTTCTCTCTCCCCCTCCCCCCCTTCTCTCTCCCCCCTCCCCCCCTTCTCTCTCCCCCCTTCTCTCTCCCCCCTCCCCCCCTTCTCTCTCCCCCTCCCCCCTTCTCTCTCCCCCCTCCCCCCCTTCTCTCTCCCCCCTCCCCCCCTTCTCTCTCCCCCCCTCCCCCCCTTCTCTCTCCCCCCTCCCCCCCTTCTCTCTCCCCCCCTCCCCCCCTTCTCTCTCCCCCCTCCCCCCCTTCTCTCTCCCCCCTCCCCCCCTTCTCTCTCCCCCCTCCCCCCCTTCTCTCTCCCCCCCCCTCCCCCCCCCCCCCTTCTCTCTCCCCCCTCCCCCCCTTCTCTCTCCCCCCTCCCCCCCTTCTCTCTCCCCCCTCCCCCCCTTCTCTCTCCCCCCCTCCCCCCCTTCTCTCTCCCCCCTCCCCCCCTTCTCTCTCCCCCCTCCCCCCCTTCTCTCTCCCCCCTCCCCCCCTTCTCTCTCCCCCCTCCCCCCCTTCTCTCTCCCCCTCCCCCCCTTCTCTCTCCCCCCTCCCCCCCTTCTCTCTCCTCCCCCTCCCCCCCTTCTCTCTCCCCCCTCCCCCCCTTCTCTCTCCCCCCTCCCCCCCTTCTCTCTCCCCCCTCCCCCCTTCTCTCTCCCCCCTCCCCCCCTTCTCTCTCCCCCTCCCCCCCTTCTCTCTCCCCCCTTCTCTCTCCCCCTCCCCCCCTTCTCTCTCCCCCTCACCCCCCTTCTCTCTCCCCCTCACCCCCTTCTCTCTCCCCCTCCCCCCCTTCTCTCTCCCCCTCCCCCTCTTCTCTCTCCCCCTCCCCCCTCTTCTCTCTCCCCCCTCCCCCCCTTCTCTCTCCCCCCTCCCCCCCTTCTCTCTCCCCCCTCCCCCCTTCTCTCTCCCCCTCCCCCCCTTCTCTCTCCCCCCTCCCCCCTTCTCTCTCCCCCCTCCCCCCTTCTCTCTCCCCCCTCCCCCCCTTCTCTCTCCCCCCTCCCCCCCTCCTCTCTCCCCCCTCCCCCCCTCCTCTCTCCCCCCTCCCCCCCTTCTCTCTCCCCCCTCCCCCCCCTTCTCTCTCCCCCCTCCCCCCCTTCTCTCTCCCCCCTCCCCCCCTTCTCTCTCCCCCCTCCCCCCCCTTCTCTCTCCCCCCTCCCCCCCTTCTCTCTCCCCCCTCCCCCCCTTCTCTCTCCCCCCCTCCCCCCCTTCTCTCTACCCCTCCCCCACTTCTCTCTACCCCCTCCCCCCCTTCTCTCTACCCCCTCCCCCCCTTCTCTCTACCCCCTCCCCCCCATCCCTCTATCCCCCCTCCCCCCCTTCTCTCTATCCCCCCTCCCCCCCTTCTCTCCCCCCCTTCTCTCCCCCCCTTCTCTCCCCCCCTTCTCTCCCCCCCTTCTCTCA